>NC_064246.1:10574745-11174745 GCF_003254725.2 Canis lupus dingo | reverse complement strand
AGAAGCAGGCTCCATGCAGGGAGCCCAATGTGGGACTCGATCCCAGATCCCGGGATCACACCCTTAGCCGAAGGCAGATGCTCAACCACTACGCCACCCAGGCATCCCTCATTGGTCACATTTATTACCTATAGTTCGAGCTACTATTCATACATGTATCTTCAAAGTGACTAAAAATTGATTCAGAATTTTCCTCTATGTTGGCTAAGGTACCCAAAGAGATAAAATGGAAAAATGAGATTTTACTATAATGCTGCTGGTGGGGAAGTAGTAAGAAAATAATCTGTATACTTTTCCTAAATTAAATAATTTGGCCATTTAATCCAGTAAATAATGTTGGGTGCCATAATTAGAATACTATAAATAGAGAGGCTTCTTTGACAATATATGGTGGCAAGACATAACTTTCTAAAATCTTAATCATTTGCAGAACTTCTTAGAAATCACCCTGCATATATATGGTTTCCCCATATTAAACACGAACAGTTGCTCCATGACAGAAAATAATATGCCACAGAAAACAGCCTCATAGTGGATAAGAGCCATCAAGTCAAAATGCTACTTTACACATACTCTCTTTAAGCCTCCCAACCAGTCCAGGGTCTCCACTGTGTAGTGAAGTGGTGGGACTCAGAAACACTCAATTTCAAACTACCCACATTGACACTATCTGTGGGGAAGGGAGACTATGCCAAGCTTAGTATCCCTAACTCTAAAACCAGAGTTTTACCTTTCAAATTTCATGATCCCCAAAGTTTTATGAGCTACAGTAAATGTCAAACCTTTTAGAGAAAACAAATTACTAGTTACTAGAATCTGACACCCGTAACTGACCTGTTGTCTATGATTAGAAAAAAGTGATTCCGTGATCTGTGGCCAGTCCATGCCAAGCATACAAGTCACTCACTAGGCTGCAATCACCATACAGAGCTCCAACTGGATACCTTCTGAGACATCCCTCTATTTGTTGTTAATCCAGCCATTAAGCACGGGTGGCTCTAGGGTCAAGTACTACCTCTGCCGCTTTCTAGCTATCATGATGGGTAGATTACTTTTGTCAGCTTTTTATCCTCTGTATAATTAATTACAGTACCTACTCATAGAATTGTTGGGAGGTTTTGGTAAGAAAATATGTGGAAGGGAATCCTGGGTAGCGTCTGCCTTTGGCTCAGGGCATGATCCCAGGGTTCTGGGATGGAGTCTTATATCAGGCCTCCTGCATGGAGCCTGCTTCTCCCTCTGCCTATGTCTCTGCCTCTCTCTCTGTGTCTCTCATGAATAAATAAATAAAATCTTAAAAAAACAAAAAACATGGAAAACCCCAAAGAACATGGTCTATAGTGATTGTTAGATAATATTGACCCTTGAGTTAATTACATATTGATTACTTTTGGTCAGGCACTGTCCTGGAAACACCTGATACAACAGGAAATAACATGGTGCCTCCCTCCAGGAGGTCATGGTTTAACAAGAGAGAGGACAGGTTAATCCACCATTATGTACTATGTATCAAGTTTCAGAATGGGGCAGGGTGATAATGAGAGTATAGAGGGAGTCCTAACCCAGACATGGAAAGAAAGGAAAGTTATATCAAGGAAATGCCTATTAATGCTGTGACTAAAGGAAGAGAAACAGCTAGCTGGAGAAAAGGTGGAGAACGTGTCCCATATAGGAGAGGTGTACATGTAGAAAGGTCTAGGAGTCTAGGAGGAGGGAGGGCAGGTACTCCAGACAGTCTAAGGTGCTTCAAGGCTCATTTCACACAACCGGGACAGCAAGTAGGTCTCATGTCTTCTCTACCTGCCTATGGATCTGCATATGGACATGTTCATAGGGACTTGAAGACATGACACAAATCAAAGCCATCCAGCATGTGTGGTTGGTTATCATTCAGCACAAACCAACTCTAAAAACTGGGAAAGTAACTACAAATATGAAGAGGCCATATTTACTTCACTTTTAGAAGTGAAAATTCCCTTAGGAAGTAATCAATGAAACTTTTCAAACCATCACCTCCAATGACTCCAAGCCAGTACCTACAGCAAGGACATTGCACACGAATAGCTGGTTTTAGTCTCAACCAGTTATGGAGCAGTAGAGTGATCAGGAGGAGGAGGAAATACAGTTCTTTGCTGGGAGTACAGGGCAACGTCAGTCCAGGAACCCTAGGACTAAAGCTGCTGAAGTTGATTACTGAAAAGGGAGCTGAAGCATGAGCCCTAGCAGAAATGGGATGAGGATGCAGATCGTGAGGTGCAGACATAGAACCTAGGGCACTAACTAAGCAAGTCAGAAGCTCTGTATCCAACAAGCTATGTTTAAGAAAATGTCCTAAATGGTCATGAAGACAACAGAAAGGTAACTCAAGGTAAATAGAGGAGCTAGAAAAGGTGAGGTCCAGAGCTGGGCTGAAATCAAAGACTCCACAAAAACCTCTGAGAAGAAAATGACTCTCTTATGTCTAAAACAAAACAAAACAAAAAAACAAACTGAGTTCCAGCTAGGTTTTTTTTTTTTTTAATCTTATTATGGCTGTTTCTACCTTTGCAAAACCAAAGCTCAAAGAACAAACTACTAATTTTGATTAATTTTCTATAAACATTAAATCAGACCTTAACTACTTTAAACACTTATTTTAACCCATTATTCTAGAAGCTGTACATTAATAAAACAGCTATAGGAAGTCAAGAGATAAAGCTGGGATTTCTCCTGAGGCAAAAAAAGGGGGGGAGGGGTGGCTAGAAAGCTTACAGATAGATGAGTTATAGTCTTAAAAAGATGTCCCAAGGCTTCCAGACAACCCTTACTTAAGTGCTTACTCACCTTTGCAGGATCAGCACATCAACAGAGATAATCACGGGCAAACTAGAATAGGAGGTGCTGGCAATCTCTTGGCATCTTCACAAGTTTTATTTAAAACTTGTTTGGATTTTAAGTATTAAAGTGATGTTTTTAAAAATCACAGAACTGGGACCACTAAAGTAGTTAATTTTGAGGATCTCATAATGGATAAAAACACTGACAGCTTTTCAAAAGAATATTATACATTTTCCACAATCCAACCAATTCCTACAAGAAAACTACTTTCCAGAAATCAATGTTATGCCCCAATTCTTAAGCAAGCCAGGATACTGTCCAAATGTGCAATTTGCATTCAAGGAATAATTCAATTAAGTGTCTAAGTGGCTAACTCTGACCAACCCCTCTGCAAAACATAAGATGTGTGAAATTTGAACTGAAAACTGGGAAACATGCTTAAAATGGCTAGTGCTTCCTGGTGAAACAAGGAGTCCAGGTATCATGATGCCAATTAGGTGAAGCAATGCCTCAGTGAGCAAACCACAAAATCTCCAGGAAGAAAATAACTATCTTCTGTCTCAGGGAGAAAAATCCTAAGGTGAGTTCTAGCTAGTTTTTTGGGTGTTGTTTCTTTAATATTATTGTCCTGGTTTCTACCTTCATAAAAATCAAAGCTCAATGTTTACTGAATCATTTTCAATAAACACTAAATGACACCTTAAATATTCTAAAGACTTGGTCTAACTCAGAATTCTGGATGCATATGTTTATGCCACTTCAAATAGGTCAGTTTCGGGCAGCCTGGGTGGCTCAGCAGTTTAGCGCTGCCTTTGGCCCAGGACGTGATCCTGGAGACTCAGGATCAAGTCCCATGTCGGCTCCCTGCATGGAGCCTGTTTCTCCCTCTGCCTGTGTCTCCGCCTCTCTCTCTCTCTCTGTGTGTGTGTGTGTGTGTGTGATCAATCAATCAATCAATCAATCAATCAAACAAAACCAAATAGGTCAGTTTCAACCTCTGGACATCTTCATTGTCAAGAAAATGTCTTCTCAATTCTACCAATTTCTGCTAGGTCTCTTTAGTTCTTCTATTATAAGCAGCAATCCTATATGTCATGGGAGGGGAGGAGATTTTGGAGTTGGTCATCTAAAGATGAAACTATTTGAAAAATAACTATTTTAAGTTCCCATTGTTAGATTGCTATACCCATTACTTAACATAATAATGGAAATGTAACTTCATTCTTATGCTAATCTCAGATTTGACGGACAGGAAATATTTATAGTAACAAAAGTATCTGAGCCAAGAATATCAATTTTGAAACATATGAAGCAATTAAGATTGTTTATATCAGAATATGTATTTTTGTAGTTCATCTACAGTTAAAAGTTATTTTCTCATAAATAAAAGTCTGATGATGATAGCATACTGTGGATATGTAATACCTTAGGAGCTAATGAGTCATCTTAACTTTTTCATATTTGTATTTTGTAAACAGGCCATAATGTACCCTAATCAAAGAGTAGTAACACTGCTTTTTTATATTAAAAAGATACTTAATAAACATAGAATCCTATGTTCCAGTTTGGTTTGAGTTTCTATGTGGAGTAAAAAAGGAAGAGATGGCAAGGGAGAATAATGCTTACATGTGTTGGAATTTGGAAAATTTTTAATTGGAAAAAAAGTTCTATCAGCTATTGAAAAACATTTCATCACAGATTTACAAGGAATCATTTAAATAATTTCACTTAACCAAAATAACTTGTCAAAATTAGAATAAAACAAATAAAATCCAATCAAATTCTACATGTAGCTTCATCTACAATAAAAAAATTTCTACTTATATTCTTCAATGCTCAAATGATAATGTTTTTCCATCTCCAAACAAATTCCAGATTAGTACACCATGTGGAAAGAGAACATATCTACCAATGTTCACTATACTACAGATTTTGCAAGTTTGCAGCAATTATAGGATAATATCTTACAGATGATGGAAACCCTTGCCAAGCCAACATTTCTACTAACGTGCTTATTTCACCAAATTCTTCAATCCAGACATTAAGTTAAAAATCCACAGGTAAGTAAACAGTATCTCAGATCAACCAACGAGATGTCTATTTATGCTGACTTTACTCGAAATATTTATTCTTGGACCAGGAAAAGAACACTGAACACTCTAACTTGACATTTATACTCTAAACGATTGAAAATTCATCATTCAAAATGGCTACCAGCTGGGAGCCATCTGCAGCCTGCTTCACAAAAAAAAAAAAAAAAACACAGCTCATTTGTGCTCTATCTTCCTTATATCAATAGAGAAATAAGGTCTATCCTCATGGAGAAGGCTGTCTAAAGTTACTTCACGTACTAATGGATTGTGAGTCAATTTGCTGCATTTCACCATGAAGAGAGCTACATGAGAAAAGAGCCAACTAGAAAACTCTGAAAAGTGGAGATGGGAAAGTAGTGAACTTCTCACATGAGGGGGTGTCTAAAAGCTGAGGATGTTTACTTTGCGGAGACATTAGAAGGCTCTGTTGCATTTCATTTTAAATCTAAGAAATGCATCTTACTGATTGAGTTATTCATCATCTCCAGAACAATTCTTCATATTTGTCTAATATTCATATATATTTCCCATGTATTCCACGCAATAATCTTGTAAATCAGATATGTTTCACATATTTTGCAGATGAAGAAATGATGATTCAAAGAAGTCAGGCAGCAGATAGGTATGTAGCAAAGTCCAGCTAGTCCTGAAGTCACATGCCTCTGGCAAGAGTAATTTCTGACCCACTTGGCTTATGAAGTAAGTGGAAAGCACCATATACTTATGGGGAGTTCATCTGAAAGCTCAACTAGCAGCAGAGTGGCTGCCCCTCAACACTCTGATTCATTAATGACAGAGTAACCCAGAGACAGCCCCAAATAGTTCAATCCAGCGAAGGATCACCACCCTCAGGCACAGACAGAGAATGTCAGAAGCATTTGGTTGTCACAGTGACACAACAGTGGGCCACACTGGCATCCAGTGGCCAGGGCTACAGATGCTGAACTTCCACCAAAGGGCAGGATGAACCCACTCAAGAAGTCCATATAGACAGTCCTGGCTTTGCACAGTTGAAAGATGCACAAATTTTAGTTACCATGCTTAGGTAAACACCACCAATCCCCCAACAAGACAAGTTTACGTTCCAGTTACCAAAGTACATTAATTATGAGTAGTTGCATCAAATACACATTCCACTGCCAGCTCTTCAGTATACTATATATATATATATATATATATACACACACACATACATATATAACATGCATCTTGATCAGTGACTAATCATGCTGCTTCTTTCAAGGTCTCTTGGGGATTACTGCACATCTGTATTTAGTTCATGGACAGATAGCAAAGCAAGGAATTACAATTCCTGACTTCTTGTCTCCCAGGACCAAAACCAAGTGAGATTTTATAAAAATGGATAATCAAAAGTGGAAACTGGCCAATCAAGATGAAAGCACAGCAAACAAACAAACAGTGACATTGCTGGAAGTGAAACTTGAGTCAAACATCAGGGTTATAGAATCCATAGGGGAGGATGGGAATGTTGATGCTGCCACTAGTAGGTAGGGGTTGATGATATGAGGCCAGAGGAGACTTACTGAAGAGAAATTCGGGGATGTAAATGATGAAAGTGGTTGTGACAAGGAGAAACTGAAACTGGCAAAACACTTCACATTAAAGACACTCTGGGAGATATTTCACAACCTTGAAAGTACAAAGGATGACATGTTGCAATTTGATCTAGACTTACGGTCATGACAATTCACTGAGGCAGAGAAAATACTCTCTCTCCATATTACAAACTGTGCAATAAAAAAGCCACAGTTCCAACTATTGACGATTTTTTCAAAAGAAATGAAACACATGATTCCTATATTTTTACCATTTAAATACAGTGCATTAAATAGTAGTTTTAATACCTTTTTCATATTCCTATATATCTATCACTGACAGGGAAATTTTTAATGTTTTCACAAAAAGTCTTCGAAGCTGCACATCATTCAATTTCCTCATTGATTACTGAAAGCAGTTTGCAGTTTCATCTTGCCCAGTTATTTTTATGGTCCCACACTGCTGTGCAAGGTGAAGACTCTTTTATGCCCCACTGAGAATCATTGATAGGGAGCTGCAAACCGTTCCACGTGATATGCAGGCTTAACTAATTTATTTCAAAAAGTTCAGTGATCTCCTACTTATTGACCAAAATCTAGTTCAGATGCGCCCCCCCCCACTATGAAAACTTTCCCAGCCCTCTCAGTCAGAAGTCACCTGCCTCTCCCCTCCCATTCTGTGTTGTGGTAACATTATAATGCTTATTTATTTGCTCAATTTACCAATCCCACCAATGAGGTGGTCTCCTGATAGCCAACAAACTGTATCTTGTTCACTTTTAAACATTTGAATCTAGCACTTAGGATCTAAGAAGCATCTGTTAAAGTAATTAACAGTGATGAAGGAGATAAACCAAGGAGAAAGAGGCAACAATCACCTAAGACTTTCCAATTACTCGGCACTTGGTGTATCTTAAGTACAGCCGCTCCATCTACACAGTCTCCCATAACTCATTCAAAAAATGGTATCTTGAGGAATCTGCTTATCAGAATAAATGAACTGAGTGATATTCTTTAAATGAACATAAACTCTAAATCACTGACAGAATTTATTCTCCCAAGGTATATGTGCATAATAATGAGAAACTCTTCAACTAAAATGTGTGAAGTGGTGGCGTAAGTATGTGAGTGGCAAGTTGGGACAAGTATAGGCTTTGTAGAGTGGGATGCCAAAGTTCCATCACTAGCTAGCACTAGCTCAGAAGACTATACCTGCCCATTTTTAAAAATGAGCTAGGTTTTTGTGTTCCATCTCCTGATTTCTATGTTACCTATTTTGGTTATAATTGTTAAAAACACTGTGGGTGAAAGAAAGCATGGATCCCACCTTCTGACCTGTACTCCAAATCAAGGAGAGTTTTCATGGGGTATGGATAGGTTATTTGTGATGACCTATAGTGTTAGTGAAGAACCAGTTTCTTGGTTCCCTTGGGACATAAGGATCTATGATTCTATTTCATTCTCCAATTATCACTTTATTATAATTCCTCAGAAGGATTAACCGTATCTCTATCATATCTGCTATCATGGGTAGTTATAAAAAGATTAAATCTGAACTATCAGTTATAACTTGTATATGACTTGAATATAATGGTTTAACAGTATGTAACTTGGGAAAAAATATAATAGTATCGATATCTTAACAAAATCAAGTTATCAAACCTTGATTGTAATTTTCAAGTCTCTGACTTTTCATAGGCCCATTAACCCCGTTACATGAATTCACATTATATGCTTTTTTAAGCAACACATTTTACCACATCCACATTACCTTCCTTGATCTTCTTCAAGCAAATAATCCTACTTAGCTCAGTAAGCCCCAGTGGCACTGATCCTGGTAATGGCAGATCAGCACAATGGCAGATCTGTAGGGGTATCCCTCACATATGAATAAGATAAAATTCTATGCAAGCTGTACTAGATAAGTAGGCAAAGAAGTGAATACTGGATTCAAGAAAAGTTTGCTTCAAAAAAAAAATAATGATGAGGTATGTACTGGTTATGCTACTATTACAACAAAAGCTTCTTTCTCCTGTTAAATGGACTGCATAAATCAGTAAAGAACTTGGTTCTAAACAAACATTCAGGGACCCAAGGTTTGGGGACCCTTCCATTTTACAGCTGCCCATCTGGAATCCATGGCCTTCTGTCTCCCTTTGGGAGAAAAATAGGAAGAATCCTGCATGGATCTTTTACTACCCTTGGCCTCAAAGAAAAACATACTACTTCCTTCATATTCCATTGGTCAACTACACACATAATTCTGCCAATTCAAAGGGAGGTGGGACATGCTGGTGGGCATTACAGTATTTGTTAGGCATTACTAACTCTGCCAGATGGTTCTTTAAAAGCTTCAACATCAGTTAGTAAAATCTCTCCTTGCTCCTTTCAGGATCCAGACTCAGACATGTAACCTTCTAATCATATCTCCACCATGATATCCCACCATCTCCTTACATGTGTTGAAACTGAACACAATCTTCTATACATAACTAGGCAATATAAGCTGTCTACCCAGGATCCAGGAATCAACCTGGATCTAATAGAATGATGCCACTCCACTGCCAGGGGCTGGTTTAAGAGTAGCCACGTTTAAAGCTTAATGACAAAAAAAAAAAAAAAAAAAAAAGCAACTTGATCCCCAAATGGGCAGACTTGAATAGACTTTTCTCCAATGAAGACATACAAATGGCTAATAAGCACGTAAAAAAAAAAAAAAAAGCTCATTAGGACAGCTACTATAAAAAAAAAAAAGCAGAAAGTAAGTGCTAGCAAAGATATGGATAAAGCAGAACCCTTACACATGGCTGGTAGACATGGTACAAGCTGCTGTGGAAAACAGCAATGTGGAACACCAATGGCAGTTCCTTAAAAAATTAAAAATAGGATTAGCACATCATCTACCAATTTCACTTCTGGTTATATACCCAAAATAACTGAAATCAGGGTCACAAAGAGATGTTTATATATCCACATTTATAATCGCACAGTTCATTATGGTTAAAATGTGGAAACACCACAAGTATCCACCAATGGATAAAAAGATAAGCAAAATGTGCTATATATACATAATGTCTTAGAATGGAAGAAATTCTAACATATGTTACAACATTATGCTAAGTAAAATCAGCCAGTCACAAAAATACAAATACTCTATGATTCCATTTATATGAGAAACTTACCTCAAGTTGTCAAAATAATCATAGAGACAAAAAGTGGAATGGTGACTTGTTTTCGGGGCTGCCAGGAGTGGCAATGAGGAGTTACTGTTTAATAGAGTTTCAGTTTTACAAGATGGAAAAAGCTATACAGATGGCTGCTGGTGATGGCTGGTGATTCAACTAATATGAATGTTTTCTGTTATCACTGAACTGGACACTTAAAAATGGTTAAGATGGTAAATTTCATGTATGTGGGTTTTACCACAATTTAAAAAAGAAAGAATAGGCATGTGATCCAATATGGTCCAATATGGGCCAAAGACAAATGAGAAGAGGTTAGTTTGATAGATATTTTTGAGAATGAAGCTTTTTGGCTTTTTCAAGAGAATTTCTATAAAGGTTCTCTCCTTCTAGATGTGAAACAATGCCACATGGAGTCCTGCTGCTATAGAAGAATCAGCTTTGGGATAAGGCCATCAGGGTGGAAGGGAGAGCTGAGCTGGAGAACCTCTGAGTCCTGGAGGACATCACAAAACTTGATGACAGCACTTCTAGTTTTCCCCCTTTCAATTCATGAGCTCTGGTATTTCCCTCCTGTAACTTGTGTCTGCCAGGGCTTATTCACCATCTCTTAAATTGGGCACAAATTTCTTGGCGAATATTAAGGATATCCACAACCAGGCCACAACCCACCTCTGATCTTAGTTTTCCTCAGTCCCCTCTACTTTCAATACCACCACCATCCACTATCTTGCCCAGACCCCATCCCCATCTTTTTTTTCTTTTTTCTTTTTTTTTTTTTTTTGCTTTCTATAAGCAGTTCTATTATCCCACTGTCTCCTGCACTCAATTTCTACCTGTTATTCATCACAAAGCATAAAAGCAACTTCAAGATCTCAATTCAATATAATCTTTCCCTCCTTCAAGCTGCTATATTGTCTTTCTTATGCCACTTATATTTCTATTTTAAACAGGCTCAAACCCCCTCCGAAGATAAATTATCTTTGAGGACAAAGTCTGTTTTACTTACAGTGAACTTGTCAGGTCTTTCAAGGCCTAATTATTGGTAAAACCAACATGAGCTACCCTCCTGACAAGTCACAAAGAGGATACCTAGACATTTCATTTGCAAGAGAGCTGTAAGTATCTAGAACAATCTACCATCCTCTGAGGGAACCAAAGGTGGAATCACTTATTTTGATAGGATCATATATATTAATCAAGAATCCTTGGCTCCAATGTTGATTGGAGACAGGCGAGGAACAGTTAGGAATGGGCACAATGCATTGTGTAATGTAATGTATTTAAATATACATTAAATATATATAAAATTTATATGAATTAAATATATATTTAATTCAAATATACATTACACAGATGAAAAAATAGACAAAAAGTATTCATTGCCCCCAAACAAGTACATGTTTTCTCATTTTCTTGGAATTCACCGCTATCTCATTCATAGTTCCTCTTGACCTACAGATGTGGTACAAGGATTATTTACTCCACCATGAGAAAACCAACAGTATGACAACAAGGATAAATGGTAACAGACACCAGACTTCCGGGTCAGGGAATTAGAGGGACTGGTAGAGGGTAAGGCAAACAGGAGCACATCAGTAGTTCCAACTAGCATGTGTAGAAGCTGGCCCAAAGTAACCAGACTTTCAGATTTTCTAAGAAAAGCTACCAAACCAGACTGGGATATAAAATCTCCTAATTTTATAATGTTGGCAGCTAAATAATTTATTTCAAAATCACTATTTAGATAAATACAATATGCCCTTAACTAAACATGTGTATACCAAATGTAACCAGCAAGCCATTCACTCGTTTTTTGTTTTCCTGAGATGGGTTAAAAGAGAAATAACAGGAACGTAGTAATACTCAAAAAAAGTGAGTAGATGGTGCTTCTACCAAGATCAGAAAATCCTGTGCCCCAGGCATTTTATAATGAGCTGGACTTTGATCTTAGGAAGAAGGAACAAAAGCTTTATAGGCAAGCATGTCTCTGGGTCTAGAGCATTTGGTGGGCCCTCGGATAAAGGCTGCTGGGAAGCTGAGTCCAATGAAGCCTAACATAAAGTTATATTGGATCCCCTTGCACATGCCAGAAATTTTAAAACCACTAAATTTTCCTGAATTAATGTTGCAAATTACCACATTTAAGAGGA
This sequence comes from Canis lupus dingo, assembly GCF_003254725.2. Classification (NCBI taxonomy): domain Eukaryota; kingdom Metazoa; phylum Chordata; class Mammalia; order Carnivora; family Canidae; genus Canis; species Canis lupus. The sequence continues at coordinate 11,162,944 of NC_064246.1, read as the reverse complement.
TGCCAGAAAATTAAAGTATTACCCTACTAAATTTGGTACAGTATGATAGAAAGTATCTACTATAAATGTATTTTTCTGCAAAAGTAATTTTAAATCTTTCTGATATAGAAAAAAAGTGTGGAACCCATAAAAAGTTATGAGTAATACTCGAAGAATTTATACATTTCAAAAATGAATTTAATTGATTATGAAAATTTCCAAAGAAGCAACTCAAGAGGCTTAAATGTACTAATGATGTCACAAGGGAGACCTGGAAAGACAAACATGCAGATGTACTAAAATTTCACTAATCTAAAAAAGTGCAAAATTACATTTGGCAAAATTTCAGGCATCGTCATATGATTCTTAGAGTAAAATTTCGTAACATTTTTTTCCTTTGTGAATTTGTAGGTTCTTAACGTCTAAGAGGAATCCAACAATAAAAACCCACTAAACTTTCCAAATGGTGGTTTCAAGAAATTAAGATTCTCTCAGTACATCCTCAATTTCTAATACTTATTCACAGCTGATAAAATGGCAATAACTATCCTCTATTATGAAATATGAACCAGTTGGTGAAGTATATTTTTACCACCATGCATTCATTTATATAACAAGATGAGTGTAAGACACTATGCTTAACCAAAGAGCAACAATGATAGTCCAAAAGAGCTGTGGCCAGTACTCTCACACAACGCTGATAGTATAGTCAGGAACCAACAACCAAACAACCCTTACTTTAATTACAAGGTACAAGAAGTTTCATGAAAGAAACTTACAAGTTGCAATGATATCACCTAACAGAGATGCCATTATATGAAGCACAATTACATCAACAAGGGCAATGCAAATCATGTCAGGAAAAGGGAGAAAGATTCACTCATTTCTAAATATTTACTGCAAGCCAGATATGTGCCAGTCATTGCATTAAACATTAGGCATAAATAGCGAATAGAATTTAAACAGTCCCTAATCAAAAAAAAAAAAAAAAAAAAAAAACCAATCCCTAATCACACTTATAATCTACTGGGAGAAATGAACAAACACAATAAAATAAATCTGCTGGGAGAAATGAAATAAAGGCAGAGGGAATAAATCATTTTTTAAGTGGGGGAGGGTTTAAAAAAGAACATGATGCCCTGAATCAGAACAATAAGAGGGGTCGCACTTTGTATTAGGTGAGAGGGATCTCTCTGAGGATGTCACTTAAGACCTGAAAGATGCCAAGAAAACATAAAGAAAGTAGCAAGCAGAGTCCCTGAAGCAGGAGGGAACTCATGTTAAAGGAAATGAAAGACAACCAGCAGGTAGAGAAAAGGGCAACAGTGAGGTGGAGAGGGGCACATGGGCCAATTCAGATAAAGCCTAGAGAGCTTTACATGGGGAAGGGGACTGGGTCTCATTCTAACAGCACTAGGAAGGCCGTGAAGGGCTTTAAGCCTTGGAGAAACATGACCCTTTTTGTGTTTTACAGATCACATTGGAGGCAGGAAAGAGTACAGAGATGAGCTAAGAGGGCACTGCAATTATCAAGCAAGAGATGATGGAGCATGGAGAAGGGTCAGGATGGTAGAGATAAAGAAAAATGAAGCAAATCATCATATATTAAGTGTGGAACTGCCAAGACTACTGATTGATTTGATTGGGGAGGAGTGAGGAAGAGGAGCTATCAAGTCACCAATCAGGCTTCTGGGTCAAATAACTGGATGGCTAGTGTCATCACTGAGACTGTAAATAAGAAGGAGACCAAATGAGACTAAGAACACAGAAGTTTTAGTTAAGTCACACTTTTTAAAGTCAATAAGCCATTGAAGTGGATTTCCAGCCAAGTGGAAATATCAGGCTAAGGTGATAACCTAGTGATCAGAAGGAAAAAAATTTAATTGGAAATATAAATTTGGGATTGGATGATATTTAAGATCATGGAATCTGAGGCTTTCACCTTTGAAGGACATGAAGAAGAAACAAAGATCCTTCCAATTTAGACATGAAAGTAACCTTGAAAATTTACCAAGTAGAATGTAAGAGAGAGACAGGGTGAATAGGGAATGGGTCTTGTTTCCTGGTCCCAAAGTTTCACTTTGGCTAGGCAAAAAAGTTCTAAACATAGATGGTGGTGATGGTTGTGAGACAATGTGAATATACTTAACGATATTCAAAAATGGTCTAAAAATACTTAAAAATGGTTAAAATTATGAATCTTATCTGTTACTTTACTTTAAAAAACTAAACCTTGAGAAATTCCAACACTTGGACATTGGGTAGAATAGGAGATGTTGAAACATCAGAGAGGGAATAAGGTTCCAGAATGGTGGTAGGTGATGATAAAGTCATAGAAGACAGAGTAAAAACTCCAGGCTAATCCCCATACAGGAATTCCTCAGGAAAAAAGAAAAGAACTGAAAGCTACTAAGAAATCAAGTCAGATGAAGACTTCAAAGTATTCCTTGGATTTTTAAAACACTGGAATCATGAGTAACCCTAATACAATCACATAAGTAGAAGTGTGAGTGCTGGAGTTGGTTTGAGTTGAGAAGTAGAATATGATTAGACTCTTTGAAGAAATTTTGATTCCAATATGATGCAGAAAAACAAGACAGTAGCTAGAGAGGATATGATGTCAAGGGAGATATGGCAGTTGCAAAGTGCATACCCCAATGTCCCCTTTCTCCCAATTAGAATCCTCAATTTTTAGCTGGGTGCTTGGACACCTAAAATAACTACTCTGACTTCCCTGAAAATAGGTATGGCCAGGAAACTAAGTTCTGCCTAGGGAAATGCTGGGAGTTTCTAGGAAATCTCATGATTCAATGTCTTTTGTCCCTTCTTCCATGCTGCTTAGACTGTGGTGTCTGAAGCTCCAACTTGGATTATGAAGATAAGGGCCATATCCTAAGAGTGGGGAACTGCAAAGGTAGAAGTACTTTGCTTTACTAGGTATCTAGGGAACACTGTCACTACTCCAGACCTATACTCTTTTTTATGAGAAGTAATCTTCCAATTTATTTGTTTGGCTCTAATTTTCTGTTTCCACAGACAATTCTAATCTCAACAAATACAGGCAGCTTTTGTTTTCCTTTAGCATGGAAAACAGTAAGGCACAACTGTGTGGAAATGATAATGATCTAATTAGAGAGCCGACCCACAGCAGAGGAGGACAAGGCCCAAAGTGAGAAGTATGCCAGACATGTAAACCCAGTGTGGCTAGAAAGAGGAGACAAAGGAAGATGTAGGAGTCAAATCACACAGAGACTTGCAAAGTAGAATAAGGATTTTACTTTTTTTATCCTAAGAGCATTGGGAAACTAGACATTTTTTAATAGGTAAGTAATGTGATCTAATGTGTATTTTTTCAACAATCACTGACAACAGTTTGAAGAAAGGAATGGAGTGGGGGTCAAGTGAGGTGGCAAGGAGATGACTTAGGAAGTTGTTTTGACAATCCAGCTCAAAGATGGGGATGGCTTCAAGTAGAATAATGATTACAGACCTATGGCAAAGTGAATAAATGTGAAGATGACAGTACTGGTAGCACTTTATATGTGGTTATGCATGACAGATCAGGGACAGCAAGCAGTCAAGGACGATACTCAAGGTTATGGCTTGAACAACTCTGTGAAAGTTGGTGTCATTCACTGAAATATGGACTTGTGGAAAAGACACACACTTGAGTAAGCTCGATTTTAACACTCTATTTTATAAATTCTTGAGACAACCAAGATGTAAATACCCAGCAAGTAAAAGACTTGTTCTCAGCAGCTTATTTATAATACTGAAAAACAGGAAATAGCCAGGTATCCATAAACAAGGCAACAGATTAATTGCGGTACACAATGTAATACAACTCATCAATCAAAAGGTACCAACTACTGATAATATGCAACAATATGAATCGAACCCAAAAACATTATGCTCAGAGAGAGAAGCCTTATAGCATAAAGTACATACTGATGTTCCCATTTAAATAATATTCTAAAAAAAAAAATAATAATAATAATAATATTCTAAAACAAACAAAACTAATCTTTAGTGAAAAATTTCAGAAAAGTGGTTGCCACAGTAAGGGGGGGTGGTTTGTGGAAGAGGAGGTAGGAGGAAACTGCTTCAAGTCATGGTAATGGTCTATATCTTCATAAGAGTTTGGGTTACAAGGGTGTATGCATTTGTCAAAACACAATGAATACTACATGTACTTATCTACATTTAGCAATGACAAAACACTACAAATATTAAATGCTGACTGTTGGTATGCATGGTGAAGAGCTGAAGTGTGCTGATGTAGGCCTCCTAGTCTGAAATGCAGGAAAAAATGGAATGATGAATAAACAGAAGGATAGATCCATATGTGATAAAGCAAATATAAAGAAGTAATTGTAAAAATTTAATTAGTGGGTATATGGTATTCTCTGCATAATTCTTACAATTTTTTTGTATTTTTTATAATAAAGTGTTAGAAAAGCTTTAAGTTACTAATTTCTTTAAAAGCATTAACTTTGTTGTTGTTGTTTAAAGATTTTATTTATTTATTCATGAGAGACACAGAGAAAGAGGCAGAGACACAGGCAGAGGGAGAGGCAGGCTCCAAGCAGGGAGTCCGATGTGGGACTTGATCCCAGGACCACGGGATCACGCCCTGGGCCGAAGGCAGACGCTCAACCACTGAGCCACCCAGGCGTCCCAAAAGCGTTAACTAAACCTAACTATTTTTTCCCTAGGGATATTGTTTACATCCTTAATTTCCACCATCAAACACAAATTTTTTACTTAAAGAAAATCCCTAGGTATATCTTAGCAAAAAATAGCAACTAAAATTATTAAAATTATTACGGACTTGGTTGAAGTTTAATAAAGTTATATTCAAAAAATAAGATCAAATTGTTCTTTTTCCTGCAAAGAGGCTTATTGAGGGTGATTCAACCAAGGGAGTATTCCAGGAAACTGAGTCCAGAGGAGCTAGGCAGGACTCTTGGGAAGCCTGAGAAGCAAGCAGGAACAAGAATTTAACTGCTGGAGGGCAGAGGGAATTACCTGGGTCTAGTCTGAAACTGAAGGGTGGGGTTAAAAACAAGGTTGTTGCCAAGGCTGTGGGGCTGGGATTGGATGGGCATGAAAGCCAGGCTGATTTCTAGAGGCAAAAGAAGCTCCAGATTAGGGTTTATAGGTGGGCATCTGCCAAGGTCTTCCAGAGGTCTTCCATCTTCCATGATGGAAGAGGCCCTAAAGAGCAGATAGAGGTAGAAGAGTACAGTCTCCATTGTGTGGCTGAACTGCACTCACAGGTCCAGCAAGTGCTGCTTTGTGCCTTGTGTTCCTACTGGCCCTTGTTGACACAGGACATCTAGGCACCCTCCTCACAACTCCTCTGGCTCCTTCAGGCTAGGCAGTGGGTAGGAGTGAGACCCAGGCCCTTAGTTCCCTTCTGGGTTGCAGTGAGGCAGCATTTTTTTGTGCAAGTACAATGTAGAGACAAGGTGGCAGCGGGGTTATAGTCAGGTACAGCAGGGAGGTGATGAAAACAGTCCCCAATAAGCTGACCTACACCATCAGAGACAGACACAGGGCAAAGGAAACTCCAATGCAAGGGGTGCCAGTGACTTGGAATAAGTCATTCATCATGAGCAGAAAGACAGTGTACTGCAGTGGATGTACTATCTTGAATGGGGCACGACTCTCACATCCTGCTGGCAGGAAGAAGCTAAAAGCATTGATGACAACCAGAAAGCCACCAGACACCAGAAAGCTCATCACATAGAGGCTGAGTCTGTGCCTCATGGCCACCTGCTAGGATGAAAGAGCTGAAGGTGAGAACACAGTTCTGTTCATCAAAGGGTACACAGAAGAGGTCCAGGTTACATTTGCTGACTCACACTGGCTTTATCGTATCTGATACAACCTTCATAGGTGACATAAGCCATGTGACCTTTAGGTGCCTGATCCACATTCGTGAACTCCTCAGTGAAGATAGCTGGAAGCCAATGGTTCTTAGTTGCCATGCTAGGCTTCCTGTCCTAATATTCCTCTGGATTCCACAGACGAATGAATTATACCAGATCATAAGTCAGCCACAAGAATGATGTCATCAGTTGAAGCTGTGCATCACCCATTTCTAAGATGCCACACAGAGTAATAGTGATGTGGACACGAGTGAAGATACTGTACCTGATGGCTGGATGGAAACTTTTCTGTTAAACACTACTTGGAAGGCATGCTGGTCAAAGCCTAAATGATGGGTAGTAAAGCTATCTCCTCTTCCTTTTTTTTTTTTTTTTTTTTTTTTTAAAGATTTTATTTATTTATTCATGATAGTCACACAGAAAGAGACAGAGAGGCAGAGACACAGGCAGAGGGAGAAGCAGGCTCCATGCTGGGAGCCCGATGTGGGATTCGATCCCGGGTGTCCAGGATCGCGCCCCGGGCCAAAGGCAGGCGCCAAACCGCTGCGCCACCCAGGGATCCCTATCTCCTCTTCCTTGAAGCAGCCAGTGGAGAATAAGTCCGAGGAGGAACGGAGGAATCCCTCCCCATGCAGCCAACCTCTTTCCATTTTCCTCTTGCTCTTCTCTGGAGACTTAGGGATCTTACAGACACACAGGCCACAGCTTGAGCCCTAGCTCAAACTGTCCTTTTAATTAAAACTTATAAACTGATTTTTCAAAACCAACTACCAATCCAAAGCTCAATATCAACTTGCATTTATTTATTCATTCAGCCAATACTTAGAGTTTATGAAGTGGCAAACATAACTGTAGATACTACATTGGAAGAGAGTTTTCACTTAGTAGCATAAGTATTTTAATTACATATTCATATACACTGCCTGAGATATTTTATTGCTCATTTTCAGCAGATTAAGCTTTTAACATATAGTCTGGAGAATATTCTAAGATAAGTAGCTTTCCTTAATGTACATGCTATCAGTTGGACTTTCACTGTACAAAACTTTTTAAAATCCTTTTAAACTTCAGAAGAAAGGAATATTAATCTCTCAAGTAAACATCTAGACACTATGACTTCTTAAGAGCTCCACTGTTAAAGTAAAGGAAAAGAAAATAACTAAATGAGCCTAAGACTGGTCCCAAGTCCTCCAGGTTTTTTTTTTTTTTCAATTAATTCCCGTAGAGTTAATATACAGTATTATCTTAGCTTCAGGTGTACAATATAATAATTCAACAATTCCATATATCACATACATATATCACTTCGTGCTTATCACGACAAATGCGTTCCTTAATCCCCATTATCTATTTTATTTTTTTATTTTTAATACATTTATTTTTATTGGTGTTCAATTTGTCAACATACAGAATACCACCCAGTGCTTATCCTGTCAAGTGCCCCCCTCAGTGCCCGTCACCCATTCACCCCTACCCCCCGTCCACCTCCCCTTCCACCACCCCTAGTTCATTTCCCAGAGTTAGGAGGCTTTCATGTTCTGTCTCCCTTTCTGATATTTCCCATCATCTATTTTACCCATCCTCCAACCTCCCCTCTTGTGACCCAACAGTTTGTTCTCTATAGTTAAGAGTTTGTTTTTTGGTCTTATTTTTTCCTTTACTCATTTATTTTGCTTCTTAAATTCCACATATGAGTGAAATCATGTAACATTTGTCTTTCTCTGACTGACTTATTTCACTTAGCATTATACTCTCTAGCTCCATTCAAAGCCTTGCAAATGGCAATATTTCATTCTTTTTTATGACTAATATTCCTGTGTGTGCGCGTACGTGTGTGTGTGTGTGTGTGTGTATACACCAATCTTCTTTATCCATTTATCTATCAATGGGCACAGGCTACTTCCATAATTTGGCTATTGTAAATAATGCTGCTATAAATGCAGGGGTGCACATATCCTTTTGAATTCTAAGTCCTCAGTTTTTAAATTCTTCACTAGTCTGATCAAGAAAAATACTGAACTAAGTACATCCACAAGTTTTAGAGAGTAAAGATAAAACTTGTTTTCTAAGTTTCTGGGTTTTGGTTTATACATTATTACTAACCTAAAGCAAAATGCTTTCCATAAATGTGCTAAACAAACTCCATGTCGTCAATAAAACCAAGTTTTCCCAAATAAGAGAATTTCGACTTATTCCATCCATTTAAAATGATGCAATCCTTGGAACATGTGTTTGTTAAAAGGGCAAAGGAAGTAGCATAAAGCTTAAATGCAACTAGTGTGATACAGGCTGTTGTGCTAAAGAAAAATTCTGAGTTCTTCAACCAGGAGGATCAGGCATAAAGATGAGATTCAGAACGCTGTAAATTTATCTGGAAAAAAATTGAGTGGAAAGCATAAGCTTTAAACTTCACTGATATTTCCCTTTCTTTATAAGGTTGTTTAGTGAGGATCAAAGCTCACATAAGAACAATTCACAAAAGAAAGAGCAGAGAAAAGTCTTCAAAAATGCTTTTAGTATAAATTGGTGTATCTGACCCAAGGCAATAATGCACTGACCAAAATCAGAGCATCTAAAGATGATGGAAAACTCCCCTTTTTTTCAAGCTAAAATGATTCAGGGAATCTTCCAAAACAAGTTTTACTTCTAGTCTGCACCCCATGCATTTTGTTAAAAAGTCAAAGACCATAAAGTATTCAATTCTGTGTTTATTGCCAAATTTTTTACTTATTATGTTTACAAAAAAGGTAATTTACAGTAAGCCCAGATGACAAACATTTATTGGGCACCTGGTACACATCAGCACTTCATAAATACAAATATACATGATCTCTACTTCCTTCATATAACCTTACAAAGCAGGCATGACCCTCATCTGACACTTGAAAAGCAAGTCTGGAGAGATTAAAGAATTTGCTTAGGATCACACAGCTGAGTCAGGAGTGGCCTTCAGTTCTGGCTCTGAAATTAACTAGCTGTATGTTCCTATGAGTGTAAGTTGCCTCTCTTGACATTCTATTCCCTCATATGCAACATAAAAAGACTCAACTGAACATTTTAATTACATTAAAAAGTGAGTTTGATCTTTTAGAGACAGATGAGAGATGGTTAGATGTGTGACTTTCCTTCCACCTCTACCCTGTCTTCCTTGCCTTTACCCAATTTCACCGATTCCACAAGAAGGTAGGGGACAGGAGCTGCCCTCCTCTTGCCCAAAAAAAGAGTACTTAAAAGTTTTGTTTTAGGTATTTGGTAACACATCTGATTTTTAAAACAGAAAAATCTTGAACAGAGAAGTTAAAACTACTTCCTAAAATTGAAGTATTAGAGACTTGCCCTTTATGCTATATTTTTTCATAATTACAGTGAACAAATGAGAAATAATTTTATAAATTCACTCAAATACTTGACATGTTAGCTAAAAATAGAGATATAAATAAATTATTACTGTAATCTCAAGTTTGGTAAAGAAACATCACAATAGCCAGTAAGAAACTGTATCTAGACTATATTTAAAAGCCATTCTTAACAAATTGGCTTTTTTTTAAAACTGAAGTAGAGCTGACACATAATGTTATATTAGTTTCAGGTATACGACACAGTGATTCCACAAATAGTGGTTCCATAGTCTATATGTTTATGCTATGCTCAGCACAAGTGTAGCTACCATCTGTCACCATACAACCCTATTAAATAACACCACTTTACAAATTAGCTTTTAAAGGACTAAAAGGCCAAAGAGAATAAGTAATTTTTTCTCTATCTTGTTCATAATCCACAGAGGTACAAAACTCATAGCAATTAATTAGAAAATAAAATTCTAGTTTGGTAAGTAATTATCTGTACCTTCCTTGTAACTGACAAGTTGAACTGAATTGAGAATTGTCCACCCGTCCTAATCGTGAAACTCTCTTACCTACTTCAATACTTAAAAGTCAGAAAAAGTCATCACGTCCAATATATTTGTCAAAATAGTTTAAATATTAAATTGACAAAACAGATTAACGAGGAGCAAATAGCTGAGATATTTTTACTATCTTATCTAAAATTCCTTGCAGGGGAGAACTCAAGGGGGAAAATACAGGGAAAATTCATCAGGTATTTAAGGGAAGAAGATGATGATATTAACATTTGAATGCCTACTATGTGACATGACAGGGAGGCTTTATGTAGATTGCTTTAATCACAGTCTTTTTTTTAAAATCCAGTATAGTTAACAGTGTTATATTAGTTTCAGATATACAATAATCACAGTCTAATTTAGTCCTCAAAAGGGTAGGCATCACTATCCCATTCAACAAGTGAAGAAAGAAACTCAAAAACTAAGTAATTTATGGGGCACTCGGGTGGTTCAGTTGGTTGAGCAGCTGAGTCTTGGTTTCAGCTCAGGTCGTGATCTTGGGGTAATGGGATTGAGCCCCACACTTGGCAGGCACCCTGCTTGAGATTCTCTCTCTCCTTCTCCCTCTGCCACTACTCTCGCTAAAATAAATAAATCTTTTTTAAAAATTGGTAATTTGCCCAAGGTCACACAACTAATAAATGCTGATGTATTTACAGTTCAAATATATTTGAATGTCTACTTAAATGAAAAGTCTAAGCTCTTTATACAACCTCCTCCTACCTTCACTGTGCTTGGTCAAGAATTCAAAAACTAAAAAGTCATATTCAACAACCTATTAAAATACGAGTGTTGGCTGAAGAGGAAAAAAAGACACATGATAATGGTATCAACTGCTACCAGAAGTATGAGAAAATAGCATGCACAAGTTGCACTTCTAGGAACAGGGTAAACTGGATATTCAGATAAAGCTACTTAAGTAAAAAAAAAAAGACACCTTAAAATGCTGAGAAAAGAGTGGGGAAAAATTAGAGAGGAAGACAAACCATAAGAGACTCCTAACTTTGGGAAACAAACAAAGGGTTGCAGAAGGGGAGTTGGTTGGGGGATGGGGTAACTGCATGATGGGCACTAAGGAGGGCACATGATGAGATGAGCATTGGGTGTTATACTATATGTTGGCAAATTGAATTTAAAAAAAAAATTTTAAAATAGAATGAGAAAAATCACAGTAAGATCAAATCCTAAAATCTGAAAAATACTGCAAACATTACAAAATGCAGAAAATAATACAGAAGACTTTTACTTAATAAACTCCCTGACACCTCTGTAATGCTTTTCTTTCACTTTTGGCTGCATATTCTTTGATTATCTCTTCACATAACAACGAATTTGGTATGTATAAAAAAAAGATAATTCAATCTTCCTAAAAAAATGCTGAGTAAGATATAAAAATATTTTGCAAAGAAAATTCCTTAGATCAGAAATGATAAGAAGCAAAGGCTGGAGTCTACATTTGCTATAGAAATGTCTATACCTGCTGGCCTATATCCTGAATTTTAATAAAGCATGTTCAGTGAACAGAAAATAAAGTTCACAACAGAAACACATAAAGCCCTAGAGGTTGAAATAAAAATTCCCAGTTAGTGATCAACAGTGTCTGGCTTTGCCTTGTGGAATGAGGAAAAGGCCTGAGAATTCCTAAATACAAGTCTATATTCATGTACTCTTGGTGACAGAATTTTTTTAAAGTTTAACTTAAAAGTAGTTTTCAAATAAGTTTCATGGATAAAATGCCAATGAACATCAGCTTATACTCAAAAATCACTACAGATACAAGGGAAAAGCCATGAGTGGTGAGTCAGTAGAAACAACAAACTACAAAAAAAGACCACCAAAATAATGCAGATATTACAATACAACAAAGAATATTTATGCTTGGGCACCAGGGTGGCTCAGTGGTTGAGCATCTGCCTTTGGCTCAGGTCCTGATCCTGGGATCGAGTACTACATCGGGCTCCCTGCAGGGAGCCTGCTTCTCCCTCTGACTATGTCTCTGCCCCTCTCTCTCTCTGTGTCTCTCATGAATAAATAAATAAATCTTTTAAAAAATTTATGCTTAAAGATATAAAAGAATTCATCGCAACTATGTTGAAGGAACCTCATCATGCAGATTTTAAAAACAGTTATGAGAGGGGCAGGAACACTGAAGCTCAGGCTTATAAGACTTGCCTAACACTGAGGCTGGGGGGAGAAAAAGGGTACCAATGCACTTTTCACCCCACCAAGAACCTTGCACCAAGTACCAAGCAGCAGAGGCCCCCTGCTGGGGGAGAGACACAAACACAGAGAGAGCCCTGGGGCCCTGGTGTACCGTGTGTACTGAACCTGGCATAGATTAGGAACATGGTGAAAACACTCCTGCACTCCAGACCTCCTCCTAAGCTCAATGTAGCCGTTGCTCAACATTGGAGAAGTGTGAAGTTTGTGATGGACTCACAGTAACTATAGCAACAGCAAAATTTAAACCTAGCTCAACTACTGACAATATTGATATAACCCAAACTGCCTATGTTTATAGCCTGAAGGAGAGAAGTGACCATTTATAGGTATTATTACTCAGTCTCTATTGTTCTTTAGCACACAATACTTTATATTCAATCAAAAAATTACTAAACAAAAAAAGGAAAAATTAAGCTAGTGTTAACAGATAACATGGTGAACAGGACCAGACTCCAATGTAGTCCAGATATTATAAATATCATACGGGACATTTAAAATAGTTAAAAATATAATAAGGATCTAATTGAAGAAAAAAAAAAAAAAGCTCAATGTATGCTAATGGAGGGGAGGGGTATTTACCAGAGAGATGAAAACTGTGTAAAGAGTCAAAGAAAAATGCTTAACATACAGAACAAAGTCATAGAAAAAAGACTAGAAAAAAATACTTACAAATTATATACCCAATAAAGGACCTGCATCCCAAACTCTTACTACTCAGTAAATAACTCAAAACTATTAGCAAACTTTGGAGGACTGAACAAAAGAAACCAGATATGAATGGCCAACAGGCACATAAACTGCTTAACCTGAGTCCTCAAAAAAATGTACAAAACTCCACAATGAAAAACTGCTACATATTCACTAGACTGGCTAACCTTAAAAAGACAGACATCACCAAGTGCTGGAAAGACTGTAAACAAATGGCAATTCTCACATGTCACTGGTAGGAATCCAAAATTATAGAGCCACCTTCCTACAGAGTAAAACATACTCTTCCCATAGAAGCTAGCCAAGTCCATTCCAAGGCATTCACTCAAGAGACCTGCTATGTGGATTTTACAGCACATTCATTTATAATAGCCATAAAATGCAAACAATTCAAATGCTCATCCACTGATGAATGAACAAGAAATACCAGCATATCTATACAATAGACCACTACTCAGAACCAAGCAAAAAACCACTGATATTCTCAACAACCTAGATAAATCTCAAAAGATTTAATCTAAGTTTAAAAAGACATAAAAGACTAAACATTGTGTGACTCTACTTATATGACACTCTGAAACACTGCAAGGAGAGAAACAGATCAGTGACTGTCAGGTACTGGAAGTTGAGGGAAAGGAAACTGTTCTTTTTTTTTTTTCTGTTCTTTTAATAAAAACTAATAAATTTGAATTTTCAAAACCAATACAAATAAAAATATTTCATTTATTTATTCAACAAATATTTACTGAGTGCCTACAAGGTAGCAGGCACTATTACAGACACTGTACAAAACAAGTTTCTTTTAGTTGCACAAGTATGAATTTTCAGAAAAGTGATGGGAACAAACACAGCAAAAATACAAGTTTTCTACATGCTAACGGAATGTTATTAGAACACAATACTCTATCTTCTTACCAGAATGATACAAAATATTCTATATTTTCTCATAATGTTTTATTACATATTTATCAGGGTGAACCATATGAAACTGCAAGGTAATCAACAAAATAATTCTTTCTATATTCCCACAAGGAAGTCAGAGGCAAGCTGTGGAAGTAATCAGTGGTAATGTCACACCTTCTCATTGTAATGCAAAATAATGGCTGAATTTCTAGTCAAAATACCTGGTATTTGGGGAGAAGGAGTGTTTTCTTTTGTTTTTTACTTAAGAACTTTCCTAACATCCAGATTGAAATGTGTTATTCATCTTGTAAACTGAGATGATTGCTACAGAGACTTAACTGACTTCTGGTTTCATATTTCTAATCTAAGAACTAAAGGACAACAAAATTATTCCCATTTTTAGTTAGAAGTCCGAGATCATGTCATTTTAGAAACCCTGTCCTATTACCATCAAGGAAATTTAAAACATTAAAATAAAAATCCAGGTACCAACACCCCACTCATCTCAGAATTAACAAAAATTTGTGTTCTTGATTTCATCTTTCAAAACTCTAACAAATCAAAGTTATATAATTTAATCTTTGGTCAAATGAATAATACCACAAAGCTTCATATTTAAAAATCCAAATTATATCAGATTTTAAATCTGTATAAATTCAATAATACTTAATCCAATTTTTTTTAAGTAAGTGAAATTTTACCCAAAGTACTCAGTTACCCTCCAACTGACATCACATATTTTCCACTATGTAAGAGATTATCTAAGGTAAACTTGTGCCACATAATCTTTGCATAATGAACTTGTGCCAACAAATGAGCAAAACCTGAACATGACATACAAAGGTAACTCTATACCTTAATTTTAATTGTTTAAACCTAAACATTGTCGATAATAGCAACCAACTTAACAATCTTCAGAAAATGAAAAACAGATGAAAAGTCTTAGATCATCATGAATCACACAGCAATGGAATTTAGCTTTAGATCACTCCTAGCATTTTTCTAACTATAATGGGGTTTGGACTTTGATATTTATATCTAGGCTAGTGGCTCCAGACCATTTCTCCCTTCAGATTTCCTGAAGGGGGTATATTTGGGGTAGGGGGTGCCTGAGCTCTTTAAAATGCCATTTCTAAACTCCAGGGAGAAAGAACATGGAACCTCTTGATATTAATGCTTCTGAATTTAGTGAAGAAGCACAGAGAAGCATGAGAGATTTCAGAAGTGACAAGAAAAATTCAAGTTTCATATGTGAGCCCTTTTAATGTCATGAATTTAAAGAAAAGAATCCACTCCTTAAAAGACCTGACAGCACCAGGTTGCCACCAATATACCAGATCATGTCATTTAAAATTCTTTTAAAGATTGATTGATTGATTTATCTGAGAGAAATCACACAGGCATGAGTAGGGGAGAGGCAGAGGGAGAGAATCTTCAAGTAGACTCCCCACTAAGTACAGAGCCTAACATGGGGCTAGATCTCAGGACCCATAAGACTATGACCTGAATCAAAACCATGAGTCAGACGCTTAGCTGACTGAACCACCCAGGTACCCCCTAGATCATGTCATTTTAGAAACCCTGTCCTATTACCATCAAGAAAATTTTAAACATTAAAATAAAAATCCAGGTACCAACACCCCACTCATCTCAGAATTAACAAAAATTTACCTCTATTCCATGTATGAGAAAAATGAACAAATTATAAAAAGAGAAGCAGATAAAAAAGATATATATTTCTTAAATCTCAAATTTTATGTGGAAGGAATATATGGTATAAATTATTTATTTATTTATTTATTTATTTATTTATTTATTTATTGTTTGAAATATTTTAAAATACAATGCATGTTAAATACTGTGACTTTCAACTTGGCAGCACATTAAATCACTTAGGGGAACACTCTTTACCTTCCCTCTCCTCCTTCCTGACATGAATGTGCTAAAGACCAAGGAAGTGGGACCACAATGAGGAGGGGGTACCATGCAGAGGCATCATGTCTGGCAGCTACAGAAAGGGGCTGAGTGAGGGGAGCACAAAGTTGGTGGAATAAGGAGGATTCCTGTATAGTTGGAATATTGGTTACATTAAGCAGAACTAATTAATTGGGCACAAAAGTAATATATTGAGGAGAATGAGAGCTCATTTTAAATTTCTGGAAGAGGTGAAGGCTAGAAAAAGCACGGGGGGTAATGGTTTGAATTTGAAAGAATAAACACATTTTTCTAAAGCTGTATGGGCACAGGTACAGAAACAGACATTGATATACATATGTGTATTATGTATACACATATACATTTCCTAGTTCTGTCGGCTGAGAGGACCTACTAGGAATGACAGCACTGAGACCCAGATCATGACTCTAGTTACCATCCTCTAGTCAAAAGAACAAGGGTCAGGGGAGGGAAGTACAAGATAAGCCTGGAACATCTTGTCCTAGGAAAATGCTCAAAGAATGACAAGAATGTATCAAAAACAAACAAATACAGGAGTCAACCTGGAAGGGTTCCAATCTGGGACAATTGGAGAATCAAAATCATGAGATTATCAAATTATAATCCATTGAGTAAAAGGGGCATCCATAAACCCATACTGATATAATACGTAAATGAATAAATAAATTGATAAATAGCAAAGAAAGCCCTTTCTTATAGAATATCAACTAACAGATGTGGATGGAATAATGAAAATAATTACCATTCAGCAACTATCACAGTAGTCTTAAAACAAAAGCAATCAATGAATGCTAGGACCTGTAGGTGGAGATCTGATGAAGAACAGAATACTGGCATAATATGAGAACATCACCTCACAAAATACTAGTTAAATACAGAGGGGATGAGGGTGACAATGAAGAAAGCCAGAGTTTACCAACTTAAGCAGGTGATCATATTTAACATTATAGTGGTGAAACAGATTGACATGATATGTTTTCCGTGGTGATATGCTGGAAAGAGCATGGCACCACTCCTTCCAGGAAAGCACAACCTGAGTCTGGTTGTTAAAAAACACTGAATGGTCCCAATCGAGGGTTGTACAGAATGAGGAATGGGTTCTACACTGAAGAAGGAGGACAGACATGACAACTAAGTTCAACACATATTCTTTTATATAATTCTGGACCAGGAAGGGAAAAAGAGACACTACTGGGGGCACTTGGTAAAACTGGAATGGAATGTGTGGATTACATGGTGGTTTTGTGTAACGTTGATTTCCTGGTGATAGAAAATTATCCACACTTTCTCATCCTGACTGCTGTCTTTGGTAACAGTACCAACCTCATTTAGGGGTGATGGAGCATCATGTAAGAAAGACTACACAGATCAACAGAAAAGGGAGAAAATTCAGTAAAATGTTAATAATTGGGAATCTGAGTCGTAGGAGTGCGAGAGGTCTTTGCAACATTTTGGGGAGTCCAAAACTATTTTAAAATAAAAACAACTTATTAATAAACAATCACTGGGGAAGAGTGTGCTAAAAATCCCAACACTCAAACTACTTCAATTAAATCTCTGTGGAATGGAAATCAGGTTAATGTTTAATGCACCTGGGAGAATCCATCGAATTTGCACTCTATAATACACAGTAGTTGCTCAATAAATGGTTGATACTGCCACTAAAATTATTTAACATAACTTTACATGTCTATATGCAGAACATAACTCTTCATACTGAAAATTTTTTAAGAAGGCAATCTTGAATGTGATCTATCTTAAGCTGCAAAGATCCACCTACATGTGATGAGGTTGATGATACTGTTACCAGAAACAACACTAAAAAGATTGTAAGTAAAATATTAATAATGATGGGAGGGATCCCTGGGTGGCGCAGCGGTTTAGCGCCTGCCTTTGGCCCAGGGCACAATCCTGGAGACCCGGGATCGAATCCCACATCGGGCTCCCGGTGCATGGAGCCTGCTTCTCCCTCTGCCTGTGTCTCTGCCTCTCTCTCTCTCTCTCTGTGACTGTCATAAATAAAAAAAAATTAAAAAAAAATAATAATAATGATGGGAAAGCAAGTCTTTAATCTCTCAAATGCCTATTAGTACCACAAAACAATTACTGAGTTTGATCTCAAACAAGGATATAAATTATTACATTTACCTGCAGAATCCTCAGAAACTACAAATAAGATATCAATTCAAATAGGAAACAAAATGGGCAAATATAAATGAGCAAATATAACTGCCAAATAGGTTTTTAAGTGGCTCTTTAAAACTTAAATTTTAGTTTGTTTACGTTTTTCCTAAAAAAGAATTCATATAAAACAAATTGGACCTTATTAAAATTGTCTCTGTTCAGAGAATATTCTCTTTGTTCAAGATTTTACGCCTCTTCTAGTTTTTGTTCTCCCCTTTTGTAAATGGTTGAAAATTCATTTCTGTAACAATAAACAGTTGTAAACAGCTAAAAGGCTCCCCAGTGGGGGACCAGTTGAATAATTTAAACTGCATCCATACAATGTAACATGTAATATGCAGCAGGAAAAAAAAACTGAAGGCAATGTTTATATCCAATTGTATAGATTCCCAGATATAGTTAAAGTTAACCATAAAGCAAGTTGCAACTAGAATGTGGGAAAGGGAAAAGAGACTGAAGATGTTTTAACTTTATATGTACACTGTTATACATTTTGAATTCTGAATCCTACAAGCATAGTAACTAAGCAAAAATTTAAATTAAGATACATAAAACAATTTTGCAGCTCTTCCTCGACTTACAGCGGGGTTACAACCCAGGAGACCCATTGTAAGTTGAAAATATCCTAAGTTGAGAATGTATTTAATGCACATAACCTACCAAAATCACAGGTGAGCCTAGCCTACCTTGAACATGCTCAGAATGTTTACATTAGCCTAGAGTTGGCCAAAATCATCTAGCACAAAGCCTATTTTATAATAAAGTGTTGACCACCTCATATAATTTATTGAACATTGTATTGAAAGTGAAACAGGATGGATGAATGGGTACAGAATGACTGCAAGTGTATCTGCTGTTTACCCTCCAAACTACTTGGCTGATTGGGCACTGCAGCTCACTGCTGTTGCCCAGAATCACAAGAGAGCATTGTGCCACAAAACGCCAGCCTGGGGCAAAGATCCAAATTCAAAATTTGAATATGGTTTCCACTGAATGCATATCACTTTTGCACCACTGAAAGGCAAAAAAAATCTATGTCAAACCATTGTAATTTAGGGACCATTTGTACACTGGAGAAATCTTCCTACACTAAGGTTATTTCAGTGGCTCCAGACTACTCCCCCTCTTCTCCAAAATCACTGTGTATTTTAAGTAGGTGTCCTTACATCACAGGAATGTTCATTCATTCGATGATACTGAGTCCTACCAAGACACAAAAATTACCACAGGGGTACTTTCCTTTAGAACATACAAAAAATACAAAACAGCAATTCCTGCCTTTATGTGCACCTCTATTATAATATAATGAAATGTCTCATGCAAATGAAAACTCCAATGAGGGATAGATAGTGCATGACATAGAGCATATAAAGGATCATTTCTAGTTCCCAGTAATTAGGGATGGTTTTATGAAAAAGATGGCATTTAAGTTGGCCTTTCAAAAATAACACATTAACGGGCAAGAGTTGAGATAGAAAAACATTCAAGATGGATGGAATGACATGATTACATGCATTCAGAGAATAGCTGGCAGCCCATATGGCACCAGCATGTGGTTAGTATAAAGATGCTGAGAAAGAAAAGTTGGAAAGTGAGGCTAGTTGCAAAACGCAGAAGTACTTAATTTTTCAGGCAAACCTCAGGTCCTGGTCAGTGCCTACCTAGCTCATAATAGATGTTCAATAAATATTTAACATTGTAAGTCATGGAGACATTGTCAAGACTGTAAATTGTATGTCCACATGCAATTAACCATCTACAATTTACTGAAGGTTGGAAACAGACCTGACAGTATGTAAAGATGTCATTTATTTTAATTCTTTCAGCTGCTTATGAAAATAAAATTAATAGAGTTGTTCTCAGATCAAGGAACTTAAGGAATAAAAATTCTGTAGGACTAAACTTATTAGAAATTCTATGATTTAAACAATGATGTTTTCTTACTGAGGTCAAAATCTGTACATGCTAAGTATATATTTGCTGGAACAAAGCAAGAGCAATGACACTTGATAAAGGATACACAGTACCCTGATTCAGACAGACCTGCGGACTGTTGAACAGAGGGCAAATGAAGACCAGACTGTCAACTTTCCACGCTGGCTATTTTGAGTTCAAACATTGCATACTTTGAAGAAATGCTAAACTACATTTTCAAGGGGGAAAAAAAGCCACGCTTCAGAAGAGAAGTTTGATGCTTCTGAAAGGGGCTTTAAATTTCTGCTACTGTCTTTGGTGTGCAGAGCCTTAGTGTGAGTATAATTTATTGAGTATTTATTCCACCAGCAGGGCTCAGTTTCAAAAGGAACTGAAAACAAACCAGACCCATGAAGATGATGCAATATCCCTGGAATTTTGGAGACAACTCCACGAATCCTAAAACTATTTCTGGCTACTTGGCCAAACTCAGGGCAGTGTTTGTGTCTGCCCATCTCAGTGAAAATACATTCTCTTTTGTGAAATATGGCAGCTACTGTTTAGCAGGACAAAACCTCAAAATTCACTCATCTTGACTAAATATATTTCACATTTTAGGTAATAACTTGCCTTTTCAATACAATATTCTCATTCATTTTATTAAAAGTAGTCAATGATTAGGCTCTAAAGGCAATAACTATGCACTACTGTGTAACTTAGTATATTAATCTGTTTTCTGCATGTCTCTTGTATTAGTGGTTAAAATCTTTATTGGCATGGCCAAAATGTTCTAGTATATGCAACAGGCTATCAAGGAACTATGCTCAGCCTCCATGTATACAAATTTCAAATTATGAAGCCTTCCACTAATAGTAAACACTAGAGAAAAGGAAGAACACTAAGCTCCTACTATGCTTATTTTCTTTTACTACACATACAGAATTGTTAAAAGTTCTGTAATCACATAAATAAGTAAAAACAAGCCATATCCTGCCAGACAGTACCAATTGACTAGGAGTTGGTAAACTTTCTGGCAAGCAGTACAATCACACATGCCCATAGGCGTGTGCATACAGCATTACCTTCATTTGCTTTACTATAAATTACATTATACACTCAAGTTTATGAGAAAAACACCTTATTCTCCAAACATTGTGGCATGTGACAGGAGTGAAGGTCTGTGGATTAATATGTTAATTCAGCTACCAGTAAGCGTCTCAAAACTCAGGACTCTCAAATTTCCATTTATACAAGTATCGATGGTCTCTTTTCAAGGTTCTATTTTAACTACATTTAAAAAATCAGAAAACGTTAGAGTTGGCAGAACTGTTATGTTCACTTAATCTAATTCCTTCATTTAATAGATGAGACACCAATTTATAAAAGGGAAAATGGCTTCTCAAAGTAATACAGCTAATTAATGGTTCCCTTGATTCTCAGTACACTTTTTATTCCATCTTTCTTTTCTGAACTGTTAAGTATGAATTTTAAATACACTTTCTGTCGCAATTCATTACTGAATTTGGAATGCCCCTCTGGGTGGTTCCTTACAACTTAATATCAGCTGATTCTACTGAGTAATTAACATGACTTTTCAATTATCTTAATCTCTTTATCTCAAGAAAAACTCATTCTTCCTTTAGTATGCCCACTCTGCCAAACCTAGAACAAGACTGCAAGGTGTGTAGAAAAGCTATAGTCCTTGGGGGATCCCTGGTTGCTCAGTGGTTTAGCACCTGCCCTCAACCCAGGGTGTGATCCTGGAGTCCCGGGATAGAGTCCCACATCGGGCTCTCTGCATGGAGCCTGTTTCTCCCTCTGTCTAGATCTCTGCCTCTCTCTCCCTCTGTCTCTCATGAATAAATAAACAAAATCTTGAGAGGAAAAAAAAAAAAGAAAAGAAAAAACTACAGTCCTGCTCTTCTACTATAAATTTGGGACTATAATTTATTTTCAATCAGAACCAATTTAAGGCAGTAGATTTTTTTAAAAGGCTAAAGCTTTTAAAAACACATGTTATATTTACTTGGCAAAAGCACTCTGAATACAAGTACTTTACCATGAGGACTGGAGGTATATTAAAAAGCACATAGGAAACAAAAGCATCAAATGAAAAACTGAGAGAATCCCAGAAGGATTATTAGGAAAAGAGAATAATAAAGCCAAACGGAAGATTGGAACACTGAATGTCACACATCAGGGCTTGAATGGTCACTATTTTAGGCTGCAAATTTGATTCCTGCCTCCCTGACACAAGGAGAAAAGTACATCTGTACAGGATTCACAATGTCCATAAGCTAAAAAGTAAGCCAGTTTTTTATGGTGGAAGCACAGAGGCTGCTGGTTATAAGATCTGCAGGCAACTTCCCCAGTGGTTCCTCATAAAAGTCCAGTCTGTGATAGAGTGGAAGCCTCCACAATACTGGCATGTGGTGGGACTTTCTGCTCACAGTTTCTCCCAATACAGGCTGATGGCGTAGGGCCAAATAAAAGAGAAAGACAACCCAACTCACTGGGCTGCAGAAATATATGCAAGGAAGACCAAAATTTCCCTTGGAGAACAGTCTGGCTTCATTCCAACCCCAGACAAATGGGTGAATAAGGTCACAAAGCTTAGAGCCTGATGATCATCATTTCAGTCTGGAAAATGTTCAAGGTAGGCATTCCTCATTGCCTACAAAAGTCATTTTTATGTTGGGGATATAGTTAAGAGGGAGCCCAGAAATTTTGTGGTCTCTAGAAAGCATGATTCAAAAAATTCTAACAGAAGTTTTGCCATTAATATTTGTACTTCTTGTAAATTTTCAAAGACTAACTGCAGTTGGTTTCATCTTTTCCTGCTAAGACATCTTTTCATCCTGACTTATTTTTTATTTTTAACAAAGGGAGCTCCAGGTTGACTATAAAAGCTCATTAAAGAGGCTGAGTTTTATTGAAAAATAATTCTAAACCAAGGAGGAATGAACAAATATGATATACTATAAGTAACAGAGTAATAAATAAATCTGGATTAGCAAAATAAGCTATTTCAATAAAACCTGCTCTGGGCTAATAACACAAAACAGCTTGAGATCTCAAATCAGAACCCAACAGCTCCACTCTAACACGGATGGTAGGCATGACCAATGGAAGACAGGGTTGTCCTAGCTAGACTGCAATCCGCATAGTCCAAACAGCTGAAGCCTGATATCACCAACCCACAATGGAATCACTATTCAGTGGAGATAGTAACATGAACCCTACCATTACTATTTTTAACTGTGCTCTCTGGAATCCCTCTTCCTCATGTTTTATCATGAAGGTAAGAGTCCATAAAGATTTGGTCACTTTCAGTATTAGAAACTCAATCTAGTGCAGTGTAACACTCCACTCTGACAATCAATTCAGAGTTAATCTCCCTCTCCATGAGCAGCTAGATTTATAGCTCAGGAAACTCAGAAAGGCATGGGAGGAGGGGGAGAAGACAGAGCAGGGCAGAGAAAGAAGGTAACTCTGGGAAAGGGGGGCTGTTCTTTCCTCCCTTCAAACATCTTCTGAGCTCCAGATCATCTATATTATAGCAGGTGGTCACTAGCATATTTTTTAATGAAACAAAACAGAAAAATAAAATCAGGTTGTATTACATGTGTTACCTCATTAAACTTTTTTCATTTATTTATTTTCAGGATATAAAGTGTATCTATTTCTCATGCTGGTTGCAGTAAAAAAAAACTGAAATCATTTCCTTTCATCTCAGATCCTGGGACAATACAATAAGGTTGTTATAAGTTGGTCTTGGGAGCCAGACTATATGGATCCAAATTCCCAGTACTAAATTTCACCATGCTCTAGTTTCCTGTCTATGTAAAATGAGAACAATAATAGAACTATATCATTTACTTGTTTGGAGGATTAGAAGAGTTAACACATGAAAGTCTATCAAATACACCTGTGGAAATCAGCTATTTGGCAGGGAGAAAGAATGGGGAGGAAAAAAAAAAAAAGCAAATTCCTCCTTACTTACCTGGGTGCATCAGCAATCCTCTCTCCACTGCCTTCTAGTGCTTCTCTAACACTAACTGGCTACTGACAGCCTCCACAGGGAAGGTCTGCAAGTAGCTCTCCTATGGAGAGTCTGTATGAGTTTTTGAGAGGCATCTGTGAGGGCTCCCACTGTACATTTCCCTGCCACAAAAGAACCAGGGAAATTGGTTCCATGTCTCCTTGCCCTCTGACACCAGCAGAATATCTAATGGTCTCCAGACGCTGGGCTCTACTCACCTAGCAGTCAGGCTTCATGGATGGCATAATGGAGAGTCAGCTCAAGCCCAGCTACTTTCAGTGTTACTGATGTGGCTCACACTAAATGATGGAGGAGTTTCTCCCTAGTTGTCTTGTCCAGTCTCACAAAGGCACCAGGGCACATCAGCAAGACTGTTACTTAAGCAGCTATGCGACCAGGTAATAAAACACTGGTCTCCTCTTTTTGAAGTGTGCCCAATCTTTGAGAGATTTCCTTGCAAAGTCTCTTCTCCCAAGAGATAATCTCCTAACCTCTTAAAAAGACCACTCATTTCCCACCAGCTCAACCTCTCTCAGGATATTCTACCTCTTTCTTCCCACTTCAATTTTATCAGGGAGGGGGTTTGCAGGGAAGTGGGGTGGTTTGTAGTGGTGGCTGTGGGTATCAGAGCAGTTTCTGCCACTCGCTTATAAATGTGAAAAAGTAAGCAGTTGGCAGTTTTTCCAACCTCTCTTCAAAATGCCAGAGCCATAGGACCTTCGATCTGTACCCTAGTTACCAATTACGGGGTAAAAGGAAACGGTCCTACCTACATCCTATGTAGAGGAACTACCAAGAAAAAGAAGAAAAGCAGAAAGGAAAGAGAGAGGCAAGTGATCAGTAGTGATCATAATCAAGAGAGACAGAAGTACCAGTAGCCCTATGCTCAGGCCATGGAAAGGATTTCTGACAATGGAGAGGAATTCTCTACCTTAGTGCTCTAGCACTTAAAGATATAGGGTGTGTGTGTGTGTGTGTGTGTGTGTGAGAGAGAGAGAGAGAGAGAGAGAGAGAGAGAGAGAGAACAGAGAGACTGAACATGGTACTGTTCTCTCCATACCATAACCTTTGAAATCATAGGACATCTTTACAGTAAATAACCTAAGTCATGGCAGGGTAGCTAGCACACAAGAGTGCTGTACACACTACAGAACAAAACTCTGTACAATAGATGCCTTTTGGGACTCGGATTCAAAGGCTTCTCTGGCAAAGGGCAGGAGAAAATAGCATTTCCAATGGGTGAGCACAAAAAAAATTGAAGGATCGGTACAATGTTGGGACACTGACTCCATGAATATTGTGATGAGAGCACAGCTCAGGAAAGGACAGTTGCTGGGAATATTTTTATATATTGTGAGCATCTAAAGCTGACAAGTACCACAAGCTCCTAAAGTAGATGACTTCAGCCATACTCTAATGTAGGAGAAGGTCTCAGTCCTAAGTGCCAATACTGCTCTTAGAAATGGGCTAATGCTCACTGAAAGAGCAAAGTAGTTTGTTTTTAATGCAGTTGAGTGTGTCATGCTTATTTCTGAAAACCTTTTCAAATTAAAATAAGGCATGAAAACACTAGATCAAGTCGAAAAAAGAACTCACTGTGTCTTAAAGCTTCCTGGAAAAAAATACTGTGATTTCTGGAAAATACATTGTTGACTGTAGCGTATCCTCTGAACACTTTACAACACTTAGAAAACCAGTCGATCATGGCATTGCTTTTCAATTTTTCTCTGTAATTCTAGTCAAAGCTAGACACCAAAGGGATCTGAAAAACTTTAACTAGTTTCATATTTACAGAGCTATGCTACTCTCTCATGATTACACACCATACACACGCACACAATTTTTTCTTTTCTTTTCTTTTCTTTTTTGAGAACGCTCTTCTTGAATCCCTTAAGTACACCTTCTGGTAATGGTGAGGATAGTCCTTTTTACCCCATCAACAAGACAAAAAGTAGTTGTGAGCAGCCAAAGGTTTTGTTGACTTGGAAAAATCTTATCTTTCAAAGTGGTGACAAACCAAAAGACATAGATTATGATGAAGATGATGGTTTTTCAGGAGTGTGGAAAATCATCTTGGGAAAAATCACTCCTTCAGTCTTAGATAATATAACCACTATGATTCATTCTTCTGGATTCCAGGTAACTAGTAATAGTATATTAAAACACTTCTTAAATTCATGAGTTACCTTAATTTCTTTCAAATTTCTGAATTAAGCTAAAGCCAAGGATTTGATTCTCTAAAACAGCAAAGAGATTTTGACATTCCTGTTATTTCCTAAAACAATGTAATTTCAATGCTTTATTAGGGATTTCTTTCAGCAAAAATTTGACATCTTCTTTTTCCAATGGTCACCACAGGCAAATATTCAATGTCTTAATATTGTCTTCTAATGAAATGAAACATTTTCATATTTTTATTGGGAAAATGTTTAAGTAATTCCATGATCCCCAAATAGAACGTGAATCTTTATTTATGAACAAGAAAAGTTGATGGCTAGCTAGAAAAAGTAGAATATAGACTAGTTTATAAATGACAAAGCTACATATAGGTATATCTATCATAGGAAGAGAATTAGAAAGATGCTTCCAAAATGTACACACTATCTTTGAGGAGGAATTTGGCTGTTCTTTATTTAGTTTCTGCTATGTACTTTTCTGTACTTTTTTAAATGAATGCATACCATTTTTACAAAATGAAAAAAAAAGCTATTTTTATAAATGGAAAAAAAGCTATTTTTTCCAAATAGAAAATAAACTTATGAAAAGAAACACTTTCTGTTATATTTAAAACTAGCAAGCAAACTCCCTAAAACAGACAGTAGTTAGTATTAATTCAGGAACTTGCAAGAAAGACTATGTCTCTCAAATGCAACCTGTTGCATTTTTCGTAAGAGATCTACTCATGGCCTAAGATAACACTGTTTCTTCCATTATTTCTACTATGAGTTTCCTAAAAGGTTCTATGCAAGAGACATACAGATACCATGCTAGCCCCAGTCAAAATGTTCCAAATATAGAAGGCTAAAGAAAAAGATTTACTAGCAATGAGAGTTTACACATGGAAAAGGAAATCCATCTTTACAATAATCATCACAGCCTCATTTATAAGTAATGATATTCAAACAGATAATACAGACGCCTGCAAGACCCTAAGCCTATTTAGAAGGATGTATGATATGCACACCTCACTAGGAAACATGGTAAAGCTAATTCTGCTAGTGTATTATAAAGAATTTTAGCCTAGATAAATAATAGGTTATTGATTCCCATGACAGATCAATATAAACTTCATATCTTACATTCTTATTATTTTCCCAACTCTGCATCTTTATTCCATTTGGGAAAGCTGAAAGTTGTATTTATCAGCTTTTTGTTCTTAGTATGATTGACACATTTAAAAGGTGCTATCTTATAAACTTTAAGACCTCATAATTAGTCTGCGTTTCTCCTCTGATAGTACATGGCACAGTTCTATTCTTAGGAAAAGTTGGCCTAGAGAAGCAGCGCAAAACAAAAGAAAACAAAGATAAGTAAATGGACACATCTATAGTTAAACAATTATATTTAAAAATTTTGCCCATCTCATTGCTATTCCAGAGTAACATGTATTTCTTTAGTTTCACTGCATTACTCCAAATCCATCTAGAAAAGTTACTTAAGCAAAGGTCTGAGTATAACTGAGTGTGTGAAAATTTTGTACATGTGCCAGAAGAGAAAGATACAAAAGGCCAGCATATACTCAGCAGGAAAATCTAGTAATCAGAAAGGAAAGCACCAAATGAAAAGGCAAGTGCTCCTGGCAAGATGGAGTTGTTTTCTTTATGTAGTTTCCATTCACCTTTGAAGCAGTTCAAATGACCTGGCCCTGGATTTTGGACAGTGTGCCCTTGCTTCAAGTCAGTCAACTGGCCTTCTGGGGAAGAAAATTTAACTTCACTACTGCCTCAGAATGCCAATGGGACTGCTGGCACAATTCTGTATTCCAAGTTCAAGTAATAGAGTTTACTACATTTTGAGCCAGGATCACAAAATTTAAATTGAGAAACCAGCCAGATTAGACACTTGGGTAATGTCCTTTGTGTTTGTTGAAGCCTGCCTAGCAACTCCTGGCAATTTCTGAAAGCACGTTCATGCTGGAAAAATAAATAACTGCCAAAATGCCAATATGGTTCTCACTACATACCTTTTCCCTCTGAAAAACTTATCATCAGCTTCCCTACCTGGACCAAAGGTACCACAAGTTGTGTGTGTTGGGGGGAGGTGCCGAGCGGAACACTGCCTTTCTGTCCATATACGGCAAATGCTTTGCTTAAACACAGATGAAACCTTTGTTATTAGGAGTTGACATTTAAAAGTAATCTTAAAAAATAAAAAATAATAAAATAAAAGTAATCTTGCCTCTGGCTTAAAATACATATGGGCCTGCTAAAGATACTTTTGAACATACACTATACTGTCAAAATAATGGAAGGAGATAATCTCTACATTGTTTTTAATTTAAATTTTTAATCAAGAGGACATGGTAGATATATCAGATTTCAAGTATCTTTACATGGAATGCAATTTTTTCCTTTTTATAAGATTGCCCTTCTTGACATTAGCCAAATGAAATTCAATTATATATTCAAAGCTAAAGAATATTTAAAAGTCAAAATACTGTTCTTATCTAATTCCCATCAATGTAACATGGCTCTGGATGCACAACTCTAAGGAGTCTTAAAGAGAGCCAGCTGTGGAATGCCACAAGCATGTATGCAACACACATGGAGTTGAACAGAAAACAGAGACATCCCAGGCGCTCAGTGGCCAGGGGTCTATTTCTGTGCTCCTTGGGCTAATGCGAGAAAAGGCTGCTCTCTGGACTGAGATTTGGCTCAAAATTGCTCAACTGTCTCCCCTGCACAACGACGTCTTAGTCTCAGGTGATGGAATCAGTCAGTGCAAAGCACACAGGCAGCGACAGCCGTCAAACCTGGCCAAGTCAGCCAAATTCTCTGAGCCAATTTCCTTTCTCTAAAATAAGAAAGAATAAAGCTATAGGGTTTCTGTGAGGATTAGGAGCTCTCTTCTGTAGCAAGTACCTTAGTACAATGTCTGACATATCAGAAGTACTTGGAAAAGGGTAGCTATGTGTTATAAGTGGTGCTATTATTAGAATTATTAGTAATAAAAATTAACAAGCAATAAGAAAAGCTAGATAACCACTTTATCTAACTCCACTGGGAGAAATACTATTCACATAATATTTATATATTCATAGTTGTATAGATCATCCTTGATATTCCTAATTTCTAACCTTTGTAGAATTGCTTCAGCTCACAAGAAGAAAATTTTTCCTATACTAAGACAAAACAAGAAAGAATCATATTGCAGCTGGGGTAGCTGCTACTGACAACACATTCCAGCAGACACATGCAGCAGTGCCTCCTTTAGAAAATTCACAGATCTTCCCAGGCTCCTGTAGCAAGTAAGCATGTGATCTGTTACAGACCTTGTGATTCTTATAACAGGTCAGCTTTGGCCATGCGGGATGCTGACATTCTGATGCATTGTATACAAACCTTATTGTCCCTCACATCACATTACTTTCCAACTCATTTTCCCTTCACAACAATTTCCTCTTGCATTTATTTTTCAGTCTGTATGACTAATATAGATCAGTAAGCCACTTCAATTCTGTCTTTGAAACAAGGGATAACATCATGTATCTTTAAGTTTCCCACTCTGCCATTCAGAATCCACACTAAAAATACAAGAATTCAATCTAGTCCAGCCAAACTCAGGTTTGGCAGTAATAAAAGGTTTCTCCAATGGACATATGATGACAGACGACAAGGAAGCAAAGTACTACAGGAAATATCTGGGAAGCTTGACAAAACTGGATGCAAAGGAAGAAGCCAGCAAAGAGCTCTGCAATCAAAGGAGGATGCTTCAAATCTCTGAATGTAGCCCAATGCTCTTGGATGCATGCAGGTGTCCCTTGAGTGACAATATTATCTGTCCCTCAAATGCTCATGCCCCGATGATCTGAGAGTGACACCATCACAAAGCCTTCAAAAGACTGACCAATTATAGAGGTTTCAACTCTCTAGCTTTAAGCTGAGGAAGCCAGCTTGGGCTTCCCTTTAAATTATGATTAGGTGAGAAAGCCAGGAAATAAAATTTCATTCAATGGTGTCCAAGAGAAGAGAGACCTGGTTTACAAGTCCCATTAGTAAATAATTCTTGGGAGACATTAAGGTATAAAGCTGATACAAATAGGGTCAACTTGGGTGGTGCAGTTGGTTGAGTGTCTGATTCTTGGTTTCAGCTCAGGTGGTGATCTCAGAATCCTGGGATCAAGCCCCACAACGAGCTCTGTGCTCAGCAAGTTGTCTGCTTCTCTCCCTCTCACTCTCTCCCCCTCACTTCCTCAGCTCCTGCTCCCCATGCTCTCTCTCTAAATTAAATAAATATTTTTAAAAATAGAATAATATAAATGAATGGTCCATATTTTTAGAAGCAGGGGTATTTTGCTGATTTGTCCAATTAAATGTTGGATTGTTCACTCAACCACATTTTCCTGAACGATCAGTCATTGTACAGAGGACAGTAAGACAGACAAGTGGAACTGAAATGATGACTGTACAGCCCAGACATGAAGGCAAGGCTTCAAGATGTTCTCAAGTCATCAGGAACTCATTACAGAAAAAGTTCCACAAAGTTCCAGGAATAATGCCAGCCTAGAACTCATCTCTCTGACCTCCCCCTCTGCCCTACCAGAGTCACTATGCTCCATCCCGGAGCACAGAACACACTATGTAATAAACATTTCAGGGAAGACAGGCTAAGTTCTCCACCTGACAGTACTCTGCTCCTGCCCACCAGCATCTTGCACAACGTGAGAGACTAAGAAGCGACAGGGAGCAGCTGCCATGCATGTTTATGCACCCTTGAAATGCAGTGCCTATCCCACCCCTCACAAAATGCAGAGACCTCCTTGTACTTCTTTCTAGGCACTCAAGTGTCTACCAACTTCTTAATTCTAAATGCCAGCTGTAAAGTAGCCGTTTACTATTCATTTAAATGTGCAATGCTGGCCTCTAAGAGCCCTGGCTATTCCAGTTTTACTGTAAATTTGCAACAAGACTATTAGGATTTCAAATTTTATCTTTATAGCCATTATTCAATTTTAGATATTTTTCCATGAATTTTTTATAAATCTTGGCCTTCTCAATGTCAAAATATCAATTCAGGTAGGATGCTATTTCACAACAAGAATCTCAAAGTAGGACAAATACGTGAATGTACTTAATGCCACTGAATTGTACACTTAAACATGGTTAAAATGTTACACTACGTGTATTTTACCACACATATACACACACAAAATCCCTTGTGTGAGGTTCTCTCTGTAACCACATTATTAACCATGTGGTCAATTCATTCTTCACTGAAAAGTGTAAAAGCAATTGGTTTCCTAAAATACAAGTGATAACCTTTACTCTATTAGAACTTAAAATTATAATTGATTAGTCTCTGTAAGACTAATCGATATTTGACTAGTGAGGGCATGAAAGAACCATCATAACATTTCCTTTTAGCAACTGTCATTGCTTGAAACTACTCAGAAACTGTTCCTTCAGAGAAAGCAAAAAATCAACCTAGATGGCGCCAAATCATCCCCTAACATCAGAAAGACAAACATCTGCCTCTGGATTTGCAAAAAGACCTAGAAAAATTCCAACATGAAGAAAGGGCAGGACAGCAAAACCACAATCCTAGTGCTGCCCCGATTTAAAAGGCATATAAAACCCTGGTAATGAATAGCAGCGATCACATGACAGAGCTACTCTCCAAATTATTTTCCAGGGGTAAGACTGTTTAGATTTAGCTAAATCTTTCTCTCCCTCCCTTCCCCCCATTTTGGTTACTCTGTAAAAAAAAATTATTTACTAACTGTCTTGACATCATAGGTAATGGAATAATATATCAAATGAGATGCTTCATTATTCCTGCTGAGGTTTAGCTCTAAAGAATGTATTATTGTTTGGAAGAACTGTAAAGGAATTCCAATAAAGACAAATGAAAGAAAATATAATTATATCCTTAATGGGTAGGATTCCTCACATGTGTTGGTCTAAGTGGGAGGGTAAAGAATTGTTTTTGAAAGTTGAAGTAAATATTTAAGAAAGATTCTTGTCTATTCAAGGCAAATTATTAAAATTTAGCTGTCTCCTGAAATTAGTTTTTAAAAAGTGAATTCTTTTCTATTTGATGTGTTCATCATTTAATAAGTCTTTCCTCACTTCTGTACCTGTTCCTTTTACAGATGTATCATATTTTCTTGTATTTTGTCTATATCCTTCAGTAAAATTTCTATTTGTTCTATAATGGCAGAACTTATGTCAGATTGTTCACCATTGTTTTCCTAAGGCCCAACACAGTGCCTGGCACACACAAAAAGGCTCAAAAAAATCTTTTTAATGAGTAAATTCATCATTTCATTCACTTGACCAACAGTTATATATTGAGTAACTTTATCCCACAGCTACAACAACCATCTGAAGACTTAGCACATGTCTACAAACTGCATTCTGGTCTCTGGGATTTAAGAACTCAGAGAAAGGAGAGAAGGGTAGGCTATAATTTCTTTAGAATCTAATGACGTAAAACACTTTAAAATTTTACATATAAAGAAGCCACAATATGGCTTTCTTCAATATGAAGAAAGACTAGATATTGTATTTCGTGATAGCCCTACCTGTTACAGGTAAACATAGTACAAACACTTTACAATAACGATTCCTTCTACAAAAACAACACTTATCAGCACTCAAATAGTAAACAAAATCTGCAAGGAATGTTGTCACTGAACAAAGGCCATATCACAGGAGCTTACAATGAAAACTATTATGGATTTTTTTTCACAATCCTTTCTGAGACACTTATATTGCTTAACTTACTATGTATTGCCTCCACTAGAAAGTGAAATACACAATAATGTTTTCTTATGCTTAATGAGAAATTACTATTTCTGTCTAAAATTTAGTTAACAAGAGCTAATTGTGAGGCTAAGGGCAAATCTTGAATTCCTTTTTGTACTTGACTCCATTTCTCATTACCTCCATGGTTTCCAGGATGATTAACCTGGATTAATTTCAACAGTGGGCTTGCTCATCAAAATTGCTTTGAGAGTCGAAGGCCTTCCTGCTGCCCTATCCTACTGGGAAGTTTAGGAAAATAAAAGCCTTGGCAAAACTAAGAGTGCTACATAAACCTCACATGAAGAACAAATAGGCTCTGTGAGCTGCTACTTGAACCCTACTTTGATTTATTGGGAGCACTTACAATATGGATATGGATCTTACTTCCATGCACTAAAAAAACAGTATCAGAGCTTTAGAGACTGGATAGTTCTGGCCATTGCTTAATGAATTAGGGAACCAGGGACCTAGAAAAGATATATGGTAATGAGATTATTGCCCTCTTCTTTCTCTTCATCCAGTGCTCTTTTTACAACAACTAGCTGTTAGTAAACAGGTACATGAGTCTTGGGCCTCCTTACTCATTACCACCAATGCCACAAAACCACTGGGGAGGCTGATGTGACACGCATGGCTCTGGGAGGAAGGAATTTTCAAGTCTAAGAACTCTGAGTGGTTGATGCATATGTGGCAGTGGGACACTGTTCTATACTTTGGAAGCTCTGAGATAAAAAAGAAAATGGGCAGGAGAGTTGGAAAAGAGGAGCCAGAGACAAGAAGAAAGCAAAGAAGGCAAGAGCCCAATAAATCAATTGTTCTTCTTTAACTGTAGCCTGAGTTATTCCAAATTCAGACCCACATTCCCTACTGGATATTTTCTAAGCATTTTTTTCAAATGGTCTTTAAGAAAAACTTGCCATAATTACTTACCATAAAACACAACTGTTATTTTCTGTAATGTTACGGAAATGAATAAAAAAAAACTCCTTATAGGCAATTTTACATGAACCACCTCACTATTTCTAAAATGCAAGGGATTCCTAGTAAGTCACTATTTCCAGCCCTGAATTCTCTCCTGAGCACTCTACGTACATATCCATCTTGACTTGGAGTCAACATTTTTCCCCAGAACAGATGGGAATATAGTCAATGGTGTTGTAAAAGCACTGTATGGGGACAGATGGTAGCTACACTTGCACAGAACATATAGAGTTGTTGGATCACTTTGTTGTCCACCTAAAACTAATGCAACATTGTGTCAACTATATTTCAATTAGAAAACAAATTAATTAAAAAATAAAAATTAAAAAGAAATAGTCATTCCTATTTCCTTACATACATCCCTTTATCTTCCTGTCTTGTCTCATACCTCCCCTAAAGTTCCCAGGTCCTCACCTCACAGGCACTATTTAAGTGGCTTCCCCAGCACCCCAACACTGTTACCTGACCCCCATATGGCCCATTGTACTTGTAACTAATTTAATTGTCAGTTACCACATCCACACCTATATCGATCCCCAAAAAGTACCACTACTCACA
This sequence comes from Canis lupus dingo, assembly GCF_003254725.2. Taxonomy (NCBI): domain Eukaryota; kingdom Metazoa; phylum Chordata; class Mammalia; order Carnivora; family Canidae; genus Canis; species Canis lupus. The sequence continues at coordinate 11,128,735 of NC_064246.1, read as the reverse complement.
GTCAGCAACTAACAGAATCTGCTGTCTTATGTTGTTGTAGAGACCAAAGAGTGCCCTGCATTCCATATTCACTAAAAGCTTTCTCACCAATAATGGTGCATGGCTCCCATTACCCATCCCAGCAGGCCAAAAGGGCTGTAGAAAGAGAAGTTCATAAGTAGTTTTCAAAAGGCTCTCGTGCTGGGATCCCTGGGTGGCGCAGCAGTTTAGCGCCTGCCTTTGGCCCAGGGCGCGATCCTGGAGACCCAGGATCGAGTCCCACGTTGGGCTCCCGGTGCATGGAGCCTGCTTCTCCCTCTGCCTGTGTCTCTGCCTCTCTCTCTCTCTCTGTGCCTATCATAAATAAATTAAAAAAAAAGAAAAAAAAAAGGCTCTCATGCCTCAGAGCAAAGGGCTCTGAGGCCACAGCTGGAAGCAAAGCCCGAGTGCAGAGGGAAGACAATGTACATCATAACCAAAACGACAGATTCTTGTGGCTGAGACATGAAATATTCCTTGAACCACAGAGAGAACTGGTTGCTCCTGAATCAAGAAGTTGCTTGATTTTCTTTTTATCCTCTTCTGCCAAGTAAAACTAAAATATTTTTGCATCCAAAATGAAAGTTCAGCATGCCCTGATAATTCTTTATTTTTCTTTAAATATTTTATTTATTTATTCATGAAAAACAGAGAGAGGAGGCAGAGACACAGGCCGAGGGAGAAGCAGGCCCTATGCAGGGAACCTGATGTGGGACTCGATCCCGGGTCTCCAGGATCAGGCCCTGGGCTGAAGGTGGCCCTAAACCACTGAACCACCTGGGCTGCCCCTAATAATTCTTTATTGATAGCAAATTTCATCCAGCCACAACCTATCATTCCCTGACAATTTTCCACTTCATAAGAAAGGATTAACAGTATTTCTAATAGTGATGAACTATCTTATTGCATGAGAACTTAACACCATCAACACCACCTCAAGAAAAAATTAAAGAGAGAAAAAAAACTCCACTAAAGAAAACATTTTACTATAAAATGCAAAAAATATAAACATGTTTCAATAATAAATAACAAATGGAATCTTTTCTCAACATAAGAATCCATAAAGTAGTCTCCCCAAATAAATATTACGGTCATTCAATTCTAAACTAGGAAGAGTTGCCAACAATATTATAGAACTGTTTGTGCTTTTTCCAAACAATGAAAAACATGAAGTCCTATCCTAAAACCATAAGGCCCTGCAGCCTTCCCATAAGCCCTGACTTGGGAGAGTCTCTCTGAAGAATCAAATAACCTCTCAACCTTTGATCAAAGCTTTTCAATTTCAACTGATCCGAATCTCTTCAATATCAACTGATTTCAACACCAAATCTATGTGGAATTATCCTCATTTTACAAATAGAAGAATGGAGTCTCAAATGACAAATGACTTGCCCAAGGTTTCACAGTTAGTTAATGGGCTGGGATTCAACAATTCTCATGGCTCCTGGCTTAGTGTTCTAATACTGACATCTCTTACTTGTTTCATTTGCTGGTTAGCTTCAAAATAAGGGCATGGCATTGAATCAGGGGAAAGAAGAAGGGATAAAGAGGAAACAGTATGAAGACATACACATTATAATCACCTCTGGAAAAATCAAAGTTTTAAAGACTTAGCTTCCCATATCAGACAAGTGCTCCCTAAGAACCTCCAAAGCATCTTTTTTGTGTGTGTTGGCAGGGTGAGGAATAAGACAGCTTTATCTCTTATTGCTTTGATCTGTTTTAGGTAACAATATTTAATTTACTGTGTTTTTTCCACTAGCAACAAAGATGAGATTTTTACTTTTCCTGAAAGAGCATAGAAATTTTTAAAACATGTGAACTGTCAGTGTAATTTTTTTTAAAAAGGAAAAAAGAAAGAAAAATGGTGAATTGAGTTTCCTCCCCAGCTTCAACAAGTAGATAGTTACAGGACTTGAACAAATCCCTTAAAAATTCTCTAGAACTTTCTGCATTTGTATGCTAAACTAGGAAATCTCTATGGTCCCTTTCAATCCAACAATATCATGATTCTAAGAAGTTACTTAGTCCCAACCATGCACACAGAGCAATAAATGGCCCCAAAATACTAGTTGTGAGAGTTCAGAAACTAGTTGGACCATTAGCATATTAACTCAAAAGTACAGAACAACAAGGTAAGCAAATTAAGTTTTTAATAAAATCCAAAGTAGATGCAACACATAAACAAATGAAAACTGTCAATGTGGGATGGGATAGTCCAGAATATGCCACAAAATGATGAGGCTTTTAGCTATATAACTGAAACGATCAGAGATCAAGATAAGAAAATTACTTTCTAGGTGGGTAGATATTTTTATCCACAGCCATTAGAGTTAAGAATGATCATGGCTTAGGGTTGCCACTGATTGATGCCTAGGGAATGGTTTGAGGAGCAATGGGAGACAAATAAGCAAGAAGGAACCAATGCAATTAACATTCAAAGCCAAAGATAAAACATTTAATTTTATCTTGAAGGCAATGAAGAAATGTTAAAGAAATTCAGAGCACAGATATAAAATGATAATAGTTGTATTTTAGGAAAGAATCATATACTCTGAAATGATTTACACTCTCATTCCTATCATGAGGCTCACTGAGGAAAAATATTTTTTTAAAGCCTCCTTTGTATAACAACCAACACATCCAGCCCCAGCACAAATCTTGGTGATGCTGGTGGTGGTTGTTTTAAAAGAGAGGGGGAGGGGATTTCCAAATGATACATTGTTAAATTCTGTAGACTAGTTTTTCACCAAAAAAGGTTTTTTTTTTCATCAAATGAATATTGTGAAGTGCTGCATATTACAAATTTTCCTAGCAAATTCATGAAATGCAAATAACTACCACATGACAGTCCACAGGCAGTTTGAAGGAAAGAATCTTTTTCACTGTATATGACAGTATTCCTCAAACTTACCTAATCATGGAACTTTTAAATATGATATTTATTAACATAATGCAGAACTAGTGCTTCATAGTACACCCCTTTCAAACTAATACCATGAACATTTAGTTCTAAGAGAATGAGACAGAAATTGAAATCCATTAGCAACTGACACAAACACATGCAAAATATACACAATTTGTTCCCTTTTATCAGCATTAGAGACTAACATGAACTTAAAATTTGTTAGCCCTTGCTCATTCTCCACATCAGTGGTTCCCAGCTTTGGCTACTTAACTGAAGTTATGGGCAGCTTTAAAATATATTACTGGGTGACTGAGTGACAGGCACTGAGGGGGGCACTTGACGTGATGAGCACTGGGTGTTATACTATATGTTGACAAATCAAACTCCAATAAAAAAATATACAATACAATATATTACTAATGCCCTAGCTTCAATTCCAGAACAATTAGATCAGAATCTCTAAGTTTCAGCATCAGTTGTTTTTAAAAGGTCCTTAGGAAAAGACACACCACACCAAGGACACCTAAGAACACTGCTGTGGATTAAGATTTTACCAACAATGAAATGGTTAATTGTAGTGTTTGGGAAATGAGAATGGCTATATGAACTCCAGTTAATTCAGCCAGAATATCTGTCCCTGAAAAATTGAGAATTGCCTCTATTTATTCTATATATGATACTAGATCTCAAATATTCTTGGCTTTCTCTTCTCTGTACTCATTATACTGGTGATTTCACACAAGTACTACAGTATGCTAAATTGGTAGCCAAAGATTTATTTAAGGGTATCTTTAATTTTATACAAATAGAACCAAATTTTCTATTATTTGCCAAATTTGAACCATTGGCCTCAGAAGTTTTAGTCTGATTTCCATAAAACACAGCTAGAAGTAAACTGTAAAGACAAAACTTTCAACTGTCTTTCTGAAAAAGACGTTTTTAAAAAAATATACATGGAAGGTTCAGACTTACTAAACAATGCTATTTATTTTATAGCCATCATTCCAAACTTGGAAATCTTATCATGCAAAATGCAATGAAGGCATTACAGTAGTTGAAAACCCATGTTTCAAAGTATAGGAGAATGCATTTATCATCCAAGTAAAGTGTGGGAAGAAGAAAGTAATAATACATCCCTAAACCCAGCACTTACAAAGAGGTCAAAGATTGCAAAACAAATTATATTGCAAAATGTATGGTTAGCTTCTTAAAATTCATCATATTTCAGGAGATAATAAATACAGACAACAGGATCTCCTAAATTTAATCTGTATTTCAAATCCTATTCATTCTCTCAACTTTTCACTTGAATCTGTGCATAATTAACTTAGATAAAAATATGATATATATCACTTTCAACTCATTTGTTTTCTGAACCATTATGAGAGAGAAACAGTCTCCCCATCCCTTGTTTTACCTTTGCAAAGGCACTTAGTTGGTTCTTTTTGCAAGGAATGCCATTCCACTTTGCCTTAAGGTACTAGTCATGAAATCACAGATTGGGAGAAATCTTAATCTAATCTAATCCCTGCTCTTTGCTAGAAACTTTTCCATAAAATCTTACCTAATCTTACCCAACATGGTAATCATACTCATTTCATATACCCCTCATATCCCTACTCACTTTCTACTCTAGAGTGTGACCTTCTTGAGGACAGAGGCCACAGAGCCACCTTTTCCCTCTATAGTCCTGTATCTGAACAGTGTCTAGCTCCCAGGGAGGACAGTAAGTATCTCATGAGGGGCATCCTATTGTAAAGCCAATACATAATCATTTACCCTAGCCCCTTCTATAAGCATTTTCTCCCTTTGCTTGAGAACTCTTTGAAAGTAGAAATTATTTCTTCTTTAACAGTCCCATGGACCCTAGAAGAAACTGGAGTTTTTAGATTCACAGATTATGAGGTCTCATCATATTTTTAATGTATGAGAGGGATACTAAAGTATATATGAGGGATACTCAAATGAGAGAAAATACATATCCGTGTTCCAATTAAGTACCGAAATATATTATGTCCTCGATTTTGTGAATACCTCCCTCTCAAGGTACTAGCTAAAAGACAAGAAAGGGCAGCCTGAGTGGCTCAGCGGTTTAGCACCACCTTCGGCCCAGGGTGTGATCCTAGAGACCCAGAACCGAGTCCCAAGTCAGGTTCCCTGCGTAGAGCCTGCTTCTCCCTCTGCCTGTGTCTCTGCCTCTCTTCTCTGTGTGTCTCTCATGAATAAATAAATAAAATCTTTAAAAATGAGTGAATGGATGAATGAATGAATGAATGAATGAATGACAAGGAAAACAGGCTCTCCAAACCTGCAAACCTAGGGAACATGCCACAGAGCTCCTCAAACAGCACCTCCTATTGACTGATGACCATTGTCTTCAAAGATCCCACAGGAAAATTAACAAGAAGTCAATTTAAGAAAACAACTTCAAACTAAGTTAAACGTTTGCTCATTCACAGGGGATTAAGGTTTCCTGGTAACTCCAAAGTAAACAGGCACATGGGAATTGAAGCTGGGGTGGTTTTATTCTCTCAAAAAAGTAACTGATGGTGAACACAAGAAAAAACTAAGAAAGAAATACAGAATCTTCCATATATTTGCCAGTAGTTAGTTTCATCTCTGGCTAAATTCCTTCATTCCTCACCTATCATCACTTTAACCATTAAAAAGCAGAAAATCTGAATGACTGATAATCTAGGGTGACCACAGTACTAAAAGCAGTAAATGCTAAGGAAGGAAACACATACTTACACACTTCTCCTAGCATTTTGATTTCACCAAAGGAAAGAAAAAAGAAAGGTAATAAGATCTATTTTTTCATCACTTAAAGTGTCAAATGGCAACTCTTTCAAGAAGGAATTTATGCCCAAAGAAATTAAAAAAAAAAAACTGCAAAAGAACTAGTTTGCGACAAGCCACAATTGTTAAATGTACAAAATAAGAGAATAACATTCAGAATATTTAATAACTTAATTCAAGGATCATGTTACATAAAGAGGCATAGAGTAACAAAGAGTTCTCCTTAACCACAATTAAGAAAAACAGAAAATGTTTCATGCTGTACTAATCCCTCTGCATGTTGGCTGACTACAAACTTCCCACAAAAGGTATAATATTGACTAAAACAACATTAATGTCAACGGCCAAAAAGAAGAAGGAAATCCCACAACAAAATCTTTTTGGAAAATAAGGACAGCACCAGCTTTTTCCACCTAGGATATTAATAGCACTGACCTTACTATTCCTTGAATAATGCTGGCAACTGACTAGCAAAAAGAAACACACCCTGAATAAGAATACTATTCACATATAGTGTGTGTGTGTGTGTGTGTATATATATATATAAAGTGTTCATCATACACTAGTATAGTGGTTTTTTTTATGTTTTAAACACACTGTGGTATTGTTGCTATATATATATTCCAATGACAGGTTTTAAGAAAATATCCTTATGTTTCATCTAAAGAGCACTGCTCCTTTAAGGATAAAATTTAATTTGAACCAATGAGGAGTTAAACTACACATAATGCATAAGCTTTTTAAAGAGAAGGCAATTATATAAGTATTCAAGTAATTGGATGCCTTTTATATGTTTTAGTCTGCATCTTGACTACAAGGCCTCATGATTTCTCAACTACACAAGAAAGGGAGAAAGGACTACGAGGATGCCTACAGATCAAACTTTGAGAAGCAACACAAACTGCCAGCTCTCTGTAGGGGCGTAGCTCACTTCTGCTCTGTCTGCTTACCTCTCTCTCTTTTTTTTTTTTTTTTTTTAAAAGATTTTTTTTTTTTATTGGTGTTCAATTTACTAACATACAGAATAACCCCCAGTGCCCGTCACACATTCACTCCCACCCCCCGCCCTCCTCCCCTTCCAACACCCCTAGTTCGTTTCCCAGAGTTAGCAGTCTTTACGTTCTGTCTCCCTTTCTGATATTTCTCACACATTTCTTCCCCCTTCCCTTATATTCCCTTTCACTATTATTTATATTCCCCAAATGAATGAGAACATATAATGTTTGTCCTTCTCCGACTGGCTTACTTCACTCAGCATAATACCCTCCAGTTCCATCCACGGTACCTCTCTGTTTTGCTCCACGTTCCCTTCTGCGGATGGGCTGCTTCTGCTTACTGACAGCTGCTTCTCCTTATAAGTCCAGCTTTTCCTTGGACAATTCCGTCCCCCTGATTTCTCCCTCACCCCATCCTACATCAAGACCTTTCCCATTCCATTCCCACTACCTCTCAAGGTCTTAGCTTCCCAATCTGTTAGAGATGAGTATCATTCCGTGAGTTTTCGAAGCCCATCACACTGGGCATGGCCGCTGCCTACAGAAAGTTTATCAGCAGCTCTGGTACCCACAGCTAGACCCATTGGCTGTGGCTGGATGAGCTAGGCAACAGAGTGAGGTAGTGCAAAATATAGCTTGTTCCTCTCCTTTTTCGCAGTGGGTCTGTGGGAAGGCAGGCATACAATGAAGCACATATATGTAAAAGTACTATTCAGAGACACAAAGTAAGACTTGAATTACCAAAAGAATAAATTCCAAAATAATCTATCTTGTCTTTAAAACATGCAAAATACTAAGCAAATCAAGAAAAAAGTTGTTCTCTAAAAAAAAAAGGGGGGGGGTCCCAAAATTCAAGGAAAGACTGGTTCATGAGATTACAACAAACCATTATTTTAAGTCTTCTAGATAGAATAAGATATCAGAGGTAGAAACTTCAAAACAACCAACCTCAATGCGATTTTGAAACCTGTTACAACAAGATATAAAGGACTACAAAATCCATACCATTTATTTTACCATGTTAATTTGCCTCCATTCTCGTAGTCATCCCTCTCATGCACTATAACAACCTTACTTCAGAGCCCTACTCTTAGCATAACTTGTAGCTTTATAGATAGACATTCTCTTGGAGCAGTGTGAAGAAGAGGCGAGAACGACCCCCAGACCGGCCAAAGCCCGCGTGCTGCTGAATTCCCACGTCCAGCACTTACATCCTGCCGCGGTAACCACCATGCCCAAGAGAAAGGCTGAAGGGGATGCTAAAGGAGATAAAGCCAAGGTGAAGGATAAGCCACAGAGAAGATCTGCAAGGTTATCTGCTAAACCTGCTCCTCCAAAGCCAGAGCCCAAGCCTAAAAAGGCCCCTGCAAGGAAGGGAGAGAAGGTACCCAAAGGGAAAAGAGGGAAAGCTGATGCTGGCAAGGATGAAAATAACCCTGCAGAAAATGGAGAAGCCAAAACAGACCAGGCACAGAAAGCTGAAGGTGCTGGAGATGCCAAGTGAAGTGTGTGCATTTTGATAACTGTGTACTTCTGGTGACTGTACAATTTGAAATACTATTTTTTATCAAGTTTTATAAAAATGCAGAATTTTGTTTTACTTTTTTTTTTAAGCTATGTTGTTAGCACACGGAAGACTTCATTGTTGTTTTGGGGGAAGGGCATAATAGAATATTTCTGAAGCTAGATTGATAGCAAGGGGAAAAACACCTTTCCCTTCTAGTTTTGAGAAACTTCCTCTTGGCTCCCAGGAGGAGGGATTCCTTGATGTTGACACACATGAGCCACCTTGGTGGCGTGGAAAAACTAAAATTCATTTTTTTTATGTCCTCTTCTCCCTCTCTGCCTTCAACATAGACTTGACTTCCTTAAACCCAGAGACCTATTGGAACCTGACCCCATGAAATGGTTCCCAGTATGTCAGGCAATCTGGACTTTACAGTGCCACCAATCAGATGGTGTCCCTCAAAAGAATTCCTTTTTTAGCTTGTGGATCTTCAGATTGATAATTCTGACATTTTCATTTCACTTCCTGAAAGTCAGGGTCGGCTTGTGAAAAGTTGTCAAATAACATGCTAAATGTGAACTGTCAACCCTCACTCTAAACTTTTCCCTGTTCAGAGCATTACATGAAGACTTCATTGGGTTTTATAGTGGCTTTCTGATTTTGGTAGTCCATTGAAGAAGGGAGTTTGAAAGTTGTTGTATACTGTTAATGACTGTCCGCCCATGTCCTGCCTTAAATACCATGATTGTTTATGAAAAGTATCTTTAATAAAGCTGGATACAGTTTGGAAAAAAAAAAAAAAAAGATAGACATCCTCTTAACTAAAGAAGCACAGACCACCCAAGAGGGGATGATAATTGATGATTTAAGGAAAATCACTTATGTTTTATTAACAGTAAAAAAAAAAAAAAAAAAGAGTCAAACATAGTCATAGAAAAGTACTCTTCAAGTCGGCGGCCACCAGCTAGCCGTCTGCCACCAGCTAGCTGTCTGATCTTGAAAAAATTCAACCCAAGACTATTCAGAGTACTGTCTAGAAGAGAAAAATATCACCATATCCAACTTTAAAATGTACTAATTCTTCTGTGGACCTATTTTAAATCAATAAAGCTTAAACTCTTTACTAAATATCACAGTATTCACTTGAGTCACACTAAATGGCACTAGACAGACCCCATCATTTTATGGACTATAATCCTTCGGCTGAGTCTTTTACCCTATAGGATAACCTTATGGAATCCATAATGAAGAAAGAAAATCACACAGGAATTTTGACTAATGAGTCTCAGAGCCAGGTAAGATCTTTCAGAGACATGCTTTCTATGCTTTGCTATGCTGGTCACAATAATGACCACGTCATCTCCAAGCCAAATGTGAGGTGGAGGGCTTAGAGTGAGAGACAGAGCATGTGAACTGTATCTAAGTGAGTGTGAACTGCCAGTCTGAAATCAAGTATCACCATTTTATGTCATATGCCTAGCAATGAATCAGGGCTAGCCTTCCTTCTTCAGTTGGGTGAAGAATGGCAAGAAATATCAATTCTACATGTCTGTATCATTGCACACAGTGTCTGATGGATATGAAATCTTTATCTACTTTTGAATCACATCCATATCACAGATATTATGGCCTCACTATAATTGTACAGACAAAATACTGTACCCAGATTTTGTTGCCAGATAGAAGATGGGACACTGACCCTGCTCCTGAAAGTGAACAGAATTGTTTGAGAGGTCTGAAAATTAAGTCATATGATAAATCAGAAACTAAGTAACTTTAGTGTGAAGAAGACATGGAATGTTGTAAAAACCATCTTCAAAAATTGTTACACCTCAAAATGGCAAAACAAGGGCAAATGGGGAGAGCCTTTCTAAAAAATTAGCACTATGGACTCACCATATTTTTCTACAGCCCTTCTTTCTTCATCTGTAGAACGACTGTCTTAGATTTATTATAAGATGAGGGGGCACTTAGCATCATGCCTGGTTTGTGGCACAAGTTCCATATACATTGGGTTTTGTCTGTTTCTCTTCTGTGATTTGAAAAATTGCCACAAGAATACTTCCCTGGTTGTTTTAAGGATTGGGGAAAAAAATATAAATTATCTTCTTAAGCTATTTTACTATGATTGATGATGATCATAAGACCAAAGTGTATTGGAAAAAAAAAATCTTCAACTAAAAAAAAAATAAAATAAAAAAAAAATAAAAAATTAGCACTAAGACCTCTCAGATTCCTTTCAACAAAATATTATATATGCTATAAACTGACAACAATTTATGCATACATGAGCAACCTCAAACTATTAACCATGATGACCTGCCTTTCTCCATGAGGTGGTAGTGGTTGTTAATCTTGGTTTTATAAGTTTTAGATACCCACTATAGGAAAGTATAGAGAAAGAATACAAATGAAAGAATAATCTCACTTCCAAGACAATCACTGTTATCATTTGGCATAATTCCAACCCCATTCATTTTTCAAGGCATAAATATATGGCAAGAAAATTTGAATCAAGCTGTTTATATACCTTTTGTCCTGATTTTTGCATTTATATGATAATCATTCTCTCAAGTCATTAAATATTTACCAAAAAAGTATTATTTTTAATGCCTACCTAAGAATATAAAGTTTGGAGATAGCATATTTCAAGCATTAAATTAAGCAATTAGGTTACTTTTAATTTAATTTTAATTATTATACATATTACCATAATGAATATCCTTTTACAATGATTTTCAGACACATCTGATGGTGTCCTATGTATATACAAGACTGAATTTGTCTTAGATTTAAAAACAATTTAAATCATATGACAATCAAAGGACATAATTAAATATACATACGTATACAGACTACCAAAGCAAATGCAAGGCCCCTGTGACTAGAACTAATCAAACCTGGGATGCCTGGGTGGCTCAGTGGTTGAGCGTCTGCCTTTGGCTCAGAGCATGATCCTGGAGTTCTGGGATCGAGTCCCACATGGGCTCCCTGTGGGCATTCTGCTTCTCCCTCTGCCTATGTCTCTGTCTTCTCTCTGTGTCTCTCATGAATAAATAAATTAAATCTTTAAAAAAAAAAACAAAGAACTAATCAAACTTTTTTTAGAACTAATCAAACTTAATCCTTCTTCAGAAATAATTAATGCCACTATCTTGAGAAATTGCTTCTAAACACCACAAATACATTTATATTCGCATGCTGTCAGTTTATTTTTTTTAAGATTTTTATTTATCTTAAATAAATAAAAGAGAGAGAGGCAGAAAGAGACACAGGCAGAGGGAGAAGCAGGCTCCCTGCAGGGAGCCCTATGCAGGCTCAATCATGAAATCACACGTTGATCCGAAGGCAGATGCTCAATCACTGAACCACCCAGGGATCCCATGTTATCAGTTTATTAATGTAATTCTTGTTTACCTGTGTAATGTGAAAATTGTTCTGAAATCTTAATATCACCCATAAATAAAGCAGTTTGTATCTCAATATTTTTCAATTAAGAGAAATGCTGACAATTATAGGAATTAAACACTTTAATCCATTCAGGTAGAACATTTTACAATATAATATAAAAGCCTTTTTAAACTCAGATCAATAAATCACTTAAATGGACCTTTCAATTGTCATTCTATCCCAGGTATACTGCATTCCACTAATCCAGAGTCCTACTTAGTGACCCTTCTTTAAAAACCTATTTCAAATCAAATTCCACTTGATTTTCCACATGACTCAATGCTTTGAGTTTGGTTTCAAGAAGAAAGAATATTTTAACTGGAAAAAAACTAAACTTCACCTGATACTGACTTAAAATTATTATTACTTACTTTAAAAAAATCATAGTAGTAATTAGGGTATTATTGACTACCATCAACATATATTTTACAGGAATCTTAATGACATCCCCTACTCCATGGTTGCAGAGAGAGGAATAAAAGACAAAATGGATTTTCATAAAGTAATTGTGTGAAATGGCTGCCAGAAATAGAGCCAAAATATAATATGATATAGAACTCTACATGTATTTATACAGCATACTACAAACATGGGCCTAAAACCTAGGCTTCTCATGTCAGATAAAGTATCAAAACAGAACTTAGAAGACTAGAAGAATGATGAACATGTTACTTAGATGGCCTTTTTCTTATCTTTTCTCATTCACCCTTATCTGTCAGATAATAAAGAACAAATTATAAGGCATAAAAACAGGATCACGGGGTGCATGGATGGCTCAGTCAGTTGTGTCTGACTCTTGATTTCAGCTCAGGTCATAACCTCAGGGTCCTGGTATGGAGCCCCAAGTCTGCCTCTGCACTCAGCAGTGAGTCTGCTTGAGGAGTCTCTCCTTCTCCCTCCGCCCCTCCCCCATACTTTTTCTTTTCCTCACTCACTCAAATAAATAAATAAATCTCTAAAAAAAAAAAAAATAAGATCAATTCTTACCTTTAACAACTTTCAAAAACATGACCAGACAACCTATTTCAGGGGGTTGTTCTATTTTTCTAAGTCTTATATATGGTCAGTTATCCCTATTTAGCCAGGAATAGGAAAGAACCATGAGGACAAAGTTTCTCACTGAAACTTACTTTCAGGGCCATACTGTTATAATCAGGAATAAAAAGTCAGCATCTCTGAATGTTAGCTTCAAGACTTAACTGCCCATTAGTGGAGACACCCATTGGTGATTATTCTTGCATAAGATTAAAATCAACACTATAATCTGCATAGCCTTCTCCACACATCTTCAGTACTGTGACACCAAATACTCTTCACTTTATGTACACGTTTTTGTAATGTTTGAATTGTGAACCATGTGAATACATTACTTATTGAAACAAAGATCAAAACTTTAAAATATCCTAATTTTATTTAAATAGAATTTAAAATGTCTAAACATAAATTCTCAGTGTTAGAGAAACTATATCATGGGCTATAGTTAATTGAATTCATTTTTAAATAATTAAAACAAAACTTATCTCTATTACCAGAGGACTATGATCTATTCAACACACACAATGAAAGTGGAAAAATTAAAAGCAATTTTATAATTTCTGCCTTAGCCCTTGCCCTGTAAAAAGATTAAAGAAGTCCTCATCTAAGATCACCTGAAACACTCATTTTGTGGTACAGAGGGAAACAAATACTCTATCCACAACTTTCCCCAGAAGACAACACTTGCTACTTTCCAGGCTTAAAATGACAAAAGTAATCTGTTTGCCTTAAAAGGATGGGTTTGAGGGTACTAAAAATATGCCACATAAGTCACCAAACAGTATCTTATTTATGCTAGTCTTACTGTTAGCTTTTATGGAAATCCATAGTTTATGGGTCAGTTTTCCAAACTGACACATTTTAAGGCTATAAAATGTCCCTATATTAAAAATGTGTCATGTGTACTTTGGGGAGAAATAATGTATATAACCTGATGCAATGGAAAACATGGCTTTCATCAATTATGATGTTGACTGGATTTTGTCTTCTTCAACCACTGGGATTCAGGATTCCTAAATAAAGCACTGTGCTTTGATGAGTCACACTTATAGCACAATCCCTATACTCATCCCCACCTAATATACTGGAACACATTTTCCCTCCAAGCTGGCCATTTCACAAGAAAAAAAGGGAAAAAAAAAAAAAGAACTGATTAAAAGGAAACAGGACAGACAGTGAGTAAGCCATGAACAACTGCCCAAAGAACTGTAAAACTCCTGGCAGATCATTTCCATGTGTTTCAATTAAAGTTGCCATAAGAGGTGGACAACGAACTACAGAGAATACTGATAAAGTTGTATACATTCCCTCCCTTTTGTGAGTATTTAGAGCCGAAGAATAAAAAGTACAACTACTGGAGATCTTGCAAAGCATAAAAACACTTGGAATGTATCCAATGCAAACAGTCTGATTTATAATTCCATCAGCCAATCAGAGAATATTTTTAAAAAGCACTCTACATGCATTTTTAATATACACAGAAAAAAATGTGAAGGGTATATAAATAGTTATCCTTCAAAGATGGGATGACAGATTACATTTTTTCCCTTTCTTCTGTTACTTATATATTTGTTCTAGACAATTTAGAAATGACTCATAATAAGGAAAAAAAAACAAATTTAGTACAAATGACTAGGCAGTTAAAATGTATACATTAATACATGATAAATACAGTTTACAGTTTTAGGAAATTTTTCTAATTATAGTAAATTTTTCTACAGAATGATTTCCCCCATTTAGAAGTGTTTATAGGTTGAATTCTGTCCCACAAAAAAAAAAAATTCCTATGTTGAAATCCTAATTCCCAGTACCTCAGAATGCGACCTTATTTGGAAATAGGGTCATTGCTGATGTAATTAGTAAGCTGAGATCACTGGAGTGAGCCCTAATCAGTATGACCAATGTCCTTATAAAAAGAGAAAATTTGGATAGAGACACACACAAGGAGGATGCCTGTGAAGACAAAGGCAGAGTTAGGGAAGACGCTTCTACAAGCCAAGGAACACCAAAGATGGTAAGCAAATCACCAAAAACTCAGAGAGGAATGGAACAGATTCTCCCTCACAGCTCAGAAGGAACCAATCCTGTTGCTACCTTGCTCTTGGACTCCTATCTCCAGAACTGTAAGGTAGCCAATTTCTGTTGCCACCCAGTTCGTGGTACAGTGTTTAGTAGCCCTAACAAACTAACATAAAAGGTTTCAAAGCATAACACAGGAAGACCTTATACTCCGACCACATACATTTTTCGTAACTATCCATCTTTTGGTAGACAATGCTTGCAAAATCAATCCTCCTTCCATATGCTCCTTCTACCACCACCCATGATGACAGGTAAGGCTACATAACTAATTTTTCTCCAATGGAATATGAGAAGTGACATATGCCACATCCAGGCCTGGACCTTAAGACTGGGGCATACTTCCTCCATACTCTTCCTTTTTTTTACCAGCTCACATTTGGACATGTGCTCACCCACATGAAGTAAAGTAGCACAGCTACTTCTTAGAAGAAATCTGGGTCTTTAACTGACAGCATGGGACAGAGCCACCCATCAAGGGGGAATATTCTCCTTATCATGTTACAAGAAAGTAAAAGAAATAACTTTTTTAAGCCACTAAATCATTGGGTTTCTTTGCTAGAACAGGTTAGCCTTTGGTCTAATAGTCTAATAGGGTACCAGGGGAAAAAAAAAAAAAAAAAAACATTTCAAATACATTGAATAACACAGTATGCAGAAAACCAGGTAAATATCTGAAACAAGAAATGTGATTCTACAGGAGAAGTTTAAGTGTAAACTAAGCAACTACTATTACAGCTCCAAATCTGAAACAATATATTTGATGACCTTAGTAGTTGTTAAATTACAATTTAAACCCTTTGCGGGAATCTACCAAATCTAATTAGAAATCTAATTCTTAAAGATTTTTTTTTTATTCATAAGGATTTTTAAATTTATCTTCTAATTTTTCATGAAAATAACTAAATTTAGTATAATCATATTGTTATGATTTTATATACATTTTAATGGTACAAAAACAAAGTAACACATATGTCTCACACTCCTCCAATCTCCTCTCTAGAGAAAGCCAGTATGAAGCTGGGAAGGTATCCTTCCAGACTTAAATGTTATAAAATAACAAAGGTGATCAAATTTTAATTTTAAAGTCAACTCAAGAGAAGTTTAAAAAAAAAAAGAGAGAGAGAAGTTTTAGTTTTTGTGATACCTAGAGTCAAAACCAAAACATATTCTAATAATAAGCATATAAGGGGCACCTGGGTGGCTCAGTGATTGAGTATCTGCCTTTGGCTCAGATTGTGATCCTGGGGTCCTGGGATCAAGTCCTGCATCAGGCTCCCCACAGGGAGTCTGCTTCTCCCTCTGCCTCTCTCTCTTTGTCTCTCTTGAATAAATAAATTTTTTTTTAAAAAAAAAGCATATAAGAGCCTTCACATTTGCCTAACTCTGAGAAAAGAAATTTATTTTTCTCATAGATGCTAATGATCAGCATTGTGGCCTATTTCTTGTTCTTAAATGCTTCCCAAAATGTCATTATGTGAAACTGGAATACGTGTGAAACTAAAAGAAAGTTCCTGGAGAACAATTCAATACTTCTCCATTACTTCATTCTACTGTAGATGAACCATAATGTCTACTCCCGTCTGGTCAAAACACTGAAAATTACTCTTCTGGAATTTGGAATGTTTGCTTTTTATTAAGTCACAGGTTCTTTCCAGGGTGACTATCCAAATCCTGCATGGACACTTATCAGGAAGATACTCTACTAAACTAAAGAAGAAAATTAATAAATAAAAACTACCCCTATTTAGTTATTCAGGGACTTAATTAACCTGTGACCAAGAATGGAATCTATGATTCCAACTCATGGTTTGTTGGACACACACATGTTCCTGGATTCAAACATGTGTTTCTATTTAAACTGTTGGAATGTATATATGGCTCCACAAAGAGCGATAAATATTAGCAAATCTTCTAAGAATGAAGGTCCTTTATGACCACATACACCATGTTTTGATTCAGTTTTTCAAATGTGTCAGTCACACAAAGCTGAACAATCTGCTTTTTACATCTATCCACAAGTTAAAGAACAATGAAATAAAATCCTCCCATGAATTACATCTATCTGTACTTTCACAGCCAACCCAAGGCAGATCTGTGATTTCTGCTATTTGTCTTCTCTTCCTTCATGGTAAGCCTGCCTTAGGTAGAGGCAGGGGATTCTGAAATGCCCATGTAATGAGAAGTTGGATATGAACCATTTACCAGGTAATGCCAAGTAAGGGGCTTCAGGTATAGTACAGAAACTTCAACAGCATGAGCCTAAAGAGAGGTGGAAAACTGTGGTCTGACATGTTCTACTTGGCCAGCATAGCATTTTTAAACTTTTAAAACTTAAGCACCTTTAGGAAAGGCCCTCCATACAAATAAGGTACTTCACATAAACTGCACTTCACAGAAGTTCACCTCAACATGAACTATGAATGCCTCAGATGTCATGTATGCAAATCAAATGTCTGAAGTGTGAGTGCCACAGGAATTCTTCCAACCTGTTTAGCCTTCATATAGTTTGTTTCTTTGCCTAGAATACTCTCCCAACCCACCCAAGCCTACCTCTTCACTTAACTACTACTCATCTTAAGTACTCCAGAAGTCCTTTCTTACCTCCCAAAGCTCCAGTCAAGTGCTTAATCCTCCATGGTTCTGACTCTCCTGCTATTTCTATGACTATATTGTCAGACATCAGGCTAATTCCTTCAGGGCAAGGACTATGCCGTTTAGTCTCTCTAGTGTGAAGAATATAGCAAGTGGTAAATAAATACTTTCAGAATTACTAAACAGCAATACAAATGTCAGCTGAAAATATTTGCTTCCATATTCTTGGAAGAGAATGCAGAAAATGATGAAGTTGACAAAAAAGAAAAAAATGTGGATCACACAGAGCAAGAAAATAAAGAGGCTGTAAACGCCATATCTGGTTACACACAGGTGATTTCCAAAGGCTGAAGACCCACATGGCATTATTTAACCTCATCTATAGCTGCTGCTTTATTTCACTTCAGGACACCTGTATATTTGTTGTTACACATGTTTTTTGGCTCCCAACAACAAAGACACAAATATAATAAATCCAAATAAATAAAGAAGAACATGAACTTGAGTCAATTTTTTTTTAAAGGATAGGCATCTTCCCTTATACAAAACACTTATTTTAAAATAGAGCCGACTAGAAATAATCAATTGCTAATCATAGCTTCTCATACTCATTTTTCAATCAGGTCCACTCCTCTTTCCCTTTACTATATATGACTAACCAGACTGGCTCCAATGAAGTTCAGAACTCTCAGAGGACAGTCAGGGACATAGTCACCAACAATGAGCAAACAGGTCTAAAGGTGCATCTTTCATTGATTATATCTTCCCACTCATGGTCATGCTTACCGGAAATGAGGAAAACTGTAAGGAATTCCACTCCATGTCCAGGTCAGGTATGTAAATGAGTAAAGAAACAACAGGGAGAGCAGTGAAAGAAGTTAATCAGGACAGCATACAGCACTCATTGCCTCTTTGCCTCCAAGCAAAAATGTCTTACAGTTTCCTCAGGAGGAGCCGGAAGTTGAGAATGCTTACCTCCCAAACAGTATCTCACGCTTTCTTTGCCCTGAGCATTTCCAGCTATCTCATCAAAACCTTTTCTCCTTCATATGGGAGGGTAGCTTTTCAGGGGCCTCCAGTGTAGCAACTAAGACACGCTGATTTCTTCTCCTTAATTATCACCAAGACAGGAGTACAAAGCAACTTACCTTCTGAAAAAAGTCTTCCCCACTTTTGCCTTTTCCTTCAGCAGCAGCTGTAAATAAAAATGTATATATTTAAAATAGTTTCTTTTTTCAACCTATGTATTCAAACCTCTCAAGTATTAGGTATGAGAATAAATAAAAAAGTAAGAAAGATGCCATTCTTGCTCTCCCAAAGCTCAGTGCCTGCCTGAACAGGCCTCATCTTTGATGCAAAGTCACTAAAAAAATAGAACACTAATCCAATCAAATATACATCTTTAGATAATTTCACACTTTTTTTTTGTATGAAAGACTCGGGTCTCTCTTTTCACACATAGATGAAATAATCTCATCCTTTCATAATTAAGGAACAACACGAACAAGTGCAACTATCAATATAATCAATGCTCTATCTATAACCAATCCCAGGCATTGATGTTGCCTTCTCAATTGGTGGCTCATCCCACAAAGCCTACACTCTGAGCTATTTGTTCTATGCTTTGCAGACTCTATAATCTACTTAGGTTTCAGCTGGCATCATACCACTTTAATTCACTTAATTCACATAAGAGAGAGACAAAACAACATGAGGATGAAACAGTAATAGTGAAGATCACAGGTAACAATAAAACTTCACAGATTAATTTAAAGGTCATTACATTCGAACAACTGTTTTTTTTTATTTTTTTTTCTTAAATTTTTATTTATTTGTGATAGTCACAGAGAGAGAGAGAGAATGAGGCAGAGACACAGGCAGAGGGAGAAGCAGGCTCCATGCACCGGGAGCCCGACGTGGGATTCGATCCCGGGTCTCCAGGATCGCGCCCTGGGCCAAAGGCAGGCGCCAAACCGCTGCGCCACCCAGGGATCCCCGAACAACTGTTTTTATATCTAATTGGCAGCCTATAAATATAGGAGAAACCCAAGTCTCTACATTCAAAAATCTTACAACTCCATGAACTTTCTTTTTAATTTGTGGAGAAGAGGAAGCAATTTGACTGAGAGGAGAGAGAGGACACATGGCCAATAGCAAACTGCTTGCCAAGAGCCTCAAATTGCATCTTTTAGATGCAAACACCAGGGGCGCCTGGGGGGCTCAGCTGGTTAGGCACTAGATTCTGGTTCAGGTCATGGTATCAGAGTCGTGAGATCAAGCCCCATGTCGGGTTCTGCACTGAGTGTGAAGCCTGCTTAAGATCCTCTCTCTCCCTCTCCCCATATCCTCCCTCCTGATGCCCACTCTCAACTCATGCTCTAAAAAAATTAAATAAATAAAAAAGGAAAGAAAGAAAGCAAACACCAAACAGGTCTCAAATTCAGGTGCAAGGTGATGAGTGGTTAACTGGAGAAGTCACCCCCCCCCACCCCCGACCAAGACAAGGAAACGTGCTGAGCAAGAACTCCTAGACAATGAAATCTGGAAAACCATAGTACCCCAAACACCTACTGGTTAATACAGTCAAGGAACACTATATATACATGCATATATATGCATGTGTGTGTCCAAGACATTTATTAAAATTATTAAAGACTCTTGTGTGTCAACTATACCTCAATTTTAAATTTTTTTTTAATTTTTATTTATTTATTTATGATAGTCACAGAGAGAGAGAGAGGCAGAGACATAGGCAGAGGGAGAAGCAGGCTCCATGCACCAGGAGCCTGATGTGGGATTCGATCCCGGGTCTCCCGCGCCCTGGGCCAAAGGCAGGCGCCAAACCGCTGCGCCACCCAGGGATCCCTATACCTCAATTTTAAAAAATTATTAATGACCCAAGAAATGTGGCAGGTCATTCTTTTAGGTAGAAGACTCAAAACTAAACTTCTCTCTGCCCTCAAAGAAATAGCAAGTATTGAAATTTCATTTTTTTTCACCAACTTTAATTTCACAGTTAAATATAAGACACCTTCTACAATCTTATAAAATCGTGTATTTTTATCAACATATTTTCATCCAAAACCAGAACAGAACACAGAATACATATTTCTGTGATTCCCAAAAATGATCTGAGGAAATGTATGAAACAAGAGCTAAAAAGAAACAAAAAATTTAAATTCTAATGGCAGGCTGAACAACAGCCCCTCAAAGATGTTCATGTCCTAATTCCTGGAACCTATACTTTACGTGGCAAAAGGGATTTTTGGTAGGTGTTATTAAGATTCCTGAGACAGGAAGAGAATCCTGAATTACCCAGGTAGGCCCAATGTTCTTATAAGAGAGTAGCAGGAAGGCCAGAATCCAAGAAGGTAATGTGACAATAGAAGCAGAGGGAGAGCAAGACATAGAACAAAGAAAGAAGTCAGAGGAGAAAGATATTAGAGATGCTACACTGCTGGCTTTGAAGATGGACAAAGAGGAGCACAAGGAAAGAACATAAGTGGCCTCTAGAAGCTGGGAAAGGCAAGGAAATGGACTCTCCCCTGGGACCTCTGGAGGGAGCATGGCCCTGCCAACACATGGATATATGCCAATGAAATCCATTTCAGACTTTTGAACTCTGAAACTGCAGAATAAATTTATGTTGTTGTAAACAATTATGCTTGTACTTTGTTACAACAGCAAAAAACAAAACACAAAAAAAATATTAATACATAATCCCAAACCATTTTAACTTCACTTTCTGCAAAAATACTATACCTTCAACAGTATGAGCTTAGCATAGAAACTGAGCAAAGACATGTGAGCATCTGAATCACACATTCCCACAAATAGGTTCCTGGTAGTTAACGCTACAAATTATGATTTTTCACTCTCTAATTTGGAAATATGTCAATATTAAAACTTAAAAAAAAAAAAACAAAAAGCAGAGGTGCCTGGGTGGCTCAGTCGGTTAAACACACAGTTCTTAATCTCAGTTCAGGTCTTGCTCTTGGGGTCATGACTTCAGGCTGCACATTGAGCTCCACGCTGGGCATGGAGACTACTAACTAACTAAGTAACTAGCTAACTAACTAGATAGGTAGGTAGGTAGGTAGGTAGGTAGCAAATTTGACCCATAAAACAAAGCTCATACTTTCTAAATAAACTGGAAAATATGGATTATTCTAGATAGAGCAGCCACCTAGGCAAGACAAAAGGACAATGCCCAAACCTAATGACATAAAACTAATATCAAGTGCCTTGAAGGCACTTCAACTCAGCCACTTCTTGGGCTTTATCTCTACAGCAAAAAATAGTTTGAAGGGGCCCTGCCTGGAGATAAAAACTGCAGAGCACGGCACAAAGATTTGAAAAAATTCTAGTGACGCTGAGGAAACTCTACTTTGAAAAGAAATTTTAGAAACAAAGATATTTTCAAAGGCCTATCAAGCAAGACAGACCTATCAAGAGCCCTTCCACCTACAGGGAACTTCTTCACAACTTAGAATTCATCATTTTAAATTTCATAATACATTTTATTACAGACATTTCCTTTAGGACACTTATTTTGCTCATGATAAACTCATTATGTCACAACCTTGAAATGTCCCTTCATTCCAAGTCCAGCTAAACAGACTTCACAGAATGGCCTTTTAATCCCTGGATCAATAAAAAAAGGGGGGGGGGGGTTCCACAGACTCAAATTACAATTAACTATTTTCAGAAAAACATCTAAAATTTAAAAGAAACATGCAACTTTAGCAACCTTAGGAGGTCAAGGGGAAGAGGAGGCAGGGATGCTCTCTGAAACCAAAAATACTCATCCTGAAATTCTTTTGCTGTTTTCATTCCAAGTGTTTATGTATAAGAAGCTCCAAATCTGCCTGGTTTTCCCTCAAATCCTAAGTACTGTACATTCCTCAAGCCCACCAAGTACCCTAGTAAAAGATTCTGACCAGATACGTAGACCACTGCCTCAGATACAAACCATGGTTGGTAATAAAAAATAAAAAATAAAAAAATCATGGTTGGTCCAAGTCATGGGCACTTTATAATAACCATTCCTTATCTCATTCCCAAGTTGCTGGGTCTCCTGCAGGACTTCTACTGACCCCATGCAAGCAAAGCTGTCAAGGCCACAGAAGTCACCACATCAAGCGAGAACAACATAACACCCAAAGTATCTCCAAGCCACCCCATCCCAATGGGGGATCTTCTGTGCTCAAATTTGAGAGCTCGATTCTCAAATACAGTCCAAACTCCTCTGAAGAAATGAGAGATTGTGCAGAGGAGGTTTGTAGAATATTTACTTCTCGATATAAACTTAAGTATTTAATATGTTCATTTTATAGATACAGAAAACAAAAAGAAGTTCACTCTTTCATTCCATGAATATTTAAGTCCTATGGTGATCAATCAAAATTGGCAAGGCTCTGACCTATTCAATTAAAAATCATGGCCTATATATTCACAGCCACCACTAGTAAGATGAAGCCAAAATCAAAATTTAATTTTAGTGACAACTTCCCAAAGATCTTTTCATGGTCACAATCCACCCAAACTAAACTTATTAGAAATTTAATTTAGCTATTCTCATTTAGAACAATGTGCTAAAAAGCTACTCATTTCACTTTTAACCCAACATGACCGCTGGGCAGCTCCTGTCACGCCTAAAGAATAAAGGGTGCTTCTAGAAGATCATCTAAGAGTTGGATTAAAAGAGAGAGAGAGAGAGATGATAACATCTTGACTCAATGGTTGTCTTTTCATTATGGTTGGAGGGGCAAATGTTGCCTGTGAAATGAGCCAAGTCATCCTTATGTTGTGGCCCTCCTTGACCCTTGGAGTCTGACTATATTCTGTGGTATAACAATTACAACTGAGTCTTCACATTCTTATACACCAATAGACTCTCATTTTTTTTTATTCCACAGTAACATGAACACACACACAACAATTTTGCAGGCTTTTTCTGTCTTTATAATATGACTTCTGTCTGATGTTCCAAAATTTAGTCATTTGATTGTAAAAACCCTGGATTATTCTTACCAATGAACACAACTGTCTTTATTTTCACGACATAGAACAGCAGGAATAAATTACTTCAATATTACTGAAACATGGCTTCGTAAGATTGCACAGGTAAAGCATTTCATAATTTAAGCTAAACAATTCATTTTTATGTTTATTGTAATTTCTCCAATGCTTCACCATATTTTGATATTTTTGCTTCACAAGAAATATGGAATGGCAAAATCCATAGCCAATAAAAACAGCAAAAGTTGAAACAGGTGTAAACTATTATATTCCCCCAAACTATAAGGCAAATCTAGTTAATTACTGAATTAAAGGGGGAAAAAAATTTCAATTTTAAATTCTTTGTGGGGCATATGGAAACTTGTTTAAATATCCCTTTCACTCTAAAATGCTTTTCCATTATAACAACTGATGCTTTCTGGAGTCAGATCTAAAAACACAAGGATTATGTATTCATATTTAAAACACAGTACGGACTATCTTTAAATACTCCCTTGATAGGCAGTGGGGTTTTTCCGCAATCCTGTGGAATCTGAGCCAAAACACACACACACACACACACACACACACAGCCGAATAGAAAAATGAGAAATAATTCTTCAAATCTATAAAGATACAGGCATTTTCCCCTTTTTCTTAACATAACCCAACTGCAGCACATTTGCAACTAAGAAGGCTGCTGTATGTGAAGGTCACCTAAAGATAAATGTGACCATTTAGGTAGCCTAATTCTCTGCAAAAATACTTTACTAAAATTTTAAAACATTCACTTATCAGATCAATTTAATCAATATGCTAAAAGAGCTATGCAAAGTATTTTATTCTGTATATTACTGTCTTCAACAAACTTCCATGACAATTGTGCCAATTTCACTGAAAGAGGAATCACAAAAAGATGTAGAAGATGCAGTTACTATATACTCTGAGACCTTTTTATGTTCATGAATCATATCTAACACTTGAGAGTGGCATTCAAAGTTCTGAGAATTGACTGAATGATTGATGTTAAGTCTATTTTTAAAGTTTCTTCAATTCTCAAAGTCATTCAAATACTCTAGTGAACTGAAAAACACCCAGGTTTAAACATCAGTAGTGAACAGCGGCTTCTGTACGTTGTACATCACAGTAATAAGCGTGAGGATTTTCAGAACTCATATTTTCTAAAAGTTTGTGTGCTTTCAAAGTCCACAATGAACAAATAAAACTCACCTGCTTTTGAAAATTTAAACAAAGAAAGAAAGCTCATAGAGAAAAATCAAGGAAAAACAGGCAAAATTTTTTTTCTTAAAATAGTGATTGGTAATTTGAGGATGGTTTTCTTCAGTTTAATGCCTTTCCTAAAATAATTTTTTTGTTGTTTTGCAGTTAAAATTCCCCAAGTTCAGGAGAGACTGGAGGAAGATGGTGGTGGGGATCGGTCCCTAGACTTGCCTCATTCCAGAGAAACAACTAGATAACTATCAAATCAATCTAAATACCCCAGGAATTGACCTGAAGACTGTCAGACAGGAGTGCTTAGGTGGTTCAGTCAGTTAAGTGTCTCCTTCAGCTGAGGTCATCATCCCAGGGTTCTAGGATAGAGCCCCACATCAGGCTCCTTGCTCAGATGGGACCCTGTTTCTCTCTCTCCCTCTGCCCCCACTTGTGTTCTCACAAGCTCTGCATTCTCTTAAATAAATAAATAATCTTAAAAAAAAAAAAAAAAAGGACTGTCAGAACAAACTCCACAACTAAAGGTAGAGAAGCAGTAATATCAAATGACTTGTCTAACACACAGAGGCAGGCACGGAGACTTAGACAAAATGAGAAGACATAGGAATTTGTCCCAAACGAAAGAACAAGACAGGGCCACAGCCAGAGATCAAGATTAAACAGATATAACTAACATGCCTGATAAAGAATTTAAAGTAATAATCATAAAGACACTCAATGGACTGAGAAAAGAGTGGAAGACATGAGTGGGATCCTTAATACAGAGATAAGGAATAACAAAGGAGAGATAAAGGGTTCAATAAACAAAACCAGAAACATGCTTGATAGAATAAACAGCAGGCTAGAGAAAGCAGAGGAAGAAATCAATGACCTAGAAGAAGACAGAGTAATGGAAAGTAATCAATCTGAACAAAAGAGAGGAAAGAGGGAAAAAGAATGACACAATGAAAAATATACATAAGAAACTCAGTGACTCCATCAAACCTAATAACATTCTTATTATAGGAGTCCTAGAGAAAACGAGAGCAAAAAGAGGGCAGAAAATTTATTTGAAAAAATAATAGCAGAAAGCTTCCCAAGTCTGGGGAAGGAAACAGATACCCAGATCCAGGAGGCAGGGAGAACACTCAACCAAATTAACAAAAGCAGATCCACACCAAGCAGACCATAAAACCAAACTCAACAAATTCAAAATGACTAAAGTCATATCATGCATCTTTTCTGACCACAAGGCTATGAAAATAGAAGTCAACCATAAGAAAAATATGGAAAGACCACAAATATATGGATGGTAAATAACATGCTACTAACTAATGAATGAGTCAATCAGAAAATAAAAGAAAAAATTTTAAAGTACATGGAGACAAATGAAAATGAAACAATGGTTCAAAACTTCTGGGATGCAGCAAAACTGGTTCTAAAATGGAAGTTTATAGCAATACAGGTCTACTTCAAGAAGCAAGAAAAATCTCAAACAATCCAACCTTACACCTAAACAATCTAGAAAAGAAGAACAAACAAAACCTAAAACCAGCAGAAGAAAAGAAACAAGACTAGAGCAGGTGGGGCACCTGGATGGCTCAGTCGGTTAAGCATCTGCCTTGGGTTCAGGTCATGATCTCGGGGTCCTGGAATTGAGCCTCACATCAGGCTCCTGCTTCTCTGTCTCCCTCTGCCTCTCTCCCTTGTTCATGTTCTTTCTCTCTCTCAAATAAAATCTTAAAAATTAAAAAGGAAGACTAGAGCAGAAATACACAGTATACAAACTTAAAAAACAATAGAAAAGATCAATGAAACTAGGAGCTGATTCTTTGGTAAAAATATCCTTTCCCCCTAAGGTCAGGAACAAGACAGGGATGTCCAACTCTCACTTGATTCAATCTCACTTCTATTCAACATAGTTACTGGGAGTACTAGCCACAGCAACCAGACAACAAAAAGAAACAAAAGGCATCTAAATCAGTAAGGAAGAAGTAAAACTTTCACTATTTGTAAATGACATGAGACTATATATGAAAACCTGAAAGATTCCACCAAAAAAAAACCCCTGCTAGAACTGATAAATGAATTCAGTAAAATCACAGGATACAAAATCAATGTACAGAAATCTGCTACTTTTGTGTACACTAATAATGAAACAGCAGAAAAAGATATTAAAACAATCTCATTTATAATTGCACAAAAGATTTTAAGATACCTAAGATATCTTAATTTTAAGATAAACCTAACCAAAGAGGTGAAAGACCTATACTCTGAAAACTATAGAACACTTATGAGAGAAACTGAAAATGACATAAAGAAAGGAAAGACGTTCTATGCTCATGCACTGGAAGAACAAACATTGTTAAAATGTCTATACTACCCAAAGCAATCCACACATTTAATGCAATCCTTTTCAAAATACCAACAGCATTTTTCATTAAACTAAAACAACCCTAAAATTTGTATGGAACTGCAAAAGATCCCAAACAAAGCAATCTTGAAAAAGAAAAGGAAAGTTGGAGGCATAGCAATTCTGGACTTCAAGATGTATTAAAAAGTTGTAGTAATCAAAAGAGTATGGTACTGGCACAAAAGTAAATACACAGATCAACGGAACAGAACAGAAAACCCAGAAATAAACCCACAACTATATGGTCAATTAATCTCTGAAAAAGCAGAAAAGAATAACCAATGGGAAAAAGACAACCTCTTCAACAAATGGTGCTGGGAAAACCAGACAGCAATATGCAAAAGAATGAAATTGGAGCATTTTTTTATACCACACACAAAAATAAATTCAAAATGGATGAAAGATCTAAATATAAACCATAAAAACCTGGAAGAAAGCATAGGCAGTAATTTCTTTGACATCAGCTGTAGCAACTTTTTTCTAGATAGATCCCCTGAGGCAAGGGGGAAAATAGCAAAAATGAACTACTGGGACTACATCAAAATACAAAGCTTCTTCTGCATAATGAAAGAAATAATCAACAAAACTAAAAGGCAAACTATGGAACAAAAGAACTTATTTGCAAACAACATACCTGATAAAGGGTTAGTATTCAAAATATATAAAAAAAACTTATACAACTCAACACAAAAAAACAAATAATCCAATTTTAAAATGATCAGAACACATGAACAGACATTTCTCCAAGGAAGGCATCCAGATGCTAATAGACACGTGAAAAGATGTTCATCATCACCTATTATCAGGGAAATGCAAACCAAAACTATAATGAGATACCACCTCACACTTGTCAGAATGGTTAAGTTAAAATCAACAACACAAGAAACAGGTGTTAGTGAGGATGTGGAGAAAAAGGAACCTTCTTGCACTCTTAGTGGGAATGCAAACTGATGCAGCCACTCCAGAAAACAATATGGAAGTTCCTCAAAACGTTAAAAATAGAACTACCCTACAATCCAGCAATTGCATTATGGGATATTTACCCAAAGAATATAAACACACTAATTCAAAGGGATACATGCCCCCCAATGCTTATAGCATTATTTATGCTATAAGCAAAATTATGGAAGGAGCCCAGGTGTCCAACAATTGATGAATGGGGTAAAGAAGATGTGGAATATATACACAAGGAAATATTATTCGGTCATTAAAAAGAATGAATTCATTAAAAAGAATGAAATCTTGGCCATTTGCAACAATATGCATGGAACTAGAGTGTATTATGCTAAGTGAAACAAATCAGTCAGAGAAAGACAAATACTATATGATTTCATTCATATGTGGAATTTAAGAAACAAACAAGCAAAGGAGGAAAAAAGAGACAAACCAAGAAAAAGATTCTTAATTACAGAAAACAAACTGATGGTAACTAAAGGGGAGCTGGGTGGGGGAACAGGTTAAATAGGTGATGGGGATTAAAGAGTGCATTTGTGATGAGCACTGGGTATTGTATGAAATTACTGAATCACTATATTGTAGTACAACTGAAACTAATATAATACTGTATGTTAACTAACCGGAATTAAAAACTTACCAAAAAAATCCCCATGTTCAAAAATGAAATAAATTATTTTTTAAGGAGACTATAAGACATGATATATAGAATTATCTCACTTCTGTATATAAAAATGTACAAAGGATAAGTAAAGACAAAGGATAAAGTAAACAAAATATTAACAATCATTATTCGAGTAGTGGAATTACTGGATAATTCATCACTTTCTCCTTTGTATTTTTCAGAATGTGTTTAAATAGCCTGAACTTTTTTTAACTATGAAAAGGAATCAGGTAACATATTTGAAATCCTTCCTGTTTGAGAGTGAACCAAGGTTGGACTGGTTTGTCACAGCATTTTCAGCACACAAGGTATAAAGCAATCTGGCAAAAGTCTGAAGGTCAAATGTGGATATAAGCTACCCAAGGGACAGAATGACTACAGCAATATCAGAGATGAATACTGGACAATGAAATCATACCAAACACAGAATATCATAGGCCTTAATTAATCTAGCACCCTCTAGACTGAAATACTGATTCTGTATAACTCTCATGAAGGAGTTTTAACTTAGGCCTACAGTAGGAAACTTCAGAGCTGAAAACACAAAATCCAATATTTGGAAAACCTCTGTGATTCACATCAAACTATTGCAGCTAGCCCCAAGACAGAAAGACATTCTCTAAAATGCATGAACCAAAAAGAGAAAATTTTATGTATATATTTCTAATTATAGACTGCTTAAAAGAAGGCCACTTCACTGGAAGGTCACATCAAATGAAACATAAAATAAAACAGGTAACACCTTATTAATTTACCACATTCTAAACTGGCTCAATAGCTAAGAGTATGAGAGCAAAGAGATGGATCATCTATAACAATTTGGGCCAAGAGCATGAGCCATTAACTGAACTACAGCAATTCCAAGACATCCTGTGAGACTTTTTTTTAAAAATTACATTTCCCACCAAATTTTCAACCAAACTAACAGGCATGACAAAAATTATGCTGGCAGTAGGGGAGCAGTCCTAATTTTTCTAACAATGGAGACTACTCTGCCTGTTTAAGGTTTATATCTATAAATCCAACAATTAAGTCCTCCGCAGAATTACACTACTCAAACTGCAGATTGCAGGGGATTTTTTTTTTACATGTTGAATCTTCTCAGGGCAATAAAGCTCTGCCATTATTCCAGTGCTGGGGGCAACCTAAGACTGTGGTGGCCCTGCCACACTAGGGCATAGCAGCAGTTCCAAGCAAAGGCCAATGTTCTCTAGTCTACAGGCTTTTAGTTTCAGAAGGCATCTGCTGCTATCAACTGTAGGAAAACAAATATTCACAAAAATCTGAGAACATCTAAATTACATTGTTCATTGCTTCAAACAACTTTTAATTTGAACTCTTCAAGCAACTCTGGCTACGAGTTTACTCAAACTTCAAATTCATTGACCTGACAGTGAAGACTTCCTTGTGGACTGATGACCCTAAACATATATCAGTGTACTCTCAGTCCAACTGATTAACAGAAACTTTGCTTATGTCAAATGTTTAGCTTTTAGGGCCTATTTCTTCTTACATAAGCAATTCCTAAAGCACCATTTAGTCTGGCCTGGGTCATAAACACTATTTGACAACTTTGAGTATTTACATTAGTGGGTTTTTTTAACACAACACTCCTCTAGCTTTATCAAAAGCTAAAGTATGTTCATGGCCCTTATACAGTTTAATTGAAATATGAATACCTAGTACACCATAGTGAGCTTCTATTGGTCTTTCCAGAGAACTACACTGTCCAAAACAATAGCCACCAACAATTTATGGCTATTGAGCACTTCAAGCGTGGCTAGTCTGAATCCAGATGTATTGTAAAAGTAAAAACCACACTGGATTTCAAAGACTTAGTGCAGAAAAAAGTAAAAATCTTAGTAATGTTTGGATTATATGTTGAAACAATACCATTTTTACATACAGGGTTAAAGAAAAGTACTATTAATATTGATCTCGACTGTTTTCTTTTTCATAAAGTTATAAAATTCTAAGTTACATTTGTGGTTCACATTGTATTTCCATTATACAATGCTACTCTAATAACTTACTTAACTGTTACCCAAAGGAGACTGAAAAATATTCAAGTAGAGAGCATAGCGAAAGACTACAAAGCAAAGCAAGGAGCATTTCCAAATAGTGGGCATTAGCAGTTTGAAATCCAGGCTGTACCTGTCTTCACCTCCTGGCAACATTTTGAGGAAGGAAGGAAGGAAGGAAGGAAGGAAGGAAGGAAGGAAGGAAGGAAGGAAGGAAGGAAGGAAGGAAGGAAGGAAGGAAGGAAGGAAGATAGGGAGGGAGGGAGGGAGGGAGGGAGGGAGGGAGGTGGTTAGTGTGTTAGGGGGGTGGTGAGAGGGTTAAAGAATTAGAGTAGTTTGAATAAAATATATAACATTAATAACCATTTCCTTAATATCTAGCTTTGGTCCAACCCAAAACCATGAAACTCTTTAAGAGTTTATGTAGATGGTTATTTAATGGAATGAAGTTTATATTTCTTTTGTGTTTGTAATAACATGGCAATGGGGCAAGCCAACTCATTTTAAATCAGAACCAAATGTGTTCCAGGCAGGCTTACAATTCAGATTATGTGCAAAAATCTATGAAAGGGTAGTCTGTTCCACTATTCTCTTCACCAAATGTGTAAGGGGGGATGAGGGCACACAGATATGCTTGCTTTCATCAAGGCTACTCAAATTCTTCTTAAGGCTAAAAGACCCATTTATTGATTCATTTAAACAAAACTTATTTAGCACCTGAGGCATATAAAGAGGCGATAAAAATTGTAGAGTCAGAGAAACTGGGGTTCAACTCTAGGTTTGCCAATTTACTAACAGTGTAATCCTGAGTATGTGATTTAGCCTCCCTATAGCTCTGTTTTCACCTCAAAAATATGTAAATAAGCACTCTATAAGAATTTAATAAATGGAAGCCATCAAATCTTGACCTCAAAGAACTTACAGTCTTAACTGTAAGTTCTAAGGCAGTAATAAAAATGACAAGACTCTAAAAGGTTAAACATCATATAAGAGTCACAGATGAAAGGAACTCAGATAAAAAACATGGTAGGGAGTGTCTGAGCTGATCCCTTACCATGGGAAAGGACCAAGAATGGGAGACAGGGAAAGTGAATTCTGGGCAGAAAGAATGCTGTGAATGTCCACATCGGTTTGTCCACCAGATTTCCCTTTATATGCCTCAAAGCACTTACATAGTATCTGTTCCTACAAGGGGCCACAGGTCAGGACAGAGCAGAGAGAAAGGGGAGCTCTCCAGTGACCGGGGTACAAATACCTGAAGTTGGCTCACACTGATTCTTTACCAGGAGAAGCACCACTCCTCAGAGGAATATTTGGAAATATGTCAGGTGATGATGTTGTCACAGGATGGGGGTTGGGGACAATGGCACAGACATTTACAATGTAGAGCTGGGGCAGTCACAGAGTCTAACTCAATGAAGAACTGCTCCATCCATCATGCCAATATCACTAGTTAAGCATTACTGGTACACTATTTCTTTTAGGAATATCCTTTCTTCATGCAATGATATTCCAAATAATACATATCTATGCCACTTCTTTCTACACTGTCAGTGCTACCAAATGGACACTTGGCATGATCTTTCCAGACTCTTTCAGGTTGTCAATAAATTTAACTAGATCATAAAATTTATTTTTTTTCACTGGACACTTCCAGTAGCTCAAATAAGACAGGTCTGCATAAATAAACATACCAACTGGATAAGAGTTCTCTAATATTCTAGGGAACTGTACCCATACCACTTTGAAGATACACTGGGGGGAAAAGAATGCCCATGAAACAAATCATATTCGTGAGCTCACCCACATATCCCACCAAATCTTAATCTTTGAGGGAGCCCAGGAATCTGCATTCTTGTAACCATATGAGATAATTCTTAGACAAAGTTAAGTCTCAAGCACTATGAGATCACTGGAATCACTGATGACACTGCTGCTTTTTATTTCCAAAAATCTCAGTCAAGTTGGCTTTCTAGACCCCTAGTCAGTTGCCCAAAGACACCCATTGCACATTTCACTTTCACCCCAGAACCACAGAGAAATACAATTACTTTGAAGCAAGTAAAATGTTTAAATATGACAACATAACTAATGTAACATTGTGTGTCAGCTGTACATACATACATACATACATAAATATGACAACATAAATCACTGTAGACTTTAAAATCATGCCTGTGCTCTGGATATGTTGCATAACTCATTACAACCTATAAAAGCTGTTTTTCAGACCTAACTAAAGGATGACAGAAGCAGTAACTGACTCACTTTTTATTATTAAAACTGTTTCCATCCCTTTATAAGCTTGCTCTACTCAGGGCCTGCTGAGCCAAGACTGCCTCATACTGCATCTCATTAGAAGAGGTGTGAAGTGCTAAGACAATCAGCAGATGCCCAGTGGTCCTGAAAGACTTAATTCTCCATACAAGAGGACTAAGTCTGTGATATACAGGTTTAAGGAATGAGTTCTAATATGCAAAAGAAAGGCAGCAAAGGTACTCACTCACAGGGGATCTGACCTACAATCCCAATAGGTCCTGTTCCTTAGCTATCTGCACAATTCAACCTTTTGTACAATGTGGCTTTGCATAATTAAATTACTACAAATCAAGGCATTCTCATTCCAAAGGTCTAGGAAACATTTAAGGGAGCTCTTATTTCTTAAACTCAGCAGTCTGCTGCTGATAAATCACAAGTCTACTTTTATGAAATTAAAGCAAATCCCCTCCTCTCAAGACATTTAGTTTGAAAGGAAGATATATTCTCTGAGGGCTAAAACATCAATTCTCATCTCCAAAAAGAATCATTTGTTTTTGTTAAAGCTGATCAAAATCTAACATCTGATTATAATTTATTCCATTTAAAGTCCTTGGTTGTTAACATGAATTCGTTTTTCATCAGTAGGCAGAACCCACCTTTAAATGTGGTTTTCATCTCAAACAATGCTTGAAGAGTAATTTTAAGGTAATAGTCTTTGGCCCAGGATAAAAGTGTAACAGATACTATTACCTCAATTTCCTTTCATAAAATATGTGTGTATATTTATGATGCAAACACAGTGGTCATATTCTAAGCCATAGCTTTATTCTTATTCCCAGAATTTTAGCTTTGGTTAAAGAATTACATTCTATCTCAATTAAAATAAATAGGCTATAACAGCATAGTGGGCCTGTATGTATTCATTTTTTTAAACAATTCTATCTTCTCAGCTGCTTTTTTGCACTTCATTTACTTTGGAAGTTTAAACTCATTTTAAGTTCAAGAAACTGAAGTGTCTTAGACCTAAGTTATTCGCCACTCTCAAAATACTTAAGTCTTTCTAAAAAGGTAATGAGAGTTGGCGATGCTCTATCAAGGTTCTGAATGTGCAGGCTTGAGGCACCTATCCTGAAATATACAATGTGAAAATCCTCTAGAATACCCTTCTAATTTTGCCAAACAGGTTTAGGTTAATTTCAGAAAGGTTTGAAGAAAAACTCCTGCTCTTTAATGGGTCAGATACAATATGTGAATCCATCCTTTTTAAAATGATGTATTCTGGGGATCCCTGGATGGCTCACCAGTTTAGTGCCTGTCTTCGGCCCAGGGCATGGTCCTGGAGACCCAGGATCAAGTCCCGCATCGGGCTCCGTGCATGGAGCCTGCTTCTCTCTCTGCCTGTGTCCCTGCTTCTCTCTCTCTCTCTCTCTCTCTCTGTCTCTCATGAATAAATAAATAATCTTTAAAAAAAATAAAATGACGTATTCTTTCAGAGAATATAAAGATTTTTATCTCAGCTAAAGGTTTTATATAATTAACATAATTATACCATAATAACTCTGAAAATCAGTAATACCATAAGTACCAATAAGAATGTTGTGACTATACAGTGGTGGAGGTGTAAATTCATGCAAACATTTTAAAAAATAATTTGGTTTATATAAAGAGTAGCTATCATTTCCATGTACTTTCCAATAATTCTATTTCTAGGAGACTAGGTCCCAAGAATATAGCCCAAACTACTGGCACAAACATGTTCATTTTCATATTCATTCTCATAATATTTACAATAAGTAAAAACATGGAAAAAGCAGTATGAGAATCAAAAGAATTTAAATATAGGGACTTATTCAAACATTTCAAGGTTATTTTAAAAGTTAGGTTTGCTGATTTGTAAAAGCTTTGATGTGGTATGAAAATGATTATGATAAACTGTGCAGTTAAAAGAAAGAAGTAGGTCATAAAATTCTATGTGTGATATGATTGTAAGTATTATCCTTTCAATACAACTAAATAAAACTAGGGACATTCATCAAAAGGCCAAAATGTATATATGGTAGGAAGGAGTATTATTAGATTATATCTTATATTATCTTTATTTCCCATATTTTCTTGGGGCATGGCCATAATACTCTGAAAATGAGCCCCCAAAAGTGTAGACACATACATATGTAAAAGTAAAGAGCAAAAGAGCATTTAAGAATTTTTACGCTAAGCCAAATCATTTCTTAAAGTATCTATTTGGGAGAAAATACTCTATGAATCTATGTTTACTCATATATCTAATTAAACTCAGTAAGTTCTGATTTCCAAAGGATATTTTAAGATTAACAAAGTCCAAATGAATGTACAAAATAAAAATAACACTTCTTGCCTAAATTCTTCAATTATCTATCCAAGCTAGAATGCTTGCCTTCTTGTAGGTCCTGCCAAGCTTCTCCCACTATGCTATCTGACAGGCAGCCTCTATCCTCATTCCCTGGCCCTGAATCCACACAAACTTTCCCTGTGTACAATGCAGTCAGCTTAACTGTACCTACTCAATGGTTATAAACAGAACACTACAGCTGCGGGGGGAGGGGGAACTTCCAAATAAGCACCTTTTACAAGCACAATCACAAGCCAACAAAAATGATTTTGAAAAATGGGGTGCTATGTTACATGCTTGTTATAACAGCAAGGGCTGGGAGTCAACTACTCAAAGTAAGTGCTGCTACGTGAACCATGAAAAATCCCCCTCACATACATATGCAGAGGAGAATACAAAGGGAACAGCAAAAAGTTCACTGCCAGCAATTAGGAAAGAATAACTTGAACTTTACGGATGCACCTTAAAGCAATTCTTGAGCAATCTTTGCACAAATAACTTCAAAAATGTAATAAACCACAAAATACAGTGCAGTGCGGTATTCTCTCCCATTCCTCTAATATTAGATCTTGTGAAAGACAACCTAAATTGCACTGGTTAGAACAAGAGTGTTATTTCGTGACTGCAGGTTATGATGAAATATTCCTGTAAGAAAAAAAAAAGTATCCCTATTCCGTCACCCTCCTGTCCCAGAAATGGGTAGAAACCAATCTCATTTTTTTTAAGATTTTATTTCTTTATTCATGAGAGAGACACAGAGAGAGAGAGAGAGAGACAGGCAGAGACAGAAGGAGGGAGAAGCAGGCTCCATGCAGGGAGCCTGATGTGGGATTTGATCCCAGGACTCCAGGATCGTGCCTTGGGCCAAAGGCAGGCGCTAAACCGCTGAGCCACCCGATTCCCCTGGTCTCAATTTTTAAACAGAAATGCTGCTCCTCAAATAAGCAATCAACAAGGATCTGATACTGTGTCCAACCCTTTTCCAAATGGGAATGAGAGAAAGGGAAAGGAAAGGACAAGTAACTACAAAAAATTCAGGGGTACTTGGGTGGCTCAGTCGTTTAAGCATCCAACTCTTGATTTCAGCTCAGGTCTAGATTTCAGGGTGGTGAGTTCAAGCCCTGTGTCAGGCTCCACACTAAGCATGGAGCCTGCTTAAGATTCTCTCTCTCTCCCTCTGTCCTCCACCCAATCTCTTGCTCTTCTCTAAAAAAAAAAAAGAAAAGAAAATTCAGAAGTTTTTTTTTTTAATTATTTGAAGGACTTACAGTTAAGAAGAAAATCAACATCATGGTGGACTATTCTCTAAAGGTATTAACTCAGAATCTGTCTCCAAATTCTCCACATCCCCTCCTCACACAACAGGAAAAAAGAAAAACTGACAAGGGCAAAGAATATTATCCCAATTTCAACTGAAACTAATATTCAGCCACACATGTAATATTGCATGCATTTACCATCACAACACCTAAGAAGGACTATATCCAGGCAAGAGCAATGAATATAATGAGATATTTATTAGAGGGTATTTTTCCTTTGGCAAAATTTTCTGTGAAAAATTTCATTCTAGGAAAGAGAAGTTGAAGACATTATAAAATTACACTTAAAATTATAAAGGGTATGAGGAGAGTACAAAGGACTGTAATATTCTGGGAAATATATTCTAGAAAAATAATATCACCCCACACTGAGAAACATTATTAACCTTTACTTTATATGTGGTACGTAAACCTATGAAATTCAGAGGCAGAGGCACTCGAAACAGAAATGAGCTCAAGATTTCAGACCAATTCATTCACTCCACGATCCACAGAGGCAGTGTGTTAGGAAAAAGTGGCTATCTATGGGGTCCAAGAGCACCCACCTAAATTCCTGAGAACAGAGCAGTCTTTCTAAAACAACTTCTGAAGCCTAATATTCAGAGCACCTGGGAAAGAGTTTTCCTGCATGTCTTATAACTTTCCCACCAGTGAAGCCACACCCCACACTTTTCACTTTGCACCTGGTAAAATGAATCTGTTTTTCAGTGGCAACCAAGGGAAGATGCCCCAAGTCATGGCCACACTGGACTTGGTCCTTTGTAGCAATTCTTATCGTACAACCCAACAGCACGAAGCAATGTGAAAGAGCGTATGTGTGTGTGGCACCTTCAGAGTACAGGATAGGAAGCAAATGTGGAGCCAAAAAATGCAAAGCCATGTGTGAATCCCCTCACTGAGGAGTATCTGTTTAAATCTTCTAGGAAAGGAACAAATGCCCTAGTAGAAGGGCCAAGTAGTCAGAAAAGGCAAGCCCATTTTAAATGAGAGCGAGCATCTGTGGTCAAAGATCAGTTTCTCTAAAGCAAAAATACTTCCCACTCATTCCTAAACAAGGACATATGGTTATTCTGCCCTTCTGCAACATCTTCTTTTATTTTTGTGGATCATTTGCCAGGCAGCTGTCTTTTTTTTTTTTTTTAATATATAAAGAACCTTTAAGATGACAACAAGGGATTGAGAACAATGGAAAATAATCCTAAAAGGTCAGATAAGTGGAATCACTTTTACTAGAGAAACCTGGAGTACTTTTGGTTAAGCTGTGGGGTTTTACAGTGAAAGACTTTTTTTTAATTCTATTATAATTCCCAAGCTTCTTGCTTTCAAAGAAGAGAGAAGCACACTCACTTCCCAAAGCATCCATCTTTACAAGAAATTCAAGTACTGTACTTCCTCAATGCATACTCCATTTCTTGGCATAACTGTAACTGAAAACACCAAAATTCTTTAAGCAGAAATTTTAAGAAATGCTCTAAAACAGGGAGAGATTTGTTTTTAATAGACTTCCTTATAATGAGTCATTTCATAGATAGAGACCTTTAGGATGATAGCCAGAACCAAAAGACATTTCTTAGCACAAGCAGGCCATTTACATCCCATCCAGTTAGAGATGTCACAGTCCTGCTTCCAGCCAAGGCCAGACTGATCATCACTAGGGCAAGAGATCAGCATTTCATGCTTAGTCAGTAGCTCTGCTGGTTTTGGAAATTCTGTGAATCCATAAAAGATGGATTTCTCCTTGGTTTAAAAAAAAAAAAAAAAAAAAAGCCCGAATCCTCTAAGACATGTTTTCTGCTCTATACTCAATTCTCTGACCATAAAATTAACAGGAACAGAATAACATATCACCCATAATCCCATGGACTGATGGCTGCCTATTGTTAATTCCATATGAATAAAGACACCTTTAGGTTTTCTGGAAATAATTACAAATGGGTGGATGGGAACAAAAGCTGTATATGAAGTAGTAACTAGTATTTATTCTGTTAGCTGAACTGAGCAAAGTGACTTAACTTCTCTGTCCCTCATTTTCCTTTTTTTGTGAAATGAGGGTAAAAATAGTTCTTGCCCATGTTTTTTATTGGATTCCCCCAAAGGTTGACTCTGTAATAGGTTCCAGAGTAAAAATAATTTATTTGGAAGTTGATCCCAAGGGTTGCTGCTAGGGAAAGACAGCAAAGAGGAAAGTTTGTACAGATGTCTGAGTGGGATCCCTTTGTGTGATCCCTCAGAGACCATGGAGAGATCGTCAGAGCTGCCCCCTTGAGGGGCTCAGAGGCGGGTATTCATCCACCAATTCCAACACATCACTGTTTGTGGGTAGCATCCGCTGTGAGGGAGGGCCTTGGCTATAGATACTCTTGGACAGGAGTCATGGGGGCTAGGGGTGTAACACATAAACTTGTAGCACTGAGAGTCCAGCCTCCCAGAAAACCCTCAGTCCCAAGCAAACCAGGAAAGTTGGTCATCCTATCCAGCGCTTATCAGAGTAATTATTTTGTACATTGAAATGAAGGGCTCAGTTTAAAACGAAACCTTCCCCACTCCCTACTCCTAGACCAACCAGGATTGGAAGGTGCCACCACTGGTGTTGCCTTCTCTTCCCAGAGCCTGTAACTTAATGCTTTGTACTTCACTGAATTGTGATGGTTAGAAACTTCGTGTATAGTTTGTGGAAATCATCCAATTAAACATACTGCTTAAAATGGTGTTGCCGTGACGTCAGAGACAAGCTGGGCCACCTTAGGAATCCTCTCTGCTTCAGTTGCTTGCTTCTGGGTGTGGCATCCTTTGAAGCCCCAGATCAGATGGGGAAGGCATTGGACACACAGAGCAGTCACTCAATGTCCTGACCTCCTGCAGTGTTTGGCATGAGCTCTCCCTTCTGAATGACCATTCCGTGTGGCATGAGGCTCTGAGCCACCCAAACCTGTTAACTTTCCAAAGAGCTAGCCATCTTCCATCCAGTATCATTGTGTCCTAGCCTGTCTGCATTCGTTACTGGTCATATTCTGTACCTGCAATAAATTTTTATACCCTAACAAAAAAAGGAGGGTGGTGGCAAGGGGTGCAGTCAGGGCCAGCTTCTGCTCTGCCACTTGATGTTGTGAGGATCAGATGAGCCCTTGCAGAGCACTTAGCCTGGTATATAGCACTCAGTCAATAATGGATGTTAGCTCTTCTGGTATATTCCAAGCAACTTAAGAATCACGGGATCTGCTCTTAACCCACAGGAAACACACAGGGCCTTATTCCACACTATGCCAGACAGGTATCATGCCCTCTGGAGCCTGGGTCCACTGGAGGATTCAGCTACCCAGCCCCGCCTGCTTAAATAGCTCCAGAATGCCACAAATTACAGCTTCGGATAAAAGAAATGCCTTTCTTACCTGCTCTGTCACTGACACAGAGCAGAGACTCTCAGCTTGAAATTTCAAGTCAGATATAAGAAAACTGAAGATGCTAAAACCAGGAGAAATGGATTTCCTAGTCAACCTCCACATCATCAACAGTCCCTTCCCTCTCCTGCAAAAGGAAGTGATTGATGCACAAGAGGACCCTAAACCATTGAGGCTACAAGTAAACTCATGTCTCCTGGGACCCTTGGCTCCCACCATCTGTGTCAAGAGCCAGCTGCATCTATTCCCACATACATCTGTTAAATTATCCCCCAAAATATCAATGTTTCTCATCAGCCCCTCGTATTCAGAAAAGGCTTTGGCTCTATAACAGAAATAGCAAATATATATTTGTATTTTAAAGGTATAACAAAATATCTATAGTATTTGTTTAACTCCCCAGTTTATCCTAGTTTATTTGGTTTCAATCACATTAGAAAAGTACTTTACATAACCACTTCCGCAGTGCATATGGGATAGCTGGTATGTCTGTTCTAAGATATCTTCTCAAACAATCTATGTGAGACCTTTTCTGAAGATGGCAGAGAAAATACCAAACCCTAGGTCCCTTCCTGACTAGTTATTAATGAATTGGAAAGAACTACTTTCCATGATACACAGAAAATACAAGCCATCCTATCAATTACTGCTAACCTTAAACACACCTCCAGATTACTCAAAAGCCAGGAGCTTAATGAGGATCTGGCTCTTGGTCAGCATGAACTAGAGCTTCTTAGCCACCTAAAATTCATTTATATTAGTCTGACGGTTTATCCTACAAAATAACATTTCCATACACTATAACCTTGAATCAGAACCATACCAAAAATGTTTATGACACACAGGAGTAAAACTGGCAAGTGAAAGTTCAAAACCCACAAGGCAATAAGGAATAATAAATTAACTGCCATCTCTTTCCACTAACTTCACGATATAAGCTTTAAGCAAAACCATAAGCTAATACAAATAAATTGCTAACAAATAGTCTTCTTCATAAGAATTTCAATTTATTTTTGACCTTTACTCAAATTTTTATGAAAATTCCTACATTAGAAAATATGTACCTGTGTATTACTGACTTGAAATTTTGAAAATGAAAACTATTTTTCTTTTTCCTGAAGCTCCTGGGCGCTAGGCTCATGAAACTTTACAACTGGATAGCTGTAATGTACATTTGCTATATTGTCTGAGAAAATTCAATTCTGTTCAATAAGGAAATTCTGCTCAATAACAAAGGAAAACAAATGAATAGATGAAACTCATCAGGTGTGTTTAACATAGATAAGTAATGAGATGTGACAGATAAAGCGTGAACCCAGAAAGGCATGAAAGAACCAAAAGGTACATAAAATTCATGAGGCACTAAATATACAAGAGACACCTAATATTCATAAGGCAATAAATATGCATGAGACACCTGTAACTAAATATTCATGATTCACAAATTATACATGAGCCATGTGGCAATCAATATTCATGAGGTCTTAATTAGGCCACCCGGGGTAATATCCACTCTTTTCCTCTGCACAAACACACAAATAAAACCCATAGCTGTAGAGAGACTAACTGGCAGACCGCTGCGACTCTCCCAGAGAGAACAAGTGGGCAAACCAGACCAGAGAAGACCCTGTTTGCTAGTTAATGATAGTGGCTGATGCCTAACTCCTGAGGTTACCTCAATTCAACGAGCTCATTGATTTATACACATACACCCACACAAATATATGTATATCCAAATGATATACAATGTTTATATGCTTATTGTTGTACATGTGCTTGCATGTGTGTACATAGAGTGTGGTGCATGTTATAGCACACGTGTATTGTGTGTGTGTGCTTACACCTACTATACACCATATGAGGATAAGACCTATGCAGGTCTTATTGGCATTGTATTCTGGGCACTTAACAATAGTATCTGACACAAAGAAAGGACTTAGCAAATATTTACAGTATTAACTGCTTGTCAATAAGGGGTCACTAAGAACATTCAACTGCCAGATGGGAACTGGATCTTTATTTTTTACCCATCTATCCTCCAATCTATGATAATATCTGAAATGTAGCAGACATACAGTACACATTAAATGGATGGATGGATGAATGG
The DNA here is from genome assembly GCF_003254725.2 of Canis lupus dingo. Taxonomy (NCBI): domain Eukaryota; kingdom Metazoa; phylum Chordata; class Mammalia; order Carnivora; family Canidae; genus Canis; species Canis lupus. Next base: position 11,086,634 of record NC_064246.1, on the reverse strand, counting down.
ATGGATGAATAAATGGGTTAAGAAATGAAGAATCAACTAAGTAGCGTTCTATTTTTTCTAGTTATAATGGATTTATAATCCTCAGAGAAAACTGTATATGTCAACCTTTTTACTACTAGCATGTAGAAATTATCATTATCCAGTTGTACAAAAATTTAATAAGGTGAGGATATCTATTAAATGATAAAGTTTAACTAGAAGAAAACAAGCAAAATTAGTATTAGCAATACTGTGTATTTTGTGTGTAGCTTATCAATCCCTACCTTTCAGAATAAAAGTTGTGTGTTTATTAATATGTAGTAACAACCCATCTTAACCACTTCTCTGAAAGTACATCATTATCTGTCACATTGGAGAATAATACCTACACTATCTAGAGTTTTTGTAATTAAATGAATTACTGAGTTAATTACTAAGAAAAATTAATCATAGCTGATTTTTTTTAAATTTATTTTTAAAATGGCCAAAAAAAAAAAAATTGGTCTTCATCCTGGATAGGAACAGACCATACAGTCTATCTAATCCTTACTTGTCAATGAAAAACACTCTTCAAAACCAAAGGAAGTCTATGGCCATACCACCCTGAACGTACCCGATCTCGTCTGATCTCGGAAGCTAAGCAGGGTCTGGCCTGGTTAGTACTTGGATGGGAGATCGCCTGGGAATACCGGGTGCTGTAGGCTTTTGGACAGCCCGGGTGGCTCAGCGGTTTAGCACCATTTCAGACCAGGGCGTGATCCTGGAGACCCAGGATTGAGTCCCATGTCAGGCTCCCTGCATGGAGCCTGCTTCTCCCTCTGCCTGTGTCTGTGCCTCTCTCTCTCTCGTCTGTCTGTCCTCTCTGCTTCAGTTGCTTGCTTCTGGGTGTGGCATCCTTTGAAGCCCCAGATCAGATGGGGAAGGCACTGGACACACAGAGCAGTCACTCAATGTCCTGTCTCTCATGAATAAGTAAATAAAATTTAAAAAAATAAAAATAACAAAACTATAGGAAAAAATAGCAATACTACAATGTTATCACCATTACTCCAATTTTTTAAATATCACAAATTACTGACCTGGGGCACACAGCATTAAGTTAACCAAATCCCACTTTCATACTCTACCTCTGTAACTTCCCATTACCATTTCCTAAGTACAACTGTAAATTAGAGATCTAAAAAGAAATTAATACCTATCATGTGAGGCTGCACAATGACTAGTTTTATTTATTCTAATTTTTATTAATGAAGAACAAAAACACAATCATTAATAAGTTTATAGCCTACTTTGTTAGCCTTTGTCAAACTATTCTGTGCTCGTTTATTTTAAAAAAAAAAAGTTTTATACCCACTTTGTTAGTCACCATACTAAAACTGAAGCAGCCTAGCTAACAATCCAATTTGCCCAGGAGTTTCCCAGCTTTAGCACTTAACGTTCCATGTCCTCAGAATCCCCCCACTCCTAAATAAACTGGGAACAGCTGGTCACCCTACACTGAGAAATAAAGAGGGACGGCTGGGTGGCTCAGCGATTGATCGTCGGCCTTCAGTTCAGGGTGTAATCCTGAGATCTGGGATCAAGTCCCGCAAGCCTGCTAAGCCTGCTTCTCCCTCTGCCTATGTCTCTGCCTCTCTCTCTGTGTCTCTCATGAATAAATAAAATAAAATCTTTAAAAGAAAAAAAGAAATGAAGAGGGAAAAATAAGTAGGTATGGTCCTTATATTCATGAACTTACTGCCCAAAAATGGAAAAAGAAATTAATTAGCAATCACAAAGAGAAATCATAGAATAGCATCCCAGCAATGATCCTCATATCCTAGAATTTTGACTACAGCCCAGAGCTAAGCACACCACAATCCATGTTCATAGAGTAAGCCAAGGAGCACAGGTATGGGGAAGCCATCTCCTCCTGGAGTTATTAAGAAATACCAGCCTGGCCCTAAGTCCACCACCTATTATCCAACCCAAACTCTAGTCAATAAAAAATGGGACTGACACAGAGGACGGACATCTTTTGAGAAGAATAGAATTCATGGGGGAAGATGTTATTTCTTCCTCTTCCTGCTTTGAAGAAGGTAAAATGAATAGGACTGACCCTTAAATACTGAAATGGAAAAAGTTATAAAATTCAGTTGACTTATCATTAAGGAATATGGTATATCCTGCTTTGTCGCAACGGGTTTGCCGCCAGAACACAGATGTCATGAAAACCACCGCTAAACCTAAACCAAAATGGGAAAGGAAAAGACTCACATCAACATCGTCGTCATAGGACACATAGATTCAGGCAAGTCCACCACTACTGGCCATCTGATCTACAAATGTGGTGGGATCGACAAAAGAACTATCGAAAAATTTGAGAAGGAGGCTGCTGAGATGGGAAAAGGCTCCTTCAAGTATGCCTGGGTCTTGGATAAACTGAAAGCTGAACGTGAACGTGGTATCACCCTTGATATCTCCCTGTGGAAATTCGAGACCAGCAAGTATTATGTGACCATCATTGATGCCCCAGGACACAAAGACTTTATCAAAAACATGATTACAGGCACATCTCAGGCTGACCGTGCTGTCCTGATTGTTGCCACTGGTGTTGGTGAATTTGAAGCAGGTATCTCCAAGAATGGGCAGACCCGGGAGCATGCCCTTCTGGCTTACACACTGGGTGTAAAACAACTAATTGTTGGTGTTAACAAAATGGATTCCACTGAACCACCCTGCTGCCAGAAGAGATACAAGGAAATCGTTAAGGAAGTCAGCACCTACATTAAGAAAATTGGCTACAACCCCGAACACAGTAGCATTTGTGCCAATTTCCGGTTGGAATGGTGATAACATGCTGGAGCCAGGTGTTAACATGCCTTGGTTCAACGGATGGAAAATCACCCATAAAGATAGGAATGCCAGTGGAACCACACTGCTTGAAGCTCTGGATCGCATTCTGCCACCAACTCTGCCACCAACTCGTCCAACTGATAAGCCCTTGCGTCTGCCTCTCCAGGACGTCTACAAAATTGGTGGTATTGGTACTGTCCCCCAGTGGGTCGAGTGGAGACTGGTGTTCTTAAGCCTGGCATGGTGGTCACCTTTGCTCCAGTCAATGTTACAACTGATGTAAAGTCTGTTGAAATGCACCATGAAGCTTTGAGTGAGGCTTTTCCCGGGGGCAATGTGGGCTTCAATGTCAAGAACATATCTGTCAAAGATGTTCGTCGTGGGAACGTGGCTGGTGACAGCAAAAATGACCCACCAATGGAAGCAGCTGGCTTCACAGCTCAGGTGATTATCCTGAACCATCCAGGCCAAATCAGTGCTGAATATGCACCTGTGCTGGATTGTCACACAGCTCACATTGCTTGCAAGTTTGCTGAGCTGAAGGAGAAGATAGATCGTCGTTCTGGAAAAAAAGCTGGAAGATGGTCCCAAGTTCTTGAAATCTGGGGATGCTGCCATTGTTGATATGGTTCCTGGCAAACCTATGTGTGTTGAGAGCTTCTCTGACTATCCTCCTCTGGGCCGTTTTGCTGTTCGTGACATGAGACAGTCGGTTGCCGTGGGTGTCATCAAAGCAGTGGACAAGAAGGCAGCTGGAGCTGGAAAAGTCATCAAGTCTGCCCAGAAAGTTCAGAAGGCTAAATGAGTATTATCCCCCAACACCTGCCACCCCAGTCTTAATCAGTGGTGGAAGAACGGTCTCAGAACTGTTTGTGTCAATTGGCCATTTAACAGTAAAAGACTGGTTAATGATAACAATGCATCATAGAACCTTCAGAAGGAAAGAAGAATGTTTTGTGGACCATTTGGGTTTTTTTGTGCGTGTGTGGCAGTTTTAAGTTATTAGTTTTTTTTTTAATTTTTATTTATTTATGATAGTCACAAAGAAAGAGAGAGAGAGGCAGAGACATAGGCAGAGGGAGAAGCAGGCTCCATGCACCGGGAGCCCAATGTGGGATTCGATCCTGGGTCTCCAGGATCGCGCCCTGGGCCAAAGGCAGGCGCTAAACTGCTGCGCCACCCAGGGATCCAGTTATTAGTTTTTAAAATCAGTTCTTTTTAATGGAAACAACTTGACCAAAAAATCTGTCACAGAATTTTGAGACCCATTAAAACAAAAGTTTAATGAGAAAAAAAAAAAAGAATATGGTGTATCCCAAGTCACAGAAAAGGGCACTTCAACATAGCCCAATAAAGAACAATTACTGAAAAAGCACGTGTGTGTGAGCACATGTGTATGGTTATGAATAGGAAAGTTTCACCTTCACATTCAGAGCAGAGATGCTCAGCTGCTCCATAAAACCATTATCAACTGGGGTCCTTTTGCAGGCCAACTAGCAAAAGGAAGGTCTCTCTGAAGAAGTGTATTGATCAAAACATGAAGAATGAGTATAAGTACAGACAGCAAAGGGTGGGGAAATGAGAGGACTCCTTGGCAGAAGGAGAGCCCATACAAAGCCCCTGAGACAGCGTGGCAACTAGAAGAAAGGCAAAGATAAGCTATAAGGGGTAGAACCCTGAGGCCCCACCAGGGATTTTTTTTTTTTTATCCATAAGCTTTTAGGAAAAGAAGTGACACTAGTATATGTGCATTTTTAAAAGATCATTGTAGCTAATGTATGGAAAACAACTGAAGGAGGTTAAAAGAACATATGTTGTGCACCTTTTTAAAAAATCACATTGTACCACCTAAATAAATGCAATTTTTATGTCTGAATAATACTGCAGTAAAGCTAAAAAAAAAAAAAAGAGGAAGAAGAAGAAGAAGAATATCCTAGGAGACCAATTAGGAAGCTCCTATGGCCCCCATATCCTAATCCCTGAGACCCTTCAGTATGTTAGGTTATATGGTGAGGGAGAATAAGCCTGGCAAATGAAATTAAGATTCCTAACAGCTAACCTTAAAATAAAGTGATTATTCTAGATTCTTGAGTGGCTCCAATATCATCACAAGTGTCCTCAAAGATGGAAGAGTCAGAGAAAGATTTCAAGAGGCTTTAAAGATGGAAGAAGAGGCCACAAGTCAAGAAATAGCAGGTGCACTCCAGAAGCTAGAAAAGCAAGTAAATGGATTCTCCCCTAAGCTCTTAGAAGGAAACACAGCCCTGCCCACACCCTGATTTTAGCTCACTGAGATCCCTTTGGACTTCTGACCTCCAAAATTGTAAGATAATAAATTTGTGTTGTTTTAAGCCTCTTTGTGGTGATTTATTACCACAGGAAACAAATACAAGTGGCCTTTGAGATATCTAAGTGGATGGCAATTGAGTAGGAATATAGAACATCATCTAAGACAGGGAATATAAACTGGAAAGAAAGGGGCCCCAGAGGTTGGCAATCAAATCTATTACCTTGGCAGTCAAAAATATTTTTACATTTTTGCAGTGAAATACCATTTTGCATTTGTCAGGTTAACAAAGGTCACAAAGTCAGACTCTGTGATCCTAGTGAGAATGTAGAAAACTAGGCAATCTCTGTCCTTTCTGTAATATAAAATGAAGAGTTTATGGACAGCAATTTTGTAATATTTGAAATCAATATGCATATAGCCTAAATAGATTGAAAACAGAAATGTCCACTAATAGAGCATTACCCAAATAATACTAGTCTACCCAACCAGACCCTGAAAACAATTAAGTACACTTCAAGATATTAGGTGAAAAATAAAAAGCTAGGTCAAATGTGTAAAGAACACTATATTTTTTGTCTGCAAATAAAACAGGATATACAAACATTTGTTTATATATGCACAGATGACTTCTGGGAGAAATATCACATAAACCAGATAAAAGTAGTTACCTCAAAAGGGGCGGGGGAGTAATTTAATGATTAAAGGAATGTAAGTAAAACAGTTATAATTTTTAATGTATATATTTTTTGTCTTTTGAAATCTGGCATATGTATATACTACACATTCAAAGCAAATAGATACACTTTTTTCATTTCTCCCAAATGGTGTGGGAGGAGCCCTCAGCACTTTCCCCTCCTTTTTTGCTTCTAAATACAGTATGGTCAACAGCCAAAATCCATCATTTGATGTCAAAACCTGAATATTTCCACCTCATATCCATTTGCTTCTCCCTCCCAAAATGGAACCAAATATCTGCTTGTGTTTGTTTTGTGTTTACTTTTTTTTCTTTTTTTAAGAACCACAAAACAGGCACATGAAAGGTTGAAATGCCCTCTTTAAAAAACTTGGGAGTATTTTTATTATATTCTTTCAAAGACCATATCCATCTACATCTGTGGATTAAGAAAAATAAAACACTTAAAAACAGTACTAAGCACGTATATGTATGGTTATAAAGATGTTGATCATGATTAACTTAATATCATAATAAACTAATAAATATTTTAAATATAAATGTTATCATTACCACTTAATTTTGGGGGGCTCTTTAGTACTATTTAGAAAAGCACTATTAAAAATAGTTCACTTAACACTTAAAAAGATGCTCCAACACATAAACCTCCACAATTAGGCTACATTATCTGAGACTTCATACCATTCTTATAACAAGACTAAACAGATATTCTTATTAGTTCCTTAACTGAGTATATAGACAGTAGAAAGATTTTTACTGCTTTCAAAACCCCAGGAAATAAAGCTGCCATTTAAAGGAAAACAAGTCTTAGATATTTCTAGCAACCATTTGCATGTAAGCACCTTCAAAATTTGAAAATCACCTCTCTCCTCCTGATTAAAACTTTTCCTAAAATCTTACAGTTGTCACATAATAAACTTTTCTGTCCTTCAGTCCCATCAGTAAGACATTGTAAACAGACTTATCTAACACAAAATTCCTCTGATACTGTCTACTACTAGCTCTGTTATACACTGAGTTTCATTTCTCTTGTTTGTACTCCATTGGTAACTGAGGTTTTCAAATTTCATGGAAATGTTGCTTGATATTGGGAAGGGGAAGCTGGTGGCAAGAAGAGACCAAAACTGCAAAGCGTAAGACAAAGGGAAAAATAAAGTCACTTCTCACACAGCCATGCAACTAAACTGGTTCCATGGAGTGCTCAGAATGACTAATAGTGTATACATCCTATTATTCAAAATAACGGCTAATCCAAAAAGCTGTTCTTTTATACTTTGGAAAACATCCAGGGCTTTCTTTGCCCTGTAGATTTGCCTTTCTAAGCATATCTTCTGTGAGCTAAATTAGCCTGATTCCCTCTGAAAACACAACTCAACCAACTGGGCAGAGTCAGCCAAAAGCCAACTCGAGAAGGAAGAAGGGGCAGTTCTTTACACTTCACAACTGGCTCAGAAGATGAGAAGAAAAAAAATCCCATTACCTCAAAAATCAGGAAGGATTAAAATGAGCACTCCCCAGCCTCTTTCCTGAAAGAAGGGAGATAATAACCGGGTAGTGATAAGATGACAGCCAGCAAGGGCCCTGAACTTCTCTGTCCAGGGATAAACTGTACAATTAGAAAACACCATCCCACACCAGGCCAGGCTCTACAATATGACCACATGTTTAGTAAGGTTATGACCTTAAGGTGTTCAGGAGCTTGCCACCAATGCACAAACTACTTCTTTAGTAGGGAAAATTCTTTTACTTTGGCTGCAAGACCACCTCAGCACTAGCAGGAACTAAAGAGCAAGCAGCATAACCTGAGAAAAAAGACAAAAGTGCCTCCTCCCCAGGATGGGATGGACCATTCCCATGCAGACACCCACTGAGCTTTGGTTTCAAACAAGCTGTAAGTAAAGTCCTGATAAGGCCAGAGGCCAGACTGAGCCAGGGCAGCAGGGTTAAAGTGTGAACTCACCAGGAATTAAGACCTTAGGCCCCAAGAGGAGCATGACGGGACTTCCATGTGGTTGACCATCAGTGGTACCATGTGGGGGGAGCTCTGGGCTCTTCATCAGTCCAAACTGTCATGAGGAATCAACTCATAAGAAATCTGGTATCATGAGGATTTCAAAATCGCCACTTCCTGACCATTCAATGTCTTAAAGGGCACTGCCAAGATAAGCTTCTCCTTATTCACAAGTAAAGAGAGAAAGCTAGCTTTCACGAATGAGCAGAGAGAATTTTGCATGTGTGCAAGTCAAGGGAGGTTAACTCCCGTGCACCCAGGTGGGAGGACAGCATGGCTCAGACATGGATTCTTGAGCTGTTTTCTGATGCGGGGGGCGGGGGGGGGGGGGGGGGGGACACGACACAGCAACCAGATTCCTTGCCTCTCTGGAAATTATGCCAGAAGCTATTTATCTCCAATGCTTTTGAATCTCCATTTACCACACATTTAGGGAAAAGTGGTATCTGGAAAAGTTGCTCTCAAACACTACAAGGTTTTCAGCCATCAGGAGACAATCATTTCCACTGTGCTTACTAAGGAAGGAATGTGGGCTATTATTTTAGGAACATATTCAACAACCAGAGTCAAAAAAAAAAAAAAAAAAACTTTTCTGCATCACTCTTTATTAAGAAAAATAGATTAACTGGAACAATGCATTCCCCTAAGTTTTCTATCAATTAAGGAGGTGACTAAAATACAATGTAGGCCTAGACCAGGGGCTGTATGACTTTAATGGGGAACAGAGAAGCAGGCTGCACAACATACTAAGAGATAAATAAGCAATCAGAAGAGACTGACGTAAGTCTAGGAACAAAAAAATAGTAACTTGAAAATACTCATACTCAAAAAGAAAATAATAAAGAGAAAAAGATGATCAAAAGCAAAAATATCAAAGTTGGAATGTTTCTGAAAATGTCAGGATTGACATTTTCCTTATTGTTCAGGAAAAGAAGGATAATTAGGGATTTGAGACCACAAATCAATGGTCCTCATCATTTGAGAAAATTTTAATTGCCCTTATTCCCATCCATGTCTTCACACCCTCTATAGGGTAATAAGTATTTTTTTGCCCTAGGACCAAATATAAAAGTTTTTGCTACCATTTAGGTAGAAAAGTCAAAGACAGCCACAGTGAAATCTCCTTTTCGTCTTCTATTAAGGAATAATAATTAAAAATTTAAGTAGGAAACATTCCATGTGTATGGAGTAAGAGAGTGCTAAATGTGATTTTTTTTTAAAGCAAAAACACAGCTTACTCTAGCTGAAATACTTGCCAGTTCAGAAATATTTTTTCCACTTGGAATAAAATAATACTTCAAATAATCATTTGGAGTGATTCCTTCTGTGCTTCCAACATTGTTATTGCAAAGAGTTTAGGGTTTAAGAGCATATTTTAAATTAAATAACTATGGTTTCAAATTCAGGTACGTATATTTTTAAAACTCAAAGCAGCTTCAGAAAGACTGCAGAGAACTAGCAGAGATCCAGAAAGTACTGCAATGTAGCCAAAAACCTTTGGATAAATAACATCTGGCATTAGAGGTTTGCTATACTTGAGTTTCTCAACTTCCTCTCTGGAGAAATTTAAGTCCCTTTTGGCCTCTCTCTGATTTCCTTAAAAATGTTTCTGGAAACAGATACTTCACCATCTTCCATCTTCTTTATCTGGAGAACTACGGTAAGAAATGGTAGGAAACTATACTGCAGCAAGTAAGTAAGTAGGGGACATGCTACAGCCCCCATATGGCCCCCTTTTAGTCTTGCCAGTCTTTCAAATCTGCAGCAGATCTGGAAAAAGCAAGAGGCTTTGGCATTTCACTGATGTTCCGCTCCAGCCTCACTATGGACTAGCAGTATGCCCCTGAAGAAATATTTTACCTCCAACTGAGCCTCACTGTGCTCCTGTCCTTCTTCCTGGGTCTGTTGTGAGAAGTGAGGTTATAGGAAAAGGAACTAGCCTCTGACTGGCACATGGTAGGCACCCAATAAATGGTAAGTGCCCAGAGAAACTGACGGTGATAACCACAAGTCCTGCTGACCTTTGGACAGGATGGAAACCAACCTCTTCTGTTGTAAAGTGGCTCACAGTCTACTAGAACGTCCTCTACCCCAGCAGATCTGCTTTTTTGTTTTCCCTCTCCTTCTCAGCTGCTACCCCTTCCAGTCAGCTGTAGCTCTGATCCTCCCCCCGACGCATAAGTCTTCAGTGAAATGACTTGTAAAGACCCCATAAAGAAAGACTAAGCAACCACTCATTCTTTCCTTATCCCCAAGCCATCTGGGATAACCTTCTCTTTCTCTCTAACATGTTATTTTATCCCTCTCAAACAAATAAACCAGAGCTCATCATCGTGTTAAGAAAATAATGTTCAGGACAATGTTATTTGAACTTACATTTGAATGTATTTTTCTAATAGTAATGACCTTTTCTAATATTATACTTTGAATATACATACCTTACTTTTGTAACATAGTTTCCAATGTACAACACTATTTAAATATTATTTAAGAAATCAGAGAAGAATAAAGAAGTATTCCCTAGTTTAAACTGAAGTTGAAGATAGGAGGCAGGAAGTAAAATGGCTAAAAATTCCAGGTCTGAATTACATGAGAAGGCACACTGGCTATAATGACATCGGTGCTACTCAAAGTGTGGTCTGCTGCCAGTGTGAACTGTGTGTCCCCAGAGAGCAAGAAGATAATATAGAATAATTCAGATAATAGAAAAATTGAGGGGAAGCATCTAGAAACTTTTATAGTAACTTTAAAGAGTAGCCATAAGTATATGGAATAAAATTTTAAAAATTGCGGCTTGTCTTTGTTATTTTTCTAGTAATTTTTATTTTTCTAATCCATTTTCACTGAATATTAAAGGGAAAGTACACTGAACAGTGAGCATCTGTCAATGGCAAAATTTCAAAACACAGATCCTACACAATAGATCTGTTCCTGAAAGACTTGGGGAAAAGTCTCGTTTTGACCTTCAGAGAGAACAAAAGTTTGTAGAGAATATAAGTAATTCAGGACTAGCGATACTCCACCAAATCTACTCTCTTTTCTAAGGTGTAAAATACAATCCACATAAGGTGAGAAAATAAAAACAACTGCCCTCAAATACCCTATTTCGTAAGTTTGAAATATCACCTCCAAAGCTGTAATTCTTTGCAAAGAACTAATTTCATATCATGAAGGTGCATCAGTAATGACATATCCCCTCCCTGAATTCTCAGCTTCAGGTGGTACAAGCTACAGCAAAGACATACACTGGAAAAAAACCAATCACATAAGCAGAACCATCAAAAGAAAACTGGCTGCCCCTAATCATGAGGAACTTGCATAGTACTCAAGGGTAAGCCTGCTTGGTATCTCAAGTTCTTCTCAATGGCAGAATGGAGATAACACTTACTCCTCAGGACTAGCTAAAGGACCAAAGCAAATAATGGGTGGTAGCGCAGTTTCTCAAACTAGGGAGCAGTGGTTTTCAGAGTGCCATCCAGGACCCCTGGTGTTCTCGGATACCTCTCAGGAGAATTTGCAGGATCAGACTGGTTTTCATGATGCTACACCCTTTGTCATTTTCAGTCTCATTTCATCATGAGTGTACACTGGAGTTTCCCAGACACCACATGCAGGGTGACAGTGCAAAAGACTGCCTGCAGCAGAAAGGCACAAGGTTCCACTGTCTTCTAGACCACCAGATTCTGAAGAGATGTATAAAAATAGAAAAATAGAGTTGTTTGTCTCATTGAATTTGTTTTGGAAAATATAGAATTTTTATTAAAAAAATAATTTTCATTAACTAGCAATGGGTTTAGTGTTATATTTAAATATGTGACTATATTAAAATTTTTCTATTTTAATTTCTAATAAGTCAATATCAATAGCTATACCCTACATAAATGAAATATCTTTGGATGTCCTTAATAACTTTTAAAATGGCAAAGGGTCAGGAAGCCAAAATGTTTGGAATTGTTGCTGAAGCAAAAAGAGCAGTGCACACTTTCATATGCTACCAGTAAATATAACTAAGTTTGTATTTGTTAATATGTATTACTTTAGAATGCATTTATATTTACTTAAAGAAGTTTGTTAGACTGTCTTCTCCATTTTTATCTCACTTCCAAGTTGCCAATGCCCAGGAAAAAACACTGAAAGGGCCTGTTCTTCTCTGGCAACCATGTGTCCCAGGTTTCCAGGCCAGTCTGAACATCAAATGTGTTTCCAATTTTTCCCATCAACCACAAAAATGCTCTTTATATTTCAACATTTTTGTGTCCAAATGCATCTCCCAATCTGGTTCTTACATACAAGAATAATCACAAAACATCTTTCTATTATGTTGTCTGTAATTATATCTAAAATACTTCAGCACAGTTCACGTGACAAATGCCTGTTGGTTGATTCTGATCCACACCCCAGAATGGTTGGTTACTCCAGCTGAGAACATACCCCAGGAGTATTAGCAGCTGAAAGCCTCTACTCAGGCCACACTGCAGCAGTTAGTGATGAGTCTGAATTTTTCTTTAACTTTCTTAAGTACCAGAGGTTTTGTTAATTAGCAAAATGAACATGGGTCAAATAGTAACATTTAAAAAATGTCGACTAGAAATACTGTAGGGTACTCCTGCTCCTGAGTAAACAGGGCATATGAACTGAGAAAGTCCAATGACCCAAGCCCTTTTAATTGGCAGCCTAGGCACAATATTTCCACTCTGAGGGAAGACCAGAAGATAATCATGCAACTTCCCTTCTGTCCTGAGTCAATGTTTCCTACAAGAACTGTAGGAGCACTAAAAGGAGGAAGCTCAGACCTCACTGAGCTTATGAAATAAACATACTGGGCCTTGCTCATTGATAAGGATTGCACATAAGGCAAGATTCCATGTGCAATCTGTCTTAGTAGTTACAGACAACCCAGTAATAAGGCTGTTTGGGATGAAATCTACACCCTCACCTATGTTATTAGGCTATGGGTAACTATCACAAACATTATAAACCATCGAATTAGTTTCAGAACATTAGCAAAATGTCTTTCAGACCATCTAAGCCTCAAAAATGCTCATTCCTTCTTCACCAGGACTATCATTTAACTGCTAAGAACTCCTAGGATGGCTCAAAAGCTCTAAGATTCTGCCTTACAAAGCCAGTATCTTCAGTAACAACAAAGGTCAAATTTTATCTTCCACTGAATGAAATACAGAACCTAATTATCAGCCTTTTCTGAGGAATCTAACTACTTCTTCTTCCAAGAAAAGTAGTTAAGAGTTAAGGGAAAGAATATTCAATGAATTCTCTAACATGCCAACACTGAGATATACCCTCATTAAAATATTTTTAAGTGACCCAGTGCCACAGAAGACAATTCAGCTCAAGACATCATTCACAACCATTGAGACAGCCCTACGTCCCAAAAGGGAAAAGTTTGCAGCTTCCAAAATTCAGGGTGTTGTACCATCATTTTGTTTGGGGTAAAAACCTCAGATGGCATAGAATCCATAGTCAAATATGAATTAGCAACTTTGGCTTCCTCCCATAAATACTGATGAAAAAACTATCAATAGTAAGCACCAAATCTTCTCTCTCATCTCCTAAGTAACCAAAATAAGCAAGGCATCTATAATAATGAAATACCAAATAACCAAAAATCAGGCTACCAAAAAAAACTAATGACAACGAAAAATATTCACCATATTTCATATTCCACCAAGAAGTCAGAGTGCACACCAGCTACGCACAACATGGTGCTCCTTCTCTGGCTGGCTATTTGTCTCACTTCCTAATACCAGAGATAATCCCTGTTGATATTTTTGTCCCACTAAGATTTTTCCTCCACATACTTAAATACAGATATATGTGCATATATATATATAGACACAGATGTACAGATAGGAATAGAGATATGAGAGATGTTTAAGGGAGACTTCTACATTTTTCAGTTCTATGCATATATTAAGAATTATAACAATATTTTTAATGAAATTTGTTCAAAGCAACAATGTTTTGCATTAGATTAATAATGGAATCCCCAGGGAAATAATATATTCTTAGCTTCCAGGTAACCTCAGTAAGTCTGGGCTCCAACATGACCATCTAGAAAAAGAATGCACCATTTGACCATACCCATTTAACAAGTATTTAACCAAGCATCTTCCATTAGGTGGCTACTTTGATAGGCCCAGTGGAATAACAAAGGTTCTTCCCAACAAAATCATGCAAGTCTCTGAATTCTCATTACTCCATTCACAATGGCCAAACTGAATTTGGTTAGAGTGTCTTTCTAAAAACTTGCAGCCTAGACAGCAGAAATAAGAAAACTGAGAAGTCAGATTTACAATTCAAATTGTTCAATGTCTAGGATGCACTGGATACATAGCAATAACAGATGAAGATAAAGTAAACAAGAAATTAGTGAAATGGATACCTCCACCAGGTACTGAAAAGGACCAAAGTCAAGCAGACATTTCTACATAAGAACAAAAAATGAAGATCAGCAGCACTACCTTTACAAACCCAAAACAAAAATGATGTTATGAAACATTTCAATAAGGTAGGTAATTAAGATACTATTTTATGTAATGTATAAAAGCATCTGGAAAAATCTGACCAAAACTACACTTGCTACCCATTTGTTTTTCTTTAGGCTGTTTCAACGCTAAATTAGCAGTTGGCTTAGTAATTCCAGGTTAAATGGGTTCAGGTCTGGGAGATACACACACACAGTTCTGGTTTAAGTTAAATATCCTATTTACACATAGCTTTCCTAACCTTTAAGTTTCCAAACTGTATTTGCACAAATTAAGCACAAATTCCAAGTTCCGCTGGCTCAAATATATTATGGCTAGAAAGTTAAGGGAAAGATAAACATACAAAGCCAAAGTAAGAAGCAGTTCTAAAAGTTGAAAAGAAGCCTACAAAGATGGGATCAATTGAAATAAGTAAGTCTGCATCTGTTCCGAATAGCTCTACCTCATCCTCTTTCAACACCAGAGTCATAGCTCCAGTCATGTTGGCTGCTCCTGCCTTTGCAACCAACCTATCAAGCTCAAAGAGTTCACCATGAGGGTTGGCCAACTTGGAGAACCTTTAAGTCTATGAGGGCCAAACCTAGAAGAGCAGCAAGCCAGGAAAAGCACATGTGGGCATCACGCTACAGCATGCATTTCAATGCTACAAGGCAAGATGGAAGATAACCTTAGCCAAAGATAATTTCTCTAACCCTGACATCAGAACTAGACATTGTTTCTATTGTTTTTAAGTAAATTTTCCTATGAACATGTTCTGAGCTTCCCTCAACCAAGAAATACTTAGACATTCATCTTACTATTGCTCTCCAGCTAGGCAGTCATGCTTCTTCCTTACTGCCTACTTACTGCAGCTTCACCTTAAGTTATAATTCCCAAAGCTGCAAGTTTGAAGGAAATTCCTAAAGACAAATATTTCCACTAAAAGGTTCTCAACATTCCATTTCAACTGCAGTATAGAGCCCTCAAGACATTAAAATATGACAGGGACACATATTCCTTGTGGTGAGGGGAACAGCAACAAAAAATAAATGCAACACTGTATAATTAAAAGGTTTGACACTGGAGAACCCCCAAGGAAACTCTGTGCAGACAGACACCAGTTACACCATCCCCAAATGAATGTTATTGGCCATATCAACATGAAACTTACTTATGATGTTCTTCTTTCTCTTAGTGTAACTTGAAAACACACCCAAATAGTACTTGCACAGCACTTCTACCAAACCTATCCACATTCATTTCCCTACCAGCGCTATTTGGAGAAGAAAAAAAAAAAATTAAAGCCCAAACTGAAAATTCTTTTTTTTTAATTTTTTTTTTATTTATTTATGATAGGCACACAGTGAGAGAGAGAGAGGCAGAGACATAGGCAGAGGGAGAAGCAGGCTCCATGCACCGGGAGCCCGATGTGGGATTCGATCCCGGGTCTCCAGGATCGCGCCCTGGGCCAAAGGCAGGCGCCAAACCGCTGCGCCACCCAGGGATCCCCCAAACTGAAAATTCTTAAGCATAACCTAAGAAGTGAAGCCTCTTGATTTGTCTTTCTGCAAAACCTCTTAAGAACACAAAATGTAAAGTAAGGGAACCTGTGCAGTCTCTGCACTTCACTGCCTGGGAGCCAACAGCCCCAGCAGCTTTGGGGAAAAGTCCTTAGAAAGGCCTTGGTATTTTCATGTAGTTCTTACAAAGGCTGTTCATATTTGATTCTTATCTTCTCTTCTGATAATTCACTGAGAAGAGAGAAAGCAGGGGAGATGGGAAGAAGACGACTTTGCACCAGGAGTAGGAAAAAGGACCTCTTCATAGGTCCAAGATAAACATCAAACACAAAGACCCATCCTTACCTAAAAAAACCCTGGCTGGATTTTTTAGGATTGAGAAACCTCCTGCCTCCTTGGAGTGGATGTGGTGTGCTGATGTGGGCGATCTGTGCACAAGTTTCTCCTCTCTGTTTTTACTGGCCAGCAACCTTTCTTCCTTTCCTTTCATCCTTGCCAGAAGGATTTCTCAGTTTAAACTTTGGGGTGAAGAGATAACCCACTAGAACATTTTAAAAAGTGCTACATAATACAGAATTAGCTTTAGAAGGCCTTGGGGCAAATCTGACCTGGGTTCAGTGTGTGATGCTCTCAAGGAGAACTCCTTCTTGAAGGAACAAACCAAATGTTGCTTATAAAAAGGCATTTCCAAGTCATATATTTTCCATCAAAGACCTGAAGTACTGTTTGACACCTGCCAGTCTGGCAGTCTGATCTGGCCTCCTGAAAGAACCAGGGATAGTCACTGGGGATCCTGAGTAGAATTAAAAAATAAAAATAAAAAAAAAAAGAGGAATAACCCACATATAGAGCACTTAATTCCAGGGAACTCACTAGAGGCTTTTGTGTCTTGTCAGCTAGTCCTTACAGAAATTCTCCTAGAGACAGACACTATTTAGCAGCACTCATTGTGCAGGTGAGGAAATCAAGGTAAAGACACAGGTAAATACCTAAACTTATGTGGCCAGAAAGTTGTTGGGATTAGAATGCCACTAGCTGCAAAATCCCCATTCTGGTAGAGAAAATTTTCTTTCTTTTTTTCCCCTCAGATTCCATCCCTGCAGGATTTTGATCACATATCTTAGTATTCTCCAAACAGACCATGCCCTTTCCAAATTCCAACCCTTGTATGTGAAAGTTCTTCCACCTGAATATCCTTAAGAAGCCTTCTTCAGAATCAGATGATTTTCTCTCCTCTCCTGTGAGCCTTCACCACCTCTCTGGGATCAGGGGATCCCCAGAGACCAGGTACTTCAGAAATGCTATTTTAAGTAATCTACTTAACTATAAGCAATTCATTAAAAAAAAAAAAGCAATTCATTTAAATCTCAGCTTTAAATTGCAAGTGGCTATCTTAACTCTTAATTGGCTATGCAACTCTGGTCACAGTATTCAGCAAGAGCTTTAAAAAAATCAAATAAAACTTTTAAAAGATCAACCACATTTTGAAGCATCAAAGTCAAATAAACCAATTATGAGGTGAAAGTGAAAATATATAAATATATATTTTCGAAGGGATGACAAATCATTTTTCTTCCTCTTCACAGCTCTCCCAAAGGGAGGAAAGAGTTCAAATCATTTTTAAAAGTTTATGGTAAAGGCTGATTCATGAGATATGCACTAAAACCTCAGCTTTGGGGGACTTCTAGGGAATGTGTCATCGTAGAAAAGTAGTTTATACCCTTACACAAAATAACAGCAACATTTAAGGTAACCATTAAGAATGTACAATGTTCTAGAAACATGTTAAACACTTTTTCTACGTTTTTCATAAGGTGCAAGACATACGGTCTAATCCAGGACATCATCATGGACATTAATTACAATGCCATGCAGCCTCCAGAGATATGAGCATCAGTAGCCTCAGACTACTATCAGTTTTTACACCTTTATATGATTTTCCCCGCAAGTTTTCAATTGTACTTCATACTGATGATGTCAGTTGCTGGCCCAAGTATCACCTCTCCAAGCTTCTAAGACTGCTTGTAGTTGGTTATGGACCTAAATTCCAGATATACAAACTCATTGAAACTAAATGACAGAAGAATACACACAAATTGCAAGTAAGTACCTTTTCCACAAATACACAGATAAGACAGGGTTACGGGCCAAAAAGACAAGTTGATGGCTGCCAGTAAGAATGGCCATGCCCACTGACACCATCTGCCCATCAATCACTTCTCACAGAAGTCAAAATCTCACAGACCATAGATGGTGGCTACAGACACAGAACTTCTCACTTAAATAATTCAATTGACTTATGAAATAGGAGAATGTGATGAGAGTTATCTTTCCAGATAAAGATATTCTTAGTGATTATGCACCACTGGCAATGGAAAGTAAGTTCTGTTCTTGATGCCCCTAGCCACTTCTTGATTAAGACTTGAGAAAATTCAGTGTTAAAAAGAGTTTCTCCCTTGAAAAATGTGTTTTACTTTTTGTGCTACTAGAGTGTTGTAAAACACATAAGCATCTTTCAAAGAGAATTTATCTTTGGTTTGATGTCATTTTTTTCTATCATACATTCTACATTTTTCAAATTTCCTGCATGAATAATATTACTCTAATATTCACAAAAATACAACACTACAAAAAGATGGTCAAGTTGTTGATGCTAACGATTTGTATCCCTTTCCTCTCATATATAGCAAACGAGGCTGGGTTCCTGTGGCCAAATGTTAAAGGAATTTGAGCAAGTCTCTAGACAAAACTTACCCTTAGTTTTTGCATCCTTAAAACGGGAGGGAGTAGGGAATGGGAGAAGATATTTGCAAATAACATAGCTGATAAAGGGTTAGTAACCAAAGTATATAAAGAACTTATGAAACTCAACACCCAAAAACTGAATAATCCAATTAAAAATGGGCAGAAGACACAAACAGACATCTCTCCAAAGAAGACATCCAGATGGCCAACAGACACATAAGATGCTCATCATCACTCACCACCAGGGAAATGCAAATCAAAACTACAATGAGATATCACCTCACACCTGTCAGAATGGCTGAAATCAACAACACAAGAAACACCAGGTATTGGTAAGAATGTGGAGAAAAAGGAACCCTCTTGGACTGTTGGTGGGAATGCACACTGGTGCAGCCAGGAAAACAGTATGGAGGTTCCTCAAAAAGTTAAAAATAGAACTACTCTACAATTCAGCAATTGCACTACTACATATTTACCCAAAGTTACAAAACTACTGATTTAAAGGGATATGTACATCTCAATGTTTATTTATAGCAGCACTGTCAATAAGAACCAAATTTTGGAAACAGCCCAACTGTCCATCAACTATGGGATGGATAAAGAAAATACAGTGTGTATATATAAATATATATATATGCGCGCGCACACACACAAAAACAGGAATATTACTCAGCCATAAAAAAGAATGAAGTCTTGCCATTTGCAATGATGTGGACAGAGCTAGAGAGTATTATGCTAAGTAAAGTCAGAGAAAAATCAATGCCATATGATTTCACTCATATGTGGAATTTAAGAATCAAAACAAATGAACATGGGGTAGAAAAAACCAAGAGGCAATCCAGGAAACAGACTCTTAACTATAGAGAACAAACTGATGGTTACCAGAGGGAAGCTGAGGGGCGGGGGGGGGGGCGGCGGTTAAATACGTGATGGGGATTAAGGCATGCACTTTTTGTGATGGGTACTGGGTGACATATTGAAGTGATCAATCACCATGTTGTACACCTGAAACTAATATTACACTGTATGTTAACTGAAATTTTTAAATCTCAAAGAGAAAAAAATGGGAATAGTTTAATGGGATAATAGTGGGGAGAGACTTCATATAGTTGTGATCATTGAATAAAATATGTAAAACTTTGCTCTATTCACTGGTACAGAAGAAGCATTCAATCAAGTATAATTCTTATTAAAGAGCAGAATAGAATAGCTACCAAATTCCAGCTCTGGCTTCTTGAAGCTTGCCTATCTGTCCTTCTTTCTTCTTTTCATTCAAAAATAGTTGATATTGTCAATTTCATAAGATTTGACTTTGCTGGGATGCCTGGATGGCTCAAAGATTTGGCACCTGCCTTTGGCCCACAGTGTGATCCTGGAGACCCGGGATCGAGACCCACATCAGGCTCTCTGCATGGAGCCTGCCTCTCTCCCTCTGTCTCTCTCTCTATCTCTCATGAGTAAATAAATAAAATCTTTAAAAAAAAAAAAAGTTTTGACTTTGCCTCATACAAAAGCATTTTTTAATTAAACAGGGAAATCACATCCCTGAGCACAGCTGAACTTTAATTCATTAACAGATATCTATTACTAATTCCCCTAAATTTAGGAAGGTTTATTTTTTTTAAAACCCACTATTTCCCATTTTTATTCTTGTGAATTTTGACAATGTCCAGACTGTAAGTTTACAAAGTCAAGAGTTAAGGTCAGTATTCATTTATTTATTCACCTATTCTTTTTATTATACCTTTAGTTGACATGTATTATATCCTGTATTAGATTTAAAAATCTACAGTTTTACCCTCCAAACATCTCACTGCTTTGGGGGTATATTAGTTTCCTAGTGCTACTATAACAAATTATCATAAACTCAGAGGCTTAAAACAACACAAATTTTCTGTTTAGTGTCCTGGACTTCAGAAATCATAAATGAGTCTTACAGGCTAAAATAATGTTTGGCAGGTCTATGTTCCTTCTGGTCTTTTCCAATTACTGGAGGGGTCATACACATTCCTTGGCTTGTGGCCTCTTCCTCCATCTTCAAAGCTGTAACATCCCATCTTCTGCCTCTGTCCTCCAACTCCTCTCTTACTATGGCCTTTCTTCTTATAAGGACCCTAATGATTACACTGGGCCTACTGGATAATCCAAAACAATTTCCCAAATTGCAGATCCTTAATGTAATCATATATGCAAAGTCCCTTTGCCATGTAACATATTCACAGTTTTGCAAATTAGGATACAGACATCTTGGAGGGGGGTGGGAGGAGCATTAATCAGCCTTCCACAGGAGACTGATTGAAATAAAACCACAAATTTAAGCAAGAATTCCACTCTTTAAAGTTCTCTCTCTGAATCTCATTATCTTTTAACAAAGTTCCTAAAAAGTTCAGTTACCTGCTAAACCAAGTCACAGCACCAGTGAACTGCAAAGTAAAAGAATAGAGGACAGGTTAGGGTCATAACTTTAGGAGACAGATTAACATCAGAACAGGAAACAAAAATAAAATGACAAGACACCCTACAGTATAAAATAGTTATCTTAAAATACCAAGAAAGTGGTGTATTCAAAAAAAAAAAAAAACAGAGAGTATATAAAGAATTTTAGAAGCACCTAAAATAAAAATTTTAAATGTTTTACAATATGAATGATTTTTCAAGTACCTGAGCATATGAATATAGTCACAGAAAAAAGTATAAAGACTATAAAGATAAAACCAAAGATTAACAGTGATATTAATAAAGAGTATTTCCAAATATTTAAAATAGAGGTACTTTTGTTTTTTTCTTACCCTTTCTAGTTTTTTCTATAATAAACAAGCATTATCTTGAGAATCAGGAAAATGCATGCTGAAATATAATTTTTAATAATATGGTAGTTAAAAGTATAGGCCTCAGTTCTCTGAAATATTCAATTAAATCAAAATATCCCTTTCTGCAATAAGACCATATTAGTTTATTAACTATTCCTATTTTATAAATTAAAGATCTGCTCTGTAATATTACCAGGCAACATTCTGATTATTAATTGATCTTAGAGAAGGTAAAAACATCAGTAAAATACTGATGTCTCAGTATCTTAATCACTGACCATTTATAAATGAAAAATGCATTTTAATATGGTTATAATCAGACTTATGCACACATATATATGTGTATATATGCACAATTCAATAGTTACATGCATGTAAATCACTAAGTCAATTGATAGATATGGACCAAACGAGAACAATGCTGGTAAGCTGATCATTAGTGTATTCAAACCCTCAAAAGATATAGTACCCTATCTTTATATACTCACTGAACTTTCATTTGTATATGCATCTTCCATTCAGAAATGGGGAATACTGAACAAACGATACATTTACTCATGCATTTCTTATTCATCTTGTTTTATGACAAAAAAAAAGGAGGGAGAGAAAGAAGAAACAAGGAGAAGAAAAATGAAAGAGGAAGAAGACAGAAGACACTTCTATGGACCAGCCTAACACTGCAATCCCTTGTTTTTAAAATACCACCTTCCCCTTCTGTTTCTAGATTAGTCAAAAAAGCTAGCACAGACTTCTCAAGGACTTTCAGAATATTAATCAATTTTAGAGCCTAAAGCAGAGGGATCTACTTAATATGACAAAGGGTTCCCAGTTATTTTGTTTTTCCATTACAATTCTGCAACCTCCCAGGGTAGGCAGTGAGTGGTGGGGGGACAGTAGTGTCCAGCTGCTATGAAGATGAGGGGTGGTCTGTTTTCTCATTCAGGGGCTTGCCCTTTTTCCTAAGCCCTCAAGGGACAGACTGCACAGAGGCAAGAGCAGGTTGGCCCACTTAAATGACCAGCTCCCCTGCAGACAGGATAAAAAGAGGCTCTGCTCAGCATCTGTTCAAAGTTTCAAACTCTTGCAATCCTTGACTACAAGCCTTTGGAGATGAGAGCCTAGGTCTGCCTTGTTCAATGTCCCTAAGCACATGGATGCACAAACATGAAATAATGATCCAATGACTGATTGCTATAAATCCTTCACATGTACCTACCTCCTGAATGCCATTTATTAAGCATAAAGAGCCCATAAAATCCTGAACGTAAAATGCATCAATTTGCAAATTATATCACCTTCTACATCAAAGACACAAATAGAATATTCACATTATACCAAGAAGATCTGGGTTATGATAAGTTTCTACAATAGCTAGGTGAGATGAAGCAAAAATTGTACATAGGTAAATATAATAATCAAAAAAAGAAGATGGTATCTGAAGTGACTGGTACCCAAACTCTTAAGTAATTTTTTCTTTCCTATTCTCTTTTTAAAATAGTAAAGACAAAACTGTACATAAAATTACATCATTTTATGGATATTCTTTAATTATTCCTTTTTAGGGATAAATTACATTTCATAGATTTTTTTCCTAAACAGACAAAAACATTCATATGCACATTTACTAAAATCATATACCATGGTTTTTAAAGCCCCTTTTAAATAAAGGAGCGGGCTTCCTACTGACTAGTTCAGGACTGTAACTGACAGCCTAGTTACTGCTCCCCTGGATGGAACTATGGGCTCGAGGACAATGCGGACAAGGGACACTAGATCAGCCAGTAGCTGCCTCTGCCTGTGTCCAAGGGAAACAGGAGGAGACAGCATAATGCTGTGGGTGGTACGAAGTTAGCCCTCTGTTAGCCAAATGACTTGAGAGGCAGTTTACTGTGACCTCACTGAAGATCACGTCCCTCATCTATAACGTGGGAGACTGCTGCACGTCCCACAGTGCTTCAGAGATGATCCATATAAAATGCCTGCTGCCTGCAAAGTCAAGGAGAGCCCCACTGATTCAGACACGTCAATCAGCACTTCTGGCCTCGCTCGGGGAGTCAAAACCATTTTCTCATTTATGGACTTGATTTAGAGCCATGGCAAATAAACAATAACTGAGAGCAAAGCACTTTGTGAAAGACTTTGCTTCAAAACCATTTAATTTTTCAAATAGCCCACAAAGAGAAAGAGAAAAGGAAGACTAAAAACGACCCTAAATCACTATGCTAGGCCTAGATATGTAATAAAAATAAAGCTAAAACAAAAGAATTTTTAATTGAAATCAGCTTAAAATATGTCATCAGCTTTCACTCACCTCAAACTTTGATCACATAGTTATCACAAAACACAGACCTTTTATTTTTTTTCACTTGAAAACCAAAAGAAAAAGCTGTACATAATAAAATGTAGCACAGGGTTCTACTAGTAATTAAATGCATGCTTCCAAATGCAATGTGTTTCTTATAGCAAACAGGAAAAATGTGGGCAATTTTTTCAAGAAATTTCAATAACCTCACTGCATCACTAAAAATTTTATCAATTATAAAATGCAATCCAAAGAAAACTGACACCAAAGTTTAAAATACTCCATTGTTTCTGAACTTAAAATTTAATTTATTCCAGGAAACAGATATATCAACACATCTAATGGCTGCATTTCAATATTAAAACATACACACATACACAAATGTTAGTATACTACCATTTTTTCAGTTTTGCAGGCCACTTAGAACTCAAAGTTTAATATATTTCATCATTATAATTGAACTCTAAATAAAGATTTTTACTGTATTATATAGGCCTTCAGATAAATTATCACAAATCATCACAAATATACACAAAGATTATTTTTCAGGTCCCAAGTAAAACTAAAAGTCTGGGCATTTTACTAAACAAACTGAGGATGAAATTACCTGAGTTGAAGGCAGACACTTAACCAACTGAGCCACCCAGGTGCCTCCACCCCGTAGTACTTTTTTTTTATCATTGTGATTCATTTTAGGTAGTCTCTATTACTATGACTTCAACTTATCTCTTTTTTTTAGAAAGCTTAATGTGCTTTTAATCCTAGACATTGTAGTTTTGGTTTGTTTTTTAAGATTTTAATTTATTTATTCATAAGAGACACAGAGAGAGGCAGAGACAGGCAGAAGGAGAAGCAGGCTCCCTGCAGGGAGCCTGATGTGGGACTTGATCCTAGGACCCCAGGATCACACCCAAGGCAAAGGCAGATGCTCAACCACTGGGCCACTCAGATCCTCACAGACACTGTAGTTTTTATCTTTCAGTTCAGTTAGGATCTTTTAAATATCTTTAAATTTTCAAATTTTCTTTGTGCTTTTTTTTTTTTTTTTTAAATCACATAGTAACCTTTTTTAATGTTCTTGTCTGCTAATTCTAATATATGACAGTTCTGGGTTGGCTCTACTTTAATGATTTATGTCCTTATTATAGACTGTCTTTTCCTGTTTTAAAAAAGGTTTTATTTATTTTAGAGAGAGAGAATGAGCGGTGAAGAGAGGTAGGAGAGAGAGAGAGAGACAAAGAGAGAGAAGCAGACTGACTCCCTGCTGAGCAGGAAGCCTGCCAAGTGGCTCCATCCCAGGACCTGGAGATTATGACCTGAGCTGAAAGCAGCTGCTTAACCGACTGAGTCACTCAGATGCCCCTATTTTCCTGGTTCCTTACATGCCTAGTAAATTTTTTACATGCCAGACATTGTGATTTTTACCTTGTTGAATGCCGAATTATTTTTTAAAGATTTATTCATTTCATGAGAGACACAGAGAGGCAGAAAGACAGGTAGAGGGAGAAACAGGCTCCCTGCAGGCAGCCCAATGTGGGACTCAATCCCAGAACTCTGAGATCTAGCCCTGAGACAAAGGCAGACACTCAACTGCTGAGCCACCCAGGCATCCCTGAATGTTGGATATTTCTGTATTCTTGAGCTTCGTTACTGGAATATAGTTAAGTCACTCAGAAAGGATTTGACCCTTTCATGTCTTGTTTTTAAGCTCTCTTAGGGCCAGATTACCATTTAGTCTAAGACTAGTTTTACCTTCTATTGAGGCAAAATCCTTTTTAAATAATCTAGAGGCCCGGGTGGCTCAGCGGTTCAGCGCCACCTTCAGCCCAGGGCCTGATCCTGGAGTCCTGGGATTGAGTCCCATGTCAGGCTCCCTGCATGGAGCCTGCTTCTCCCTCTGCCTGTGTCTCTGCCTCTCTGTCTCTCATGAATAAATAAATAAAATCTTTTCAAAAAATACAAGAGTCATTATAAACATCTTAAACAACAGGCATTTTTATTGTGTTGTTCAGTTTTCGAATTCCCTACTTTTTTTTGTTTTGTGACACAATCCTAAATAGCAGTAATTTTGGAGGTACAAAGAAAGGGCAAGAATCAGACAAAATGCTGGTTTGTTTGCTGGGACAACATACATAAGAAGTATTTTCTGTTTCAGACCCATAAAATATGGATATTTGATACGGCTAAAATGAAGGACCTAATTTTTTAAATGTAATATTGTTAGTTTAATTATCTGATTTTTAAAGTTCTTACATGAATTATGTATGGATTTTTTGCTTCCCAGCTTTGGTAGAATTATATTTAGTTATGGTATGAATGCCATGTATACCTCTTTTTCTATAATGCATATTACTATCATATTACTGTATTTCTTCATAAGCTTAATTCAGTTACATTTGTTTCTTTCTTCGCTTTGTGTCTGATCAAGAACATAACAGAATATGTAAACTCTGAATTATTTTCAGTTTGTATGTTTGTTCAGATTTTGTGATAGAAACTTGGAAGTCTCTTACCAAAGTAAAAAGAACTAGTAAGTAACTACTACATGGGGGGAGGGGAGAGTAAAATTATTATTTTAGTTTGTATTGATTAGGTAAATGATAATTACTTTGGGGAAAAGTGCCTTTTTGAGATTTTTGCTTGAATTGCCATCAGGTAGTGCAAAGTCCTGAAACTTGGTATAATGCATTTTTTCTTTTCACTTTTTTCTTTTCTCTCTCCCTCTCTCTTTTAGGTTGTAGGGGCTTTTTATTTTTTAAATTTTTATTCCTTTAGGTTTTTATTTAAATTCCAGTTAGTTAACAGAGTGTAATATTAGTTTCAGGTGTACAATATAGTGAGATTCAACAATTCTATACATTACCCAGTGTTCAACACAAGCGCACTCCTTAATCCCCCATCACCTATTTCACCCATTCCCGCACCCACCTCCCCTCTGGCAGCCCTCTGTTCTCTATAGTTGAGTCTGTTTTTTGATTTGCTGTTCCCCAGCCCCTTTCTTCACTTGTTTTGTTTCTTAAATTCCACATATGAGTGAAATCATATAGTAATTGTTTTTCTCTGGCTCTTTCACTCAGCATTATACTCTAGCCCCATCCATGTTATTGCAAATGGCAAGATTTCATTCTTTTTATGGCTGAGTAAACTTCCCTTGCATATATATTACACATCATCTTTAACCATTCACCAATCGATGGAGACTTCGGCGGCTTCTGGATATTGGCTATTATAAATAATGCTGGTGTATGCTTCGGGGTGTGTATCCCTTTGAACTAGTGTTTTTGCATTCTTTAGGTAAATACCTAGTAGTGCAATTGCTGGATTGTAGGGTAGTTCCATACTGTTTTCCACAGTGGATGCTCCAGTTTGCATTCCCACCAACAGTCCAAGAGGTTTCCTTTTTCTCCACATCCTTGCCAACATCTGGTGTTTCTTGTGTTGTTGATTTTAGCCATTCTGACAGGTGTGAGGTGATATCTCATTGTAGTTTTAATTTGCATTTCCCCTGCTGGAGAGTAAGGATGAGCATCTTCTCATGTGTCTGTTGACCATCTGGATGTCATCTTTAGAGATGTCTGTTTGTGTCTTCTGTCCATTTTTTAATTGGATTATTCAGTTTTGGGGTGTTGAGTTTTATAAGTTCTTTACATACTTTGGTTAAAACCCATACACCATTCAC
Source organism: Canis lupus dingo (assembly GCF_003254725.2). Taxonomy (NCBI): domain Eukaryota; kingdom Metazoa; phylum Chordata; class Mammalia; order Carnivora; family Canidae; genus Canis; species Canis lupus. The sequence continues at coordinate 11,059,284 of NC_064246.1, read as the reverse complement.
AAATATCTTTTGTTGAGTCATTTGTCTTTGAGTTTTGTTGATTCTTTCCTTTGCTGAAAGAAGCTTTTTATTTTGATGTAGTCCAGACAGTTTATTATTGCTTTTGTTTCCCTTGCCTCAGGGGACTTATCTAGAAAAAAAGTCACTATAGCCAGTGTCAAAGAAGTTATTACCTGTGTTCTCCTGTGGGATTTTAATGGCTTCATGTCTCACATTTAGGGTTTCAATTCATTTTGAATTTATTTTTGTGTATAGTTTAAGAAAGCAATGCACTTTCTTGATTCCTGTTGAGACAACATAATGGATGTCAGGACTCTGTTTTATAGCTAAAGAGAATGGAGGCCACTGGACTTTTTTTCAAGTGGTGGCTTTAGGACATGAATATCATACTAAAAGTTGCAATGTGTGATGCTAGACATGTCACCACCTATTTGATTGAAGCAATTGCTGCAGCATTGCTTTTGTATAGTGTCAGGACAGGAGTGACCACCCAGGTAGTAGTATTTTATAACTAACTATAGTTATAACTGCCAATAATCCTGGCAAGAATCCTAGAAACACCAGTATAAATAGGCCAATTTTCTCATCTGAGAAAATTGAAAAAGGAAGCTGAGATCTAGGTAATGAGGTTCTCTGTATGTGAAGTTAATTTTCATTGAGTAGATCAGTTTTTCATCTCTTACGGTAATGATTAGCAACTCTTGTTAAGGGAAGTTTCAGTGAGTGCTTGAAAAATGTGGGTCAGTGAGGTCTCTCATGTGAAACTCAACATTGGCCTGGCATCTCTGGAACTCAAACAATGGCCAAATGGGTCTGGCCTCTGTTAAAAAGAGTTTTAATCATTAAATGGAAATGGATAAAATTAGTGAACAAATACAGTGACTTCAAAGCCCTGGTTTGTTTTTTAAATAGCTCCTGACTTTAGCTGGAGAAGAATCAAGTAAAATATTTCACCACTGGAGTTATCATTAAAGAGAATCAGTTCAGTAAATGGTGCTAGTTTCTCTAAACATGATGATCTACATTGAGGATCAAAACTGTCGTTCCCAGTTAGGTAGTATTTGGATAGAGAACTAATAATAAATTGAGTGTTTTAAAAAATTTCTTCCATTTATTTAATTATGGTAATTTAGATACTTTATAAATGATAGAATGAGAAAGTCTATTTGTAAGTCTGTGGAACTTCTATATAGATGTGTTGAGGGGTGGTTAATATTATGACAAACTACTACCTTGGAATGAAAGTTATACCTCCTAGGTTGTGTTCAAAATGTATCTCTTATTGCTGAATGGAAAGTCTTGGTTCTAATTTTAGTGGTATGAATGTATGTATGCCAGGTAGAAAAAAATTAATTGTACTCATTTGCAGCTTCTCATATTCTGAAATTGCATTACTAGATCTAAAATAAATATTGTAACAGGTCAATGTGGTGATGCATTGAAGCATTTCATGTAAGGAAAGAATGTTAGAGTTACTGGAATACTTGATGGGCCATAAATTCACTTAGCATAAAACTTTGCAACTTGGTTGATAGTATGAAGGGCAAAAGAAACTTTATCAAGAAATATGACTTACAGAATATTGACATAGAGTTAAGTTAGCATAATTTCAATCCCTCTAGTGCCAAATTTTGTCCTTAAAATTAAGAGTAATTTGATTGATAGGGCACTAACACAGGAAGTTGTTGTTGTTTCTTTCCCATATCATTTTTCTGACTGCTTTTGAATTTTTTTTAAAAACAGCATTTGCAATATTACAATTATGTAGATAGTATTTGCAGAATCAAGGAGTATACTTGGAATGGTTAAGAGGAAAACAAATTATTAAATTTTCAGGTCAAAGGAGACTATCCAGGCATCAAAGTCCAAAGGAGTCCCACTTTAACTTTTTTCATGTTTCTTTCTTCTCAGTTATACTCAGCTTCTGTTTTTTAAATTATGTATTTTCTTGCATGATTATTAGTTTTTGTTAGTGGAGAGTCTTTTTGAGTAATTTCTTCATATGAGGTACCTGATAGGAAGAGTAGCCTCCCAAAGATATCCCTGTCCTCATTCCTGGAACATGGTAATGTTACACAGTAAAAGGGACTTTACAGATGTGATTAAATTAAGGATTAGGAGACCATGCTAGGTAATTATTTTTTCTCTGAAGAATCTTCTTTAATATTTGTTATACTTTAACATTTTTTATAAAGATTTTATTTATTTATTCATGAGAGACACACAGAGAGAGGCAGTTATAGGCAGAAGGAGAAGCAGGCTCCTCACAGGGAGCCTGATTGGAACTTGATCCCAGATCCGGGGATAACACCCTGAGCCGAAGGCAGACACTCAACTGCTGAGCCACCCAGGTGTCCCATCCTTTAACATTCCTATTTTGCTTTTATTTTTGAAAGAAATTTTCACTAATTCTAGGTTGACAGTCTTTCTCTTTCATCATTTTAAAGATGTTCCACTGTCTTCTGGCTTGTGTTATTTTTAATGAGAAATTGGTCATCATCTGTAAACTAAATTTGCTCTGTAAACAATGTGTATTTTTTCTCTAGCTGTTCTTAGAGATATTTTCTTTAATGCTGGTTTAAACACTGCGATGATGATATATGTATCAGTGTTTTATTCATGTTTCTTTTTTTTTTTAATTTTTATTTATTTATGATAGTCACAGAGAGAGAGAGAGAGAGAGAGAGAGAGAGAGGCAGAGACATAGGCAGAGGGAGAAGCAGGCTCCATGCACCAGGAGCCTGATGTGGGATTCGATCCCGGGTCTCCAGGATCGCGCCCTGGGCCAAAGGCAGGCGCCAAACCGCTGTGCCACCCAGGGATCCCTTATTCATGTTTCTTATACTTAGAGTTCATTAAGCTTTTTGAATTTATGGATTTATAGTTTTCATCAGAATTGAAATTTTCAACCATTAGTTAATTATTTTTTCTGTTCCCTTTCCTTTGGTGATTTGATTTATATGTGTATTAGTTTGCTTGAAGTAGTTCCACAGCTCACTGATGCTCTGTCCATTTTTCCCCAGTAGATTTTCTTTTTAATTTTATTTTTGAAAGACACACACACACACACACACACAGTGAGTGAGAGAGAGAGAGAGAGAGAGAGAGAGAGAAATCACAGAGTAAGAGGGAGAAGCAGACTCCTCAGTGAGCAGAGAGCCTGAGGCAGGGCTTGGTCCCAGGATCCTGAGATCTTGAAGTTACGAACAAAATGGCAGTCTTAAGAATGTTGCTTGGAGATGATTAAGACCTCACAGACTGGAGACATCTTCTCCCAGCCAAGACAGAGAAGCAGGCACCAGATTTATGTACACCCTTGACAAATTATTTTGAACAAATTTTAAAACACTGGACACTGAGCAACAAAGGATAGTGAGAGACAGGAAACAAACAAGGTAACCATACAATTGAAACAGCTTATTGCCTGGACAGAATTTTCAGACTATAGCACAAAAAGCCTGGAGCCAGAAAGAGCCTGATGGTCTTCCCTGATCTGAGGGAGATGAGTCTGGGAGTACAAGGAGACCAAGATGTTGAGAGTTTGCAAGGCAGAGTACAAGAGAGGAGAAAGCTATGAAGGTGAAGAACTCTGAAGACATGCTGGGGTTCTCCCTCCAGTATTCCCTGATCAACCCATGTGTGTAAGGAAACTAGCTAAGAACCACCTGAAAGGATTAGAGGGAATAATTTTCAAAGCTCACACAGGATGGGAAATGGTTCTTCCTGTTCCCTTTAGTCATAATTAACAGGATATCAGGTTGGTTGATTGATTGATTGATTATTTATTTATTTATTTATTTATTTATAGATTTTATTTATCCATTAAAGTGAGAGAGAGAGAGAGGTGCAGAGACATACCTACAGAATTGAGTGAATCAATGAAGTTCAACTTTACAGGTTTAAAACTTTCCCATTTTTACCTCACTTTTGTGTGCAATAAGACAGGAAAAGACTGGATTTAGAGCTAGACCTATATTCTGCTCTGACCTATATTCAGAAAGGATAAGCCATCCTCTCTGCAATGCAGCATTCCTCAACCATGGAATTAGTGGGACACCTACAAATCTTTAGAGTTCCTTCTGACTCAAATAAGGGATTAGCAACTCTGATTAATCAAATCCTGCCTTCCACTTGCCACCCAGTAAGAAATCTGTCCATTTAAAATGTCAAAAAACTATAATTCATTTTAATATTAGCTACTTTTTAAATACAAATAAAAATTAAAATTATTTTAAAAATAAAGCTCTCCTTCTACACTATCCAATAAAGTCCAAATGCAAATATAAATTATTCAGCATTTTTAATTGTATAGGTCACCATTCCCCTCAAATACTATAGGTAACCCGGAAGCTAAAACCATTATCACATGAGTGAACTCCCTCTCATTCAGACCCAGTAGATGGATATGCTCAAATTTCTCACAAGTTTTGAACTTTACTGGCAAAACTTCTAAAAAGCTAACTTGAAAATGAAACAAGAAGTTTTGGCATACAAAAAGTGTTAAAATCCTGATGTTCTTTAAAGAAAGCTAAAAACTGGGAGCCCCGTCTTCCTCATAATATTTGTTTTGATATATTTATATGTTTTCAGAACATTAATTTCTGAAATTACAGTGTTATTTGCCCTAGAAATCTGTTTGTATTAGTTTCCTATTGCTGCTATGACAAACTACCACAAACTTAAAGGTGTAAAACAATACAAATTTATTATCCTATAGTTTTTGAGGTCAGAAACCCAAAATGGGTTTTACTGGGCTAACATCAAGATGTTGGCAGGCCTGCATTCCTTCTAGAAGCTCCAGTGTAGAACAAGTTTCCTTGCCTTTCCAGCTTTAGAGGCCACCCACATTCCTTAGCTCAGGGCCCCTTCCACCTTTAAAGCCAACAAGGGTCAGGAGAGTTTTTTTTAACCTTGTATCCCTCTAACTCTAACTCTCTTGCCTCCCTCTCTCACTTATCACCCTATGATTACACTGAGCTCACCTGGATCATCTCCCTATTTTAAGGTCAGCTGATCAACAAATTTAATTCCATCTGCAAACTTAAGCAGCTCCCCCCACCCTCCTGCCAATGTATTATATTCACAGGTTTTGGGGATTAGGAGGTGGGTAACTTTAGCAGGCCATTACTCCACCTACCACAAAATCTGTTATATATTTATTGAGAGTGCCTACTAATGGAGTACAGAGATGGACAAGCTGTATGGAAGGAAGTCAATTTAATGGGGATGACAAAAAATATAATAAATAATAAAAATATAATAAATATATAAAACTACAATGCAGAGGAAAATATATAGAGATAAACATAGGGATACTTAGCAACAAAAGGCAGATGTACAGATGATTTCTTTTTATTTTTTTAGCAATCTCTACACCCAACATGGGGCCCAAACTCATAACCCCAAGATCAAGAGTCACACACTCTACTGAACCAGCCAGGCACCCTTTTTTTTAAATAACTAAAAATACTGTCTGAAGGGGGGCCCCTGGGTGGCTCAGTTGGATGAGCGTCTGACTTTTGCTTTTGGCTCAGGTTGTGATCTAAAGGTTGTGAGAGCCCCAAATCAAGCTCTGTGCTCAGCAGGGAGCCTGCTTGAGAGTCTCCCTTCCCCCCGCTCATGTGCACATGCGTGCACTCTCAAAATAAACAAATCTTTTTAAAAACACTGTCTGAAGCCACACACTGTTAAAGATAATAATTCAACACATGAATACCATCCTGAGGAAAAGCACTTGGTATGATAAGCTACAAGGAATGAGACATCATAGTTTGCCAATCACAATTTTAGAGACTATTGGGATTTTAGGAGATCATCTAGTCACTGAAACTAAAGACCCAGAGAAAGTATTACTTTTCTAAGATAACTCATCTAGGTATTTTCGGAAATAAACCTTTAACCCAATTTCTTGATTTCTGGTGAAAAAAATACATATGAGATAGCATGAAAAACAAATTAAAGTTCAGTACAGTGTGTTTAAGAAAAAAGAGTAACATGCAATCACACTTTGAAACTATTACCTGCAGATTTCTCCAATTTTAAATAATGCTTAGCTATTTGGCAAATTCACCTTTGTGCAATTCCATATTGCTCAAGGATGTTACAAATATAAGACACTGTATTTCATTCATCTGGTTCACATTATATCATTGAGATCTTATATGCCAGGTAAGTCCTAAAAGAAAGGGCCACATTAGTGAACAACAACGAAAATCCTGCTCTTACAGATCTTCAATTCTAGCGAAGGATCGTGGAACATATGAAAAACAAATAAGTATGGACATCATATATCAGGAAGAGCTTATATTTACTATCACAGGGATATGAAGGAAGACTAGAGATGTTCATTCTCCATGACTCTTGCAAGCAACCATGATGCAGAATGTTAAGAGTTTATGATGGATGAAGGAGATTAAATAGCTAATGCCTCAGGAAACCCAAACATATAAGCACTGTTGTAAAATTCAATGAGAACTCTTTTCTCAACTCCTAACTAAAAGTTAATACCAATTAAAGTCAAACTCAGTCAAGACAGTGAAGTTGGCAAAAACAAAACAAAAAAAAAAAAAAAAAACGGAAAGCCCAGAAAGAACCCCACACAAATATAGGTAAATGATTTTTTAAAAAGACACAAAGGTGAGTCAACGCAAAAAGGATTGTGTTTTCAACAAATAGTGCTATTACTGGATATCCATACAACGAAAAAAAAAAAAAAGAACCTAGACTTAGACCTTACACCCTAAAAATACTTAGCACAAAATGGATCATAGACCTACATGTAAAATGTAATAAAACTATAAAATTTCCAGAAGAAAACATAGAAAAAAATCTATATGACATTGGACTTTTAATACCAAAACACTATCTACCAATATAATACCAAAAGCACTATCTACAAAAGAATACAGATGTTGGACTTGAAAAAAATTTTATTTAAATTCAATTAGCCAACATATAGTAAGTACATCATTAGTCTCAGATGTAGTTAAACAACTTATCAATTGTATAGAACACCCAGTGCTCATCACATCATGTGCCCTCCTTAATGCCCAATCATCTCATCATCCCCCTTTCCCCTCCAGCAACCCTCAGTTTGTTTCTATAATTAAGCATCTCTTATGGTTTGTCTCCTCTCTGATGACTTCCATTCAGTTTTCTCTCCCTTCTCCTATAATCTTCTGTGCTGTTTCCTATATTCCACATGAGTGAAACCATATAATCGTTTTTCTCTAATTGACTTATTTCACTCAGCATAATACCCTCCAGTTCCATCCATATCGATGCAAATGGTAATATCTGTAAAATTTAAAACTTTACTGTAAGACATTATTAAGAGAACAGAGACAAAGACTGAAAGAAAATAATTGCAAAATACATATCTAATAAAGGAGTTGTACCTAAAATATACAATGAATTTCTAAAACTCAACAATAAGAAAATATCCTGTAAAAAGGGGCAAAAATTCTGAACAAACACTTCACCAAAGATCTATTACATAGATGGTAAATAAACATACAAAAAAATGCTCAACAGGGAGCAATTGTAAATGGGATGGACTCTTTTTTTTTTTCTCTTTCTTCAGTCTCATTGTTAGTGTATAGAAATGCCACTGATTTCTGGGCATTGATTTTGTATCCTGCCACGCTACCAAATTGCTGTATGAGTTCTAGCAATCTTGGGGTGGAGGCTTTTGGGTTTTCTATGTAGAGTATCATGTCATCAGCGAAGAGGGAGAGTTTGACTTCTTTGCCCATTTGAATGCCTTTAATGTCTTTTTGTTGTCTGATTGCTGAGGCTAGGACTTCCAGTACTATGTTGAATAGCAGTGGTGAGAGTGGACATCTGTCTTGTTCCTGATCTTAGGGGAAAGGCTCCCAGTGCTTCCCCATTGAGTATGATATTTGCTGTGGGCTTTTCATAGATGGCTTTTAAGATGTTGAGGAATGTTCCCTCTATCCCTACACTCTGAAGAGTTTTGATCAGGAATGGATGCTGTATTTTGTCTACATGCTTTCTCTGCATCTAATGAGAGGATCATATGGTTCTTGGTTTTTCTCTTGCTGATATGATGAATCACATTGATTGTTTTACGAGTGTTGAACCAGCCTTGTGTCCCAGGGATAAATCCTACTTGGTCATGGTGAATAATTTTCTTAATGTACTGTTGGATCATATTGGCTAGTATCTTGTTGAGAATTTTTGCATCCATGTTCATCAGGGATATTGGTCTTTAATTCTCCTTTTTGGTGGGGTCTTTGTCTGGTTTTGGAATTAAAGGTGATGCTGGCCTCATAGAACGAATTTGGAAGTACTCCATCTTTATCTTTCCAAAGTAAATTAAAACCAGAAGATACCACTACACATCTATTAGAATGGCTAAAATCCAAAACACAGACAATACCAAATGTTGACAAAAATGTATAGCAATAGAACTCTTCATTAATTTCTGGTGGGAAGGCAAAGGTACAGCCACTTTGGAATACAGTTTGGCACACTGGTAAATAGCCTTATTCCACAATTCAGCAATTGTGTTCATAATTCACTTGAAAATTTATGTCCACACAAACACCTGCATGAGAATATTTATAGAAGCTTCACTCATAATGGCTGAAACACGGTAATAATCTCAATAAGTGAATGTATAAACAAATTGTAGTCTTGCATATGATAGAATACTATTCTAGGGGGAAAGGGTAGTGACCTATATAAAGCCATGCAAAAAACAGGATGAGCAGGATGCCTGGGTGGGGCTCAGCAGTTGAGAGTCTGCCTTCAGCCCAGGGCATGATCCTGGAATCCCAGGATCGAGTCCCACATTGGGCTCCCTACATGAAGCCTGCTTCTCCCTCTGCCTGTGTCTCTGCCTCCCTCTCTCTCTCTCTCTCTCTCTGTGTGTGTCTCCCATGAATAAATAGAATCTTTTAAAAAACGATGATTCTCAGATGCAACAGCTAAGAAGTCAGTCTGAATAAGCTACATGCTTACTATACCATTACTTTATGTGACACTGAAAAAGGCAAAAACTATGGCCAGAGGGTTGGGAAGAGGTAAGGGTTGAACAAATAAAAGTATGTGGAATTTTTAGGATAGTGAAACTATTCTGTATAATAGAATAATGACGGATACATGACATGTGCATCTGTCAAAACCTATGAAACTTTCACAGCAAATCTTAATGTATTTACATTTTAAATTATTTGAAAGGTTGAAGAATTTCAGGATGGAGGATCCCTGGGTGGCGCAGTGGTTTGGCGCCTGCCTTTGGCCCAGGGCGTGATCCTGGAGACCCAGGATCGAATCCCACGTCAGGCTCCCGGTGCATGGAGCCTGCTTCTCCCTCTGCCTGTGTCTCTGCCAATCTCTCTCTCTCTCTCTCTCTCTCTCTCTGTGTGACTATCATAAATAAATAGAAATTAAAAAAAAAAAAAAGAATTCCAGGATGGAATACAGACTGTGACAAAGGAATCTAACAAATGTACAAAATAAACTCACTGACGAGCAAAGGAGAAAGGTGTTAACCTAAGTATCCTTAGAAATAAGTGTAATAGGGATCCCTGGGTGGCGCAGCGGTTTGGCGCCTGCCTTTGGCCCAGGGCGTGATCCTGGAGACTCTGGATCGAATCCCACGTTGGGCTCCCGGTGCATGGAGCCTGCTTCTCCCTCTGCCTGTGTCTCTGCCTCTCTCTCTCTCTATCATAAATAAAAATTAAAAAAATAAAAGACAACCTTTAAAAAAAAAAAAAGAAAGAAAGAAGTGTAATATATAAGACTAAAAGCAAAAGAACTGCACATAAGCTCTGTTGGTAAAAATTATTTCACACAGGGTATTAGGAAACAATTATAAAACCACTACATGCTATATGCTAAAGTTGAACAATTTTTCTCACTGTTGGAATGGGGATTTACAAAGAAGTAAGAGGATAAAGTTCTAATGATCCAAGTAGGGATATATTAGGGTTGGAGGGAATTTAGGTTAATATAGATACAGACAGATAGGTGTAGAAACATTTATAAATATGTGTATACACTGGGTTACCATGCAGGATATAGCTCCTTGCTCTATCACTTTAAAGGGCCTACGAGCAACACATTTCAGCGGCCCTGAGTATACCAGATCTTGGTTTCTACTACCATTCCCCAATGAAAGAAACCAGCATTTGGAGCACCTGGGTGCCCCAGTGAGTTGAGTGGCCAACTCTTTACTTTCAGCTCAGGTCATGATCTCAAGGTCCTGGGATTGAGCCCCGCGTTGGGCTCCATGCTCAGCGGGGAGCCTGCTTCAGGATTCTCTCTCTCTCTCTCTCTCTCTGTCTCTTTTGTCCCTCCCTCTGGCTTGCACACACACACATGCATATATGCTCTCCCTCAAACAAATAAATCTTTTTAAAAGGGTGAGGGGATGCCTGCATGGCTCAGTCTGCCTTCTGCTCAGGTTATGATTCCAGGGTCCTGGGATCAAGCCCCACATTGGGGTCCCTGCTTCTCCTTCTCCCTCTGCTGCTTGCTCCCTCTGCTCTCTCTTTCTCTCTCTCTCTCTCTCTCTCTCTGTCAAATAAATAAAATCTTTTAAAAAGAAAGAAACAAACCAGCACACTTTGGAGAAATAGAGAAATGGCTGATTCCAGAACTGGGACAGGGAACATAAAGGATTAGCATGAGTATCTTGCATTGCTACAAAGCACAAAAGTGTTCAGGGTGGGAGTGGGGGGGCTTGGGAGGAGGGGGATGCCTGGGTGGCGCCCATCATTGTGCCCGCATCAAAGTGACACAGGAGTCAATGAAAGAGCTCCCAATGCCCAAAGCCAGTATAATCTGAGCAATAAAATAAAGAATTATTACATTATGACACAAAGTATAAAATGAATATCCATGGTCCATACTAATATAAATAAATGACTGAATATAAAAAGAAAAAGGGGGGGCTGCCGGGGTGGCTCAGCTGGTTAAGCACCTGCCTTCTGCTCAGGTCAGAGTCCTAGGATCAAGCCTAGGGAGCTCTATTTCTCAGAAGGGAGCCTATTTCTCCCTCTCCCTTTCCCTCTACCTGCCTCTCTCCCTGCTTATGCTATCCAATAAATAAATGAAATCTTTAAAAAACAAAAAAGAAAGAAAAAGAAAAGGGAGAGAAGAGAGCAATCCCCTACACAGGATTCCATTATATGGCGTAGGTTCTCTCCTCTCACTCAGAGAGGTGCAGCATAACTCCTTACTCAAGTGTGGACTACACAAAATGGCTTCCTCTAAAGAGTCCAGTATGCAAAAGCAAAATTTTAAAAATAACATCCCAGTGCAGAAACCAGACAAACATGTAATCAGTCAGGTAATCGGTCATCAGACACAACATACCTCTGATATGTTGTGAGGAGAACAGTACTTCACCTCTCTAATCATCACACCCCGCCCCCAATACATGACCCCAGTTGAACTGTGAGAAGAACATCAGACAATGCCAACTGGGGAACATTCTACAAAATACCTAACCACTACTCCTCAAAACTGAAAAGCTCCAAAAACAAGGGAAGTCTGAGAAACGGTCAGCCCATAAAAGCCTAAAGAAACATGACAAGTAATGTAATACGATATCCTGATTGGGGTCCTAGAACAGCAAAAGGACAGTAGGTAAAAACTAGGAAATCTGAATAAAATATGGACTTTGGGTCATAATAATGCATCATTAATGGTTCATTAACTCTGCAAATATAGCATACTAATGTCAGATATTAATAACAAGAAGAAACTGGGTGTGGGACATATGGGAACTCTGTACTACTTGCAACTACTCTGTAAATCAGAACTACTCTAAACTAAAATATTTTTTAAAAATTCTACTAGGCTAAATTACAAATTCTTACCAGTGAAGAAAATAATCCTCCATTATTTTCGCCAAATTTAAGTTAGCACATCTGAAAGTCTGATTCATTCCTTAAACATTAAATATAAAAGCTGATACATTTATAAGGCAAGAGGCCAATGTTACCATTTTTTAAGTCTATTAATTTTTTAAAAATACAAACATCCTCTGGATTGCAAAACTGATACTTCAATATCGATTTTTTCTTAAGCATCTGAAACTGCTGATAAGAGAACAAAATAAATTACAGCAGTTAAGAGTTCATGTTAGGTCAATTACAACAATAAAGGGCTCACTTTAGATAACATGTCAACCATGGATATCATTTGAACCCGGATTTTTCCTGCAACTACAAGAGCCATTCAATTCTAAAAGCCCCAGAGCTGACGCCTACAGTACTGGTCACCATGCTGTCCCAGTGGAGGCAATGTTCTCTGAGTCTCACCTGCTACCTGGAGGAGTAATAATCTGGCTTCATATACTCTACACTGGAAGCCGAAAACATATACTCTACACTGGTATTTAATTTGGTCATAGTTTTCTTATCTGAACTTCTTACCCATAATAAAAACTGAGAGACTGCATATAAAAATATAAATTTCTACCTTTTCATTGGAACAACAGGCAGATCTGGCCATACTTTGTTTGTATTCCCACAGGCAACACATGATGTAGCAGAGCAGAGGTGAAACAGCCTCTCCAGCATGACTTAACCACCACCGCTTCCCTATTTTAAGCAGTCCAGTCCACTTCACTTATTACTTACTTACAGTTAGGAATAGAAAGTGAGCTCCATAAAGAAGCTTCTAGGGAGAATACAACTAGTTACATGATTAGGTGGGTTTGTTTTGTTAGGTGGTGTATACTAGTTTGGACAGCAGCAAAATTTCTTGAAACATGAAAAAAATCCTGGAACTGTCATTAGAAGGCTAACTTCATACAGTGCCTCACATATCCAAGCAATGTTTATCTAACTAATAGGTAAAGAATATGAACCAATGTTATATGGAGCACCCACTTATCTAGACATTCTCTATGTCCATTATACATCTCTAATAAGTGTTAGAAAAAATCTGAAGTCAACCTAGTTCAAGCTAGTCACATCTATTTGATCCAAGAGGCAGGATGGTAAGCAAATCTAAGATTCCGAAAAACAGCAGAACAAGTAATGTCAAATCTTATACTTTTATATCTAATAAATGAGTCACAAGATATCCAAACAATTCATAGCCATGGTAGTATGTATTCTAAGATAAGTCAGAAATTTTCTTCTTTTATTTTACTTAAGTTTTTATTTTAATTCCAGTTAACATACTAAAACAATCCTAAAAATTGTATGGAACCACAAAACACCCCGAATAGCCAAAGCCACCTTAACAAAAAAAAAAAAAAAAAGCAAAGCTGGAGGCACCACAATTCTGGACTTCAAGATATATTACAAAGCTGCAGTAATCAAAACAGTATGTTACCGACACAAAAATATACACAGAGATCAATGGAACAGAACAGAAAATCCAGAAATGGACCCACAACTATACAGTCAATTAATCTTTGACAAAGCAGAAAAGAATATCCAATGGGAAAAAGATAACCTCTTCAACAAATGATGTTGGGAAAATGGGACAGCAATAAGCAAAAGAATGAAATTGGACCACTTTCCTACCCCATACATTAAAAAAAAAAAAAAAATCCTCAAAAGAGATTAAAGACCTAAACGTGAGACACAAAACTATTAAAATCCCAAAATTCCACAGGAAAACACAGGTAATAATTTCTTTAACACTGGCTATAGCAACTTTTTTCTAGACAAGTCCCCTGAGGCAAGGGAAACAAAAGCAAAAATAAACTATTTGGACTACATTAAAATAGCATCAGCACAGCAAAGGAAACAATCAACAAAACTCAAAGACAAACTATTCAATGGGAAAAGATATTTGTAAATGATATACCTGATAAAGGGTTAGTAACCAAAGTATATAAAAAACTTATAAAACTCAGCACCCAAAACTCGAATAACCCAATTAAAAAACGGGCAGAAGACACAAACAGACAACTCTCCAAAGACATCCAGATGGCCAACAGACACATGAAAATGTTCATCATCACTCACCATCAGGGAAATGCAAATAAAAACTACAATATCTCCTCACACCTGTCAGAATGGTTAAAATCAACAACAAGAAACAATAGGTGTTGGCGAGGATGTGGAGAAAAAAGGAATTCTCTTGCACTGTCGGCAGGAATGCACACTGGTGCAGCCAGGAAAACAGTATGGAGATTCCTCAAAAAGTTAAAAATAGAACTACTCTACAATCCAGCAATTGCACTACTACATATGTACCCAAAGATACAAAAATACTGATTTAAAGGGACATATACATATCAATGTTTATAGCAGCATTATTTATAATAGCTAACATATGGAAGCAGCTCAAGTGTCCATCGATTGATGAATGGTTAAAGATGCGGAATATACATGCAAGGGAGTATTACTCAGTCATAAAGAAGAATGAAATCTTGCCATTTGCAATGACATGGATAGAGCTAGAGAGTATAATGCTGAATGAAATAAGTTGGGTCAGAAAAAGACAAATGCCATATGATTTCACTCATATGTGGAACTGTAGAAACAAAACAAACAAGCAAAGAGAAAGAGAGAGAGAAACAAGGAAACAGATTCTTAACTACAGAGAACAAACTAATGGTTACCAGAGAGATAGATGATGGGAAAGGGAGGTAAAATTAGTGATGGGGATTAAGGAGTATACTTGTCATGATGCTATATAGGTGCTGTATGGAACTGCTGAATCACTATATTATACATCTGAAACTAATATAATACTGTATGTTAACCAACTTGAATTAAAATAAAAACTTTAACAAACAAAAAACTGTACCATTATGGTTATATGGTTATGTGGGGTTATAATGTTAAGTAGATGTAACACACATGTTAACCATATCATAAAGGATGAAGGAAGGTGGTAAATGAATCTGTATGGTTGCAAGGACTTTCCTTCCACATAAAGTAATATAATAACAATTCTAAACAGATTGTGACAAGGAGGATGTATAGTATACTATGGCAACCATTTAAAAAAATTTTTAAAGTTATTGCTAAAAAGCTATGAGATAAGTTAGGTAGAAATTTTATAAATTATCTATTAACCCAAATTAAGACTGGACAGAAAAAAGCAAAGAACATGCCATTCCATATTTGTCCAAACTCACAGAATGTGTAACACCAGGAGTGAACCCTAATGTAGACTACATACTTTGGGAAGCTGTGATGTGTTAATACAGATTCAGTAACTTGAACCAATGTATCATTCTGGCGGGAAATGCTGATAATATTATGTATGGGGACAGGAAATATATGAGAAATTTCTCTGCCTTCTGCTCAACTGTGCTATAAAACTAAAACTGCTCTAAAACATAAAAATCTGGGGTGCATCAGTGGCTCATCCAGTTAAGCACCTGCCATCAGCTCAGGTCATGATCTCAGGGTCCTGGAACTGAGCCTAGTGTGGGGCTCCCTGCTCAGCAGGGAGTCTACTTCTCCCTTTGCCCCTCTCCCTGCTCATGCTCTCTCTCTCTCATTTGCTTTCTCTTTCTCAAGTAAATAAAATCTTTTTTAAAAATAATAAAATTCAATCGAAATTAAAATAAGATAAAAATAAAAAGATGAGACAAAAACACATAAAGTTATAGATATAAATCCAACTATATCAATAATTACATTAAATATTTGTAAAACTAAACAGTCCAGTTAGAAGGCAAAGATTATCAGAGTGGAAAGGATAAATTATGGTATGTTCATACCACAGAAAACATTCATCAATGAAAACTATACTTATATACAATATGGATGGATTTCAATTTTGAGGGAGAAAAGCCAGACCTAACAAGTTCTATATGGTATAATTACATAAAGTTTAAAAGAAGGTATAACCTAAGGTATATAGAGATTCAAATACATAAGTGGTAAGCTACACAGCAAACTCAGACAAATATTACTATAGAAATGAGGAGAGCTGTGACCTTCAAAGGTGAGGGATGGGCATGAAGAGAGTGCTTTTAGGGTGCAACAGTATTTTCTTTCTTGACCTTAGTGGTGTAAATAATTCATCATTCATTTCCGCTACTTTGTTATATCTGGGTTATACTTCACAATTTAAAATGTTAAAAACAAAAAATAGAAAATTACTCTGAACTGACTCAATTATTTCATCACTAAAAACTGTGGGTTTGAAAATGTTAGAATGGAAATAGTTACAATAGAAACACAAAAAGCATATGTTTTTGAAAAGGGCATTCATAGTGATAACACACAGACTAATTCTATCCCAAAAATTAACTGTTACAAATTCTCAAATTCAAGAACACAATAAAACATATAATGTCACTTGATTAGTTGTTTTCTAAATATAAAATTCACTGTTTGGAATAGATAACAAAATTTTACCAATATATGCATCATATTTTCCAAAAAGGTTTGGGTTCTTCATCCCAGACAACTGAAGCAGCAGGATTTAAAGAATGTCAGCTTTGTATAATACAGTTTCTTTTGTTCTTTTAATTAAAAATTACTGTGAAAATCATTGGTCAAGCCAGTTTAACAGACTTCACTATCTTAGCCTACAAAATTCAAGTAGCTGTAGAACTTTTTTTTTTTAAGATTTTATTTATGTATTCATGAGAGACACAGAGAGAGAGGCAGAGACACAGGCAGAGGGAGAAGCAGGCTCCATGCAGGGAGTCCGACGTGGGACTCGATCCCGGCTCTCCAGGATCACGCCCTGGGCGGAAGGTGGCGCTAAACCACTGAGCCACCTGGGCTGCCTGGTATAGAACTTTTTCATCCAAAAATTAACCTCTCCCAACCTCCAACAGCGACAACAAAAATACCTAACATTTAAGATAGCTTTCTTCTTCTCAATCACTATATCTAATTTTTCCGAAAGGTTTGGGGAACCCTGATGTGTTCCTGCATTGGACAGGCGTAGTAACCTCAGGTGTGGGTTTATTCAGATATGTGGCACAGGATACCTGGGTTTTGCCAGGGAATATAAAGGCAGATAGCTGAGAGAATGCTGCTTCTTCCAGTTTTCCAAGTATTGAATTCTCCACTCGCTCATGACAACATGAGCCCAATAAAAAGACACTAACAGCTGGGGCAGTAGGAAAGTTGATCATTTGAAGATATCTATTTCTAATCTCCAGAAAATTTTATTCTAATATGTGTAATTTTGAGGGTTTTGTTTTGGGATTTGGTTTTGATTTTTCTGTTTTTGTTGTTTGATGATGTATGAGAGTAAATTTGTTTCTGATTCTGCCTCTCTAAACTATTAGGTCTCTGGTGGACTCTGGCACTGCTACAAATTGCACAAACTCATACACTCCTGAATAAGAAAAGATCTAATTTATATTCCTGCAAAGTAGGGTCAGAAGTCCTGGATTCACTTTCCAAATCTAACTGCTTCATTATCATGGACAACTTTAATTTCTTGAGTGTGCTTATGAGATACTAAGTAAAAAATGTTAAACTGTTTTAAGATTACATGCTTCAGCTAAATGAGTAAATTCTGATTTGTACTACAGAGAAATACATCACATTCATTTCTTAATACTTCCATATGCTAAGTAATCACACACTGGGTGGCTTAAACACCAGAAATTTTCCGTCCCCAGTTCTAGAGATTAGAAGTCCAAAATTAATGTGCTGTTAGGTTGGTTTCTTCTGAGAGGTATGAGGGATGGC
Organism: Canis lupus dingo; assembly: GCF_003254725.2. Classification (NCBI taxonomy): domain Eukaryota; kingdom Metazoa; phylum Chordata; class Mammalia; order Carnivora; family Canidae; genus Canis; species Canis lupus. The sequence continues at coordinate 11,041,672 of NC_064246.1, read as the reverse complement.
CAGGTTCTCCTCATAGCTCTTCACAATATCGTCCCTCTAATCTGTGTGTGTCCAAATTTCTCCTTTTTTCATAGTACACCAGTTACACTGGATTAGGGTCTACCCTAATGACTTCACTTTAATTTGATTACCTATATAAAGGCCCTATTTCTAAACAAGGTCACTCTCTAAGATAGCAGGGGTTAGAATTCCAACATGAATTTTGAGTGGACACAATTCAATTCATAACATATAAACACATACATATGTGTTTGTTGCATGTTATGTATATACATTATGTATATAACTAGAAACATTATCAATTAAGAAAATATTGCACTAAATGTTTTTCAGACTTCTGAATGTGTATTTGTAACACAGTGTAACACATTTCTATTTCTTTTCTTTCTGGATGCATAATACAGATTACACATACAAATCAATGCTTTGTTGCTAAACAGAAATTTCAAGCCAAGAACCCTGAAACAAACACTGAAAATAGGGCATATTTTCCAATGGAGATAAAGATTATAGTGTAACCAATGTTACAATTATGTGCAAGCCAGCAACAACTTAACTTAGTAGCGGAGCCAAACCATGCTATTCCACTTTAAAAATATAGGAACTTGAGAAAGTGATATTCTTACAATTGTTAACTATGGAAGACAAGAACATTTATTTTAAACTTCAAGTCACACAAATCCATATTGTATGTTTATTTTTTAAAAGAAATATCTATCCAGCACATTTGGGATTTGAGAGCTTGAAAATAACTGAATCTTTTTTCCTGTATGACCATGTTAATACCAAATGTAAATGCTATTACAAGGTTCCAGTTACTGCAGGACTCTGCCTTCATACCGATTTATTTTCATGCATTTCTCAGAAGGAAATACTCATGGTTCAGGTTTCAATGGAGGAGTGCTTTCACCCTTATGAAATACAGAAAGTTCTCTTCTTTTTAAACTATTAACAAAAGATAAAGAATTACTATGATTTTTCAAGTGCCTTTTGCTTTCTCTTTTCCAACTTTTAAAGTTTTTAAAAGATCGTGACTGTTCATAAAGGTTTACCTAAGGCAAAAATCTGTCTTATCGGGTAAAAAAGTAAGAGGACAACATACAGGGTTTTTTTTTTCCTTTTTTGGTTTTTATTTTAGTCAAAAATATGTAACATTTACTATCTTAACCATTTTTAAGTGAACAGTACAATAGTGTTAACTATATGCACATTGCTGTGCAACAGATCTCTAGAAGTTTTTCATCTCCAAAATGGAAACTGTAACAACTGAGCAGACTCCTCTTTTCTACTCCTCCAGCCCCTGGCACCACCATTTTACTTTCTGTTTCTGAGAGTTTTTACTATTTTAGATACCTCATATATGTGTAATCAGGTAGTATTTGTCCTTCTGTGACTAGCTTATTTTACTTTTCTCTTAGCAATAATGTTCTCAAGGTTCATTCATGTTGTAGCATGTTGTATCATGTAACAAGATTTTCTTCTTCTTAAGGCAACGTAAGATTCCATTGTGTGTGTACGTGCACACACGTTTTCTTTCTCCATTTATCGACTGATGGACTTTAGGTTGTTCCCATCTCTTGGCTACTGTGGATAATGCTCCATTGAACATGAGTGTGCAGTTATCTCTTTGAATGGATGTTTTCAATTCTTTTGGATATCTATTGAGAAGTAGGGTTGCTAGATCATATATAACTCCATTTTTAATTTGTCAAGGAAGCATCATACTATCTTCCATAGCAGCTGCACCATTTTACATTCCCACCAACAGTGCACAAGGGTTCCAATTTCTCCGTATACTTGCCTACACTTATTTTCTGTTTTTTTGTTTTTTGTTTTTTTGTTTTTGTTTTTTTGAATAATGGCCATCCTAACGCCTGGGAGGTGATATCTCATTGTGGTTTTAAAAACTTGCATTTCTTAATGATTACTTGATGTTGAGCATCTTTTTATGTTTGTTGGTCATTTGTGCATCCTCTTTGGAGCAATGGCTATTCAAAACCTTTATCAATTTTTTGATAATTTTGTGTTTTGTTCTGAGTTGTAGGAATTCTATAATATGGATATTAATCCTTTATCAGATACATAGTTTCCAAATATTTTCTCCATTCTGTTGGTAGCCTTTTCATTCTGTTGATTGTTTCCTTTGCTGCACAGAAGTTTTTAAGTTTAATATCATACCTTTTGTCTATTACTGCTTGTTGTATCTACGCTTTTGGTGTTATATCCAAAAATAACTGCCAAATCCGGCGACACAAAGCCCATCCTTTAGGTTTTCTTCCAGGAGTTTTACAGTTTCAGGTCTTACATTTAGGTCTTTGAACCATTTTAGTTAATGTTTGTATATGGTGTAAAGTAAGGGTCCATTCTTTTGCCTGCAGACCTCCAGTTTTCCTAACACTGCTTGCTGAAGAGACTATCCTTTCCTATCATGTGGCCTTACCACCTTTGTCAAATATCTTCTGACTAAATAAGGGAAAGATTATTTCTGGGTTCTCTGTTGTGTTCTTTTGGTCAGTATGTCTGTCTCTGTGCCATACTGTTTGATTACTGTAGTTTTATAATATGTTTTGAAGTCAGAAAGTGTGAGGCCTCCAACTTTGTCTTTCTCAAGACTGACTTTACTATTTGGGGCACTTTAAGATTCCATAAGAGTTTTAAAATTTTTTTCTATTTCTGCAAAACATGAGATTAAGATTTTTATAGCATTTGCAGCAAATCACCTGAGGTGGCAGGGCATTTTAACAATACTAAACCTTTCAACTACATATATGTCTTTCCATTTATTTGCATCTTCTTTAATTTCTTTCAGCAATATTTTGTAATTCTCAATATGCAAACCTTTTACCTCCTCAGTTAAGTTTATTTCCTAAGTATTTTATCTTTTTGATGCTATTATATTTGGGATTATTTTCTTATTTTCAGATTGGTCCTTGTATAGAAATGCAATTTACTTTTGTGTCTTCATTCTGTATCCTACAACCTTGCTAAATTAGTTTACTCTAAGTTTTTGTGTGTATGGCATCTTTAGGGTTTTCTACATACAAGATCATGCCACCAGCAAACAGAAATAATTTTACCTCGTCTTTTTCCATGTGGATGCCTTACTTCTTTTTCCCTGCTTGATTGTTCTGACTAGGACTTTTGGTACTTTACTGAATAGAAGTGGTTAGAATGGGCATCCTGACTTGGAGGAAAAGCTTTCAGTTTTTCACCACTGAGTGATATCAGCTGTGGCTTTTCATATTTGCTCTTCCTTACATTGAGGTAATCTCCTTCTATTCTTAGTTTATTGAATGTTTTTATCATGAAAGGATGATGAATACTGTCAAATGCTTTTTACTACCCACTTGAGATCATGTGGGTTTTGTCCTTTAATTCTGTTCATGTGGTAAATTATACTGATTGATTCTCACATGTTAAACCATTTCTGCATTCCAGAAATAATCTCACTTGGACATGATGTAGAATCCTTTTTTTTTTTTTTAATTTTTATTTATTTATGATAGTCACACAGAGAGAGAGAGAGAGGCAGAGACTTAGGCAGAGGGAGAAGCAGGCTCCATGCACCGGGAGCCCGACGTGGGATTCGATCCCGGGTCTCCAGGATCACGCCCTGGGCCAAAGGCAGGCGCTAAACCGCTGCGCCACCCAGGGATCCCTGTAGAATCCTTTTAATGTGCTGTTGAATTTAGTTTCCTAATATTTTGAGGATCTTTGCATCAATGTTCATTAGGGATATTAATCTGTAGTTTTCTTACAGTATCTTTGACTTTGACATCAGGGGGTCCCACAGCATGAGTTTGGAAGTGTTCCCTCCTCCTCATATTTTAGGAAGAGTTGGAAAAGAACTGGATTCAATTCTTCTTTAAATGTTTGGTATCATTCTCCAGGGAAGCCATCTGGTTCTGAGATTTTCATTATTGGAAGATTACTGCTGATTCAATCTCCGTAACAATTCTAGCTCTGTCCAGATTTTTTATCTCTTCATGATTCAGTCTTGGTAGGTCATATATTTTTCTAAATTTAACCAATTCTTCCAGGCTATCCAATTTGTTGGCATATAATTGTTCACAGTTGTCCTGTATGATCTTTTGTATTTCTGTGGCATCATTTGTAATATCTCCACTTTAATGATTGATTTTTGTTATTTGAGTCTCATTTTATTCGTAGACCAGCAAAGAACTTTTCAATTTCATTAATCTTTCCAAAGAACCAACTCTTAATGTCATTGGTTTTTCTACTGTTGTTTTTCTATTCTCTATATCATTGATTTCCCCTACCAATGTTTACTATTTCCTTCCTTCTGCTAAACTTGGGTTTAGCTCCTTTCTCCTTTTTCTAGTTCTAAGTTGTTAGACTATCACTTTGAAATTTGTTCTTTTTTTAATATAGGCATTTACCAATATAACCTTCCCTCTCAGTACTACTGCTTTTGCTGCATCCCACATTTTATCTTTTGTCTTCATTTTCACTTGTCTCAAGATATTTTCTAAATTCCCCTGTGTTTTCTCCTTTGACCTACTGACTGTTCAGGAGTGTGTGTTTTTGTTTGTTTGTTTTACATATTAGTGAATTTTCCAGTTTTCCTTTGCTATTGATCTTTAGTTTCATTCCACTGTGGTCAAAAGATATAGCCACTATGATCTTAATCTTCTTAAATTTAAGAATAGTTTTATGGCCTAACATGTGATCCTAGAGAATATTCAACGTACACTTAAGAAAAAATGTGCACTCTGCTGTTGTTGAGTGGAGTGTTCCAACTAGTCTATCAGGTTGTTCAAGTCCTGTTCCCTTGCTAGCTTTCTGTCTGGTTCTCCTATCCCCTTACTGAAAGTGAGGTGTTGAAATATCCCACTATTACTATGTTACTGTCTATTTCTCCCTTCACTTCTGTCAATGTAATGTTTACTTCACACAACTAGGCACTCTGCTATTAGGTGCATACAACTGTTACATCTTCTTAGTAAACTGAGCCTTTCATCATTAGATAGTCACCTTCTTTGTGTCTTGTAGCAGTTTTTAACTTAAAGTTTATTTTGTCTGGTATAAGTATCACCCCTGCTCTCTTTCGGTTTCTATTTACTATGACATATCTTTGCTCTTTCTTTCACCTTCAGCCTGGGTACTCTTTATACCTAAAGTGAGTCTCTTATAAACAATACAGAGTTGCCCATTTTTTAAATCCATTCAGCCACTCTACATCTTTTGACTGGGGAAGTTTACTCTGTTTATACTTAAAATAATTGCTGATAGGGAAGGACTTACTTTTTTAATTTTGTTAATTGATTTTTATATATCTTACAGATATTTTATCCCTCTTTTCCTCTCCTGCTGCCTTCGTGTTTCATTGATCTTTTTTTATAGGGACATGTCCTATAGGTATTTTCTTTACTGAAGATCTTTATATTTATATATGCTTTGTGTTGCTATCTAGTGTCCTTTCATTTCAACTTAAAGGACTTCATTTAACAATTCTTATTAGGCACATCTAGTTGTGATGAACTTCCTCAGCATTTATTTATCCAGGATGATCTATATTTCTCCTTCACTTCTGAAAGACAGTTTTGCCAGATATAGCATTCTTGTTTGACAGTTTTTTTTTTTTTCTTTTAGCACTTTGTGTATATTATCCCACTCCCTCTGGCCTATAATGTTTCTGCTGAGAAATCTGCAGATACTCATAAGGGAGCATCCTTGTATATAAGCTGTTTTTTTCTGGCTGCTCTCAAGATTGTCCTGACTTTTAAGAGTTTGATTATAATGTCTTTTTTAATTTAAATTCAATTAATTAACAGTGTATTATTAGTTTCAGAAGTAGAATTCAGCGATTCATCAGTTGCATATAACATCCAGTGCTCATTATATCAAGTGCCCTCTTTAATGCCCATCACCCAGTTACCCCATCCCCCCACCCACCACCCCTCCAACAACCCTCAGTTTGTTTCCTATAATTAAGAATCTCTTATGGTTTGTCTCCCTCTCTGATTGCATCTTGTTTTATTTTTTCCTCTCTTCCCCTATGATCCTCTATTTTGCTGCTTAATTCCACATATGAGTGAAATCATATGATAATTGTCTTTCTCTAATTAATTTATTTTGCTTAGCATAATAACCTCTAGTTCAATCCACATCATTGCAAATGGTAAGATTTCAATTTTTTGATGGCTGGGTAATATCCCATTAGATAGATACATACATACATACATACATACATACATATATACATACATACACACACACACACACACACCAGATCTTTTTTTTTTTTTTTGCCCCCTTCTCCCTATGAGGCTTGTCTTATTATTTTTTTAAAGATTTATTTATTCATTTATGATAGACATAGAGAGAGAAAGAGAGGCAGAGACACAGGAGGAGGGAGAAGCAGGTTCCATGCCAGGAGCCCGACATGGGACTCGATCCCAGGACCCCAGGATCGCGCCCTGGGCCAAAGGCAGGCGCTAAACCACTGAGCCACCCAGGGATTCCCACACCAGATCTTCTTAATCCATTCATCAGTCGATGGCTCTTTCCATAGTTTGGTTATTATGGACATTGCTGTTATAAACACTAGGGTGCAATTGCCCCTTTGGATCACTACATTTTATCTTTTGGGTAAACTAGTAATGCAATTACTGGGTTGTAAGGTAGCTCTATTTTTAACTTCTTGAGGAACCTCCATAATATTTTTCACACTGGCTGTACCAGCTTACATTCCCACCAACAATGAGAGCATTCCCCTTTCTCTGCATCCTCACCAACATCTGTCATTTCCTGACTTGTTAATTTTCGCCATTCTGACTGGTGTGAAGTGGTATCTCATTGTGGTTTTGACTTGTATTTCCTTGATGCTAAATGATGATGAGCATTCTTTCATGTATTTGTTGGCCATTTGTATGTCTTCTTTTGAGAAATGTCTGTTCATGTCTTCTGCCATTTCTTGACTGGATTTTTTCATTTTTTGGGTGTTGAGTTTGATAAGTTTTTTACAGATTTTGGGTACTAGCCCTTTATCTGATAAGTCATTTGCAAATATCTTCTCCCATTCTGTTGGTTGTCTTTTTGTTTTGCCAACTGTTTACTTTGCTGTGCAAAAGCTTTTTATCTCAATGAAGTTGCAATACTTCATTTTTTACTTTTATTTCTCTTGCCTTTGAAGATATATCTAGCAAGAAGTTGCTGCAGCCAAGGTAGAAGAGGTTGCTGCCTGTGTTCTCCTCCAGGATTTTGTTCAATTCCTATATCACAGTTAGGTCTTTCATCCATTTTATTTTTGTGTATGATGTAAGAGAATGGTCTAGTTTCAATCTTCTGCATGTGGCTGTCCAATTTTCCCAACAGCATTTGTTGAAGAGACTATCTTTTTTCCATTGGATATTCTTTCCTGCTTTGTCAAAGATTAGTTGACCATAAGTTGAGAATCCATTTTTGGGTTTTCTATAATGTGTCTCAGTGTGGACTTCTTCAGATTCGTCTTAGTTGGAATATTTTAAGTTTCTTGAATTTGAATGTTCATTTCCTTCCTTATTTGGAAAGTTTTCTGTCATTGTGTCTTCAGAGAAACTCATCTCTCTTCTTCTCTTCAGAGACTCCCATATTGTATAAATTGGTCCATTTGACAGTATCCCATCTGTCCCTTAGGCTTTTTTCAGATTTCTTCATTTGTTTTTCCTTTCATTCCTTTGATTTGATCATTTCAAATGAACTGTCTTCAAGTTCACTGATTCTTTCTTCTGTTTTATCAAGTCTGCTGTTGATCCCCTCTACTGAATTTCTCAATTAAACTATTGAAGCACACTGAGTTTAAGACAATTATTTTTAAATCTTTGTCAGGTAATTCATAGATCTCCATTTCTTTACGCTCAGTTGCTGAAGATTTATTTTGTTTTTGTTTTTGTTTTTGTTTTTGTTTTTATTGAGCCACATTTCCCCACTTTTTTTATGTGCCTTGTTATTTGCCATATTTTTTTGTTGTGATTTTTGCATTTTAAAAAAGCAGCCACCTCCCCCAAATTTTATAGACTGGCTTTGTATATTGGAAGACTACTATCAGTCAGCCTGGCTAGAGATTTTGGGGGCCTCTCAAACATTTTACAAGGACACATGTTCTCTGGGCTAATGTAATTTTCCAATTTGAGAGATTTTCCAGTTTCTTTTTCATGAGGCATTAGTCTCTTTCTCCCTCTGTTGTTTGTCTACAGTACTGCAGTTTCTCTAGCAGGATCATAAGCTGCTGAGCTCTCTTTCGTTTTAAGATGCCTCAGGCATCCAAAGTATACCAGTTCCTCATCAGCACTCCAAGTCAAGCAACAAAATATAAACCAACCCCTCAAGTAGTCACCCACTCCAAGAAAACACTGGATATTTGTTCCACTATTCTCTTTCCCTTCCAAGGGACAAGCAGCATATTGGGCTTTTCCTTTTAATCACTAGCTTTACTAGCCTGCAAGAGAGACTGATATGAATAAAATGAAACTATCTTTCTGACCCATTTCATTGCAGCTATTCTTGCCTCTGAGTAGGCCTGGGCAGGGTCATAATGGCTTTTTGGACTGAATACTAAGTCAGTGTTTCTACAGGGGAGTGAGTTCTGGAGTTTTCTATTCTACCATGTTTCTGACCACAGACCAGTCTATTTCTATATTCTCACATTATTAAAAACTCAACAGAAACATACACAACAGCAGTCACCAAAAATTTACAGTAAAGACTACTCTTTGGTTTAAAATAAAAGGTACTGACCTTCACTTCTATCTCCCACTTTCTAAATTTTTTTTTGCATTTAAAATACATACAGCTTTTGTATTGTACAGACCATATTATACATTATCTCACCTCCATTACACTTCATCTCTTCCACTCTCTTTCCAAGCTAAAAGTAATGACTGTGTGCAGGTGTCAACTCATTCTTTGTTAAGAGACCTCATCTCAAGCTTATACCAGCCAGACTTCTCACTTCCTGCTATGGGAGCTGGTTGGATGCATGCAGGCTCAAGAGGTGTCAGACATATGTAACCCAGAAGTGCAGAAAAGGCAAACCTCATAGGTCAACCCCCAATCCTCTCGAAAGATGTATACAAGCTTATAGACAAGTACTTCTCCTTTTAGTGCCTTAGATGAATGATTTAGGGATGTAGACTCTGAGACTACTAAACGTAGTCACCCTTAGAAGTAACCAAGTTAATAACGCATCACTGTATTGGCTTTGGCTTTTTCTTCCCCATTTGACTCTCCTAGCCTCTTCTTGAGAGGATTTCCCAAATAAGCTAGCTGTTGCAAGCCCTAATCTTAAGGGACAGAGGTAGGCAACCCCAGGCTAAGAACCACATTATTTAAGCAGGACCTTACTCCATGGGATCTCCCTTTCTTTTCTGTTATTGTGTATAGGAGGGTTTCCTCTCTTCTACTAGACTGTATTCCTCTTTTTAAAAAAAAAAAAAAAGATTTTATTTATTTATTCATGAGAGATACAGAGACACAGGCAGAGGGAGAAGCAGGCCCCATGCAGGGAGCCCGACGTGGGACTCGATCCCAGGTCTCCAGGATCACACCCCAGGCCAAAGGCGGCGCCAAACCACTAAGCCACCAGGGCTGCCCCTAGACTGTATTCCTCTTATAGGTAAAAAGCTTTATTCATTTGTGAAGTCCCTTAACATCACCTCATGATTCTTTTTAAACACAGCAATTGCCCATTGGGTTTTTCAGATGGCCTCACTACTTCTAATGATTTATAATAAAACAATTTTCACAAGCTTTAAAGCTAATCATTTATGCAGAACTTCCTTCAAATTCAAATATACTTTTATATTTTGTTGCTCAAGCCTAGATGTTTTGATGTAGTCAAATACACTTTCCATAGATAATGTATCTCAGATGTCCATTCACTGACAGCAAATATATTTTTGAAGGCAATCTTTCTGTTTTGGTGACAGTATGACTGCCAGCAATGTTTTACTAAATTATAGACCCCTGTAACAAAAATAATAAAAACCCTATAGATTTATGCTAATCTTGGGTTTCCTTTACCAATGTAAAAAATAAATGAAGCAAAACAATCCCCTGGATTAAAATAAGCATTTCTTTATATGAGTCGTCCTGTAATACTCATGCTAAACACTTTTCTGGCTTTTTTAATTAGACCATTATAATCAAGCAATTTAAAAGACAGCCATTTCTTACCAAAATATTGATTTTTGCTTAAATGGTACTTCAAAAGCTCAGAATATGATAAAGGGACCAATTCAAAAAATATATAATACAAGCTTTAATGGTCCTCTAAAGATAAATAGTGTGTTAGAGCTCAATAATGAAGAAGGAATTAAAATAATTCTGAAAATACTTTAAATTTGGACATATTTTTTAATTGAGATTTTACTCTAATGAACATTATTACATTTCCCTACCATGATTCTGTAGTGTTTTATATGACATGTTTATTTTTTATTTTTTTTTTTTTTTGTTTATGATAGTCACACACACACACACAGAGAGAGAGAGAGAGAGAGAGAGGCAGAGACACAGGCAGAGGGAGAAGCAGGATCCATGCACCGGGAGCCCGACGTGGGATTCGATCCGGGGTCTCCAGGATCACGCCCTGGGCCAAAGGCAAGGCGCCAAACCGCTGCGCCACCCAGGGATCCCTATATGACATGTTTAAATCTTGGCACATGAAGCTTGAAAACTGGACATGTTACAGAAGAAGGAAAATGTAACAAAAAGATGCTACATGGGGAAGCACATGATCTCCTTTGTTCATCTAAATCAGTTAAGTCAACACCAACAAGTTTCAACTATGGTTAGCACTGCCATCCTGGTCAGTAGAAAATCTTAATTAAATTAGGGAACCTAGCCCACAGGACACTGAAAACTGCCAAGACATCAACAGAGCTCACAGTGAGCTGTCTTATGAATACTTGCTCCTCCAAACCAGGATACTCCAACTGTCTTCATTCCACCCTCTTCCCCCACTGGTTGTGAAGGCTCATGTGTATAGTACTCATAAAGGCAAATTCCTACCCAAACGACTTATGTATGTAAACTCAGTGAGCTTCTATCACCACATGCCAAACACTATTGGGTTTTTATTGTATTCTATGCAAAATACTCGGAACACTAAAACTGGAAAGGATTTTAGGGAAATCTAATCCAAAACCCTGAGAAGTTAAATGACTTGTAAAATGTCAATGGCAAGACTGGATAATGAACTCAAATCACCTGACTCCTGGTTACCCACTCTTCTGAGAGGAATGGTTTACTTTCTTCTAACTAAAAATATGTCGGTGACTATCCTAGTACAATGAGCAATTAACATAAAAGAACAGTTATTTCAAAAAAGATTAGCTCTTATCTGAAATGCTTTAAAATCATATTTAAACAAGTATCTGGAGATGTATTCTTGTAAGAAAGAGATAATGCAGTATCTACATCTAAATAAATAACTATACTTACCTTGACAAATTTCAATGTATAAAACTAATTCAGATCAGAAACAGAGACAAATTACTCAGCATTAACCTCACTTGAATTATTTTCCATATCCTCAATTCAAATCTCTGCACTAATATATCACTAATAGTACAACATTCTACATAGCTCCTGGACTAAAAGTAAAGAAAGACCACCTTGCATGTGGACAATTACTATGCCTTATTTATGTAAGGCAGAACTGGGATATATCTTAAGGCTAAGTACATGCCCTACCTTTAAAGTTCCATTCCAGGAGGTCAATGCCAAGTCCATAGCCCAAAATGAGCAGTTTTTAGTCCAATTCCACCATGGGTCATTTATTCATGGGTCATAAACACTGCACTGGACTAGGTGCTGAAGAGGAATAAGAGATGAATTTGAAACATACAGATCATGTACAGAGAATCAACTGTGAGCCAACTTTACACAAATTATCATGTAATCTTCACTGCAGCCCTGGGAGAGAGATGTTATTATCTGTTTCGTGAAGAAAACAGAAAAGTTAACCAAAGCTAGTACAAGGCAGAGCTTTGGAATATGTGCAATCTCACCAAGAATTCTAACCCAACTGTGCACCTACTACCACATTCCTCTGCGTTTCAGCAGGGAACTAGGGGAAACACTACCCTATTCTGGAGGACAGGTTAGCATCTTAGATCGAGATTTGGTGTATCTCTATACTGCATAAGAGTTTCAACTCTGCAACAACCCTAAGAAGAAAACTAGTGTCTAGTCCCACGAAGAATTCCAAAAAGAAACCGATGCCCCAAGTTTAAAGGGTTTTTTAGCTTCCCTATCTGTAAAACACAGATCTCAACAGCAGCCTGTATCTCTGCCCCTCTCTCTCTCTCTGTCTCTCATGAATAAATAAAATCTTAAAAAAAAGGAAATACAAAAACATTTAATATATTAAATTAAAATACTAAATACAAAGTAGTAGTTAATACTATAGCATGAACTACATAAACTATGCAAATAGTCAAAACTATTATGTATGTCAAAACTACATTTCAAGGCAGAAAAATGAAAATAGCTTCAGTATACTGGGGTTACTGATGACTGTTTTTATTCTTAAAAGTTCCCTTCACACTGCCTTTTAAATTTCTGTAACAACAAATGTGTCCTTTTAAATTATTTCATAATATATTGAATAGATATCTATTACAACTAATTTAATGGGAATCTGTAGGAAAATTAAATTTATTCTGAGCCTGCTGTGCCATAATAAAAACAATATATCCTCCCGCAGGATTATATCCTCCCACAGGTTTAGGCTCTTCCCAGGTCCCATACAACAAGCCACTCTAAACAACGCTGTGCCAGTTATAAATTATGCTCCTAGACTAAAATGCTTCAAGATGGTTTAACATGGAGAAAGTATAAGCTTCAAAAGTAAAGAAAATTAAAGAAAGAAAAGGATCTGAATCTTCTTAATTTTAGCCATCATTATCTAACCACATAGCAACACTTCTCAAAGTGTAGTAGCCCTAGATCACCTACATTGGATTCACATGAGATTCTTTTCAAAATGCAGATTCCAACCACTACTGAAATTATCAAACCAACACAATCAGTATCTCCAACACAAGTCCAGAGTTTCTGTACAATCTTCTCAGGTAATTTTAATGCACACAGACTTTAAGAATCTGACATGTTAATCAGGTAAAATAAACACCATTCAAAATTTTTAGTGAAAGAAACATATAGAACTCTAAATCTGGATAGGTAATTCAATTACATCCTAATTTCTCACACTTACTAGCCCAAACAAGCCAGGTTGTAAGATCAAAGGCAAAAGGAGCAGACATCCTGCAAATCTGTTGTCTCTTCTGCCTAACCTATGAAACTTTCGAAAATAATTTTGCAAACTTTATCAAGAGTCTTAAAATATCCATGCCCTTTGCCCCCAAAATTTCACTAGTAAGAATTTTTCATAAGAGAATATTCAGGATGCAAGCCATGCTTTTAGGCAAGAGTGTTTGGGACAGCAATATTAATATTCACCATCTACCATTTTTTGAGTATATGCACTGCATCTGGCACTGCATCTGGCTTATACACAGTATTTCTAATCCTCAATACTTTTATCCTCACTGCAGAGATAAAAAGACTGAGGCTCAGAGAAGTTATTTACTTACCCAAGCACGAGTTATCAACCTGCCCAAGATCTGAATCCCAGTCAGTTTGAGTAAAAACCCTAGGCTCTTTCCCCTCCTGGGAAAAGTTTTATCATAAATGCTTATGTCTTAAGGTTTAAGCAAAGTATGATATGTCAAGGGGATAGTTTATATTCATTTTAAACCATGCTCAGGAACATCTGGGTGGCTCAGTGGTTGAGCGTCTGCCTTTGGCTCAGGTCGTAATCCTGGGGTCCTGGGAGGAAGTCCCGCATCAGACTACCCACAGAAGCCTGCTTCTCCCTCTGCCTATGTCTCTGCCTCTCTCTGTGTCTCTCATGAGTAAGTATATAAAATCTTTTAAAAAATAATAATAAAATAAAACCATGCTGTTCAAAAATCTTTAATGAGATGGAAAATCCTCATGACACAATGGTAAGTGAAAAACTGGGTGTGATCCCAGTTTAGAATGTAAGGAACACAAGACACGAAACCAAATCTATCTTGGTTTTGATTGCATCCCCAAAGCCTAACACTAACACTGTACCTGTGATACAGTAGGAACTCAAAATCTGTCGTAAAAATAAATTATATGTGCGTATATTGTTTAAAGACCCGGAAATAATTCCCAAAAATCCTACAAGTGGTTCTTGCTAGATTCCCAAAACACTTACAGTGATTATTGCTAGATTAGGGATGACTTTTGGGTCTTCTATTTTACATCTGTTTCAAGTATTCTATATAAGTTCATATTACCAGGGCACCTAGGTCGCTCAGTGCTTAAGCATCTGCCTTCAGCTCAGGACGTGATCCCAGGGTCCTGGGATCAAGTCCCACATAGGCTCCCCTCAGAGAGCCCGCTTCTCCCTCTGCTTATGTCTCTACCTCTCTCTGTCTCTCATGAATAAATAAATAAAATCTTTAAAAAATAAGTTCATATTACCTTCATAATAAGAAAAATAACTTCAATGGCTAATTTTCAAATCCTATGTTTGAGCATCTTCCTATAGAAGAGATGCAATTAAGCTTCAGATAAACTCAATATATACACTAATGTGTGGTTTATCTTATTTAATGTAACAGAGAAACTACTTTATAGCTAGAAAGTGAGCATTACGTTTGTATATGCCAGCATCATAAATGCCAGTGGGATTTAATACTTATTACAGGGATCCCTGGGTGGCGCAGCGGTTTAGCGCCTGCCTTTGGCCCAGGGCGCGATCCTGGAGACCCGGGATCGAATCTCACGTCGGGCTCCCTGCATGGAGCCTGCTTCTCCCTCTGCCTGTGTCTCTGCCTCTCTGTCTCTCTCTGTGTGTGTGACTATCATAAATAAATTAAAATAATAATAATACTTATTACAAATAATGTTTTCATCACCTATAGTTATTAGTAGCTTAGTAGGTAGGAAATGGATTTATAAATATGTAACATCCACAAAATGTTTAGGTTATTCTTCAAAATCTTGAGCAGAAAACAATGTTTATTCTCCTCTTTTCCCCTCCCCTGACCGAAGATGCACCTCCAGGCACAGACAGCTAGTTTCTATAACAATGAGGCCAAAAGCCACAGACTGGGAATGGCAGAGGTGAGGAAGGTAGTCACTGGGCTCCTTGATGCCCCTGGGGCAACTATTCAGGGGTGGACCCCTGAGCTCCAGATTTTGTATTAGGTGAGGAAAATAAACTCCTGGCTGGTTTAAGCCACTCTGTTCGGTTTTCTGTTAGTCACAGCCAAATATATACCTGCCTATTAAAATCAGCCATATGACAAACCTTTCTGTTTTAACTTATCAATGATCAACTCCACCAACACCGCACAAGTCTTCGCAAAGATCAGACTTACTGAGAGAACATGCATGTACTGAGAGTGCTTACTCGATGTCCCGAGGACAGGGACATAATGCCCGTCTCATGCTACCCTTATAGGGCCCTGCTGAAGTGACACTAAGACCCCGATCCAGCCAATTCTGACGGCAGAACCTGGGCTTCATACTGCCAAGCTACACAATTTTCAATGCACTTTTTCATTGTTTATAACATGATCTTATCCTTCAATTCTGCTTTCACACTCAACTACCATTGTCCCAACGGATTCTCTGACAGGAGAAAGACTTCTCAAAAATAAATCATCCCTTCCACTAAACAAAATGGATTGACATGTAGTTGTTTTAAAAGTAAGCATTTGGGCAGCCCAGGTGGCTCAGGAGGTTAGCGCCGCCTTCAGCCCAGGGTGTGATCCTGGAGACCCTGGATCGAGTCCCACATCGGGCTCCCTGCATGGAGCCTGCTTCTCACTCTGCCTGTGTCTGTGCCTCTCTCTGTGTCTCTCATGAATAAATAAATAAAATCTAAATAAATAAATAAATAAATAAATAAATAAAATAAAAGCAAGCATTTGCTCTCTAGTGTTCCAAAATCTTTATCCGTCACATGGCACAGGGCTGCTGCTACATTAACATCCACAAAGTGCCATGTGCCTGGCACTGGGCTACACATTTCACATGCATCATCTCATTCAGTGCTCACAACATCCAAGACAGGACTACTGTCCCCATTTTACAAGTGAACAAATACAACATGTAAGCCTGTGCACAGATTTTGAAAAAAGTCTCTTTCTAGACACCAATGAATGACAAGTTCAAAGCAACATAAAACTAGAAAGGAGACTGATTTTGCTGCTAGTCTTTAGTAAAAATGTCAGAAGTAATTTATTTAGGACCCTTTAAAGAATGAAAAATACTCCAGGCAAGGACAACTAGACAACTAACAAAGGTGTAAAGCCCTTTCAGTCTGAGCAAAATCTAGAATTGCATACTCATCTCTAATATAGCTTTATTCAGTATATACTCAACCACCTTTACAAGAAGCTAATATACTCATCACACTATGAGCTGCCAGTAAGGCCAAGAATATTTAGATAGCTATGAATATTTACTTATCGTAAGACCATTTAATTCATTTTCCAATACACTTGATTTTCATTTGCAATATAAGAATGTGCATTTTATGAACTATGATTTATAATGACTATAGTTATTATTCATTTATTCAGCAATAATAAATGAGCTTCAGGAAGCTATAAGGCCAGCACTGTGAAGCTTACCTACATCTTTTTCTCTTAATCATCACAAGCAGTCAAGATGCAAGAACTATTATACCCCTTTTTATTTTATGTATTTATTTATTGGGGATGGGGGGCAGAGGGAGAGAAAATCTCAAGCAGGCTCTATACCTTGCACGGAGCCCAATGCGGGGCTCAATCTCACAATCCTGATATCATGACCTGAGCCAAAATCAATTGGATGCTTAAGTCACTGAACTACCCAGATGCCCTAAAACCCCCTTTCAGAAAGAGGGCCACAGGTGAAGAATTTTCCCCGGTTCCCTATTAGAAGGTAGCATTAAGATTTGAATCCATATCTGGCCCAGAGCCCTGTGCTTTTAACCACTAAGCTTCATCAAGTTATTTGATTTATTCCTGTTGTATTAGCCTTAGTCCAACATTAGCTATAAAACTATACTCAGCTTAGCTCTTATCTTCACTTTCAGTACACCTCAATTTCCAGACACTTTGCTTCACATTTTTCCCATAAATCATCTAAAAAATAAGACCATCGTCCCTAAAGATTCACTTCACTTGCTAAATTGGAAGAGATAACATACTTGTTACTCTTACTTTTAATCAATGATGTGTTGATAACCTTAGTGGCTGCTTCTTCTACTCAAGTAAGCAGAAGTAAGTGATCCCCATTGTGCCTATTATTGTAAAAATGCAACATGGTTTTTAAAGTCTTTCACAGCAATATCCTAAAAGCCCACCAGATGTCAACCTCAGTTCGTAAAAACAGGCCATTTCCCACCTTGTAACTCTTCTTTCTATGATGACACAAGGGATTGGGAATTTGGAAAATGCCTTTGCTTCTACATGTATGCAGGAATTTTTTTGTATGATTTTTAACTTAAGAAGAAAAGTATAACAGTAAGATGTAAAACAACCAGAGAGAGAGAGAGAGAGAGAGACAGAAATATACATATTCCATGTTTGCCTCTTGGGTCCCTACCAAACACCAAGACTATTTCTGACTCTTCTGACTTATTTATTTCCTACTTTCTCCCAGACTTTTTCTATACTATTCTCCTCCCTCTCTCTACATACCATAACTCATATTTGACTTAAATGAATCAATACTATTATCTCACACAAGGCATGAAATCTAAATTTTGAAAATCAGTATTAAATTAATTAAAAACAATTTTTCTTTATTATTAAACAGTGCTGTCCATGGTGTCCATTCCAGGCTGACCATAAACCTCAATAAACTTGAAAATAATTCCCATTTTTAAAACCAGTAACTAACCAAAGTGGTAATCTTCATTTAGACTCAAACAAAAATGGCAGATACTCTGCAAGGCTGTTCCAAAGTGGTTAGCACTCTCTCTCTCTCACACACACACACACACACACACACACACACACACACACAAAGGAAAGAAAGAAAAGAAAGAAAAGAAAAACTAACAATTTTTTCCCTACATTTTCAGTCTGGTGTTTTTATGCATAGAAATTCTTTTGGGATTCATTGATCATCCAAGAATGGTATTTCATTTCTTTGATCAGTGCCCTACTGCCCATATTTTAATCTCACTGAATTTTTGGTCCATTGCATAGAAGAAATTCTCTACTAATAAAAATACAACCCATTAAAGATTAACTCGCCCCCAGGACAGTCTCTCTAGAAACAAATTCCAAGCATTATAATCACTAATTTGCACTATGTAGGCTTCAGGACAGATAATCTTATTTATCCTGCTTTAAACTGGAAATCTGCACATATTTTAAGGCAATTATGAAAAGAAAAATGGCAAACCAGATTCACATAATCAGAAATCCAACTAGACAAATACTTTACCTACTTGACACTTTGCAAATGAAAAGTTTTACACCCAAGATTATCTAACAATGTTAGAATACTTGCAAACCTCCTTAGTCTCTATTTTACTTTCCCAATATGAGATTGCAAAAGTTTTTGTTTCTCCAAATTTAAAGTATACCCTATACGTCAGAAATTATAGTAGGCACAGGAAATCTTTTGAATCCATGCTGTAATATTTATTATTAACAACAATAAAAGCATATAATAGACATTAAGCTCTTATTGTCAAACAGCATAGCATAGCTTATCAGGAATTATCTCTTAATTCTTCCAAAACCCCAAGAGAAATACAATTATCATTCGCTAATACTAATACTAATCAACTATTAGTATTAGAGAAATACTAATCCACCATTTAGAGACAGGCAGAGTGAGACTGAGAGCCCAGGAACTGTCCCAACATCTGTGGGACGTGAATCTAGTTTTGATTCCAGTGCCCACTCTTGCTATAATCACCTGGTTTAAAACAATGAGACCCAGAATTACATTTGGTTCAGAAAACTTGTCTCATTCCTTCAAACATAGTTGTTTTACATAATTGACACTAGGAAGCACACATCACAAAATGTCTTAGTACACTATGCACCATTCTATTGTCAAATGAGTTCAAAATTTACCTTCTCAGAAGGCATAATTCATTTATTGGTGATTTCTGGAAAGTTAATCAAAGCACTATGTTCAATCATTAAAGAATTCTTTGGGGCTGAAATGTAAATATTTCATTATACGTAGATTGTTGAAGAAACGTTAACTGTTAGGACTTCCTGTGAAACAAAACTTTTTCACTGCAGCAATTTCAAACCACCTCATGTCAGAGTAGCATACCTTCAAATTTAAAAAATACACCACCCATATTTCATTTTATTCTAAATAAAAATCAATTAATTGAAAAAATAAATCCACTTCCAAAACTCAAGTTATACAGGAGGGCTGCCTAGAAACTAAATGCTTATCACTATCTGTATGTGCATAGATGGAACAGGTAAGGAAGACATAGTATTATTAGAAGATCCACCCTTTACATTATCCCAAACTCATGTGGGAAACAATCTCACAGTATTTTTCTGAATAAACTTAATATTTTATTTAGAATCAGAAACTAGGCAAAAAGAACCATGGAACAAATGAAACTAAAATGGATTATTGAAATACAACTTTAATTTCCAAAACCACCCTAATTTCTAAATCCACTATACAATATTCTTATTTGAACAATTTACCACAGAAGTAACTCTCTTAGAAAATTATATAATTTAAGGGTGAAAAAAAAAAAAAAAGACACGATAAGCCCTAGGGATGTTTATCAATAAAAATAAGCAACAAGGCAGATGAGTTTGTAGCTGATCCAAAAAACGCCAGCCAAACACTCCTGCTATTTGTTTCTACCAAGTTATTGTCTTGGAAAACATGTTGTTCTCTCTTAAAATAACCTGCTACATTGTCTTTCAAAGCCACTGCATTTCCACGGGAGCTAAATAGCTCCCATGTTGTGATGCACTGACTGATAAAGTCAAAGTTAGTTGACTTTTTGAGGCATCAAGCCACAAAAGAAAGTTGGAAAGCTCCAAACTTCTCTTGATAATAAGGACGCTACCTACTGAATGAATCCACCATACATCCTGAGTCAAATTAATGTCTGGTCCTCTACAGTATTTTAAGAATGACAGTCGTTCAAACTACCGCTATTTTCCTAGATGAGGGAAATGACCAGACTGGTGGCTTACAGATAAACTAGTAATTAACATTTTTAAGGAAGGCCAAAATGACCTTGGACATTTGAGCGTTCACTCTGAAAACTCCCATCCCCCCATTATAAAACTCAGAACTTGTCTCCAGTCCTAAAGCTGTTGTGCCTGGGAAAGTCCCAGAGAAACGAGGGAATTAAAAAACAAAACAAAACAAAACACACACACACACACACACACACAATTGTGTAAGACAGAAACTCACAGCACAGGAAGATTTTTATGATCTGTGACTCAAGATGTGTTACAAGCCTATCAGGAGATGAACACACAGGTCCTCCAACCCAGCAGCACGACCCCGACACAGTCCCCACGCTCTGGCTGCTACCCCCATCCAGGCCCCTCTCCCTCGCGGGGGGGGGGGGGGGGGACACTCCTATCTTAAGCCCTGACATCTGCAGTGTTTCCCAACAGCTAGACAAGGCCCCTCGGCCGGAGGAAGTGGACACTGACCAGAGGAGACACAGGGACACAGCTAGAATTCAAGGCTCTGAGGGAGTGGGGAGAGAGTCACTGTCACGCACACCCCGTGCGGACTCAGCGGGTCCCGGGGCGAAGCCGGGGTGTCCGGAGTAAGGCGGCAGCTCCAAGGTAGCCGGGAACACAGCCGGGGCGCGCCGGCGCAAACTCGGCCTTTGGCTTTTCTGAAGCGGGTCAAGTCAGGGGCCCAAGGTTCCCGGCCCTGAGACCCGCGAGGCGCGTGAGGGCGGAGAGTCCCGCGGCCTCGCGGGGGAGCGGGCCGGGGAGCCCAAGCCGGCCGTGGGCTGGAGCGGGGCGCGGGGCGCGGGGCCGGGAGGTCCGGGAAGGAGAGGGGACTCCGGCCGGGAGCCCGAGAACGCGGGGGATGCCTACCTTGTAACATGGCCTCAAGTTTCTTCCTGTCCACGCGGAAGCGCTCCTCGCTCCACTCGGGGCTGTGCAGGGGCGCCCCGGCGACCAGGTCGTCCTCGGAGCCCGGCATGGGCGAGTCAGTACTGCGTTCGCTGTTGGAGCCCGGGTCCGACTGCGCCGCCAGGTAGCCGGGCTCGCCCTGGGCGGCCATGGTGGGCGCGCGGCGCTCGGGCTCCGGCTCCGGCTCCGGCTCCGACCGCGGCCGCCGCTCCGCCTGCGCCGCCGCCTCCGCTCGCCGGCCGGGCGCGACTGGCTCCCCGCGCCGCGGCGCTAGCTCGTCCCCGGGCCGCCGCCGACGCCGCCGCCGCCGCCGCCACGGAGCCCCTGGCGCATCCCAGCCCCGCGAGCCGCCCGCCGCCCCGAGTCCCGGCCGCGATCCCGGGCCGGGGACTGCGCCTCCCCCGGCCAGCAACGCCCGCGCGGAATGAGCGCGCCGCGCCGCCAGCGCCTCCATCCGCAGGGCCCCGGCGCCCCCTCCCCGCCCGCCGCCCCGGCCGCCGCGCGCTCATTGGCCCCGCCGGCCCACGGGGAGCCGCGGCGGGCGGGCCGCCCCCGGCGCTCGGACACCCTCGCGCGCGCACACTCACCACGTACGCACCACGAAGCTTGCCCCCCGCGCGTGGTTTCGCGGCTCCTCAAACGCACTCGGCGGGTTTAAGCACAGCGCCCCGGGACGCACACAGATGCACACGCAGCCCCCCTCGGTACAGAGGCTCACTACGCCGAACTCGCAGCCTCGGTCGGCCGCTCGAGCTGGAGACAGGAGGAGGGAGAAGGGAGGTGACTAGCGGAAGAAACAATGTCCGTCCCCTGCAGCATCGCGGTGGTCGCTGCTTTCGCCCAGTTCATTCCCAGCTCACTCCTCTTTCCACAGCGAAGTGGTCAAGCTGCCCAAGAAATGCACAAGAGGCTTACTCTTCATTGTGAGGGAAGATTTTTTTTTTCTTGAATGAGGTGTGGAGGGAGTCATTTTCCATGTGATTCTAAAGGAATGGATTCAGCTGATTTTAAAGAGGCGGCGGGGTGGGGGGTGGGGGGAGAGAAAAGACCCCTGAGATGGAAATGGTGGTTAGCTGAATCCATTTGGCAGCTGGGCAGCCTGTCTTGTCAGGGACCGAGGGCTCTTCTCTGTTTTCAAGGTCAGCCTCATAGATGAGGACCAGCAAATGACCATATGATTGATCCTAACTGCCCAGGCCAGGCCACCCATTGCCACTTGTAAACTTGGACTTGAAGCAGCAGGGAAAAAGAAAGTTGCTTGCACCAGTAATGCCCTCAGAACTCTACGTTGCATTCACACTGATTCATCCCGGTTTGTTTTGTGACCAAAAGCAAAAAAAAAAAAAAAAAAAAAAAAAAAAAATCTCATTTTAGGGGGGTGGGGGTTGAATGAGAAAGCTGTTACTGTGCCACAGAGGGAGGCTTACTGGCTTACGCAAGGGGCAAGCTATACTTAGGGTCAACAGAAACTCGTATAGGTTCAGTTGCCTGGTTAACAAGAATTGACTGTGCTGTGTACTGTGGTGTGCTGACAGATGACGTAACTAAGACTCTGGGAAGTCAAGTGACATGACTAAGGTCACATAGCATCAGAAAATGGAGTCAAGAATCAAACCTAGGTCCATGTACCTGACACATAATTTCCACAAAACCCCTACCTTATTAAGCAGAAAAGTTTCCTGCTCAGAGAAAAACTGGGAGCAGATATACAGTCTAACTGCTTAATTGACTACCATGTGTCCCTTCTGTGAACTTATTGTACAAAGCACTAACTTAAACACCAAAACGGGTCATCAAGGAGCCTTCCATTAGGGATGCTTACCATCTTTTTCTGTCAAGAAATATTTGAGGGGACCCTGGTATATGCAGGAGACTGTGTTAGGCCCAAAGAAGAGTTATCAAAAACAAGTAGCATCCTTAAGCTCCTGGAGCTGACATTCTAATGAGAAAGATAGAATGTTGATCTAAATACATTAATCATTCAGAAAAATATAAAATTGCACCTATATTAAGCATTACAAATAAGAGACTCAAGATAGGGGAAAATCTGTAATGGAGTAATTGGATTCAATCAGAGATGTCAGTGGAAGAGTCTCAAGGAAAGTGACTCGGGCTGAACAGAAGTTTGAGCAGAATTTAACGGGGCAAGAAAGAGGAGAGTGGGCCTTCCCTACAAATGACTATTTGATCATTCTATCATCCCTGAAGGTAGATATTGTGATTATCCTTATTTTTCAGTTGAGGAAACTGAGGCATAGGAGGCAAAATAAATAATCCAAGTTTACACAACTAAGTAAATTATAAAATCAGGATTTGAACCCAGGAAGTCTCCCTTGAAAATTAGACTTCAAGTGCTCTGTGCTTAGCCGCTAAGCTATATTGGCTCTTAATAGTATCAGCATAAGCAAAGATCCCATGGCTGGAGGAAACAATGTACGTTCCTCCATCGGAAGACCTAAAAGAAAAGTCAGCAAAGCTGGTACAAGAAAGCAAGGAATGAGATGGTGCTAGCTGAGAGAAGAGAGGTAAAGAGTATGTAAGCCCTGTAGGACAAGTTAGGAGTTTTTGTCTTTATCCTTAGAACAGAAAGAAGCTATATAGAGGCTTTAAGTAAAGGATAATGTACTTAGATTTGCATTTTAAAAGATGACTATGGAAAAATAAATAAATAAATAAATAAATAAAATAAAAGATGACTATGGCTATAGTATGGGGAGTAGATTGTGGGACAAGGGTAGAAGTAGACCAATTAAGAGACTATCCAGGAAGTTTAGATATTAGCTATTGGTTGCTTACCTAGAGTGGTGAAGATTGAGAAATGTGAGAGGACTTGAAAAATATTGTGATTGCAAATGTTATCAACTAGATTGGTGATGGATTGGATATGGGGTGATGGAGAGATAAATGTGAGGAATGACTCTAGAGTTCCGGCTAACATAACTAGAGAAAAATAGGTACCATTAACTAAAATAGAAACACTGGAAGAGGATTGACTTCACTAGAAGAAAGATGAATTTGAATTGGGCATACTGAGTTTCAGGTGCCATTGAGACCCCAAGAAGATATGTCATATAAGCAATTGGACATATGGGTCCAGAGTTCAGAAAAGAGATTTTGACTGACTGGAGACAAAAATGTGTTATTTGTTTATAGACAATAATTAGCCATATACAAGGAGTAAAACTGTATAGGGAAAGAGAAGAGAATTAGAAAGGGGAACCAAGGAAAGAGCCTTTCACAAATTCTAACATTTAGTGATCAAGAAGATGACAATGGAAAGGAGATATAAGGGATAATAAGAGAGGAAGGAAAAACAAAACAAAGTTTTGTCTTATAAGCCCAGGAAAAGACTACTTCTAAAAAAGGAAGTGTGATGATCTTTGTATTGTAGGGAGGTCAAAATTTTTTGATGGAGGTCACTGGGACCTAAGCAAGAAAATCAGAATGAAATGGTGATAGAGTGAATATAGCTAATGAAGTGAGGAGTAAAGACAACTCTTTGGAAAAGGTTTGGCTGAAAAGAGAAGGAGAGAGAAAAGAGAAGGAGAGAGAAGGATAATGTAGGTAGAAGAAGGGCTGTTTGTTGCTTATTGGGTTGGTTGGCTGGTAAGTTGAATGACTAATTTAATAGGTGAGGTTTGAGAATTGAAAAAACCACTAAGAATGATCCATTTGACAAAAATTGAAAATACGAGAAAAGAAAAAAAAAAGAGGAGGAATCGATATTATAAAGACTTTGCAAGCATAAATAGAATAGACTCCAAGACACAAGTAGAAGCAAAACTGAAGATGAACAGGTAGGTATAAATGTGGGTCCGTTTGCAGGTTTCATTTCTAGAACTCAAGGGAATTGTTACCTGATGGCTTTTATTTTACCAAGAGTAAAAGTCAAAATCACCTGCTGAGGATGTGGGGGAAGGAGAGCTGCGATTAGAGGCTTGAGGAAACTAGAGATTTTCATGTTAGTTTGTTTACAGAGTTTTTTTTTAATTTTTATTTATTTATGATAGTCACACAGAGAGAGAGAGAGAGGCAGAGACACAGGCAGAGGGAGAAGCAGGCTCCATGCACCGGGAGCCCAATGTGGGATTCGATCCCAGGTCTCCAGGATCGCGCCCTGGGCCAAAGGCAGGCGCCAAACCGCTGCGCCACCCAACTGGGATCCCCAGTTTTTTTTTTAAAGATTTTATTTATTTATTCCTGAGAGACACAGAGAGAAAGAGAGAGAGAGGCAGAGACATAGGCAGAGGGAGAAACAGGCTCCAGGCAGGGAGCCTGATATGGGACTCCATCCAGGATCAGGCCCTGGGCTGAAGGCTACGCTAAACCGCCGAGCCACCAGCTGCCCTGTATACAGAGTTTTAAAATAGCTTTTTGCTTCTGTAAGAAAATGAATTGGTACTGTTGAGAGTCCAGTTGATGTTGGTAGTCACAAATGTATAATAGGATCTTCCTGCTTCTCCTAACTGTATCCACCAGTGCTAAGCTTCTTGTGTGCAAGTTCAGAGAAAACATAGGAGCCAAATGGATGAAACACCAGGAGCTAAAAAGCAATGGATCAGTGACTGATGGAAAATAATTTCCAAGGTAGAAGTTTATAATCACAAAAATATCAGTCATACATGACAAATTCATTCTTAGGTATGAGATCTCTCAAAAGAGATTATTTTCCTTATATTGTTTCTGAGTAAGCTACTGAAGATTGTGTGTCACCAAAGCAAGAGAGTAAATCAAGATGAAGAGAAAAACATGGAACATGGGGAACCAGAGATCCAGCACAGGATAGAGGCAAAGGGGGTCCTCAGGATAATAGTGAAAGGAGAGCTCAAATTGGAGTAGGTCATAAATCTCAGGGTTGAGATTTCTTCTAGATTAAATAGAATGTTTGAATAATATGAACATATTCACAGGAACAGTGGGGGCTTTGAGGAGGGCAGTGGTGAAAAAGTGCTTTAGGAGAACATCAATAGGTAATGATAAGCTTTTGAAAATTAAGAAGTGGCAATACAAGCATGTCATCTGGAGACATGGAAATAAAAATAGAATCAAACTAAAAATGTTGGAAGTGGTTGCCTGTGGAAAATAGGAAATGGGAGGAAGGCATATGGTACTTCTGGTTTTTATACAAGTCTACAAGTCTTCTAGAACAATTTGATTCTTTAAACCATATGGATGTATGGCTTTAAATTTAGAAAATCTAATCAAGTAGCATATGCTTATAATACTATGATTGAAATGATAAATAAATAGCAGAATCTTGAATTTACAACTTCTGAGTCCTATGCTCTTTCTACAAAAACTGAACCAGAGTTAGAATAGTCTTTTTGTTTTTTAACAGAGTTAGATAGTCTTTTTGTTTTTATAGAGCATGTTTGTTTTGTTTGTCTTACTCAAAGTATAAGAATAGATCAGATGCCAGATAATCAATTGTGTAGATTTTTTTCTAATGGAGTAATGCAATCAAGAAAAAAAAAATCACTGGAAAATTTTATATAAAATCTTCAAGTTCACAAATTATGAAAACCCATAAGAGATTTTTTAAAGGAGCATTATCTTACATTTACCTTAGAAATTCATGTCTAACTTATTAGTGCTCATCTAATGAAAAAAACTTATGAGACATTTTATTTTTTAATTTTATTTATTTATTTGACAGAAAGACAGGGAGAGTGTATGTACACAAGCAGGGGGGAGCATCAGAGGGAAGGGAAGAAGCAGGATCCCCACTGAGCAGGGAATCCAATGTGGGGTTTCATCCCAGAACCCTGAGATCATGACCTAAGCTGAAGGCAGATGCTTAACCAACTGAACCACTCAGGCACCCCTTCAGGAATTTTTTTTTTCTTTTTTAAAGATTTTATTTACTTATTCATGAGAGATACAGAGAAAGGCAGAGACAGGAGAAGCAGGCTCTATGCAAGGAGCCCAATATGGGACTCGATCCTGGGACCCCAGGATCATGTCCTGAGCCAAAAGCAGACACTCCACCGCTGAGCACCCAGGCATCCCATTTCAGGAAACATTTTAAAGTAAAATGAATTTGGTGTTATGTTCTAGGTGCTCTTAATTAGTTTCCCTGGACTAGTTTCTTCTAAAGCAAAATATGAAACTATTGATCTTGAACTCCTATATTTTTGTAAGAGTTTCAGAAATTTATGTTAAAACTACTTTCCTATTTTAATTTAAAACCTTGACATTTCAGTGATTCTTGAATAATTTCAACGTATGGCCAGATACTACTCAATTAAATGAGCAGGCTCCTATTTAGCAATCCCCCCTCATTCTCTTTTTACATTTCACACTCCAACAATACTGAAGGATTTGTAATTCCTGACCTGTCCTGCTCTCCCATCTAGAGCTCTGTGTTTGCAATCAGTATTCCTCTGGCCTGGAACACTGTCTCACATTCTGTTGCCTTGGCCTTCACATACACCCTACTACTAGGCTGATCTGGGTTTTCTTAACTTTTGTTTCCAGTAAATGTTGTGCTTATTCCACTTAAAGCAATTATGTTCGCATTTACTATCTTTATTTTCTTCATCATTTATCACCATCATCATCATGGATCTAATGTCTGAGGCAGAAAATGTGTCTTTTCATTATTGTGTCCCAGGGAGCACTCAGAAATATAGGTTGATAAGCTCTTAACCATGCACCTAAAAATACATGACTAGAAGTTATTTTGTGATACACTTTAGATGATTATGCAACCAAAGAGTAATGAAGACAAGCATAAAAAGATAAGTCCAACTCTATTGCTAGAATTAAAGGTAGCAAACATTCTTTTCTCAATTTGCAGCTGAAGAAATGGATGCCTGGAGAATTGAGACAAACTGATTGGAATGCCACATCCTATGACAAGAAACAGAATCATTGATATTAAATCTGAAAAATTATCAGGTCCAGTCCCTTTACTTTGCAGATAAATTAATTGAAACCCAAAAACTCAAAGAAAAATAAAGTTCTGCAAATATATGCTTAAATTTTATGAAAAAGCTGATTTTCAGTAAAGCATCATCCACAAATTTACTTCATCTTAAATTATTTTCATTTGAACTTTCCACTGAAACCTTTTGGCTGAAAACTTACATAGCCAGTTATGGTACAATATATTTTACAGATTAGTTTGCACTTAAGTGAACATTCTAAAATCATATAAATCTCCTTGCAACGTCAAGCTAAAAGAGTGGCAGAGTACTAGATATTCTATTTTAATATTTCAATGCTTTTAGAATTGGTTCTAGAAGAAACTTATTTGAAATAAACATAAATGATGTAATAAAGGAAGATGTGCATACCATGTATAATGCCAATATTTTTTTCAGATTGATTAATAATGCCTATCGCTTATTGAGTATTTATGATTTGCTGAACATTGTGAACTAGCTCATTTGGTTCTCACCACAATCCTATGAGGCTGATTCAACTATTATCTCCACTTTAAAGAAGATAAGAACTAAGGCCTTAAAGGATAACATGCTTGGAGAGCCTCAGTGGGATGTGGTTGTGATCCAAAGACAGAGACATCTGATGGAGGTAATTTTTTTAATTTAATTAATTAATGTATTTATTAATTTATTCATTTGACAGAGAGTGAGAGCATAAGCAGGGGGTAGGCGCAGAGGGAGAGGAAGAAGCAGACCCCTGCTGATCAGGGAGCCCAATGCAGGACTTGGTCCCAGGACACTGACATCAATGACCTAAGTGAAGGCAGCTGCTTAACTGACTGAGCCACCCAGGTGCCCCCAGAGATGATGTTCTTAATCATTACATGGAGCTTTCTCCTCAATCTGGGACTAACTGATAATATGTAGGTAAATCTAAAATACTAGAAGTAGAAAGAACCTAATGCTCATTTGGTAGTTTTCACATTTAAAACAATAAAAACCATCTTTCAAAAAACTCTACTGCAGAAATCCCTAACAGAAAACTAACAGCAGAATTGTTCAAGTTGAGGAAGGACAGGATTCTCACCAGCTCAAACTTTTTCTTCCATAATCTCAGAGTTCCTAAGGCTCAGAAGACTACTGATCTCATTATATCTCTCTGTCTCTCTCCCCCAGAACACACACATTTATACCTAGGAACAAATGAAGCATATAGATCCAAAGTGACTTGCCTAAGTTCCACAACTCAAAGCATCAAGTCATGTTCAGGCTTTTATTGCTTCCCCACCAAAAGAGGAGGGGTTTGGTGTTTTCCAGAAGTCAAGAGCAGAGTATATCTAGTTGCCAGAAGGCATCCTAGTATTCTTTTACTATTTCGATAATATAGGCTTCTGATTAAAAATATTCTGAAAAGTAAAAATCTTTCACTGAGGTTTTAATACTACCCCAATGGTGAAAAATAATAAAGAAAACATGGGTTATTGAAATGAGAATAGACTGAATTGAAATGGAAGAAGAAAGTTAAGTAGCAGGTAGAATAGAAGGAAATGAACTTTCCCAGCCAGGCATTTACCTGCATTCTAACATTGCCCAACTCTCAACTTCACAGAAATGAAAAAAAAGAAAAAAGAAAAAGAAAGCTGGCAGTACTATGTTGATACTACCACCCATGGAGATATTTAAGCCCCAGCCTCCCAGCTCCTGCAGTTGTCCAAGTTCCAAGGCACATGTTAATTGTGCTTTTGATCTATGAGACCAGTGTTTTACCCTGTCATCCAGGATACCTGGACTAACACTCACCTGTAAATTTATTCCCATGACCCCCTGGGACTGGGGAAAATGGAGTATTTTGCAAAAGACAATAGAATAAGCATGTGTAAAATTGTATCTTCCTGCATTTTTTTTCTGATGGGCTGAAAGTCTGCCGGCAGTGTGACTTTTAGATCCAGCCAGAAATGAAGCCTATGAAGCCGTAAAAGCATCCAACCTCAGGGATGTGAGAACTGGCTCTGCTTCTAACACTACATTCAGTTACAAGGTAAATTCCACCAATGCCACTTATATGCTCATCATCAAAGGAGAAGAAAAAGAGTCCAGAAATGAAGGCCAATGGCACATTGTAAGTGACCCTTCCTGGGCAGCTTCTGTGGCAAGAAGGGCTCATAGTGGGAAATGACTGGGACATCAAAGGAAGGGCCAGGCTGCTAAATGTGCAGAGATGTCAATGGGAAAATACATGGCACACACTCCACCACACCCTCAACCTCCTCTCATGGCTGACATTACTGGTTGAACACAGCAGCCTCCTTCCACTCCAGCTCAGGAAATGCTTCTCAATGAGCAGTATAAAGAGCCAAGACAAATCATTTGGAGTTGGCTCTCAATATGAAATTTCATTGCTATGTTGGATTCAGTGCTGTGGTTAAGGGATTGGAAGATGGATAGTCATTCAGTTGGATACGGGCTATTGATCCCTCTTTCAGGGGATGTGAGCCTAAGAGCAAAGGAAATAAATATCCTACTCATTATTTGTCAGTTGTTCCCTAGGGGATCCCTGTGTTTTTGTACAGCAAAAATGAAGAAGAATCATATTGAATCCACTCCACATTCAGAATGTGGTAGTGAGCTATGACCTTGTAGAACTATCAGTATGTACCTGCTTATAGGACTTTAAGAGACTTGGGCTCTACTCCTCATTATTTCACTAATTCTATAGCTTTAAGCAAGTCTCTTAATTTTTCTGGGCCTAATTTCTTCATCCGTAAAATCTGGGAACAGATTAATTTGGATTATACAAATTTTCAGGTTCCTTCTAACTCTAAATTTCCATGACTTAAAGAAAGTACTCACTTATTACTCAGTTCAGGAACTGACAATTTCTAGATAGAAAAATTTTTTTCAAAGAAGAATAATAGAATCAAAGAACTGGAAGATTGTCAAATTCAATTGGTAGAAATAATAGTTCATAAAGGTATAGGTTAATCAAAGTCAGTGTCAATACAGGTGAAGAATACAGACATTGAAATCAGATCTCTTGAGTTCCAAGCCATCAGGGACACTTATCACTTTTATGGCCTGTGTATTAGTTACCTCTTGCTGTGTAACAAGTTACTCCAAAGTTAACAGTTTAAGACAATAAACATTATCTGTGGATTTCTGTGCATCAGGAATCCAAATATAGATGATCTGGGTGCCTCTGGCTCAAAATCTCTCACAGTACTACAATCAGGGTGTCAGCTGCATTTGTGGTCTCATTCAAAGACTCACTTGAGAGATGATCCTCTTCCAAGTCATTCACATGGCTGCTAGCCGGATCCAGTTCCTCAAGGGCTATTGGCAAAGGACCTCAGTTCTTTGCTGGCTATTGGCTGAGGGTCTCCCTCAATTCCTTCCACATGAGCCTCTCCTAGGGCAACACAGGACATGACAGCTGGCTTCTATCAGAATGAACAAGCAAGGAAGCAAGAGAGTGCCCAAACCATAATCTTTTTGTGGGCTAATCTCAGATGTGACATACCATCACATTTTCCACACTCTATTCATTAGAAGCAAGTCACTTGGTCCAGCCCACATATGAGGGGAAGGGATTATACAAGGACACAATTATCAAAAGGGAGAGATCATTAGTGACATTTTAGAAGCTGCCTACCCCAACCTTGGACCAACAATTTTAACTTTTTACACCTGTAATTCTTTATTTAAAATGGACATAAAGTAGCTACATCCAAAGATTATTGTAAAGATTATGAATATGTTAAAAAGCATTTCATTCATTTACCACCTGGAATGTAGTTAACACTCAACAAATGATGGATATTATTTTTTAATTGTTTTATGTATAACTAGAGAAATTGAGAAACCTCCTTGAGTAGAGAAAACATACTCATATACCTGAAAAAGATAAATAAATGAAAATTGAGGTAAGTGTATGTTCTGAAACTCTCTGAATCCTTCCCCTCCAAAAACACTCCAGACATAACAAGTTAGCAAAATCAAAACTCCACCAAGAATGGACACAAAAAAAAGTAGATGACTACATATTCCCACAAGCCTCAGAAGAGAGGCAAGTGGAGACAGTATCAGAAGAACTTCAAAACTGTCATCAAGTACTCCTTAGAAAGCACAAAAAGCTAATCTGAAAGTAGCTGAGATGAGGTGGGAGCCCTGCAGGATCCAATGTGTAGGTCAGGGCAGAGGGATAGCTGGTGCTTAACCAGTCCCGACCCTGTGAACTCTCAAACTAAAAAAACCAAAGCTCTCTCCTAAGTCAAATTCCTATATTGAGTAGAAACTCCCAGATATAGGATTGGATTAAGTAGGATAGAAAAATAGTGGCCAAGGAAAAAGAAGGTCAGGATATAAGTAAAAAGGAAATGGTGGAGGCAAACCTTAGAAGTATGGGGTCATATATTTTTATCTCTGCTAAGGAAATCCACCTGCACTTAAAAGGAAGCAACAGAAATGGATTGAGGTTGAATTATGGGGGGGGAAAAAGGAAAGAAGTCAAATAATGTAGAAGATAACTAGAGATTATGAAAACAGGCCAGAAAGACATGCACTCCAACTTAAAATTTTAGTACAAGCAAAAATAATTGTTTTAAATAATAGAAGCTGTAAAAGAAGAAATAACCCAGAATTTTTTTATTTTTAATAATTTATTTAAATTCAATTTGCCAACATATAGTATAACACCCAGTGTTCATCCCATCAAGTGTCCTCCTCAGTGCCTGTCACCCAATCACCCCATCCCCCCACCCTCTTCTCCTTCTGCAACCCTTTGTTTGTTTCCCAGAGTTAGGAGTCTCTCATGGTTTGTCTTCTCTCTAATTTTTCCCCACTCAGTCTCCCTCCTTTCCCTTATAATCCTTTTCACTATTTCTTATATTCCACATATGAGTGAAACCATATGATAATTGTCTTTCTCCGATTGACTTACTTCACTCAGCATAATATCCTCCAGTTTCATCCACATCGAAGCAAATGGTAGGTATTTGTCTTTTCTGATGGCTGAGTAATATTCCATTTTGTATATAGACCACATCTTCTTTATCTATTCATCTGTTAGAGGACATTGTTGGCTATTGTGGACATTGCTGTTATGAACATTGTAACACAGAATTTGAAAAAACTTTACTATGAAGGCCAAAGAGGAGATTTGAAAAAGAGAATAAACTCAGGAGAGAATTAAACAAGTTTAAATTAAGTAGTCAACATTACATTAGAAGAAACTAAGGTGCAATCAAATATGGTGAAAAATACCTGAAAAGATACGGAAATTAGAAGGATAAAAATATTTTACGGCAAAAATAAATTTTTAGAAATATTTTTAAAAGGGATTTTAGAGAAAGTGAGAGAGATAGAGTATAAGGAGGGGGACTTCTATATAAAAGGAATCTCTGAAGGAGAAAATCAAAACAATGGGACAGAACAAACACCAAAAACTGTAATTTAAGAAAACTTTTATGAAATTAAGGATAACATAAATCATATTTCAAGGAAATTTCTTGAACTTAAAAAAATCAACCTAGAATAGCCAACTCAGAAATATATTCTGGAAAAAAGTATTAGATTTTAAGTGAAAAGAAAAAATTCTTTGAACTACCAGACACAAAGAACAAATCATTTATAAGGAAAAAATATAATTGCCATTGGTCTTTCCAACAACAATGGAATAATATCTTTAAAGTATTCAAGAAGAGAAAAATTAAGACGTTCCAGGAAAAAAAAATAGAGAAACTTCTACATCAGGGATTTTATATCCAGCTAACTTTGTTTATTAGTATAAAAAGATTACAGATAAACTGTTATGAATATACTTAGGAAATAGTGATTGCTCCCATGAACCCTTCTTACAGGATCTTCTAAAGAATCTACTTAATCTTTCATCACACAAAATGATTTGAAATATCCAACATAAGGACTGAACATTAAGTGGAGCTGTGGAGCTAAGCCTAAATGATGCTAGTTATAAAGGGGATACTGTACATACTGACAATGTAGATACAGTACAATCAATAGAATGGGGGAAGAATCAAGGAGAGTGTATGAAAAATAGAAAAACCTGAAGAAAAAAAAAAGAAAGAAAAAGAAAGGGAACAAACCACTAATCAGATCATACACAATCATCACTCTCATGTTTGCAGGTATTAGTTAGGAAAGTCATCTTTCTTTAGCAGAAATCACTGATAAAAATATCTCTAAAAATTGCTCTAAGCCTCCTACCCTCCAATAACTCCGTATTCTACACTATGAAAAAGAAATTTTAGGGGTGCCTGGGTGGCTCACTCTGTTAGGCATCTGCCTTTGGCTCAGGTCATAATCTCAGGGTTCTGGGATGAGCCTGCAACAGGCTTTCTGCTCCACAGGGAGCCTGCTTCTCCCTCTCCCTCAGCCACTCCTCCTACTTGTGCTGTCTCTCTCTCTCTGTCAAATAAATATATAAAATCTTTAAAAAAAAAAAAAAGAAAAGAAAAGAAAAGAAATTTTAGATATAAAAAATTTCAAAAGGAAGAAATTTCTGTGGTCTTACTTCAAGGATAGTCCAAGGCCATCTATATTAGAACTACTTGGCATGCTTATTAAAAAATGCAAATTTGTGAAACTTTCCCTAAACCAGCTGAATCTGAATCTCACAGTGGGAGATGGAGGAGGGAGAGTGCTTGAAAATCTACACATTAACATGTTTTCCAAAAGTCATAGAAGTTATTTGAAAAATCACTGTTCTAAAATCTTACTCCAGCAAAACATAATCTCTGTGTACAGGTATAATCCCCGCCTCTAAAGACACATCTGGTTAGCTGGAGTTCAAATTGCGATGGAATGTAGTCAGTACCTGCAATATGTCTTTCACTGAAGTAATAAGGTATGCAATTATATATTCCTTTTTTTAATAAAAAGAGAAATTAAACCCTTTGATGATACTTTTCCTCTTAAAAATCACTAGGAAAACTCCCAGACCTATCCTTTAATCCATGCTCAAATACACTGTTCAAAAATCCAAACTACCCAAACCCCATGTATTTGTGACTAAATTCCTCCCTCAAATATGCTTCACTTGCTGCCATATTTTTACTCCAAGCTAAATTCTACCATCAATTGTACACCTCAATATTCTCTGATTATAGCACATACTTTGTGAAGACAAATGGAGTCTGTAATTCTTATATTAAAAATGCTTTTGTACAATATCATTTGCATTTTATAAGGCTTCAAAGACAAAATGGCTAAAGTAACATTCAAAGGGAACGTGATTAGCTAGATAAAAATGAAATATGGTGTATTACAAAAGTTCAAGGTCAGACATACAAAAGCTTAGCCTATCTTTGGCTAATTTTTTCAATGCCAACAAATGTAATTCAGAAATTTCACAAATGAACAATTGAAAAAATTTGCTCTTCTTGGCAAAGATTTTTATATTTCTGAATTCTTTCTTCTTCTTTTTGGCCCTGATACCACTGTGGTTTTGTTCTTACTCTTTCCCTGGTACAGTATTTCTGACATTTCCACATACAATATCTGATCCACAAAGTAAAAAGAAGGATCAATGGAGGCTATTTACCTATGGTCACTACTTGATGGAAATATTCTCAAAAAATTACTTTCTCACTGTACACTTTCCTAAACACCCCCATCCCAAAGACAGAATTGACCACTCTTCTAATGTCCTCATGGCATCATCTATCTGATTGTATCAGGGTATCTCTGATAAATCAGTTGCAGCATAGCATACATACCCATCTTCCTCTATTAGATCACAAGTCCCTTAAGTGCAGGTAGATAAAGATATCTTTATATCCCCACCATTTATATCCCCAGTGTAGGCACACTGAAAGCATTAAATAAAGTGAGTGAATTAATGTTTTCCTTTCCAGTAAAACTGAATAAAAAGTAAAAAGGATAAAATAACCAAGAATTCTGCTTAAGCACAAAGTAACCAATAGGATTTCTTTCTTGCCTTATTTCTCAAGGGGCTGGCTGTTTTCGTGTACTTTTTTAAATATATATTTTATTTATTTATTTTAGATAGAGAGAGTGTATGCACCTGTGGCCAAGCAGGGTGAGGGGCAGAGGAAGAGAGAGTGGGAGAGAAGCTCAAGCTGAGTGGGGAGCCCAGAATGGGGCTGGATCCCACAACCCTAAGATCATAACCAGAGCAGAAATCAAGAGTCCAGCACTCAACCGAATGAGTCACCCAACCACCCCTGTTTTCATGAACTTTAAAAGGAGAGCTGCTTCAAGAAAGGAATTAAATAACACAAGTAGGAAAAAAATAATAGTTTTTTGGTATACAGTGCCTATTTACACTTTATGGCCATTTACTACCAGCTTACTGGTTTTAAATATGTGTGGTAGAATGCAGACTTGGGTTAAATCTTCAAATTCTTAAAATAATGCAAATTATCTCCCAATTTATTTTAAAATAATAAATTGAGGGGCTCCTGGGTGGCTCAGTTAAACATCTGCCTTCAGTTCATGTCATGATCACAGGGCTCTGGATGGAGCCCCACATTGGGCTCTGTGTTCAGCAGGGAGTCTGCTTCTTCCCCTACCTCTCCCCTGGCTCATGCTCTCTCCCCTTCTCTCTCTTTGTCAAATAAATAAATAAATTCTTTAAAATATAGGGGTGCCTGGGTGGTTTGGTGATTGAGCATCTGCCTTTAGTTCAGGTCATGATCCCAGGGTCCTGGGATCGAGTCCCACATCAGGCTCCCTGTGGAGAGCCTGCTTCTCTCTCTGCTTATATCTCCGCCTCTCTGTGTCCCTCATGAATAAATAAATAAAATATTTTTTAAAAAATTCTTTAAAAAATAAAAAAATAATTGATATATGAATTTATTCACTAAGTTTTTCTATCAAAAATGTTCTTAAAATAATTTTGGAAACTACTACTATTGGGGTTTATTGACAAATCAATTAGATTTACTTACCAAGCATAGATTAATAGAGAACTCTATTACCATGAATTTATGTTTACTTACTTAGACAACTTTGTTTCATAGGCTTCTTTGCTTCTGGTTATAAGTAACTCATAACCAGAGAAACAGGAATGTCCAGATCTACTTTAGTACCCTGTAACTACAAAATGGGAGTCACATTTATATCCAAGCACTTTCTGTGCTGGATTAACCTATTATCTCTCAGCTACAAACCTACCTTTTTCTATTCTACTCCAGGAAGCTGCCTCTGCAAATGCCATTCATTCTCTTTTTTAGAGAGTGTTTTCTGTTATATTCTGCAAATGGAAGCAATAGAGGGAGATGAGAAGCCTGGAGAAAGAAGAGAAGACTCCTTCCCTAGTGCCCCTTATTCCTATCATTGCTACCCCCAGCAATGCTCTTTTGCCCCAACAGCAAAGTATAGTACTAGTTTTGAGTTTCTTACATCACTGCTGGAACCAGCTTCATACTCAGATTTACCACCAGCAAATACTGGCATCCCTTCTGTGGAAGTCTCATTCCCAGCCTCTCAGGGACCTTCCAAGCTGGCAGGTTTTGCTAATTTTAACTCTTCTCTCAGTTCCCCTAGCCACAGGGCTCACAGTTGCTACCTGCAAGTATTTACTTGCTTTACTTTAATGTTCCCTTTTTGCTTAAATCTGATACTGTTAATCAATCTTCTTTATTAAATACTCTGTTAAAAATAACTAGTGTGTTTTTTGTTTTCTTGACTGGGCTCTGATGTTTTGTTTAATTGCAGTTGTGAATGTATATTTCATACATAAGGAATCAAGGATATCTGGTCCCCCTTCAGCAGATTGTGATATAAATGGGGGTCATACTTATAAATAAGTGCTTCCTCATCTGCTAAGGATGTTTACAAGCCTTATTTGGATGTTTACAGTAAGTTACAGAGCCATTAATATTTCTTGACTTGCTGGGTCCTTTACATAAATACGAAATATCAAAATTCCACAACAGTGGCATGGAAACACATCTATGCTATATACTGCTAGTTTAAAAAAACAGCTTTAGGAATCACATTTATGAGATTATGTTATAAATATATGCTATGGGGAGCTTGTGAAGATGGCAGAGTAGAAGGACTCTAAGTTCACCCTGTCCAACATTTAAAACTAGATATTGCTCACATCTGAGTAAATAAACCAGAGATCAATTGAACACTGGCAGAACAAATTCCACAACTAAATGCAGAGAAGACAAAAACAAAAGAAAAATGATGTATGTCTTCATGAAGTATAAATACAAATATGCTTCATTAAGTATAAAATGAAGTAATAAAAAATAAGTCAAGAGAAGCACAAAATAAAAGGATGTAAAATATGATACATGAAATATCTGAAATATGAAGGGAAAAGGAGTAAAAATGAGTTCAAAATTAAGTGACCATCAGCTTAATATAGACTGTTATCTGTGCAGAAGATGGTATATATAAACCAAATGGTAACCACAAATCAAGAAACAGTAATAGATATGAAAAAAAAAAAACAGAGTAAAGAATCCAAGTATATCACAAAAGAAAACTAACAAATTATGGAAAAGAGAAAAAAAGAAAGCATCAAAGAAAAACTACAAAAACACCACAAAACAAGTAACAAAATGGCAATAACTACATATCTATCAAAAATTGAATGTAAATGGGCTAACTGCTCCATTCAAAAGGCATAGGGTGACAGAGTGGATAAAAACAAAACAAAAAACAAAAAAACAGGATGCATCTATATGCTCCCTACAAGAGACTCATGCCAGACCTAAAGACTCTTGCAGATTGAAAGTGAGGGGATGGACAAACATTTATCATGTAAATGTATGTCAAAAGAAAGCTAGGGTAGCAATACTTATTTTGGACAAAATAGACTTTATAACAAAGTGTGTTAAAAGGATATGGAAAGACACTATATAATAGTAAAGGAGACAATCCAACAAAAAGATATAACAATTGTATTTACTCACCTAGCATGGAAGCACCCAAATACATAAAACATTTAGTAACAAATATAAAGGGACTATTTGATAGTAAGCAATAATAGTAGGGGACTTTAACACTCACATTAATAATCATCTAAATAGAAAATCAACAAGGATAAAATGGCTTTGAATGACACACTGGACCAGATGGACTTAACAGATACATTCAGAACATTCCATCCTAAAACATAAGAATACATATTCTTTTCAAGTGCACGTGGAACATTCTCCAGAATAGATCACATAGTAAGCCACAAAACATGCCTCAACAAATTCAATGAGATCAAAGTCACACCAGGCACCTTTTCTGACCATAACCCTATGAAACTAGAAGTCAACCACAAGAAAAAATCTGGAAGAACCACAAATGCATTCAGGTTAAATAACATGCTACCAAGCAATGAATGAGTCAACCAAGAAATCTAAGAAAAAAGTAAGTGGAAACAAATGAAAAAGAAAATATAATAGCTCAAAACCTTTGGGACACAGCAAAAGTAGTTCTAAGAGGGAAGTTTATACCAATATAGGCTTACCTCAAGAAGCAAGAAAAATCTTGAATCAACAACCTAACCTTACACCTAAAGGAGCTAGATAAAGAAAAACAAACAAAACCCAAAACCAGCAGAAGGGGGGAAATAATAAAAATTAGAACAGAAATAAATTACATACAAACTAAAGAAATAATAGAACAGATCATTGAAACCAGGAGATGGTTCTTTGAAAAGATCAAGGAACTAGATAAACCTCTAGCCAGACTCATCAAAGGAAAGAGGAAGGATCCAAATAAATCACAAATGAAAGAGGACAAATAATAACCAATACCACAGAAATACAAACTGTAAGAGAATATTATGAATAACTATATGCCAACAAATTGGATAACCTAAAAGAAATGCATAAATACCTGGAAACATATAACCTACCAAAACTGAAATAAGAAAAAGTAGAAAGTTTGAACAGACTGACTACCAACAAGGAGACTAAACCAGTAATCAAAAACTCCCAACAAACAAAAGTTCAGAGCCAGATGGCTTCACAGACAAATCTGCCAAACATTTAAAGAAGAGTTAATACCTATTCTTCACAAACTATTCCAAAAAACAGAAGAAGAAGGAAAACTTCCAAGTTTATTTCATGAGGGTATCACCCTGATACCAAACCAGATAAAGACACCACAAAAAAAAGAGAATTACAGGTCAATATCCCTGATTAACATAAATGCAAGAATCTTCAACAAAATACTAGCAAACCAAATCCAACAATACATTAAAAAATTATTCACTACAGTCAAGTAGAATTAGTCCCCAGCATGCAAATGTGGCTCAATACTTGCAAATCAATCATGATGCATTACATCCATAAGAGAAAGGATAAAAATCATATGATCTTTTCAATAGATGCAGAAAAGGCATTTGATAAAGTACAACACCCACTGATGATAAAAACCCTCAACAAAGTAGGTTTAGAGGTAGCATACCTCAACATAATAAAGGCCATATATCAAAAAATCCCACAGTGAAAATTTTACTCAAGTAGGGAAAATTGAGAGGGCAGCCTGGGTGGCTCAGGGTGTGATCCTGGAGACCCAGGATTGAGTCCGCATCGGGCTCCCTGCATGAAGCCTGCTTCTCCCTCTGCCTGTGTCTCTGCCTCTCTTTCTCTCTGTGTTTCTCATGAATAAATAAATAAAATCTTAAAAAAAAGAGAGAGAGAGAAAATGGAGAGCTTTCCCCCTAAGGTCAGAAACAAGACAAGGATGTCCACTCTTACCACTTTTATTCAACATATTACTGGAAGTCCTAGCCACAGCAATCCAACAACAAAAAAGAAATAAAAACATCCAAATTGTAAGAAAGAAGAAAAATTTTCACTATGTTCGGATGACATGATGCTATATATAGAAAACCCAAAAGACTCCCTGAGAAAACTACTAGAACTGATAAGTGAATTCATGAAAGTCACAGGATACAAAGTCAGTGTACAGAAATCTATTGCATTTCTGTACAGTAATAGGGAAGCAGCAGAAAGAGAAATTAAGAAAAGAGCCCTAAAAAAAAAAAAAAGAAAAGAAAAGAGCCCTATTTATGATTACACCAAAAATAATAAGGTACCTAGAGAATAAACCTAAACAAAGAGGTGAAAGATCTGTACCCTGAAAACTATTAAACATTGATGAAAGAAATTGAAGATGACACAAAGAAATGGAAAAACATTCCATGCTCATGCATTCAAAGAACAAATAGTGTTAAGATGTCTATATTCCTCAAAGCAATCTACACATTTAATGCAATCCCTATGAAAACACCAACAGCATTTTTCACAGAATGAGAGCAAACCATCCTAAAATTTTTCTGGAACCACAAAAGATCCTGAGTAGTCAAAGCAATCTTGAAAAAGAAAAGGAAAGTGGGAGACATCACAATTCTGGACTTCAAGTCATGCTACAGAGCTGCACTAATCAGAATAGTATGGGATTGGCACAAAAACAGACACACAGAATAGAAAACTCAGAAATAAACTCACAACTATATGATTAATTATCTTCATACAAAACAGGAGAGAGTATTCAGTAAGAAAAAGACTCTCTTTAACAAATTGTATTGGGTAAACTCAGCTACATAAAAAAGGATGAAACTGGACCACTTTTTTTAAAAATAAAGTTTGGATCCATCCATAAATCTCATAAAACTGAAAATAAAAGATATTGCTGTCTTAAAATCAGCTAAATTCATTTGTCTAGGAAGCTGTTTACCAAATGCATGATTTCTGGTCTGGTTCACCCATTTTTCTGTTTTTGGCATCTGCGGACCCTTTATTGTCTACCACATAATTACAACCATTGCTAGCCCGCCAATACATATTTTGTGTGCCAAGTGAAAATAGATACCTTGCTTTGTGTCACAAATGTAACATGGTTTTTTGTTACATTTAAGAGATTTTATCCAAAATTTCCATCTTTTATTTTCTTAGGATTGATACGTTGTTAATCACTAACTTTAAGGTTTTAAAATTTGAGTCATTGTGTACATTTGAAATTCATTTCCTATTGCCTTATGATGGCAAAATAAAGATATTTATAAGTATGCTCCGACTTTAAGACAAACTTTCACTTGGAAATTAAAATTTGCAGAAAGTAAATTGGAGGGAGTAGTTACTCTAATTCAAAAGAGATGTTGATATATCATAAACTTGTTGACAGAGAAGAGAAAGAGGTGTTGTAGATTGCAAAATTGGAAGAGGACAGAAACACTTAAACCTTAAGTTTCCCATGTCTGTAGACAGGTAAATAGTTATCTGAAATTCTAAGTCTACAAAAAGGCAGTATAACCATTTTCCACTTATTAAAAAATAAGAAAGTCCAAGATGGTGGAGGAGTAGGAGAACTTAGTTTCATCTGGCCCCCAAAATTCAGCTAGATAGCTACCAAATCATTCTGATTGCCTGTGAACTCAACTGGAGATCTAAGAAAAGAATAGCTACAAGTTTACAAATAGAAAAGCAACTACTTTCTGCAAATCTGACAATATAGAAAAACTCACCTCAAAAAGGAGAACAAGAGTATTGACTGCCAAGGACCTAATCAGTATGGACATAAGTAAGGTCTAGAGTTCAGAATAATGACTAAACATACTAGCTGGGCTTGATAAAAGCATAGAAGACTCAAGAGAATCCCTTTCTGGAAAAATAAAAGAACTAAAATCTAATCAACTGGAAAACAAAAAGGCTATTAATGAACTACAATTTAAAAATGGAGGCTCTAACTGCTAGGATAAGTGAGGCAGAAGAGAGGATTCGTGATTTAGAAGACAAAATGTTGGAGAATAAAAAAGTTGAGAAAAAGAAAGATAAACAACTACTGGATCAGGAGGGGAGAATTCAAGAGATAAGTGAAACCATAAAGCAAAACAATACTAGACAAATTGGGATCCCAGGATAAGCGGAAAGAGAGAGAAGAAAGTATATTGGAGCAAATTATAGCAGACAATGCACCTAATCTGGGGAAGGAAACAGGCATCCAAGTCCAGGAGGCACAGAGAATCCCTCTCAAAATCAATAAAAATATGTCACCATCCCAACACATAATAGTGAAACTTGTAAATCTCAGAGATAAAGAGTAAATCCTTGGAAGCAGCTCAGGACAAAATGTCTGTAATCTGGGGGAGGAGCAAGATGCCGGAAGAGCAGGGTCCCCAAATCACCTGTCTCCACCAAATTACCTAGAAAACCTTCAAATTATCCTGAAAATCTATCAATTCGGCCTGAGATTTAAAGAGAGACCAGCTGGAATGCAACAGTGAGAAGAGTTCCCGCTTCTATCAAGGTAGGAAGACGGGGGAAAAAGAAATAAAGAAACAAAGGCCTCCAAGGGGGAGGGGCCCCGCGAGGAGCCGGGCTGAGGCCGGGGCGAGTGTCCCCAGGACAGGAGAGCCCCGTCCCGGAGACGCAGGAGCTGCACCGACCTTCCCGGGCGGAAAGGGCTCGCGGGGAGTTGGAGCAGGACCCAGGAGGGCGGGGATGCCCTCGGGTTCCCTGGGACAGTAACAAAGCAACTGCGCCCCAGGAGAGTGCGCCGAGCTCCCTAAGGGCTGCAGCGCGCACGGCGGGACCCGGCGGGACCCGGAGCAGCCAGGAGGGGCTCGGGCAGAGGAAGAGGCTCCGTGCAGAGGGGCATGCGCGGTTCCAGGAGCAGCTCGGGGGGGCTCGGGCGGCGGCTCCGCGGAGGGGGCTGTGGGCCGGGAGCGCGAATCCACCAGCGCAGGCTCCGGAGCACAGGGCGCCGGGACACAGCCCAGGATCCGGCCTCCCCCCGGGACAGGCAGAGGCCGGGAGGGCCCAGGACAGCGAGGACGCTCCTGCCCCAGCTGAGCAGATCAGCGGCCCCGCCCGGAGCCTCCAGGCCCTGCAGACGGAGTTCCTGCCGGAGCTGAATCCAGGTTTCCAGAGCTGCCCCGCCACTGGGGCTGTTCCTCCTGCGGCCTCACGGGGTAAACAACCCCCACTGAGCCCTGCACCAGGCAGGGGCACAGCAGCTCCCCCAACTGCTAACACCTGAAAATCAGCACAACAGGCCCCTCCCCCAGAAGACCAGCTAGACTGACTGACAACTTCCAGGAGAAGCCAAGGGACTTAAAGTACACAGAATCAGAGATACTGCCCCGTGGTTCTTTTTTTTTTTTTTTTTTTTGCTTTTTTATTTGTTTCCTTCCCCCACCCCCTTTTTTTCTCCTTTCTTTTTCTTTCTCTTTTTCTTCTTCTTTTTTCTTTTTTT
Organism: Canis lupus dingo; assembly: GCF_003254725.2. Taxonomy (NCBI): domain Eukaryota; kingdom Metazoa; phylum Chordata; class Mammalia; order Carnivora; family Canidae; genus Canis; species Canis lupus. The sequence continues at coordinate 10,997,439 of NC_064246.1, read as the reverse complement.
TTCTTCCCTTTTTTTTCTCTTTCTCTTTTCTTTCCTTCTTTCTCTCCTCTCTTTTTCTCCTTTTCCCAATACAACTTGCTTTTGGCCACTCTGCACTGAGCAAAATGACTAGAAGGAAAACCTCACCTCAAAAGAAAGAATCAGAAACAGTCCTCTCTCCCACAGAGTTACAAAATCTGGATTACAATTCAATGTCAGAAAGCCAATTCAGAAGCACTATTATACAGCTACTGGTGGCTCTAGAAAAAAGTATAAAGGACTCAAGAGACTTCATGACTGCAGTATTTAGAGCTAATCAGGCAGAAATTAAAAATCAATTGAATGAGATGCAATCCAAACTAGAAGTCCTAACGACGAGGGTTAACGAGGTGGAAGAACGAGTGAGTGACATAGAAGACAAGTTGATAGCAAAGAGGGAAACTGAGGAAAAAAGAGACAAACAATTAAAAGACCATGAAGATAGAGTAAGGGAAATAAATGACAGCCTGAGAAATAAAAACCTATGTTTAATTGGGGTTCCCGAGAGCGCCGAAAGGGACAGAGGGCCAGAATATGTATTTGAACAAATTCTAGCTGCAAACTTTCCTAATCTGGGAAGGGAAACAGGCATTCAGATCCAGGAAATAGAGAGATCCCCCCCTAAAACCAATAAAAACCGTTCAACACCTCGACATTTAATAGTGAAGCTTGCAAATTCCAAAGATAAAGAGAAGATCCTTAAAGCAGCAAGAGACAAGAAATCCCTGACTTTTATGGGGAGGAGTATTAGGGTAACAGCAGACCTCTCCACAGAGACCTGGCAGGCCAGAAAGGGCTGGCAGGATATATTCAGGGTCCTAAATGAGAAGAACATGCAACCAAGAATACTTTATCCAGCAAGGCTCTCATTCAAAATGGAAGGAGAGATAAAGAGCTTCCAAGACAGGCAGCAACTAAAAGAATATGTGACCTCCAAACCAGCTCTGCAAGAAATTTTAAGGGGGACTCTTAAAATTCCCCTTTAAGAAGAAGTTCAGTGGAACAGTCCACAAAAACAAGGACTGAATAGATATCATGATGACACTAAACTCATATCTCTCAATAGTAACTCTGAATGTGAACGGGCTTAATGACCCCATCAAAAGGCGCAGGGTTTCAGACTGGATAAAAAAGCAGGACCCATCTATTTGCTGTCTACAAGAGACTCATTTTAGACAGAAGGACACCTACAGCCTGAAAATAAAAGGTTGGAGAACCATTTACCATTCGAATGGTCCTCAAAAGAAAGCAGGGGTAGCCATCCTTATATCAGATAAACTAAAATTTACCCCAAAGACTGTAGTGAGAGATGAAGAGGGACACTATATCATACTTAAAGGATCTATTCAACAAGAGGACTTAACAATCCTCAATATATATGCCCCGAATGTGGGAGCTGCCAAATATATCAATCAATTATTAACCAAAGTGAAGAAATACTTAGATAATAATACACTTATACTTGGTGACTTCAATCTAGCTCTTTCTATACTCGATAGGTCTTCTAAGCACAACATCTCCAAAGAAACGAGAGCTTTAAATGATACACTGGACCAGATGGATTTCACAGATATCTACAGAACTTTACATCCAAACTCAACTGAATACACATTCTTCTCAAGCGCACATGGAACTTTCTCCAGAATAGACCACATATTGGGTCACAAATCGGGTCTGAACCGATACCAAAAGATTGGGATTGTCCCCTGCATATTCTCAGACCATAATGCCTTGAAATTAGAACTAAATCACAACAAGAAGTTTGGAAGGACCTCAAACACGTGGAGGTTGAGGACCATCCTGCTAAAAGATAAAAGGGTCAACCAGGAAATTAAGGAAGAATTAAAAAGATTCATGGAAACTAATGAGAATGAAGATACAACCGTTCAAAATCTTTGGGATGCAGCAAAAGCAGTCCTAAGGGGGAAATACATTGCAATACAAGCATCCATTCAAAAACTGGAAAGAACTCAAATACAAAAGCTAACCTTACACATAAAGGAGCTAGAGAAAAAACAGCAAATAGATCCTACACCCAAGAGAAGAAGGGAGTTAATAAAGATTCGAGCAGAACTCAACGAAATCGAGACCAGAAGAACTGTGGAACAGATCAACAGAACCAGGAGTTGGTTCTTTGAAAGAATTAATAAGATAGATAAACCATTAGCCAGCCTATTAAAAAGAAGAGAGAGAAGACTCAAATTAATAAAATCATGAATGAGAAAGGAGAGATCACTACCAACACCAAGGAAATACAAACGATTTTAAAAACATATTATGAACAGCTATACGCTAATAAATTAGGCAATCTAGAAGAAATGGACGCATTCCTGGAAAGCCACAAACTACCAAAACTGGAACAGGAAGAAATAGAAAACCTGAACAGGCCAATAACCAGGGAGGAAATTGAAGCAGTCATCAAAAACCTCCCAAGACACAAGAGTCCAGGGCCAGATGGCTTCCCAGGGGAATTTTATCAAACGTTTAAAGAAGAAACCATACCTATTCTCCTAAAGCTGTTTGGAAAGATAGAAAGAGATGGAGTACTTCCAAATTCGTTCTATGAGGCCAGCATCACCTTAATTCCAAAACCAGACAAAGACCCCACCAAAAAGGAGAATTACAGACCAATATCCCTGATGAACATGGATGCAAAAATTCTCAACAAGATACTGGCCAATAGGATCCAACAGGACATTAAGAAAATTATTCACCATGACCAAGTAGGATTTATCCCTGGGACACAAGGCTGGTTCAACACCCGTAAAACAATCAATGTGATTCATCCTATCAGCAAGAGAAAAACCAAGAACCATATGATCCTCTCATTGGATGCAGAGAAAGCATTTGACAAAATACAGCATCCATTCCTGATCAAAACTCTTCAGAGTGTAGGGATAGAGGGAACATTCCTCGACATCTTAAAAGCCATCTACGAAAAGCCCACAGCAAATATCATTCTCAATGGGGAAGCACTGGGAGCCTTTCCCCTAAGATCAGGAACAAGACAGGGATGTCCACTCTCACCACTGCTGTTCAACATAGTACTGGAAGTCCTAGCCTCAGCAATCAGACAACAAAAAGACATTAAAGGCATTCAAATGGGCAAAGAAGAAGTCAAACTCTCCCTCTTCGCCGATGACATGATACTCTACATAGAAAACCCAAAAGTCTCCACCCCAAGATTGCTAGAACTCATACAGCAATTCGGTAGCGTGGCAGGATACAAAATCAATGCCCAGAAGTCAGTGGCATTTCTATACACTAACAATGAGACTGAAGAAAGAGAAATTAAGGAGTCAATCCCATTTACAATTGCACCCAAAAGCATAAGATACCTAGGAATAAACCTAACCAAAGATGTAAAGGATCTATACCCTCAAAACTATAGAACACTTCTGAAAGAAATTGAGGAAGACACAAAGAGATGGAAAAATATTCCATGCTCATGGATTGGCAGAATTAATATTGTGAAAATGTCAATGTTACCCAGGGCAATATACACGTTTAATGCAATCCCTATCAAAATACCATGGACTTTCTTCAGAGAGTTAGAACAAATTATTTTAAGATTTGTGTGGAATCAGAAAAGACCCCGAATAGCCAGGGGAATTTTAAAAAAGAAAACCATATCTGGGGGCATCACAATGCCAGATTTCAGGTTGTACTACAAAGCTGTGGTCATCAAGACAGTGTGGTACTGGCACAAAAACAGACACATAGATCAGTGGAACAGAATAGAGAATCCAGAAGTGGACCCTGAACTTTATGGGCAACTAATATTCGATAAAGGAGGAAAGACTATCCATTGGAAGAAAGACAGTCTCTTCAATAAATGGTGCTGGGAAAATTGGACATCCACATGCAGAAGAATGAAACTAGACCACTCTCTTTCACCATACACAAAGATAAACTCAAAATGGATGAAAGATCTAAATGTGAGACAAGATTCCATCAAAATCCTAGAGAAGAACACAGGCAACACCCTTTTTGAACTCGGCCATAGTAACTTCTTGCAAGATACATCCACGAAGGCAAAAGAAACAAAATCAAAAATGAACTATTGGGACTTCATCAAGATAAGAAGCTTTTGCACAGCAAAGGATACAGTCAACAAAACTCAAAGACAACCTACAGAATGGGAGAAGATATTTGCAAATGACATATCAGATAAAGGGCTAGTTTCCAAGATCTATAAAGAACTTATTAAACTCAACACCAAAGAAACAAACAATCCAATCATGAAATGGGCAAAAGACATGAACAGAAATCTCACAGAGGAAGACATAGACATGGCCAACATGCATATGAGAAAATGCTCTGCATCACTTGCCATCAGGGAAATACAAATCAAAACCACAATGAGATACCACCTCACACCAGTGAGAATGGGGAAAATTAACAAGGCAGGAAACAACAAATGTTGGAGAGGATGCGGAGAAAAGGGAACCCTCATACACTGTTGGTGGGAATGTGAACTGGTGCAGCCACTCTGGAAAACTGTGTGGAGGTTCCTCAAAGAGTTAAAAATAGACCTGCCCTACGACCCAGCAATTGCACTGTTGGGGATTTACCCCAAAGATACAAATGCAATGAAACGCCGGGACACCTGCACCCCGATGTTTATAGCAGCAATGGCCACGATAGCCAAACTGTGGAAGGAGCCTCGGTGTCCAACGAAAGATGAATGGATAAAGAAGATGTGGTTTATGTATACAATGGAATATTACTCAGCTATTAGAAATGACAAATACCCACCATTTGCTTCAACGTGGATGGAACTGGAGGGTATTATGCTGAGTGAAGTAAGTCAGTCGGAGAAGGACAAACATTATATGTTCTCATTCATTTGGGGAATATAAATAATAGTGAAAGGGAATATAAGGGAAGGGAGAAGAAATGTGTGGGAAATATCAGAAAGGGAGACAGAACGTAAAGACTGCTAACTCTGGGAAATGAACTAGGGGTGGTAGAAGGGGAAGAGGGCGGGGGGTGGGAGTGAATGGGTGACGGGCACTGGGGGTTATTCTGTATGTTAGTAAATTGAACACCAATAAAAAATAAATTTAAAAAATGTCTGTAATCTACAAGGTTAGGCATATCCTTCTGGCAGCCCAGAAAGGACTGGCACGATATATTCAGGGTGCTAAATGAGAAACGTATGCAGCCAAGAATACTTTATTCAGTTATGATGTCATTCAAAACAGAAGGAGAGATAAAAAGTTTCCAGGAGAAAAAGAAACTAAAAAAATTTGTGATCACCAAACCAGGCCTACAAAAGATATTAAAAGGGATACTTTAAGGGAAGAGAGAGCCCAAAAGTAACATAGGTCAGAAAGAAACAGAGACAAAATAGAGGAGCAGTGACTTTCCAGGTAATATAATGGCACTAAATTCATATCTTTCAATAGTTACCCTGAATGTAAATGAGCTAAATACTCCAATTAAAAGACACAGGGTATCAGATTGGATAAAAAAGCAAGACCCATCAGTATGCTGTCTGCAAACAGATCCATATTAGAACCAAAGACACCTCCAGATTGAAAGTAAGGGGGGGGTGAAGAACCATCTATCATGCTAATGGACATCAAAAGAACGTTGGGTAGCAATCCTTATTTCATACAAATTAGCATTTAAACCAAATACAGTAATAAGAGATGAGGAAGGACACTATATCATAATTAAAGAGTCTATCCAACAAGAAGACCTGACAATTGTAAATATCTATGTCCCTAACATGGGAGCAGCCAACTGTATAAGCCAATTAATATCAAAATTAAAGAAACACATTGATAAAAATACAATAATAGAAGGGAACTTTAACATCCCATCACTGCAATGGACAGATTATCTAAGCATAAGATCAAAAAGGAAACAAGGGCTTTGAATGACACACTTGACCAGATAGACTTCACAGATATATTCAAACATTTCATCCTAAAGCAACAAGATACACATTCTTCTTGAGTGCACATGCAACATTTTCCAGAATAGATCACATCCTGTGTCAAAAATCAGGTCTCAACTGGTACCAAAAGATTAGGATAATCCCCTGCATATTTTCAGGCCACAATGCTTTGAAACTGGAACTCAGTAACAAGAGGAAATCTGGAAAAAAAAAAAAAACTTAAATACATGGTAGCTAAAGAGTATCCTACTAAAGAATGAAACCAGGAAATTAAAGAAGAGTTTTAAAAATTCACAGAAACAAATGAAAATGGAAAACACTACTGTTCAAAGCCTTTGTGATACAACAAAAGCTGCTCTAAGAGGGAGTAATATAGCAAAACAAGCCTTTCTCCAGAAACAAGACAGGTCTCAAATACACAAGCTAACCTTATACCTAAAGGCATTGGGAAAGAACAGCAAATAAAGCCTAAACCAAATAGGAGAAGAGAAATAATAAAGATTAGAGCAGAAATCAATGAAATAGAAACCCAAAACCAGTAGAACAGATCAACAAAACTAAGAGTTTGTTCTTTGAAAGAACTAATAAAATTGGTAAACCCCTGGCCACACTTAAAATGAAAAGAGAAAGAACCCAAATAAAAATATCATGAATGAAGGAGGAGAGATCACAACCACTACTGAAGAAACACAATTATAAGAACATATTATGAGCAACTACATGCCGACAAACTAGGCAATCTGAAAGAAATGGATGCATTCCTAGGGATATACAAATTACCAAGGCTGAAACAAGAACAAATAGAACACCTGAACAGATCCATAACCAGCAAAGAAATTGAAGCAGTAATCAAAAATCTACCAACAAACAAGAGTCCAGGGCCAGATGGCATACCAGAGGAATTTTATGGTTAGGCATTTATTTTATTTTATTTTATTTGGTTAGGCATTTAAAGAAGAATTAATACCTATTCTTCTGAAGATGTTTCAAAAATAGAAATGGAAGGAAAATTTCCCACCTCATTCTATGAGGCCAGCATTACCTTGATCCCAAAACCAGACAAAGACTCCATCAAAAAGGAGAATTACAGACCAATATCCCTGATGAACATGGATGCAAAAATTCTTACCAAAGGACTAGCCAATAGGATCCAATAATACATTAAAAGGATTATTCACCATGACCAAGTGGGATTTATTCCTGGGCTGCAAGGATGGTTCAATATCCACAAATTAATCAATGTGATACACCACATTAATAAAGGAAAAGACAAGAACCATATGATCCCCTCATTAGATGCAGAAAAAGTATTTGACAAAATACAGCATCCTTTCTTGATTAAAACTCTTCACAGTGTAGGGATAGAGAGAACATATATCAATAGCATAAAAGCCATATGCAAAAAAAACACAAAAAGTATCATTCTTTATGTGGAAAAACTGAGAATTTTTCTCCTAAGGTCAGGAACATGGCAGGGATGTCCACTATCACCACCTTTGTTCAACATGGTACTAGAAATCTTAGCCTCAGCAATCAGACAACAAAAAGAAATAAAAGGCATCTGAATCAGCAAAGAAGTCAAACTCTCACTCTTTGCAGATGACATGATGCTCTATATGGAAAACTCAGAAGACTCCACCCCAAACTTGCTAGAATTCATACAGGAATTCAGCAAAGTTGCAGGATATAAAATCAATACACAGAATTCAGTTGCATTTCTATACACTAACAATGAGACTGAAGGAAGAGACATCAAGGAATTGATCCCATTTAAAATTGCACCAAAACTCATAAGATTCCTAGAAATAAACCTAACCAAAAAGGTAAAGGATCTATACCCTGAAAACTATAGGACACTACTGAAAGAAATTGAGGAAGACACAAACAAATGGAAAAGTATTCCATGCTCATGGTCAGAAGAACAAATATCCTTAAAATGTCTACACTATCTAGAGCAATCTATACATTCAATACAATCTCTATCAAAATACCATCAACATTTTTCCCACAGCTGGAGCAAACAATCCTGAAATTTATATGGAACCAGAAAAGATCCCAATAGTCAAAGGAATTTTGAAAAAGAAAACCAAAGCTAGAGACATCATAATTCCAGACTTCAAGCTGTATTACAGAGCTGTAATCATCAAGACCATATGATACTGGCACAAAAACAGACACATAGACCAATGGAACAGAATAGAAAACCCAGAAATGGATCTCAACTCTATGATCAACTAATCTTCAACAAAGCAGGAAAGAATATCCAATGGAAAAAAGTCTCTCCAACGTGCTGGGAAAATTGGACAGCCACATGCAGAGGAAAGAAACTGGACCACTTTCTTACACCATACACAAAAATAAACTCAAAATGAATAAAAGACCTAAATGTGATGCAAGATTCCATCAAAATCCTAGAAGAGAACACAGGCAACAACCTTTGTGGTCTTGGCTACAGCAATTTCTTTCTAGTCACACCTCCAAAAGCAAGGGAAATAAAAGCAAAATGAACAATTGGGACTTCATCAAGATAAAAAGCTTTTGCACAACAAAGGAAACAGTTGACAAAACTAAAAGGCAACCTACAGAATGAGAGAAGGTATTTGCAATGACACATTAGATAAAGAGCTAGTATCCAAAACCTATAAAGAACTTATCAAACTCAACACTGAAAGAACAAATAATCCAATAGAGAAATGGGCAGAAGACATGAACAGACATTTCTCAAAAGAAGACATACATTTGGCCAACAGACACATGAAAAAATGTTCACCATCACTTGGCATCAGGGAAATACAAATAAAAAGTGCAATGAGATACCACCATACATGTCAGAATGGCTAAAATTAACAAGTCAGGAAACAATAGATGTTGGCAAGGATGTGTTGAAAAGGGAACCCTCTCACACTGTTGGTGGGAATGCAAGCTGGTACAGCCACTCTGGAAAACAGTATGAAGGTTCCCCAAAAAGTTGAAAATAGAGCTACCCTATGACCCAGCAATTGCACTACTGGGTAGTTACCCCAAGGATACAAATAGTGATCTGAAGGGGTAGCTGTACCTTAATGTTTATAGCATCAATGTCCACAATAGCCAAACTATGGAAAGAGCCCAGATGGCCATCAACAGATGAATGGATAAAGAAGATGTGAATGGATAAAGAAGATGTGATATTTATATATAAATGTTTATTTATATATGTTTATATATTTAAATATATGTTATATATATATAGTATTACTCAGGCATCAGAAAGAATGAAATCTTGCCATTTGCAATGACATAGATGGAATTAGAAGATATAAGTGAAGTAAGTCAATCAGAAAAAGACAATTATCATATATCTTACTCGTATGTGGAATTTAAGAAATAAAACAGAGGATTATAGGGGAAGAGAGGAAAAAATAAAACAAGATGCAATTAGAGAGGGAGACAAACCGTAAGAGACTCTTAATCTTAGGAAATAAACTGAGGGTCCCTGGAGGGGAGGGAGGTAGAGAATGGGGTAACTAGGTGATGGGCATTAAGGAGGGCATGTGATGTAATGAGCACTGGGTATTATATAGGACTGATGAATCATTTATCTCTATCTCTTAAACCAATAATACAAAATATGTTAATTAAATTTAATTTAAAAATAATCCATAGCATAAATTTTAGGAACATATATAATTAGAAATCAACATTCAACTATTGTGGAACTCTGTCCTTCCTTTATTAACACACTGATCAAATTGACTATCTGCTTTGTTCAAGACACTTTGCAAAATATCACCAATGATAATCACGGACTGGTGGCTTAGCCAGCCTTAAAATGAAAAGTCAGGAATCTATTAGCATCATACAAAAGAAATGTATTAAGCCATTCAAAGGTCTCTGTGGCATCAGTGATTTGCATGCTTTTTAGTTCTTAGGCAAAGCTAACACTGGAGATGGTGGGGAACAGATGGGCCCAGGAGCCAACAGACTCTACTGTTCATACATGAGTCATCTTTTGTTTTTCCATAAACAGATCAAATGTCAGAAGAATATCTCCAAATGTGTGGTCTAGTGAGAATCATGGAATTTTTACTATGCATATTGAAAGCTTATACCCAGAAACTCTCCCACTTTCAAATGGTCTAATCTATTTACAGTTTGAAAGGGAGAACTTGCACCAACTACAAGGAAAAACTTGAAATCACTGAAATAAAAAAAGATGCTATTGAGTTTGAAAATAATAATTTGAAAATCTAACTGATTGCTAGTATTGCAGTGTGTATTTCTTTATTAAATGGTATATATAACTATCTTCAAGTCGTTTTAGTGTAATTAACAGAGAACATTTGATAGCTTACAATGTGCCACACATTGTTCTATGTGCTTTGTTAATTGCCTGATTTATTACTCACAACAACTTTTGATATAGGTTATTTATCTTGATCCTCTTATAAATTAGAAACCTGAAATACAGAAAGAAGCAGCAATTTAACCAACCACACACAGCTAATAAGCATCAAAGCTGACTCACTATATAATTCAGTCTCAATAATTAGTTTGAATGCTGTTTTTCCAGTCCCTGTATGCTTTAAAGGTTAACAAAATTTTTTAAAACTTGATTCAAGTTTTCTTTCTGAAATTTTAACAAATTTTATCTGTTAGTTTTCCAATTGATGAGTTTCTACATATAGGCCTTATCTTATGTGTACTTCTCAGATAGCTTGAAAAGTTTACTCTTCTAAGCAAGTACAAATGAAGCTATTTTTAGGACTGATTTGAGAAGACTTTTTTTTCATAAGCTACTCTTTGAACACATTGTGGAATTCTCAAAATAGAACAAAAATATTAAAGCTCAAACTCATTTGGGTAACAGAAGCTAGAAGTATGCATAATAGAGAATGGTTTAACTTTTCCTCTTTGTACACCTCAAAAACATCTGAAAAGATTTAACCTTCTCCAAAAATGCTCACGTTTGGGCGGAAACCAAGAAAGAACTTCAGTTCCAAAAGAAGCATTCTTTTATTAAAATTCTGAGTAAATTAGACAAGGCAATTGCCTGAAATTTTGTTGCATACAATGCTACATTTTGTGCCCATACGTGCTCTAGTGCTGACTTCCTGCTCAGTCAGCGCTGATAGTTATTATTCTATAAAATAAATGTTTGCTTCTCAGGACTATAAATCCTGAGACCACCTCGGAATCTTTAATGGACTTCATTTCTTACAACAAAGAGGAATACAGCCTTTTTCTTTTGGTGCAGAACTTAAGAGGTGGTGTAAAAAAAGATATTGGAATCTTTCCCCACCTTCTAACCCAGGCCCATATCTAGTGCCAAGTTTATTATGAACTCCATGGGAAGCAATTGATTTTCTGTCAATAATATCTGTGGTATTTCCTTGGTTTTAAAATCTCACCAGTTTAATAGTAGTTTTTAGCTGTGGGGGGAGGAAGAAGGAGAAACACTACAACATAAATCATCAAATGAACACTGATGGTGAGACATGACTAGATATCAGATGCATTAAGTTTTTTTTAAAAATGTCTTAGAATTGAAGAGATTTGAATATTTGTTGAATTGAATTAAAATAAAATAAAACCCCTCCAAAGTAGAAGATATAAAGTCCCAATTTTCTCTTAAGTTATATCAAAGATGGCAACCATTGCTGCCACAGCTTTTTCTAAGAGAATCTACTTCCATGCCTAGCTACTACTGCATCCATTTCTAAATCACAATTCTTTGGATGATGGTTGGACATTTGACACAATATGGGCCAATCAGATTTTTATATCCCAGGAATTTGAAATTGGACGCAGATGGACTGGCTCAGTTAGCTGGAGAAATCAAGTTTCAAAGACATTAAAATCTGAATCAGAGTCCAGCTCATGGCCAGAGTGATCATCCGTAAGTCAACATTATGGGAGAGCAGAGATAATCAGTGTGCAGAGAAAAGCACAACAATGCAGACTATGCTGCCTTTGAAAAGTGGTAATTCCCAGGTTTTCACTTTCATTGTCTATATGACTCACTGTTTTTAATTTGTTACCCTTTGCCAGTTTTAGTCCTAAAATCATCTTTTCTTCTAAAATAACTTGACTGGGCTTTTTTTAAAAAAACAAAACAGTCCCATTTTTCATTTTCAAGCCGTGATTTGTTGCCTTCCTGGCAGCCACAATGCATACAGATGATACCTACTACAACATTATCCAGCAAGAGCCAAACAACTAAGCAAGTTTAATGACTTGCCTAAGGTTTTATCATTTAAGCCAGAACTGGATCTTAAGCCAGGTTTTCTTTATCACCTAACAAAATGAAATCTGCTCCAAATCTGGTCCTTTCTGTATACCTCTGACCAAAAGCTGCTTTCACTTGGAAATAAATACTGTTTCCAAATTATTTTCCCAAAGTTTATAGGTACACGTTTTCTTACCAAAATAATATTTTAATATTGGCTGAATTTCAAGATTAGGCCTATTTTACCTATTGTGAATTTGAAACTCATTTTGTTTATTAAGAACATTGTGCAATACAATACTGTAGTATTGGTAGTTATAAACAAAACAGTAAATTGAGTAAGAATTCTTATGTATTTTGAATGTTTGATTTGAAGAAGAATAGATTTTATTGGAGGCTTTATGCTGATTCCTAAGAGTAGGTCTGGGGTTTTTCAAAGGCACTTTAGAATTTCAGGAAATCAACTCTTCTCCATTATGCCTAATTACACCTTAAAAGTTAATACTGCCAGAAAACAAACAAAAAACAGATTCAATATGCCCCAAACTGTTATCAATGGTTGCCTCTTATAGTTGAGGTTATATGAGATTCTCTCTTTCTCCTTAATACATTTTTAAACCACTAAGCACTACTTTTATAATCTGAATAAATGCAATAAAAGTAGAAAAATATTGAAGCTTCTTCTTCCTGGATATTGTTGTTTTACCACAATGTTCTGTCCTTATTATTTATGGTCCAAGTCATTTTTAAGTTTGCTACTAAGAGTGTACTTTATTATGCAGAGGTGGAGAGAAAGAGAGAATGTTAAAGGGATTTTGAGCTATGTGAGAGAATTATCTGAGGTGGAAATATCTGAACTGTAATTTGACTGGGGTATCATCATCAGGAGAAAGGAAGGAGGTACTTATTTAAAAAGGAAGTTTCTGTTTTCGAAGGCCTAGAACAGTGGAGTTAAATGAGAGTGACCTTCAGGAAGATATGAGGTAGAATCGGTGTACACATGACTGGGATTGGCATCAAGTAGGCATTTAGTACCGGAAGAAATGCCTATGTAAACAATAGGATCAGCCTTAACTGAAGATGGAAGTAGGAGAGAAAGTGGATATGAAGACACTTCTCTGCACTTCTCCAAAAGCATACACCATGAAATGACTGAAGACTGTATGCATTGGGGTGCCTACGTGGCTCAGTTGGTTGAGAGTTTACCTTTGGCTTAGGTCATGATCCCAGGGTCCTGGGATTAAATCTCACAAAGGGCTCCTGCTAAGGGGGAGTCTGCTTCTTCCTCTCCCTCTGCCCCTATTCATGCTCTCTCTCTCAAATAAATAAAAACTTTGGGACGTCTGGGTGGTTCAATGGTTGAGCATCTGCCTTTGGCTCAGGGCATGATCCCGGAGTTCCAGGATCGAGTCTCACATTGGGCTTCCCACAGGGAGCCTGTTTATCCCTCTGCCTACGTCTCTGCCTCTCTCTGTGTGTCGCTCATGAATAAAAAAGTAAAATCTTAGAAAAAATAAATAAGATCTTAAAAAAATACTTTTCTATGCATTATTACATGTAATCTACTCAAAAACCCTAAGTGTGGTGAGCAAATTATGGTTCAAGATTCCCCAAACCACATGGCTAAAATGGTGGAGTAACTGAATAAGAGATTCTGAGGGTATTATTCAGGTATGTTCCAACTTGATCTGAGGATGATCAGAATATCACTTAATTGGAGAAAAAAATGGTGGGGAAAAGAGGATACAACATCAATGGTAATGAGGGGGCTAAAAAAGAGGCGGTCCAATTTTAGAGCCTTCAGAAGGGACAAAAGTAGCCATTCTGTCTCATTCAGGCCCCTCAAACCCAAGCCTATACTTATATAACAAATACAACTCTGACTCATCCCAACAAGTGTAGAGAGAGAACATAGGACAATAGTCATCTCTTCTGTGACCAAGAAGGCAAGAGGCACCCTCATCATTCAAAGGGATAACTAAATTCACTATCTTTTTTTGTTATTAAACAAAATCTTTATTAATCTATTTCTCTGGATACCATATTGGCTTTTTTCTTCATAATTATACTAGTAGAAACAGAGGTTATCTTTCCTTCCTCGCCTTACATTTATTCATCTACTGAATGCAATCTGCCTTCTCTGTTCTCTGATGCAACCAAATCTGCTTGTGTTCAGGTCAACATTGACTCCAAATTTTAAAAACCAAATGGAAACTTTTCAATCAGTATCTTACCTAACCCTTCTGAAACATGAACTACTGCATCCTTTTGTTGTTTTGTCTTGTTTTTTTCAACAAGCATATTCTTTTACTTGAAGTACTTCAATATGGTCTTATAGTCTGCTTGTGAAATGAGACCTGACACCAACTCCCTGCAGAACTCTCTGGTGGGGAAATGTGGTTTGGGCAGGGGACTGGACTGGTCTTCTGGGGAAGGGGCCCTGCCATACTGGGACTGAAACAAGCTTGATGGAGAAAGGTGGTACCATCAGAGCACAGAGGGGTGGGGCTTGGTGTAAGCTAGTTAGGGAGCCAGTGTCCGGCTGAGCTGCTTCCCTCACTTGGCTCAATGTTTATGCTAAGGGGCAGAGGAGGGAAATGGTGTTAGCCAGCTCCCCTGTTCTGAAAGACATCTCTATGAACACTGCCTCCCAGGGACGGTCTACAAGATGAGCAAATAACTTCCCCACTATGTGCCCCAGGCATTCTGCAGATCACTGTTTCCACTCTGTCTACACCCAAGGTTGTTTGCCTACCTTCTCTCCAGGAGTAGGACAGTGCCCTCTGGGCTATATTCCAGCCAAGTCCACTGACCTTTAAAACTCCAGGCTTTAAGCCCCATTGGTTGCAAGGATTCCCAAAATTCAGCCTCTCTCATTTTCCAAGCCAATGGCTCTGGGGAAATGTTCTTGTGCTTTCCCCTGTGTGCTCTTCTCTCTCCATCTCTCTCTCTCTCTCTCTCTCTCTCTCTCTCTCTCTCTCTCTCTCTCTCTCTCCACAAGCACAAGCCCCTCCCCTCAGCAGCACCTGCAATTCATTTCTGCCCTAAACCACATCTCCACACTTCCTACCTTCTTCAGTGTGGCCTCTTCTCTCCCTTTAGTTGTGGAGTTTGTTCAGTCAGCCTTCGGGCTGATTTCTGGGGTATATAGGATGACTTGATAGTTATCTAGTTATGTTCATGGGTCCTCCTACTCTGCTGCCATCCCTGATGCCTCTAAATTCACTATCCTATCATGCTTCACAGCCATTTAAAGGGAAGAAGGAGGAAGGAAGGAAGGAAGGAAGGAAGGAAGGAAGGAAGGAAGGAAGGAAGGAAGGAAGGAAGGAAGGAAGACGGAAGTATGTACAGTCAAAAAAACTGAACCACACTATTACTGATTGCCCTAGGCCATGATCAGTGTCTCTATACTCCACTTTCCTTCTCCTGTGGATTAAGTTACCAAGGGGCACTTTTTTACAGGGCACAGCTCTCATCACTCTTAGACTTTCCGGCTCCAAACACATCCCATTTCTGGGGCTCCCAACACACTGAATTAGTAAATTATTTGTGTGAAGTAATGAACACATAGATGTGCTCTGAAGTCTCACTCAGACCACTGCTCCCCAAATACACATAATGGTGACAAAGTAACATAATACATGAGGCCCATTTCTTCATCAGTAGAATGAAGATATTGGGTTCAGTGATTGCTAAGATTATTTCTCAAAAAAATGTTAATAAATGAAAAGTAAGTGAATAACTTATTTATCCATTCATTCACCCTATGTCTTTTGATTGGAACATTCAGTTCATTTACATTTAAAGTAATTATTGGTAGGTATGAACTTATCACCATTTTATTACTTGTTACTGTTTTTGTAGTTCTCATTCTTTTCCTTTTTCTTATTCACTCCCTTTGTGGTTTGATGGCCTTCTTTAGTGTTATGCTTGGATTCCTTTCTCTTTTTTGTGTATCCATTATGGATTTTTGATTTGTGGTTACCATTAGGTTCATAAATAACAACTTACAGCAGTTTATATTGAGTTGATGATTGCTTAAGTTTGAACACAGTCTAAAAGCACTACATTTTTACCACCACTTTATATATACAATGTCATATTTTAAAACATAGATATAATTGTTTTTACCCTCTTGTATTTTAACCTCCCTACTGTTTTGTTGTTTTAGATTTTACTTGAGATAGAGAAAGATCACAAGCAGAGGGGAAAGGTAGAGGGAGAAGCAGACTCACTGCCAGCACGGAGCTCTTTGCAGAATTTGATCCCAGGACCCTGAAAGCATGACCTGAGCCAAAGGCAGATGCTTATCTGACTGAGCCACCCAGGCAACCCCTACTGGTTTTATATGTGATTAATCTCCTACCTTTATTATATATTTGTTTTTACTTGTAAAATTTATTCCTTTCATAATTTTCTTACTTCTAGTTATGGTCTTTTCTTTCCACTCCAAGAATTCCCTTTAATGTTTCTTATAAGACTGGTTTAGTGGAGATGAACTCCTTTACTTTTGTTTGTTTGGGAAATGCTGTATCTCTCCTTCTATTCTGAATGATATCCTTGCCAGATAGGGTTATTCTTGGCTGAAGACTTTTCCTTTCAGCATTTTGAATGAATCATACCATTCTCTCTTGCCCTGCAAAAATTCTGCTGAAAAATCAGCTTATAGCCTTAAGGGGTTTCCCTAATAGGTAACTGTTTTCTTTTCTCTTGCTGCTTTTAAAATTCTCTTTATCACTACTTTTTACTATTTGATTATTATGTGTCTTGGTATCGACTTCAGTTAATTTCATTAGGGGTTTTTGTGATTCCTGGTTTTAGATATCTGTTTCCTTCCTCAGATTAGGGAATTTTTCAGCTATTATTCTTCAAATAAGTTTTCTGCCTGCTTCTCTCTCTCTCTTCTTCTGAGATTTCTATAATGCAGATGATGTTGATGGTGTTGCTGAGTTCCCTTAATCCATTCTCATTTTTTATTATTCTTTTTTCTTTTTGCTGTTCAGATTGGTTGCTTTCCATTAGCCTATCTTCCAGATCACTGATTCATTCTTCTGCATCCTCTAAACTGCTGGTGATTCCTTCTAGCGTATTTATAATTTCAGTTATTGAATTATTCATCTGACTGTTTTTAAAAATATTTTGTATCTCTTTATTGCAGGTCTCACTGAGATTGTCCACTCTTTTCTTAAGTTCAGTATCTTTATGACGATTAGTTTGAATTATACACATACTGCTTATCTCTGTTTCCTTTAGCTCTTTTGTTGTGATTTTGTCTTGTTCTTTCATTTGGAACATATTCCTCTGTCTCCTCATTTTGTCTAACTGTCTGTGTTTGTTTCTGGTATTGGGAAGGTCAGCTACATTTTCTGATGTTGAAAAGTAGTGACCTACCGAAGTCCTGTGGTACCCTATAGCACAATGCCCCCTCTTCACCAGAACAAGTTGCTTCAGGAGTGTATTCTATATGGGCTGTGTGCACCCTAGTACATGCACCCTACTGTGCACCCAGGTTTGCCTTCAGTCCAGTTGTCTGCAATGGCCCACTTCGCCTACGGTGGGCACACTGAGCAGAGATTGCTCCCTGCACTTTTGAGGGGCATGTCTGAGGCCATTCTGGACTCACAGTTGGGTAGTGGCAGCCATCAGGCTAACTTTCTGCACAGTCTGTCTGCTGCAGTTCTGTGCACATCAAACTGCAGGGCACTCTCCCTGCCCTGCCCCCTAAATGGTTTTCATTGGTCAACAGAGCCTACAGTCAGATTAGGCATTTGCCCTCAGTCCATCTGCTGGAGCTGCAGTTACCCCAAAATTGCAGGGTACTCTCTTAGGCTGCCACCTGAAAGGCTCAGGAGGACTGGTATATGTGGTTATCTACTCATTTCCCTAGGGCTGTATCTCAGCAAGGTTGTGTGTTATGCTGGCTCATTAAGAGGGGGGACTCTATTTCCTATCATTCTCTAGCTCTCCCAGAGCTAAGTGCACTGATTTTTAAATTACCTGGAGTTAAACCCCACTAGTTTTAAAAACACACACAGTTAAGCCCAACTGTTTTTCAAAACTGAATGATATGGGGGTTTGTCTTCCCAGTGAGGTCCTCCATGCCTGGGATACCTGGTGTGGGCTCTGCTCTTTTCATTTCTCTATGCTTGTGGTGTCACCCTGTTTATGATTAGTCTCACTAGGAGTTTCATTCCTAACCATGTCTCTGCCCCCCTTGCCCTTTTTTGATGTGGCTTCCTCTCTGCAAAGAAATGTGGAAAGTCTGTTCTTCCAGGCTTTGGGTCATTTTCAGGGTTAGTTGTACAAACGTAGCTGTTACCTTGGTGTTCCCAGGGGAAGAGGTGAGCTCAGGATCCTCCTATCACCATTTTTACCACAATTCATCCATATGCTGCTTATAAGAGACTCAATTCAGACGTAAAGACACATGCAGATTGAAAGTGAAGGGATGGAAAAACATTTACCATGCAAATGTAAGTGAAAAGAAAGCTGAGTAGAAATACTTATATTGGGAAAAATGATTTTACAACAAAGACTGTAGCAAGAGACAAAGAAGTACACCATATAATGATAAAGGGAACAATCCAACAAGAGGATGTAACAATTGTAAATTATCTATGCGCCCCACGTAAGAGTACCTAAATAGATTTTTTTAATTGACAAAAATAAAAGGAGAAATTGGAGCACCTGGGTGGCTCAGTGGTTGAGCACCTGCCTTTGGCTCAAGGCGTGATCCTGGGTCCAGGGATCGAGCTCCACATGGGGCTCCCTGCAGGGAGCCTGCTTCTTCTCCCTCTTCCTGTGTCTCTGCCCCTCTCTGTGTCTCTCTCATGAATAAATAAATAAAATCTTTTTTTTTAAAGGAGAAATTGGCAGAAATACAATAATAATATGGGACTTTTTTTTTTTTTTTTTGGTTGATTGATTGAAGATTTTATTTAGGTAGTCCTGAGACGCACGCGCATATGCGCACACATGCACGGACGCACACAGAGGCTGAGACACAGGCAGAGGGAGAAGCAGACTCCATCCACGCAGGGAGCCCGCTGAGGGACTCGATCCCAGGACCCCGGGATCATGCCCTGGGCCAAAGGCAGGCGCTCAACCGCTGAGCTACCCCGGCCTCCCTACCTGGAGGCACTTTGATAGAGTAGCAGCAGCAGCAAAGAAACACGCACCGCCGCTCCCCCCACCCCCCACCCCCCCCCAAGTGAAAGAAGGTCCTGCTGACTCCCCTCCTTTTCCTCTGAGAAGAGAAGCACACCCCCTCTCCTGCCCCTGGAAGGTGCCTTTGGGGGGAGCGCCGGGAGGGGAGTGAATGGGACTTTAACACCCTACTTACATTAATGGATAAATAATTCAGACAGAAATCAACAAGGAAACAGTGGCTTGAATGACACATGAAACCAGATAAACCTAACAGATATATAAAGGACATAATAAAGGCCAGATATGAAAAATCCACAGCTAATATCAAAGTCAATGGTGAAAAACAGAGCTTTTTCCTAAAATCAAGGCAAGACAAGAATGTCCACTCCCACTGTTATTATTCAACATGGTACTAAAGCCCTCACTGCAGCAATCAGACAAGAAAAAGAAATAAAAGGCATCCAAATTGGTAAAGAAGAAGTAAAACTTACACTATGTACAGATGACATGATACTATACATAGAAAACCCTAAAGACTCCCCCCCAAAAAACTACTAGAAATGATAAATGAATTCAGGAAAGTCACAGGGTACAAAATTAATATACATAAATCTCTTGAATTTCTATACACTCATAATGAAGCAGCAGAAAGAGAAATTAAGAAAATAATTCCATTTACAATTGCACCAGAAATGATAATATACCTAGAAATAAACTTAACCAAGAAGGTAAAAGACCCATATGCTGAAAACTATAAAATACTCTGAAAAACACTGAAGCTGACACAAACAAATGAAAAAATATTCCGTGCTCACGAATTGGAAGAAACAATATTCTTAAAATATCTCTACTACCCAAAGTAATCTATAGATTTAATGCAATCCCTATCAAAATACAAAGCAATTTTCACGGAACTAGAACAAATAATCTTAAAATTTGTATGTGACCACAAAAGACATCAAATAGTCAAAGGAGTCTTGAAAATAACAAACCTGGAGATATCGCAATCCTTAATTTCAAGATATACTACAAAGGTACAGCAATGAAAGCATTATGGTACTGGCACTAAAATAGACACATAGATCAATAAAACAGAAAAGAAAGCCCAGAAATAAACTCATGCTTATATGGGCCAACTAATCTATGATAAGGGAGGCAAGAATATCCAATGGGAAAAAGACTTCTCAACAAACGGTGTTAGAATAACTGAACAGCTGAATACAAAAGAATGAAACTGGACAGCTTTCTTACACCATACACAAAAATAAACTCAAAATGAATTAAGCACCTAAATGTGAGACATGAAACCATGAAACTCTTAGAAAAAACCATAGGGAGTATTTCTTCTATATCAGTCATAGAAACATTTTTCTATGTATGTCTCTTTAGGCAAGGGAAACAAAAGCAAAAATAAACTAGTAGGACTATACCAACATAAAAAGCTTTTGCGTGGGGAAGGAAACCAACAGAAAAGCAACCTACAGAATGAGAGAAGATATTTGCAAATGTATATCCCATAAAAGGTTAATATTCAAAATACATAAAGAACTTATACAGGGGCATCTGGGTGGCTCAGTTGTTAAGCATCTCACTATTGGTTTCCACTGAGGTTGTAATCTTAGGGTTATGAGATTGAGCCTTGCATTGGTGTCTGCACCAAGAATCCATCTGCTTCAGATTCTCTCTCCCTCTGCCCCTCCTGCTCATTCTCTCTCTCTCTCTCTCTCCCCCCCAAATAAATAAATAAATCCCTAAAGAAAAAAAAAAAGACCTTACACAACTCAATACCAAAAAACCCCAAATAATCCAACTTAAAAATGGGGAGATGATCTCAATAGATATTTTTCCAAAGAAGACATATAGATGGTCAATAGACACATGAAAAGATGCTCAACACTAATCATTCTGGAAAGTGCAAACCAAAACCATGACAAGGTATCACCTTACACCTTCCAGAATGACTAGAACAAAAACAAGAAATAATAAGTATTGCAAGAAATGATAAGTGTTGATGAGGATGTATAAAAAAAGAAACTCTCAAAAAAAAAAAAGAAACTTTCATGCACTGTTATAGAAATACATATTAGTGTAGCCGCTATGGAAAATGGTATGGAGGTTTTTCAAAAAATTAAAAATTGAAATACCATATGATCAGTAATTCTGCTAATATGTATTTATCCAAAGAAAATGAAAACACTAATTTGAAAAAATGCATGCACCCCTCCTGTTTATTGAAGCATTATTCACAATAGCCAAGATATGGAAACAATCAAAGTGTCCATCTGTAGATGAATGGATAAAGAAAACACATACAAACACACACACACACACACACACACACACTGGAATATTAGTCAGCCATAAAAAAAGAATAAGATCTTGACTTTTGTGATAATGGGGGTGGACCTAAAGGGCATTATGCTATATAAAATAAGTCAGACAGAGAAAGACAAATGCCATGTGATTCCACTCATATGCAGAATTTGGGAAACAAAACAAATGAACAAACAAAGGAAAAAAGAGATGAACAACAACAACAAAAACCAGACTCCTAAGTACTGAGAACAAATATAGGGGAGATGGGTGGGGGTGGGAGTGGGGTGAAACAGACAAAGGAGATTAAGAGGTACAAAATTCCAGCTACAAAATAAATAAGTCATGGAGATGAGAAGCATAGGGAATATAGTCAGCAAGATTATCATAATGTTTTTTGATGACAGATGGTAGCTACATTTATTTGATAAGCAGTGTGTAATGTACAGAACCATTGAATCATTATGTTGCACACCATTATGTTTTACTATAATACTCTATGTTAATTATACTTCAAAATACTTATCTACCTACATACATACGATTTCCAGGACCTAGGGGAATAAAGGTTATTGCTTAATAATTACAGAGTTCTGTTTGAAGTGAGGAAAAGTTTTGGGAATAAATAGTGGGGATGGTTGCACAATATTGTGAAAACAAAATTAATGCAATTTAATTATACATTTAAAAATGGTCCAAAAATCTAAGATAATAACAATCACTAAAGTAATAAAATAAGTAGTCAATGCATTCTTTCAGACATTTCTTGGATGAGACAGTTTCATTTTCTCTCTCTCTCTCTCACACAGACAAGGTTGAAGATACTGTAGATTTTAATATGCACAATTTCTTTATCTACCTGTAATGAGGGGAAAAAAATGCTACCAACTAAAGCATAATACCCAATGACTGTAAGATGCATCTCAGTTTCAGAGATGTTCAACTACAAAACAATATGAGTCATGGAATCAATGAAATGCAGTGTGTATGTGTACTTGTGCATGCAAGTATGCACACTGTATGTGTGCATATATAGGGGAATGTTTGAATTGTTGGAAGACTCTCATTTCTTGCATTATTGGCCTTTACTATAACATTGTTATACCATTATATCAAATGGTGCTAAGATCATTTTCATTTCTCCCTATAATACCTCCCACTTTCCATGGATTATTCTTCATATCCTCACTCCAGGCTTCCTGAAGTCTTAACCTTCCACCTGGTTCCCAAACATCTCCATAACTTCTTAGAAGTAACTCGTATTCCAAACCATGATAATTTTGACTTTTCTAGCTCCCCTGTCCCTTTTAAAATAGTTCAGTCTTATATTCCATTCTGTTAGGTCTTGCTAAATGATTAGAATAAAATTTGTGAAGTAATTAGAGCTAGTGTTTTCATGGTGGGCAATAAATTTTTCAGATGTTATATTTTCATCTTAATGTAGGCCTTTCTTACCAAAAGAAACCCAATATGCATTTATTAAAGAATAAGGATGGTGGTATATAAAGAGGAAGAGTTTTGTTCTCTTAAAATTATACCACTTCAAAAATGTAAAATCTGGGTGACCAAGGGACTAACAAAAGTCTGAAGAGAAACTTCATTTTCCTTTGTCTCCTACAGGAATGCAAAGGCAAAGTCTCAGAAATAAGCAGCTTCTTTGACCCCCATACTTGCGTTAAAGGATCATCTTTTTCCATCTCCTCTGCATTGCCATCATCATCATCATCATCATCATCATCATCATCCATCATCATTATCACCCTCTTGCTTACATCTTTGATTTGGTTCCTAAAAATAAAACCTCAGAATGAAAGTAATTCCTTTCTCCAAGATCTGAATAGCAACTCAGTGCTTACACTGAATAATAATCTTATTTCATGTTGTATCCAAATTTTGGAAGATAAAAGACCAGCTCAAATATACTGCACTTAGTTCATGGCAGAGCTGAAACAAAATGTCCTGACTTGGGACCTGTGGGTGGCTCAATGGTTAAGCATCTGCCTTCAGTTCAGAGAGTGATCCTGGGGTCCTGGGATCAAGTCCTGCATTGGGCTTCCTTCAGGGAGCCTGCTTCTCCCTCTGCCTATGTCTCTGCCTCTCTCTGTGTGTCTCTCATGAACAAATAAAAAAAAAAATCTTAAAAAAAAAAGAATATCCTGACTCATGGTCTAAGGCTCTTCCCCAGGTACCCACTGGAAATTATGAAACTCCTGCAACCTTCCTTGCTTCTCAATCCTAAATTTCAGAGGACATAGATTACCAGTTGGTGGTATCTTCCTGTTCATATGACTCATTTGTCCATGTCCCCCCCACCCCCACCCAACTGCTTAAAACTCAGGCCTCAAGCTATCCAGCAGCAGTACAGTTATCCTACCTGAGGATGGCTGGGAGACTTGACAATCTGCTTCTACCTCCATCACATTTGAAGGAAGGAGAGGGTGGAGAACAGAGAGCTGAGAAACCACTGGAGAAAGGGGTCATGCTGGAGGAAGACAAAAAGGCAGAAGCCAACCGGGAAAAGAAAATGGTATGGAGGACAGGCAGTAGAGAGACAGAAAGAATGATTCTGAAAAAAAAAAAAAAAAAAAAAAAAGCCAAAGAATTAGGAAAATTGTTATATCATCCAGTAAAAGGTGCAGTGATTATCAAGATTTTCTGCATCTAGCCAGAGAAAAAAATTTAAGTCTCACAAAACTGCCATCTCCCTCTCTGGAACAAATAATCTCTCATGATTTACCACAATATTTGACATCTAAGTTACTGAGGCTTGTTTTCTGCTTTTTATTTCTCCTTATGGTTTACAGAAGAATACACCAGAAAGAGCATACCAATTACAAAATCCCAGACTCCTAGAATTACAATGATAACTGAATAGTTCTAGAAAGATCCTATTTAAGAGTCATCTTATTTAACATATGCATTTTTCAGTTAGAGAAACTGAGACACAGAATTACAAATTTGCCCGTAACTATTTATATACTTTATTTTATTATTTTTAAAAATATTTTATTTACTTACTCATGAGAGACACAGAGAGAGAGAGGCAGAGACATAGGCAGAGGGAGAAGCAGGCTCCACACAGGGAGCCGGATGTGGGACTCCAACTCTCCAGGATCAGGCCCTGGACTGAAGGTGGCACTAAACCGCTGAGCCACCCGGACTGCCCTATTTATATACTTTAAATCATTAAAATATGACTCTGTAGACCAGGGATTGGCAAACTGTTTCTATTAAGGGCCAACTAGTAAATATTTTTGGCATTGAGGATCATATAATCTCTGTCACACTTACTCAATTCTGCCATTATACAGCAAATGCAGCCATAGACAACATATATACAAACAGATATGGCTATATTCCAATAAAGCTTTATTTACAAAAACAGAGTGTGGATGAGGCTTGACTAGTAGACTGTAGTTTATTGATACCTGATCTGGACCTAGTTGTTTATTAAATACCATGTGAACATCCCAGGAAATCATATGAATGGCAGGCATAAATTAAATTAGGAATGACAGTTAACAATGGCTGCCAATTATGGAGCACTTCCTGTGATTTTCCTCATTAAATTGTTCCACCAGTCCTGTGTGATGAATACTATCATGCTCTCCTTTTTTTTTTTTCAGATAAGGAAACAAAAACACATGCAAGTCAAATAATTTGCCAATGGTTATACAGGGAGAAGGTGGTAGTGTCAGTATTTGAACCCAGGTCCTGTCTCACTTCAAGACTCAGTGCTTAACAATTAAGGGATACAGTTACTTGGGAGACAGAACAGAAAGTCACATCTAGTTTCTCACAAAGAATTGAATGTTTTCATGTTATTCTGAAGGAAATTTCCAATAGTTTAAATATTTTAATAGTGCATTCATATCAACAACTTGGATGATGCATGAGTCAGTCTCTCTCTCTCCCCTCACCTCCCCTTGAAACATTCATTTTGTTACCTTTTTCACATGATCTGTCTGTCAGGCTCTCTAGCACACACACTAAGATTTAAGGAAGGATATTAGATGGAACCACCCACCTCAGACACTGGGATGCAAAGGGTCTCTAACAGTGAGAGGAATTCAAGCCTGAAGGGGAAAAAAGGGCAGCTCTTGATGATTATCCTAAATTGTTGAAGCCAAACCAGGGAAGACTTGAGGAAATGACTCACTGGACCCAGGAGAAAGGAAAACAGCCGAGTGATGGCAGGAGAAAATGAGGATAATATAGCCTTACTGTTAAAGTGAGGGTTAGAAGTCCACAGAGACCCAGAAAGGAAACACTGAAATGGCTGAGTTACATTCCTGAAACTAACATGCAATATTGTTTTATCAGGCTTTCAGCTGTTTGGGCCAAGAATGAGGCAGGAACAGATTTCTTCTTAACAGAGATATCATCTCATGTTCTTTACTGTCCCCAGATTTTCTCCTCTGCTACAGCCCTAAGGAGAAATTACAGCCATCTCTGTTCCTTCTATTCTTGAATCACAAATCTAGCTCTTCCTGACTCAGAAGCTGAGATTGGTGTGAAAAACAGATGCATTATACTGCAGCCATAAAAAATCTCCTAACATTGGGACAACTGGGTGGCTCAGTGCTTGAACATCTGCCTTTGGCTCAGGGCATAATCCTGAGGTTCTGAGATTGAGTCTTGCATCAGGCTCCCCAAAGGGAGCCTGCTTCTCCCTCTGCCTATGTTTCTGCTTCTCTCTGTGTGTCTCTCATGAATAAATAAATAAAATCTTCAAAAAAAAATCTCCTAACATCTGTACTGAGCCCATGAAAGGACTTCAAGCCATCCACATTCCAGGTCTTAAAAAAAAAAGCCTGATAGAAACAGTTGGAGAATGTTTTAAGCATGAATACAGTTAGCGTTTACTCAGTAGGTCACTAGAAACAGAAACAAAACTATGAGGTAAGTAAACTTTATCCTTGGTCTTTTCCGACCCATCTATCAAATTGTCACTGAATTAACATTCTTATTCATTAATCAAGACTCTGATCATGCCACTCCTGTGCTCACAAGCCTGCAAAATTAACACACCATATTGGCAATGGTGCTGTAAAATACACACTTTCATTTTTTAAATAAAATACACATTTTCATATGTTGGTGGTGGAAGTGTAAACTGGTACAATCTCTAAGAAGAACATTTTTGCAGTGTCTACCAAAATTAAAAATGCATATATCTCTGACCTAGGAATTTATCCTATAACTGTACTGGAACTGTATGAAATGGGATATGTAGATTATTTTTTACAATATTATTAATAAGAATAACAGATAAATACTTTTCAAAAGAAATTATATGTGATAGCCATGGAAGTGTGCCCCGCAGATCTTCCAAGAGATCCTGTTGCAGATGACATGATACTCTATCCAGAAAACCCAAAAGATTCCACCCAAAAACTGCTAGAACTGATACAAGAATTCAGCAAAGTCACAGGATATAAAATCAATGCTCAGAAATCAGTTGCAGGGATCCCTGGGTGGCGCAGTGGTTTGGCGCCTGCCTTTGGCCCAGGGCGAGATCCTGGAGACCCGGGATCGAATCCCACATCGGGCTCCCGGTGCATGGAGCCTGCTTCTCCCTCTGCCTCTCTCTCTCTATATATCATAAATAAATAAAAATTTTTAAAAATTATTAAAAAAAAAAGAAATCAGTTGCATTTCTATACACTGAGACCGAAGAAAGAAAAATCAAGGAATTGATCCCACTTACAATTGCACCCCAAA
This sequence comes from Canis lupus dingo, assembly GCF_003254725.2. NCBI lineage: Eukaryota > Metazoa > Chordata > Mammalia > Carnivora > Canidae > Canis > Canis lupus. Next base: position 10,970,119 of record NC_064246.1, on the reverse strand, counting down.
CCACAAAATACCTAGGAATAACCTAAGGAATAGGTATAAACCTATTCAAAGGAATAAACCTAAGCAAAGAGGTAAAGGATCTGTACTCTGAAAAGTATAGAACATTTATTTAAAAAATTGAGGATGACATAAAGAAATGGAAAAACAATCCGTGCTCATGGATTGGAAGAACAAATATCTTTAAAATGTCTATGCTACTTAGAGCAATCTACACATTCAGTGCAATTTCTGTCAAAATACCATCAACATTTTTCACAGAGCTGGAACAAACAATCCTAAAATTTGTGTGGAACCAGAAAAGACCCTGAATAGCCAAAGGAATGTTGAAAAAGAAAACCAAAGTTGGTGGCATCACAATTCTGGACTTCAAGCTATATTATAAAGATGTTATCATCAAGACCGTATGGTACTGGCATAAAAACAGACACACTGATCAATGGAACAGAATAGAGAACCCAGAAATGGATACACAACTTTATGGTCAACTAATCTTTGACAAAGCAGGAAGCAATATCTAATGGAAAAAAGTCTCTTCAACAAGCGGTGTTGGGAAAATTGGACAGCCACATGCAGAAGAATGAAACTAGACCATTTCCTCATGCCATACACAAAAATAGACTCAACATGGATGAAAGACTTAAATGTAAGACAGGAATCCATCAAAATCCTAAAGAACACAGGCAGCCACCTCTTTGAATTCAGATGCAGCAAAAAGCAGGAGAAACAAAAGCAAAAATGAACTATTGGGACTTCATCAAGATAAAAAGCTTTTGCACAGCAAAGGAGAGTCAACAAAATGAAAAGACAATCAAAAGAATGGGAGAAGATATTTGCAAATGTCTCATCAAATAAGGAGCTGTGAACTGGTATAGGTACTATGGAAAACAATATGGAGTTTCCTCAAAAAGTTAAAAATAAAGCTACCCTACAATCCAGCAATTGTACTACTAGGTATTTATCCAAAGGATACAAACATAGTAATTTGAAGGGGTATATTCACCCCAGTGATGTCCACTGAGGGATGAATGGATAAAGAAATGTGATATATATGTATATATATATATATTCCAATGTATGTATATATATACACACAATGTATATTCCATTGTATGTGTGTATATATATATACATACATTTCTGTATTGTAATATACATTTATGTATTATATATATGTATGTATATGTATAAATATACATACAATGGAATATATATACACAATGGAATATTACTCAGCCATCAAAAAGAATGCAATCTTGCCAATTGTAGTGACATGGATGGAACTAGAGGGAATTATGCTAAGCAAAATAAGTCAGATAAACAGATGAATTGGTGGAATTTAAGAAACAAAACAGATGAACAAAAGAGAAGGGAAGGAAAAATAAAATAAGATGAAAACAGAGAGGAAGGCAAATCATAAGAGACTCTTAATTCTAGGAAACAAACTGAGGGTTGTTGGAGTGGAGATGGGTGGAAGGAAGAGGTAAATGGTTGATGGGCATTAAGGAGAGCACTTGAAGTAATGAGCACTGAGTGTTGTATGCAACTGATGAATCACTAAATTCTACCTCTGAAACTAATAATACAACATATGTTAATTAAATTGACTTGAATTTATTTTATTTTTTTAGAATAACAAAAAATACTTTACTAAAACATAAGACTTACAGAAGTTTCCAGACAAACCATACAAAATGGTTACAAGCTTTTTCTTGAAGGAGGGATTCTACATTCAACAGCAAAGTCACAATGTTATTAGTGAGGGCTGTATTCTTTATTTTGGCTCAAACAATCAGGCCTCCATCTACAGTGTCTAAATAAAGTTAGACTTGGTTAGAGAGCATATTCCAAAAAACTGCTTATTTTAACCAAAGCAATTGGGTCGCCATAAAATAAAACTACCTCTACCCTAAAAAAGAAAAAGAAAGAAGAAAGAAAGAAAGAAAGAAAGAAAGAAAGAAAGAAAGAAAGAGAAAGAAAGAAAGAAAGAAAGAAAGAAAGAAAGAAAGAAAGAAAGAAAAAAGGAAAGAAAGAAAGAAAGAAAGAAAGAAAGAAAGAAAGAAAGAAAGAAAGGAAGGAAGAAAAACATCCACACCCCTGTAGCTAACCCTGACAACTATCTTCATTCATAGTGCTTTATCCTTAAACCATAATGGGAGAAATGAATAAAGCAGAAGGCAGCCACTGCTTTTAAATGTTTCACAACAATCCAGATGGTACTTCTAGCCTCTGCTCATGCTTTACAACAGTGAATCAGGATAAGACATAGATTTGCTAATGTGCATTTAATCACCAAAAGACTGAAGATGTCTGGACTTTTATCCTATAATGTTTCTAAGACTGTGTCCATTAAATGCAAACAAAAATGAAGAAGTCTTGGCAGAACAGAAGTGATGCACACTTGATTAGATCGATTTTAAATATTATTCATGGCATATAGCCTAGTCCATACTTTAGCTGTTTCTAGGGCTTGGGCTTCGTTGGTCTTACACTGCTCTGCTAAATCACTTGCTGATGGATAATCTGGATTGGGAGCATTTACCAAAGCCTGGATTGAGAGCAGAACTGTGTGGATCTGCAGTGCTGGGGACCACTTATCTTTCAAAATATCTAAACATATTCTTTCCAACTTGTCTACATTAGGATGACAAATTTTTGGTCATGAAATATACTTTAGGGGCTGCCATCGGGTGTTCTTCTGGAAGGAATAGTTCAAGTTTAAAAGTCCCTCCCTCAAAAGGGAAGTCCTGGGGACCAGCAAAGACCACATGAAAATAACAGGCCTTGCTCTCATCTGGTTCTGCTTTAATGCAGGAACTGGTTCTGCTAGCAAACACTGGGTTTCCTTGATAATCCTGTGGGGCAGCCCGGCTATCCTGTCAGATTCGAAGTTTGGCCTCTGGTCTTGACTCTCAATTAAATTGAATTTAATTTCTTTAAAAAAGAGTTCCTACTGCAACAAGCATATCTGATGGACAGCTAATACACTTTTGGATCCAATAAAATCTTCATGTCATGTCACATTTCCTCTGGGCTTCTTCCAGCCAATGAATGAGCAAAATGGAGTTATTAGAATCAGGTCATTTCAGTAGACAGAAGAGTTCTCTAATAGCCTTGGCTCAGGAGATCTTCATTGGCCTGGCCAAGCATTTCTCAGAACTATTCTACAATATGAGTCTCTTCTGACCCATTCCTTTCTTTCTTTCTTTCTCTTCTTTCATGAGTGTCAGAATTTCTCCTCTCCTCATTTTATCTTTCATGGGCATTTCCCCCCAATAAATCTGTTGCACTTTTAATCCTGTGTTGGTGTTTCCTTCTTGTAGAACTCAAACTGACATTCCACTGAAGTCAGAAGACAATGTAATGACATCTCTAAAGTGGTGACAGAAAAAAACCAGCCTAACTAGAATTGCCAGTGAAAATATTTCCTTTCAACAAAAATAAAGAGACTACTTTGCCAGCAACACACCATTGAAATAAATACTAAAAGGAATTCCTTAGGCAGATGGGAAATTTCCTTGGCTAGAAATAGAAAATTGAAGGAAAAGAAAAGCACTGGGAAAAAAGCACTGAAAAAGCACATGTGGATAAATATAAAAGAATACTATTTAAAGCAACAATGACTACAATGTCTTTTAAAATTTAGAACATATACATTAAAATACATGATAACAATAGCACAAAAGGTAGGACAGGGAAAATGAAATCAAGTTATAAGGTTCTTACATTTTCCAGGAAATGCACTGGTAAGGTAGACTATAACCAGTGTACCATGGATGCGTATTGAAATCCCTAGGGCAATGGCTCTCAATTGGGAGTATTTTTCCCACCAAGAAGTATCTGGCAAATAAACACATGACACAGAGACAGATTAAGAGAAAGAAGAAGGGAGATTTGTCAATATGTGAAGACATTTTTGATTGTCACACTGTAGGAGAAGTGTCAAAAGCATCCTTAGCTGAGAAATGCTAGCTAAAAGACAGAGATTATCAGAAAAAAGACAGATTGTCAGATTGTCAAAACTAACAACAACAACAAAAGTTTTTTTAAATGATCCAAGTATATTCTGTCTCTAAGAAACTTACTTTAAATGTAATGATATGGGCAGGTTAAAAGTGAAAGAATAGAAAAGGAGATTCTATGCAAACTCAATCCAAAGAAGGCTGAAGTAGCTGTATTAATATCAAATGAAGAAAACTGCAGAGTAAAATAAGTCACCAGAGATGACGAGGGGCATCACATAATGATAAAATGTACATTTCACTAAGAAGACATAATACTCCTAAATATATTTGCACCTTTAATAGAGCTTCAAAATGCATGAAGCAAAACTGATGGAATTAAAGACAAAAATGAGCAAATCAACAACTATATCTGGAGACTTTAACTTTTCTCTCTCAGTTGTGGACAGAACTAATGGAAAATCAGCAAAGTTATAGATGAACTGAACAACTCCATCAACTAAATGGATCTCACTGAAATTTTTAGAACATTTCACCACCAACAGCAAAATGCATATTCTTTTCAAGTGCATGTGGCATATTCATCAAGATGCAAACCTTAACAATTTAAAACAATTAAAATCATGCAAAGTATATTCTCTCAGTATAATAGAATTAAAATGTAAATAATAATAGAAAGATAATAGGAAATCTCCAAACACTTGGAAATTAAACAGCACCCTTCTATATGAATCCATGCATCAAAGAGCTCTCAGAAAAATTAGAAAATATTTTAAACTGAACAAAAATAAAGCACAACATAGCAAAATTTTCATGATGATTAAAGCAGTGCTTCAAGGGAAATTTTGGCTTCAAATGCTTACAGAAAGGATATTAAACTAGAAAACGGAGAAGAAAATAAACTCAACATAAGCAGAATGAAAGAAATCATAAACATAAAAGCAGAAGTCCATAAAATTGAAAATAGACAAGCCAAAAAACAATAGAGAAAGTCAAAACAATCAAAGTCTTGTTATGTAAAAAGATCAAGAAAATACAAATTAACCTGTAGCAAAACTGACCAAAAGAAGAAAGAAGACAAAAATTACTATAAGGAATGAAAGAGAAAATATTCTATATTTTCTATATTCAGAGACCCTATAGAGAGTAAAAGGATAAAGGGATACTTTGAGCAACTCTACACACAAAAATTTGACAGTGTAGAAGAAACGGACCATTTCCTGAAAAACCACAAATATCAAAACTAATCTATAATAATATACAGATAATATTAATAGTCCAAAACTATTTTTCAACTTGAATTGATAGTTTAAAATCTTCTGAAAAAAATTTACCCAGCATTTCTTTTGGTTTACAGTGGGAAGATTTCAGGTTATTTAGCTCACTGTATTACTAGCCATGTAACTCTCTTAAGTTTTTTTAAGCCAGTATGAACTGAGTTTTTTGTTAAAGACAGACTTCTTAAACATCATATTTCCATGAAATTTGAAATAATATTGTACTTGCAAGGTGTACAAACACAATACTGAGATGACCCAGAGCAGTAATTATAGAAATACTGGCAGTAGTAGCATTATGGAGTAGTGGCAACAGTAGTCCAATAATAGTAATTATGACTAAGAGATACTAAGCACTTACCTGTGGCACTCTGCAAAAAACTTTGCATTTACAATATGATACCACAGTGTTGTAGAAGAGGAAACAGAAGTATAAATATTAAGTAAAAGAATAAAAACATGGTGAAATGGAGTATTAAGTGGGACTTTCTGTAGAATAATTTTCTTCTCAGTCTACCATCTTGTTTATAATCTTCCTGCTCTGGGATAGAAGGGAACTAAAGGAATTATCATTTTTTTCTACCTATACAAAAATGCATTAAATGACATGCACTTGGTCTTGAGGAGAGTGCCTCTAGCCCTAAGAGAAGCAAGTCCTGGCAGCACGAATATCCTGCAAAGAAAGTAAGCCAGCTTTGTGCTTCTCCAGCCAGGATTTGCTTTTTTCACCAATTAGACCATATTGCCATCAACTCTACTTGCTGAAGGCTCCCAGTGCCTGCTGAAACACACACACGTACAGTGAATGAATGTAGAGTGGCTAAGAGAGCTCCCAGATTAATTAACAGAAAGAATATCTCAATGGGATGGTCAGTCTCTGAGCTGCTATAATAGTGATCTTCAAAAACTATGCAAATTCATCTTGTTTACTTATTGAAAAAAAGACGCTGAAAGGGCTGTTATGCAGTGTTAAGCAACAAGTCCATAAACTCTTGCTAACTTCAAGTTACTACTTTTCATTAACCTGAAAATTGAAAGAAAAAAATACATGCAAGTAAACGGAAAAAACAAACAGATGAGCACCACTTATTTCTATATTTTCTCCATTCTGATGAGGCAATGATCCAAGAAACCACATTCTTGCCCTTACAACTCAGCTGCCAACATGAATGTGATTCTTTAGCTATGAGAAAACGTCTTTGAAGGGTACAGGTTAGTTAATATTGGAAATTCTTGTATACTTTGGGAGATAACACTATTTGCCCTGATAAGGGCCAGTACTTTTTTTACCTTGATAAGGATGGGTATTTTTTCTTCCTTTTTATCTGGACTTGTCAAAAATCAATCATGTCACCCTGTATTTTTCCTTTTTCTCCCTCTTGCCCTTGCCCATTTGGGGGTTAATGCCAGTAACATGTTTTCCTGATATAGTAGTGAATATAATCCAGTATTCATGTCCCCTATATTAAATAAAATCTTGAAACCTAGAAGTTCTTTCTTATTTAGGAACAATAAATAAAAGTTACAATTTGTAGAAGCTACAAAGCAACGATATACTGCCTGTGACAATGAAAGTGTTCAGCTTTAGGACTTTTAAATCTCTTCCTACAAATGAATTCACTGGCGTTAAGGTTTACACTTCAAGTGTAAAGATGGTGGATACAAAGAAGAGAGGGAAGGAGAAAGAAAGGAAGGAAAGGAGGAAGGTAAAAGGATGGAAGGAAAGAAAAGGAGATTGGTGGGTGGATAGGAAAAAGAGAGAGGCGATCCCTGGGGCTCAGCGGTTTAGCGCCTGCCTTCGGCTCAGGGTGTGATCCTGAAGTCCCGGGATCGAGTCCCACATCGGGCTCCCTGTGTGGAGCCTGCTTCTCCCTCTGCCTGTGTCCCTGCTTCTCTCTCTGTCTCTCATTAATGAATAAATAAAATCTTAAAAAAAAAAAAAAAAAAAACAGAGAGAGAGAAGGAAAAGGGAAGAGGAAATCCAAGTTGGATTTCAGGTCCCTAGGATGAAAGTCAACCTTGAATGGCAAAAAGAAAATACAGCCAACCCTTGAATTTCCAGCTACCTTTTGGTTACTATTTGGAGAGCATTGCTGACATGTAAATTCGCTCTCAGTAAAAAGGCTCTATCCTGTGAATCCAGTGAGCTTTATGCCTGGGATATAGAGAATTCTCAGTAAATATTTGGTAAATAAATAATTGAATGAATAAACATACAAGTTTACTTTTGTACGTTAGTAAAAATGAAGCTTATATGTTTAGTGAGTTGCCTAAAATCATAAAGAAAATCTTAAGTACCTAAAATATATTAGATGGAAATGTAAGAAAGATTACCAATTGGGACCTAAGAGATGTGGATTCTGGTTCAGGGTTTGTTTTGTCATTTCACCTCTTTGGGTCTCTAGATTGCAGAAGGCAGGGATTCAGCTATACTGTTTTCTGCTCTACCTTCAATGCCTAGCACAGTATCTAGTACATACTAGATGCTTTACTTATTTTTTTCAAGCTTTGATTGTATTTTATTGTCAGTGCTTGAGATAAAGCAGTTTTTAATGGAAGAATAAGAAAGTACGTGGAACTAGTACAAGGAACCCATAGACACTCTGAAGAGCTTTAAAGGACTCAATAAACAGTTAAATACTTAACATTTCTTCATCTGTAGAATTTGGTTTCCCCATATAAAAAAAAAATTAAGATGTTGGTACCAAGGCTTTCTACGTGCTTCTTACGATTCCATGTCACTGTGAGAAGGATATCTGTTCCCAGTCCTTGTTTCATCCCCCACTTCCCAACTTTTACTGCTCAAGTTGTAAAGGAAGGCAAATACAGGTGGGTGAGGTTCCAACACCCTTTCTCCAGTGTTATACCATCATCCTTCCAAGCTTTTATTTTCACAAGAAAAAAACCACAAAAATGCAATTTTAATTGAAAACAGTGCATCAATTACTTCATTGTCTATTTTGTAAAATGAGTTCCAGAATCACCACAGACCTCCCAATCTCCCAACCTCAGCAGTGAAAGATTCCCCAAACTTTCACATTAGGTGGTTCTAGTCATTCATCCCTAGAGAGGAAGCAAAGTGATATTCTTTCTCCATGTCTTCTGGGGGTGCTCAACAGCAATAAACTGGCTGGAATAAAACAGCAACAACAATGCTTCATGAATCACAGGATGGTTACTTGAGAGAGACTAATTCTCCCACACTCTTACAGGAAGCCCTTCCTCCTCTTTTCATGGTACTGCCCTAGTGAGAAAAACATTAGCAAATCTTGAAGTACAGGCAAGAGAATCCATAGAATTGTCAGTACAGCCTTCCCATTTGTCCAGAGAGGGAGAGGGACCCACCTGCCCAGAAGATGCATGTTTATCCTTTTTGGAGGACTCCTTTCCTGAGGAGGGACGGTCCTGCCAGTAGCTCACTCTCAGTGACTATAGGGTAATGTGCAGTATTCTGAGGAGGGTCCTAGTCAGGGAATTAAGAAACCCAATTTGACTTCTGACATACTATATGCTTTGAAAAAGTTACTTTCCTCTCTGAGAATCAAATTCCTCAATTTTTAAAACTTATTTGTCCTTTTAAGTCATTACAAAATTCCTTTTTCAAAACTGCTTTTCTAAATTCTAAAAATAATACATATATCATTGAATTCTTTTAAACACAGATAAGTTAAAGGAAAAAATAACAATTATTCATAATCCAACCACCCAATGATATTCACTGTCAACATTTTTGTGTATACCTTTTGGTGACACCACTTAGGACTTTAGCATCACTCAATGTTTATTTCCCAGTAAGGGTTATCTTTTTTAAAGATTTTATTTATTTACTTGAGAGAGACTGAGAGCAAGCACAGAGTGAGAGGGAGAGAATACAGAGAGAGGAGAAGCTAGCTCTCCGCAGAGCTTGATTCCAGGACCCTGAGATCACAATCCAAGCAAAGATGTTTAACTTACTGAGCCACCCAGATGCCCCTGAGTGTTACCCTTTTTAATGTCTTCCTGAGGCTTCACTTGTGCCAACAATGCTGTTCATATACTAGGAAATTAGAGAATCCCCCTCAGAAAGTAAGTCAATTATAGACTGTGACAGTCTTTTGAATGCCCTTGATGGTAAGCCCTTTGAGGCTAGTTGTGAATATTGGAGTAATCATTTGAAAACAAATCTGCATGATGAGAAGCATCAAGCTGGGTACCTGTTTTTGATGTTTGTTATTATCATTACCATAAAATTTAAAGACTCTTTTTCATCTTTCTCTAGAGTTTCCAAAACTTTTGATGCTTCAAGGAGAGGGATACATTTGACTATTTTAGAGCAACATTTCCCAAGATGTATTCTATGGCATTACAGATGCTGGAGATTCTCCCTTGGATAAGAGTTGTGTGGTCAAAAGAGTTTAGCAAAAACTACATATTTTATTCCATTAAAGACTCACAGTACACACTTAATATATTAAAGGCTGAGATTTCTTTGCTAATAAACCTCTTTAATTTTCATTAACTGTATTTACTAAACTTATTTAAGTTCAAAACACTTGCTTGGGAATTTCACATTAGTTTTTCCATCAATCTGTCATGACAGATCATATAGTCTGTAGGGCAAGCACACAGAGTTCTATGGACACATAAGTTTAACCTATTTGAACCTCAGTCTCCTCCTTTGCAACATAAAGATTAAAATTTTACCTATATCACAGGTACCCTAAAGACTATACTAAACAAAACATGTAAGGAACATAAAGCAGTACTAGCACATAACAAACATTCAAAGAAATGGGATTTTTTTATCTTTTGGTTGAAATAGATGAGATTATGAAGAGAGGATGAAGATGGAAAAACTTTGTGGAGGAGAAGCAAGGCAATGGAGAGTAACTCCTCTTACTTGATATAGCAAGCTCCTGCCTGGACAGAGGAAACTATTTTTGGCATTAAGGCAGTCTAGATTCCAGAGAAGCCATCCCAGTATAGAATATCTAAATTTTTTTCTAGGATATAAAATGCATCTTTTAAAATACATGGCTGAACCAGCGGGAAAAAAGAGAAAATAATAAAAAAGTACAAATCCAAAGAAGAATGGAAGCACTAGAGGCTCATCGTCTTTAGTAGCTAACAATTTGGGTTTAATGGTCTATGTTCAAGTGGCAAAAGACAATCTTGAGATTGATGCAATGTGGAAGGTTTCTACTATACAAATTCAGGAGCCCCTCACAGATAATGAGGGCAGCAGATGAAATAGGGGAAAACAATAAAGGAATAGGTGGTGGGAACACTATGCTGTTTCACCCTTGGTGAAGTTCCATATGGAGCAGAATAAGAGAGAAAAAAAAACTCCCCTAATAATTCCTAACTCATAGCAAGCCTCACACAGGTTTGGAGTTAGAATTCATACTATCCAAGCACCCTCAGGTTAATGGTGCCATAAAACATTAGACGAAGCAAAAGCTGGGGTGTCTGGGTGGCTCAGAGGTTGAGCCATCTGCCTTTGGCTCAGGGCATGATCCCGGACCATGATTGAGTCCCACATCAGGCTTCCTGCGGGGAGCCTGCTTCTCCCTCTGTCTATGTCTCTGCCTTTCTCTGTGTGTCTCTCATTAATAAATAAATAAAATCTTTTTTAAAAAAGCAAAAGCCAATTCTCTCTTGAATTAAACTGACTTAAAGGCAGACCTCAAAGATGTCCCAGAGAAAATTTTAAGCTCCCTAAGCATATTTGGAAATAAATCATCAACATCATGATGTGAATGATCTGCAGAGTCAGTCCTACAACTGACAGCAGATGATGGAATTACCAGATACCAAATACAAAATAAATGCAAAGAGCTTTACAGAAGTATTTAAAGTTATCAACATTGTTAAGCCAAGATGGGGAAAAGAACAAATAAAATATCTAAAGATAAAAATTAATAATCAAAAATGAACCTAAAAAGGAAGTTTAAACACTGGTCTAGACACAGATGAAGGGAAAATTAGTGATCTGGAAAATAGATCCAAAAAAAAAAGAAAATTACACAGACTGAAGCACTTTATTTGAAGGAGAAACCAACAAACCCACAACTATAGTGAGAGATTTTAATGTATATTTCTTAGTAATTGGTAAAGAAGCAAATGAAAAGTTGGTAAAGCTATAAAAGATTTTACTGCATAATCCAACAGTTTGGATGCCTGGGAAGGATAGCATCAACAGCTGCCAGTCATTCAGCCCTTAGTGTGAATGAGCCCTTCCCTGTTTTTTTTTTTTTTAAAGGTTTTAATTAATTAATTTATGATAGTCACACAGAGAGAGAGAGAGGCAGAGACATAGGCAGAGGGAGAAGCAGGCTCCATGCACCGGGAGCTCGATATGGGATTCAATCCCGGGTCTCCAGGATCGCGCCCTGGGCCAAAGGCAGGCGCCAAACCGCTGCGCCACCCAGGGATCCCGGAAGGAGATTTTAAACCTATGTCAAGCCACATTTCCTTTTTTTTAAAAAAAAAAAGATTTTATTTACTTACTTGAGAGAAAGAATGAGCAGTGGGGAGGGGCAGAGAGAGGGAGAGAGAGAGAAGCAGACTCCTGCCTGAGCAGGAAGCCTAATGCAGGGCTCAATCTCAGGACACAGAGATCATGACCTGAGTTGAAGGCAGATGTGTAATAGACTGAGCCACCCTGGCACCCCTCAAGTCTCACTTCCTTTAAGAAGTCTTCCCAAAAAACTCTCCTGTAATTAAGTAGACTTCAGTAGGATGTTTTTGTGATTTCTTGCTCTTAATGTTTGTCATTTTACATAATTCTAGTTCTTTTTTCTTTTATTTTTGTTTGGCTTTCAATGAAATACATGCACATGATTTTTAAAAATTGCAAAATTTGCAAAAATACATACAAAATACATATAGGAATCCCATCCCCCCCAAAAAAAAGAAAAAAAAGAAAATTAAAATGACCTAGAGATAAGCATTGTTAGTGTTTTATTATATTATCAAGAGTTTTTTATGTATATCATCTCATTCATTTACTGTTTAACATCTATCACATGCCTCACACTGCATTCAGGCAGCAGTAGTGAAAAGTAAAGTCCCTATTCACATGACACATTTTTCCCTATACTTTCATATATATGAAATATACATACTTTTAACTTAAAAATAAATGAAGAGGAAAAAAACAAATGATATACTTAGGAATTATTCTTATTATTCATGTATCTCTTATTTTCTCAGTGAGGAACCAGATAGCTGTAATCATGGTATTCTTCATATTACCAGGCAGAATATTTTTTCATAGAAGACACTTAACAAAGTATGCTAGATCCAAACATTGAGAGGGTCTAAGGGAGCAGGGAAAAGGCAAGAGGCAATTGTGATCATGGGTCTCATCTTTAGGCAGGTCCTATTGTATTACAAACAAGTTATTGGGGGCTGAAGTGGGGGGCAAGAAACACTGATTTGTAGGGTTTGCTAATTTCCATGGTATAAATACTCCCACATGGCCAATTTCAAGTTTTCATGTTCTAGAAAACATACTCATTACTGACCCTCAAGAGCTAGTACAAACCAGCTCCAGAACAAAATTGCCTGGTTCTGATAGAACCCTTACATCCTTCTTCCTCCTGGTTCTGGTGGTGCCATGGAGAATGGAACCCTTTCTCAGGAGGAAGAGGAAAGAGAAGGCTGGGATGCCAGAAATCAACCTCACCAAATCCTCCTTTTGTTCTAATCCAGTTTCTTTTGTGGAATTCTGTTCTGCTATCTGGATAATCAGTGGCTTTGCCTAGAACAAATGACTATTATACACCTACTACATGATGTTGTATGGGATACAGAAAACACAAAGGTGTGATCCCTACTCTCCACCAGTTCACCATAGTGGGCTAGAAGACCAGAAAAATTGCTAAGTGATTATTTAAAAATTGGCAGAGAAAATAAACTCACTCAGAGGTATGATTATTTACAGAAGTTCCGATGCAATATAATGAGGACTTTCGTGTAAGACATGTGATATGAGAGAATCAAAGCCCTTATTCTGTATTTGCAGTTTCTGTGGTCCTTTGTGATTTTTTTTTGTGTTGTTTTGTTTTTTTTGCAGTTTCTGCAGTCTTAAGCAAGTAATTAGTAACTCTATGTACTTACCTTATAGATTGTTATGAGACCTGGCACACGGTAAGTACTCAACAAATACTAGAATTAATAAGAATTAATAACAGCACTGCTATCAATAGTACTTGTAATACCACATGAACAAAGACAACAAAACAGAGAAGACTGGGGCTATTTCGTGGACTAGCCAGTAACTTGGTTTTTATTAAAATCTGTGGTTAATGAAAGTTTGAAAAATTATTATAGGAGAGCATTGAGAATTAGACTGTTTGCTTGGTTTTATAAATGACAAAGAACCAATAGAAATCTAGTGACATGGTCTGAGCTGCATTTTGGGAAGATTAAGCTTGAATTATTGCTACTTTCCCAAACAGGATTGGTAGCTTTTGCTGATATCTGAATAGATTAAGGCAATGTTGAGCGTGGCCACAGGACCTACGCAGTCAAGAGTTTGTCTTCAGGGATCTCCCTGTGGCCTCATCCCTGGGAATGATTTGCCTTCAAAGCAGGCAGCATGTATTTTCCTGAAGCTATGCCAAGTCCTTTTTCCCTTTCTTACTTCGCTATTTTTTGGCTCATAGAGTCGCTAAATATAAGCAACCTTTAAAAAGATCCCCAACCAATGCATTCCAAGGAGTATAAAAGCTATCTAGGAATTGAAGGGACATACTAAAGTTCATCAAGATAAACCTGCTTCCATGTCACAGTCTATAATATTTTTGTCCAAGTTTTGGGGGTAACCAGGTCCTAACAATAACTTTTCACATTTCTTATTATCTTATGTAAGAGGCAATACTTTTCTCAAGTTTGTTGACCTATGAAGGAAAAAAGCTGTTGGAGAAGTTTGTTGCAAAACTGGAAACAAAATGTATCTCAAATAGTTTACAAAGGCTATGAATCAGGGGTTGGGAGGTGGCCCAAAATTCCTGCTTCCTGTTGAAAGCACATTCAGCTCAGTGGGACGCGTTTGTCTGGTTGTGATATGTAAATGATCTCCATTGTGTATTTATGCTCGAAATTTTCACTGATTCCTGTTATTTCAGACCACATACACCCACACAACTATGATTACTTGGAATCCTTGACTGGAATACATCAAGAGTAATCGGGCTGGTATGCCATCTTTTGTTGATAATTAGAAACTTTTGGATGTAACACAAGAAGTTAACAGATTTCCCTGAACCTAGCCATATGTTTGAACAGTTACAGCAACAAATTTTTTTGCATATTCCTAGCTGGAACTCAAGAAGAACTTTTTGACTACTGCACAGGTCTAACCCTAATGTTCTCCAAAATACTATTTCATAAACAGAAACAAGATCCTTGCCTGATAAATTATTCAGACCTGGTTAAGACACCATGTTGCACAAAATCTATTCAAAGGGCCTTTCTTTTTTATTTTATTAAACTACAGTCAGGCCTCAGGGAAAAGATAAAGGTTTCCATTGCAAGGCAAATTAAACACCCCCATGTAATTTATCATGTGTTGTGATTTAAACTGGAAGACTCAATAGAATGTTAAAGATTTTCTGCATCTGATTATAAAAGTGAAAGAAGAAATACACATGGAGTTGATTGTGCTTTGGATGATTTGGGGAAACCAAGAAGACTCTATTTTTTTTTTTTTTAATTTATCTGACAGAGCACAAGCAGGGGGAGTGGCAGGCAGAGGGAGATGGAGAAGCAGGCCCACCGCAGAGCAGGGGGCTTGAGGCAGAACTCCATCCCAGGATCCTAACCTGAGCTGAAGGCAGGCACTTAACTGAGCCACCTATGCACCCCAAGGAGACTCTATTTTTTAATATACCACATATCCAGGCCCTAAATACTAATGAAAGAGAGATTTCTCTAGAAAAATCTACCAGATCAAAGCTAGTCACCCAAAATGAGGAGGCAAATTCGATTCACAGGATAAAAAACAAAAATTTAACTAAATAGTAAAAATAAACACAATAAAGGTTTTAAAATACACCAATAATGTTTTTATCAGAGAAAGCAAATTTATGTAAAGAAAACATGGCATAGGAATCATTCAGATAATATGAAATAACAGCATTATCAATATCAGATGAGGTCAAAAAAAGCCAAGATGGTGAAAACTTTAGATGGACTTCGAGTAGGTCTGTAACTTAGAGAAAGGGAAAGACTGTGGTTAATCTAAAGAGCTTGGGAAGGGGAAGATGGTGGAGTGGGAGGTAGGCTTGTCTACTTCCATGTATACAACTAGATAACTGTTATATCATCATAAATACCCCAGAAATCTATCTGAAGTCTGGCAGAACAAACCCCACAACTAAAGGTAGAGAAGAGGCCACATTAAAGAAGGTAGAAAGTATGGAGATGTGGCTTAGAAGAGAAAACAAATGATGGCTGTTGTGGTGGGGGTGGAGCCAAGATCGTGAAGAAGGACAAGAGACAGACTAATAGAGGGAAACACACAGGGAAACAAAGCCCAATAATAACTGGCTTGGAAAGTAAGAGGGGCCAGATTTCATGAGTTCTTGCAACCAGTGGGGCTTCAAGCCTGGAATTTTATTTTATTTTTTATTTTATTTATTTATTCATGATAGAGAGAAAGAGAAAGAGAGAGAGAGAGAGAGAGAGGCAGAGGGAGAAGCAGGCTCCATGCAGGGAGCCTGATGTGGGACTCGATCCCGGGACTCCAGGATCACACCCTGGACCAAAGGCATGTGCTAAGCCGCTGAGCCACCCAGGGATCTGGAATTTTAAAAGCCAACCTGCTTGGCTCTGGGAGAGCTTGGAGGACATTAGGTTGCTCCTGGAGAAAAAGAAGGGCAAACAGCCTGATGACATACTGTATGGAAACAGTGATCTGAAGAGTGCCTGGGGCACACATTGGGGAGGTTAGATGCTTATCTCAAGAGTTTTTCCCAGAGGCAGCATTCATAGAGAGACCCCTCTGGGTACAAAGGAACTGGCAAGCACTATTTCTTTCCCTGATCTCCCCTGCACAGGGCCACCTGTGGTTCCTGTGGTTGCTGTAACACAGGAACCACTGTGATGCCTATATTTGCTACCTAACTGGCTTACACCAAGTCCCACTCCCCATGCTGCAGAAGGACTGCTCTTTCCAGTCATGTTTCCCTCAATCTCAGTGCAGCAGATCCCTACCCCCAGAAGACTGGCCCAAATCCCCGCCAATACCATGTCTCCCAACCCAAAAGTTTTGCAAGGCCTTAGTTCCAATGGCAGTGGCAACAGGTCTTATTTCACAGGCAGACCAAAGAATGCTTAGTTAAAATGTGCCATTTTCATGCCAGGGACCAAACACATACATAAGTAAAGAGAGCCTCTGCAGATGAACTGGCCTGAAAGATAAAGCAGCCAGGACACAAAAGCACAGTACACATTGGAGACACTCCCAGAAGCATCAGGAACTGAGGAACAAGAGACACTACACTGAAGGGTGCTATAGTTCCTCTTCTTCATAAAGTCATTACCCTCAAGAACAGGAGATGTAGCAGATTTTTCTCACACATAGAAACAGGCACAAAGACTTAGACAAAATGAGAAGACAAAGGAATTTCTCCCAAATGAAAATCATGACAAGACCACAGTGAAATAGATATAAGTAACATGCCTGATGGAGAATTTAAAGCGATGATCATAAGGATAGTCACTGGAATGGAGAAAAGAGTGGAGGACATCAGTGAGACCATTAACACAAAGATAAGGAATAACATAGGAGAGTCTTAATAAACAAAATGAGAAACATTCTTGATAGAATGTATCAACAGCAGGTGGGAGGAAGCAGAGGAACAAATTGATGACCTAGAAGACAGAGTAATGGAAAGTAATCAAGCTGAACAAAAGAAAGAAAAAGGGATTATGCAAAATGAGAATCAACTTAGAGAACTCAGTGACTCCATCAAATATAATAACGTTTATATTTTAGGAGTCTCAGAAGGAGAAGAGAGAAAAGGGGACAAAAATTTATTTGTAGAAATAATAGCTGAATACTTCCCTAATCTGGGGGAAGAAACAGATACCCAGATTCAGGAGGCATAGAGAACCTCCAATGAAAATCAACAAAAGCAGATCCACACCAAGATATATTGTAATCAAAATGGCAAAATATAGTGATAAAGGAAAAATATTAAAAACAGCAAAACAAAAGAAGACAATTTATATACAAAGGAAACCCCATAAGGCTATCAGGAATTTTTCAGCAGAAACTTTCCAAGACAGAAAAGAATAGCATGATACAATAAAAGTGTTGAATGGAAAAACCTGCAGCCAAGAATACTCTATCCAGCAAGGCTATCATTCAGAATAGAAGGAGAAATAAAGAGTTCCTTAGACAAACAAGAACTAAAGGAATTTGTGACCACTAAACCAGCCCTGCAAGAAATATGAAAGGGGACTCTGAGTGGAAAGGAAAGACTAAAAGTGACAATATGAAGGTAGGAAACACAAAAGCAGTAAATAGAATATTTCTATTTAAAAAATCAGTCAAGGGGCAGCCCCAGTGGCTCAGCAGTTTAGCGCCACTTCAGTCCAGGGCCTGATCCTGGAGACCCGGGATTGAGTCCCATGTCAGGCTCCCTGCATGGAGCCTGCTTCTCCCTCTGCCTATGTCTCTCTCTCTCTCTCTCTCTCTCTGTGTCTCTCATGAATAAATAAATAAAATCTTTTTTAAAAATCAGTCAAGTAACTCACAAAATAAAAGATGCAAAATGTGACACCATATACATAAAATGTGGGGGGAGAAGAATAACAAATGGATTCAAAATTAAATAGCTAATAACTTCACATTGACAGCTACATACAGAAGATGTTATATACAAACCTAATGGTAACCCTAAATAAAAAATCACTAATAAATATACAAAGAATAAAGAGAAAGAAATCCAAATATATCACTAACAAAAAACCAGCAAACCATGAAAGAAAGACAAGAAGGAATCAGAGAAAATCTCCAGAAACAACCACAAAACAGTTAACAAAATGGCAATAAATATGACCTTGCCTGCACCCATCCCAAGCCAGCAGTTCTCTACTTACCCCACACACAGTGAGACAAACTATGCACCAGTGCTGACAGAGTGGACATGGGCAGAGCAATGTTGTCCAGGCTTGGACTGAGGCTGCTGCTTCTAGTGCTGTTCCTACTCATACAGATTTACTCAAATCAATCAACTGTTGTAACACTTTCAAGTAACTTCTTCCCAGAATACCTCAACTGCCCCCAAATCCAGCTAATGTCACTACCAGAGCAACTGGTTGTGCTCTGCAGCCAGTAGCCAGCCTCTTCATGATCTCATTCTTCCTTCTACACCTCTACTTTAAGATGTTCAGTTCAAGAAATACATATGCTTTCCCACCTTCTAAACCTAATCCAAATGGTGTCTAGACATACAATGTGACAAGGAAAAGAATAGGTCTTCATTGAATCTGTTAACTCTATACTATATTGACACTTGAGGATCCCTGGGTGGCTCAGCGGTTTAGTGCCTGCCTTCAGCCCAGGGCATAATCCTGGAGTCCCAGGATCCAGTCCCGCATCAGGCTCCCTGCATGGAGCCTGTTTCTCCTTCTGCCTGTGTCTCTGCCTCTCTCTCTCTCCCTCTCTCTCTCCGTGTCTCTCATGAATAAATAAAATAATAAATAAAAAATATAAATAATAAATAAATAAATAAATAAATAAATAAATAAATAACTATATTGACACAGAAAATGTTGAGGATCCCAAATTTGACTGGTTTGAAGAATATGTGAAGGGTTTGACTGGATGATGAATCTCTATTAAATCTATTGGAGTTTCACATACAATATGAAGAGACAACATCCAAGACAGTCAAAGATGATTTCTATAAACACGGCTTAACAAGTATGAACATGTAAAATTCTGCCTTGAAAATAAGAATAGGTTTTATCTTGCCTAAATCTAAAGGATGAACTCTTTTCTCTGAGTCTTTGGATTTGACATTGCATTTGATTTTTTATATAGTAACTGACATATGCCAGAGCAACAATGGATTGGACTCTATCTCAGATTGAAGCATATTGATCAAATTTTGCTTTTACACTTATCACCAATTCCTATTCAGCAACAGTGCCAGATTCACTTAGCTAAACTGATCCCAAAGAGTAGAAGTACATTGATCTCAACTAATTTCAAAAGGCATTTTATTTCTGCTTATTTTGAATACTTTTTACTATTTAAAAAACGACCTGTTTTGAAGGTACAATTGACACATCTTGAAATAAAAAAGGCAAAATATGTGCAGGAGCCAGAATTGTAAAACAAGTATTGGGGAAGTGAAGACTGGAAGCTTACTTACATTATATTCAGAAAAACTTTATACTCTTTTTGTAAATACTTTTTTTAAAAACTCTGAATCAGAATAGCCACATTTGGAACACTTTCTGTTAGTCAATAATTTTAGGTAGTTAGAACCTAGTCCTAAGCCTAAAGTGGGCTTGATTCTGGAAAGTAACTCTTTTCACAATGCACAGAATGCTTTTTAAACGCAACTCTAAGGTCCTTTGTTTGCATGGTCACATGTTGATGCTTAGATGTTCTAATATCTAATATGGCCACAGAAGTCTTGATAATTAAAGCTACTTTTTCCCATCTTTAGGAACCTATACCTGAACAACCATATCCAACAGATCTCAAGGCTACTCTGTGTCATACCTGAATGCTGTATTTCTATTTTGGATTGTATATTATATTCCTATATTTCTGGTCGATTCATAGTAACTTCTCATGTTATGGAATTGATTTGCATGGAACTCAGATTATAATGAAGAAGGAAAAGCTGAGGGCATCTGGATGGCTCAGTTGGTTAAGCATCTGCCTTGGGCTCAGGTCGTGATCACAGGGTCCAGGGACTGAACCCCACATCAGGATCTCTGCTCAATGGGAAGTCTGCTTCCCCTTCTCCCTTTGCCCCCTCTCCCGCTTGTGCTCTCTCTCACACACACTCTCTCTCTCTCAAATAAATAAATAAAATCTTTAAAAAAAAGAGAAAAACCTAAAAGAGCAAGAAAAAAGACAATAAATACATATATATCAATAATTACCTTGAATGCAAATGGCCTAAATGCTTTAATCAAAAGACATAGGTTGACAAAAAGGATAAAATAAACAAAACCTATTTTGTTTATAAATAGGTTTTGTTAACCTATACGCTGCCTACAGGAGACACATTTTAGACCTGAAGACACTTGCAGATTGAAATTGAGGGAATGGACAAAGATTTATCATGCAAATGGATGTCAAAGCTGGGGTAGCAATTGTTACACCAGACAAAATAGACTTTAAAACAAAGACTGTAATAAGAAACAAAGAAGGGCACTATATAATAATAAAGGAGACTATCCAACAAAAAGATAACCTAACATGGGAGCACCCAAATACATAAAACCGTTAATAACAAACATAAAGGAAGTAATTGATATCTATACAATAATAGTACGGGACCTTAATACCCCACTTACATCAATAGACATATCATACAAATAAAATTAACATGGGAAAAAAAGGCTTTGAATGACGACACACTGGACTAGATGGATTTAACAGATATATTCAGAACATTCCATCCTAAAACAACAGAATACACATTTCTTTTCAAGTGCACATGGAACGTTTTCCAGAATAGATCATGTAATAGGCCACAAAACAGATTTTAAAAGATTGAAGTCAACCTGGCATCTTCTCTGAATACAATCCTATGAAACTAGAAGTCAACTACAAAAAAAAAAATCTGGAAAGACCACAAATACATGCAGGTTAAATAACATGCTGCTAAACAATGAACAGGTCAACCAAGAAATCTAAGAAGAAATTAAAAAGTAAGTGGAAACAAATGAAAAATACAATGGCTCAAAACCTTTAGGACCACAGCAAAAATAGTCCTAAGAGAGAAGTTTATAGCAATACAGGTCTACCCCAAGAAGCAAGAAAAATCTTGAATCAACAACCGAACCTTACATCTAAAGGAGCTAGAAAAAGAAGAACAAACAAAACCTAAAACCAGCAGAACAGAGGAAATAATAAAGATGAAAGCAGAAATAAATGATATACAAACTAAAGAAACAATAGAATAGATCAATGAAACCAGGAGATGGTTCTTTGAAAAGATCAACAAAATTGATAAACTTCTAGCCAGACTCATCAAAAAGAGAGAGAGAGAGAGAGTGAGAGAAAGAGAGAATGAAAGGACTCAAATAAATAACAAATGATAGAGGAGAAATAATAACCAACACCACAGAAATACAAACAACTATAAGAGAATATTATGAATAACTATACACCAACAAGTTGGACAACCTAAAAGAAATGCATAAATACCTAGAAACATATAGCCTATGAGAACTGAAACAGATGAAGAAGAAAATTTGAACAGGCTGATTACCAACAAGGAGACTAAATGAGTAATCAAAAACTACCAACAAACAGAAGTCCAGGGCCAGATGGTTTTACAGATAAATTCTACCAAACACTTAAAGAATAGAAACCTATACTTCTCAAACTATTCTAAAAAAAAAAAAGAAAGAAAGAAAGAAAGAAAGAAAGAAAAAGAAAGAAAGAAAGAAAGAAAGAAAGAAAGAAAGAAGAAAGAAAGAAAGAAAGAAAGAAGAAAGAAAGAAAGAAAGAAAGAAAGAAAGAAAGAAAAAGAAAGAAAGAAAGAAAGAAAGAAAGAAAGAAAGAAAGAAAGAAAGAAAAGGAAAGAAGACTTCCAAATGCATTCTATCAGGCCAGCATCACCCTGATATCCAAACCCTATAAAAGACACCACAAAAAAAGAGAACTATAGCTCAATATCCCTGATGAACATAAATGCAAAAATCCCCAACAAAATACTATCAAACCAAATCCAATAATAGATTTTAAAAAATCATTCACCATGAGCAAGTGAGATTTATTCCCAGGATGCAAGAGTGGTTCAATATCTGCAAATCAATCAACATAATACATAACTTCATAAGAGAAAGGATAGAAACCATATGATCATTTCAATATACCCAGGAAAAACATTTGATAACGTATAACATCCATTCATGATAAAAACCCTCAACAAAGTAGATTTAGAGGGAACATATCTGAACATACTAAAGGCCATATATCAAAACCTGCAGCTAACATCATACTCAATGGGGGAAAAACTAAGAGCTTTCCCCCTAAGGTCAGGAACAACACAAGGATGTCCATTCTCACCATTTTTATTCAACAAGAATAGTACTGGAAATCTTAGCCATGGCAATCAGACAAGAAAAAGAAACAAAAGGTATCCAATTCAGTATGGAAGAAGCAAAACTTTCATTATTTGCTGGTGAGATGGCACTATACATAGAAAACCTGAAATACTCCATCCAAAAATAAAATACTAGAACTGATAAATGAATTTGGTATAGTCACAGGATACAAAATCAACATATAGAAATCTGTTGCATTTCTGTACATCAAGAATGAAGCAGCAGATAGAGAAATTAAGAAAAATATCCTATTTACAATTGCACCATAAGGATTAAGATACATAGGAATAAACCTAACCAAAGAGGTAAAAGATCTGTACTCTGAAAACTATAAACATTGATGAAAGAAATTGAAGACAACACAAAGAAATGGAAACACATTCCATGCTCATGGACTGGAAGAACAAATATTGTTAAAATGTCTATACTCCCCAAAATAATCTACATATTTAATGCAATCCCTATCAATACCAACAGCATTTTCCACAGAACTGGAACAAACAATCCTAAAATTTGCCTGGAGCTACAAAAGACCCTGAATAGCCAAAGCAATTTGAAAAAGAAAATAAAAGCTGAAAACATCATAATTCCAGACCTCAAGTTACATTACAAAGCTGTAGTAAACAAAACACTTCGGTACTAGCACAGAAATAGAAATATAATAGTCAATGGAACAAAACAGAAAACTCAGAAATAAATCCACAACTGTATGGTCAATTAATCTTCAACAAAGGAGGAAGGAATATTCAATGGGTAAAAGGCAGTCTCTTCATCAAATAGTGTTGGGAAAACTGGAAAGCTACATGCAAAAGAAAGAAACTGGATTACTTTCTTACATCATGCACAAAAATAAATTCAAAATGAATTAAATACCAGTATGTGAGACCTACAACCATAAAAAACCTACAAAAGAGCACAGACAGTAATCTCTGAAAACAGTTTGCAGCTCTCTGAAAACAAACAGCTACAGTAGCAACATCTTTCTAGATATGTCTCCTAAGGCAAAGGAAACAAAAACTAAACTAAATTATTGGGACTACATCAAAATAAAAGTTTCTTTTTTTAAATTTGTATTTATTTATGATAGTCACAGAGAGAGAGAGAGAGAGAGAGAGAGGCAGAGACACAGGCAGAGGGAGAAGCAGGCTCCATGCACCGGGAGCTCGACGTGGGATTCGATCCCGGGTCTCCAGGATCTCGCCCTGGGCCAAAGGCAGGTGCTAAACCGCTGCGCCACCCAGGGATCCCAAAATAAAAGTTTCTATAGAGGAAAGAAAACAATTGACAAAACTAAAAGGCAACCTACTGAATGGAAGAAAATATTTGCAAATGACATATCTGAGAAAGGGTAGGTATTCAAAATAAATAAAGGACTTAACAAACTCAACACTCAAAAACCTAATAATCCAATTATAAAATGGGCAGAAAACATAAGCAGATGTTCTCCAAAGAAGACATACAGATGACTAATAGAAAAATGAAGATACTCATCATCATTTATTATCAGGAAAATGCAAATCAAAACCACAGTGAGATATTACCTCACACCTGTCAGAATGGCTAAAATCACAACACAAGAAACAGCAAGTGTTGGCAAGGATGTAGAGAAAAAGGAACCCTGGTACAAGTTGATGGGAATGCAAACTGGTGCGGGCACTATGAAAAACAATATGGAGGTTCCTCCAAAAGTTAAAAATAGAACTACCCTACACCCAGCAATCACACTACTGGGTAATAACCCAAATAATATAAAAATACTAATTCAAAGGAATACATTGCACCCCTATGTTTATAGCAGTACTATTTACAATAGCAAAGATATGGAAGCAGCCCAATTATCCATCAATAGATAAATAGGTAAAGATGTGGCATATATACACAATATATACACAGCCATAAAAGAGAATGAAACCTTGCCATTTGTAATTACATGTATGGAGCTAGATAGTATAATGCTAAGTGAAATATGTCAGTCAAAGACAAAATCCATATGATATCACTTATACATGTAACTTAAGAAACAAAACAAACAAGCAAAGGAAAAAAAAACAGAGTGAGATGGAAAATAAGAAATAGACATCTAACTCTAGTGAACAACATGATGGTTACCAGAGGGGATGTGGGGTGGCAGGATGGATGAAATAGGTTACAGGGATTAAGGAGTAACTTATGATAAGTACCTGGTGATTATAATAAAAATTTTAATGAACGAATGGATACATAGATAGATAGATAGATAGATAGATAGATAGATAGATAGATGGCTTGAGACTGAGAGCCAAGAGATAACATTTTCAAATCTTGCTTTGCCACCAGCAGGCTGTGTGATGTTGGGTTACTCACTTATTTCTTCTGAACGTCAGTTGCCTTTTCTATAAAATGAGGCTGGGGAATACTGCCTTTATTCTTTCTACCCATGCTAAAATCTAGCTTCTTGTACTATATCCCTTTCTTTTCATTACTGATGTTATCTCAGATGAAATAAATGTTTTAAAGAAAATCAAGAATGTATCCTTAATAAGACTTTATATTGAAGCTCTCTGCGAACAAACAGCTTCAATTATCCTGCCATTTATTCATTCTTTCATTCATTCAACAAAAACTGATTTCAAATCCAAGTGCCTATTGTGAACCAGATACTATAGTACCCTATAGAGTCTTCCCATATAAAGTATAAAAGTGAAAAGAACAGATTTCCTGCCCTCATTGAGTTTATAGTCTGGTAGTGGAGACAGACACATACTTTTAATAAAAGGTAGAAGTACGATAAAGGAGGAAAGACTATCCATTGGAAGAAAGACAGTCTCTTCAATAAATGGTGCTGGGAAAATTGGACATCCACATGCAGAAGAATGAAACTAGACCACTCTCTTTCACCATACACAAAGATAAACTCAAAATGGATGAAAGATCTAAATGTGAGACAAGATTCCATCAAAATCCTAGAGAAGAACACAGGCAACACCCTTTTTGAACTCGGCCATAGTAACTTCTTGCAAGATACATCCACGAAGGCAAAAGAAACAAAAGCAAAAATGAACTATTGGGACTTCATCAAGATAAGAAGCTTTTGCACAGCAAAGGATACAGTCAACAAAACTCAAAGACAACAACAACTCCTACGAATGGGAGAAGATATTTGCAAATGACATATCAGATAAAGGGCTAGTTTCCAAGATCTATAAAGAACTTATTAAACTCAACACCAAAGAAACAAACAATCCAATCATGAAATGGGCAAAAGACTTGAACAGAAATCTCACAGAGGAAGACATAGACATGGCCAACATGCATATGAGAAAATGCTCTGCATCACTTGCCATCAGGGAAATACAAATCAAAACCACAATGAGATACCACCTCACACCAGTGAGAATGGGGAAAATTAACAAGGCAGGAAACAACAAATGTTGGAGAGGATGCGGAGAAAAGGGAACCCTCATACACTGTTGGTGGGAATGTGAACTGGTGCAGCCACTCTGGAAAACTGTGTGGAGGTTCCTCAAACAGTTAAAAATATACCTGCCCTACGACCCAGCAATTGCACTGTTGGGGATTTACCCCAAAGATACAAATGCAATGAAACGCCGGGACACCTGCACCCCGATGTTTATAGCAGCAATGGCCACGATAGCCAAACTGTGGAAGGAGCCTCGGTGTCCATCGAAAGATGAATGGATAAAGAAGATGTGGTTTATGTCTACAATGGAATATTACTCAGCTATTAGAAATGACAAATACCCACCATTTGCTTCAACGTGGATGGAACTGGAGGGTATTATGCTGAGTGAAGTAAGTCAGTCGGAGAAGGACAAACATTATATGTTCTCATTCATTTGGGGAATATAAATAATAGTGAAAGGGAATATAAGAGAAGGGAGAAGAAATGTGTGGGAAATATCAGAAAGGGAGACAGAACGTAAAGACTGCTAACTCTGGGAAACGAACTAGGGGTGGTAGAAGGGGAGGAGGGCGGGGGGTGGGAGTGAATGGGTGACGGGCACTGGGGGTTATTCTGTATGTTAGTAAATTGAACACCAATAAAAAATAAATTAAAAAAAAATAATAAATAAAATAAATAAATAAATAAAAATAAAAATAAAAGGTAGAAGTAGGGTGCCTGGGTGGCTCAGTCAGTGAAGCACCTGCCTTCAGCTCAGGTCTTGATCCCAGGGTCCTGGGATTGAGGCTTGTATCCAGCAACCTGCTCAGTGGAAAGTCCACTTCTCCTTCTCCCTCCACCTCTCTCCCAGTTTGTGCTCTCTCTCTCTCTCTCTCTCTCTCGTGCGCACGCACATGGGCACTCACTCTCATGAATGAATGAATGAATGAATGAATGAATAAATAAATAAATAAATAAATAAATAAAATCTTTTTTTTTTGACAAAAAAGGTAGAAGTAAATGATAAAAGTAAGCACAGCAAACTTTGGGAGGATAGGGAAAGGATATCCCCTCTTCATATGGGTAAGGCTTCCTAAAGGAGGAGACAGATGAGCTAAAGAATGAGTAGGAGTTTGTTATTCTAGGTAGAAAAGAAAGACTCTCAAAGTACAGAAGAGTAGAAGTGGAAAGAATTATAAGCTATAATTCTTATAGTAGCTAGAATATAAAGCACAAAGTAAGGAACAATAGTGTAAGTAAACAGAGCATAAATGGTGGGAATCTTGGTGTACCTTGTAAAGGACCTATTTTATCCCATTGATAAATGCGTTTCAAAGAAGCCTAGGACCCAAATGTACCAGAATTACCTGAGACTCCCATTAAAAAAAATCCGAGTTTTGGTTTTGACCTAAATCTCCTAATTCAGAAATCTTTGGGATGAGGCCTGAGGGATCTATATATAAAAGAAATATCTAAGTATTTCAGATGCAACCTAATATTTGAGAATAATTTGTATTAGATGTTTTCATATCCACAATTTTTACTTGATTTCCACCATGATACTATTAGTTACAGGAGTTTGCATTCAAAGAAAGAAGACATTCCCTAGGATTGCTGATGAGAACAAGATTGATATTATGTGCTCAATAAACACTTGGATTGATGGATAGAGGACTATCTCAGGAATAGAGAATAAACTGAGAATAAACCCAAATGTGCCAGAAATAGGTTCCAAAATGGGTATTTAATTTCTATAACAAAGCAGGATATCCAGGTGAATACTAAAGTATAAGATCAGATATAATAAATCTAATTTAAACCCTTTCTAAAATCTCAGTTTCTATTCTGTAAAATGCGAATAATAACATCTGACAGTATAATGTCAGATGCTACCCTACTTGCAAACTAATAGGTTAGCTTGCTACAGTTTCATGAATGTCGGAAGATATAAAATTCCTTGTTCAGAGACAAAGGACAGTTTATGACTTATGGCAACAGCAGTAGCCAGAGGGCCAGCATTCCTGTGCTGACTGTCCAAGGCCCATTTCCAATACAGGGGTGCAAAGAGGGTTGTGTTACAAAAGGGAATCCTGAGCTTAAGAAACCTGACAGAAGACATTATCTCTATTTTCCATGCTGTTTGCCATACAAGCATTCTTCAAAAATTAGTCTGGAACAAAGGGGAGCCAGTGCCTCACTCATAAGATGTGCAGAAATGTAATAGGTTGACAGAGAATTGTCTCCTATAATATATATCTCAAAGGCTCATATAAAAATGTAATGAAATAAAGAATATAAATTACATAACAAAGTGTTTAGGACACAAAAATAGATCAGTAAAAGTGATTGCTATTATTACTGTTATAGTAATTGTCATTTTGGTTTTTGTTGCTGTTTAACATCACTCAAATTAAAGATGGCTTATGGTTTACCTATCAATCAGCCTACAACTTACCTTGCCAAGAAGAGAATTGATCCAGAAGGTTGGAGTTTAGTGCATCCTGCAGGTGTGGTTAAATGGCCATGACTGGGGAGAAAAATGTGAAAAAGTAGAGTGGCCATTAGGGATGTGGCCCTTGGAAGCCTTACTGGGAACCACATGGTCAGTCTTCTGCAATCTGTGGTAACAGGATAAGCATGAAATTGCTGACTGTTGTCAGAGGCTTCAGTCTTTGCTATTTTGTTTCCTTCTCTACCCAAACAAAATCTGAAATTTCCTAACACAGCAACCCTCTACCTGGAATGCCTTCCCTTCCCCTCTCCACCATCTGTTTTCTGGAAGGCAGAATATAGTGGAAATAACCAAAAAAATCCTGGATTTAAATCTAAGCTTTAAAAATTACCAAAAAGTCTTTTTTTAAAAATAGAAAACAGAGTAAGTAATATTTAAACCTTTTGAGTGCCCAGAATAAGCTTTAAGCAAAGTGATGAGTTTTGACATAGGCCTTCAGTCTCTTTGAGGTCCAGCCCCTGGGAGGCACTACCCAGGAGATGGTTGACCTAGATCTGCCTTCAAGGTCCAGAATATAGGTTTTACTGCTTCTTTAACTTCTCAGACCACTTGGAATTTGTAGTTCTTGTATAGCTTCTTCATAGGACTTGATCCTTCACATTAAAATACCTAGTGGTACTTTTAAGTAGCTTAGTAGTCTGCTAGAAATTTCAACCTACCCCAGAAGCAGAAGGCCAGCTACTCAGTTATGGACTGGGCTATTTATAATTTAATACATTATTTATCACAATGTATTTCAGAACTTATTCCTGGACATGTAAGTCATTTCTCAATGGAAATGGTTCTTTCTTCTTGCTCCTCTTGATTCGTCATGAGATATTTACTTGCTATTCCTTTGCAAACCATAGGGTCTGTGCCTCTGGTGGAGTATAACATTTTAGAATGGCCACTAGGCTTGGAGTCAGTCTTGGTTCATGACCCAGTTTTATTACTTCCTAGTTCTCCAGGAGGCAGCATCTAAGGGGATGAACTTACCTGCATCCAGATGGTTTTGAATCCTAGCTACTCACTAGTCAGACTTCTGGTAGTCAGACCACATAGCCTTTCTGAGGCTCATTTTTCCCATTTGTAAAATAGGAATGATAATACTTACCTGGTAGAGCTTTCTGAGTAGTTAATGAGGTATTATGCCTACCCAGTGCTCAACTCATAATAGCAGCCACCCAACAAGTCAACAAGTATGACATCTACTCCAGCCATCAAGGATCTCATCTCCTCTAAACTTATATCATGCAATGTTCCTGACAGGAATGGAATACTCACATGCCTGTGGGGCCCAGCACAGCATTTAGTCAATGAGTATGAGAAAAAGAATACTGCAATTTTCAGGATACAAGCCCATTGAATGTTGGCCTAACATTGGGAAGAAAATAGTGAATGCTGAGGACTGTGGCAAGCTGAGGAGTGTGTATGTCATCTGACACGCTCACCTCTCCAGTTAATAGTTACCCCACATGAGGATAAACCCATACTAACAGATCTGTTTTTTCAAAAGAAGTCAGATATCTGGATTTTTAGGTAAATGTTCTCAATTTTTAATTACTGAATCACTAAAAAACAAACATACACAAACAAACTTGGAATTCAAAATATTTCTATAAGCTGAGTCAAACCCACCAACTAGCAGATTCTGTTTAATCACATTCACTGAGTATAATTTAAGGCCTGAGCTTAAATTACTCCTTAACTTTCAGTGCTCAGGTTTTGTCTCCAATTATATCTTGTTAAGCTACTTCAGTAAGATATGTGAGAGCAGGATTGGTGTCTTGCTCAGGAAATAGCCACAATTGGTAAACTCTTTTTTGGGTTTTATCCTTTAAGCCCTTGAAATGGCTTGTTTCTCTCCAGAAGAACTTGTTGACTTCTTTGTGCCACGATAAAGGAATACAACAGCTGGCTGCCTCTGGGAGGTTGAAAATAAACAGGTTCAGAAGCTCTGAGGATAGCAAATGGATGTTGTAGGTGGAGAAACAGCCCAAAATAAATACAGCTGTTAAGGCGGAAAATTCTATTTACTTTGGCCCTTTTGAGGTCTATACTGGGGGAGGGTGAGTAGCAAATCCTGAGACTTTTCATATACTGATGACAGAGACCCCACTCAAGGGCTGGTCTCTAGTGCAAAGCACATTTATATTAGTCATTCAGTATATATTTGATGATTAACAGGTTGACTAGACATCTCAAGTGATGGAGGACATTTTAACTAAATGAAAATGATGAGTTAAAGGTCTCTGCACTGGAGGGCCTATATTAATGTCTTTTCTGGTTTGGAATATCATTCACAAAGCACATTCTGTACCATGAGCTTTTGTTTGCCACATAGACATAACAAAGAAGACACTAGCTTAAGACACAGAAAATGTAGGCTCTAGTCTTAGCTTGCTAACTAGCTGTATGACCTTTGCAAATTGTTGCAATATTCTGGGACCCAGCTTCTTCCATTATAAAGTGAAGGATTCAGAGAAAAGATCAAGAGTGGGAGCAGTTGAAAGGATATGGGATGAGGAAACAGAAGTTCCACATTCACATCCTGGTTATGATCATTCATTTCTATAAAAACTTGGATGAGAATGAACATAAACTCTGAATCTATCTCTACCTCTACAAACAGGACAAATTGGAGTCGTCTTCTCATGTTGTAACCATGAGAGAGTAGAATTTACATGAAAGTTACTTAAATGGATATACAAGTATAGACATTGGTATCAGAATCAGCTTTGAACCCTTACCCCACCATTCCATGGAAAGGTGACAAGACTTTTAGCATTATTTTCCTAATTCACAAAATGCACATAATAGTATCTACTTCATTGAGTTGTTGTAATCATTAAGTGAAGTAATATAAGGAAACCATAAAATGCCATAAATAGTAATTATTATTGTTGGTAAAAGACAAATGGCATTGATGTAAGATCTCCATTGCATTATTCCATGGTGTTAATTAGCTAAATCAAAAACCAAACATCTTTTTTTACACTTTGATTTCAACCAAAATTATTTAAGTCCTTTTACAAAAAAAAAAAAAAAAAGCTTTAAACAACAAAACAGAAAGAGTGATTCAGTTTAAGGTGATCACGAACCTAGTTGCTTCCTGAAACCAGGAGAGAATAAAACGCCAAGACATTCAAACATTCTGGCTCAAACTTAGCCTGCCCTGCAAAGGCCTGTTGCAGTGATGTAAAAGTATTGGGAAAGTTTCCTTCGGAAAGAAAAGATCACAGTCCCTTTTTCAGAAAGCAGCTTGTGGAAATATTTGGGTGCACAGTGGTCCAGGAAGCAAAAGCAAAAATCCCAGACATTGTTGCAGATTGTTTTCTCAGGGCAACATTCCAGACTTTTCTAAAATCCAGATCTCAGGAGTAACTCTTTATCTAAATAGCTCTCCAGATCTTGCCAATATCACAAGGTACACTTGAAATCAAAGTGCATCCAGATGGTAAGAAATGAGTTGAAACTCTCCTCATATGACAAGTGAATTAATCATTCATTCCATTGATTTACTGATTCAAAACACAACTATTACTAGCCTAATAATAGGCACTATGTTGGATGCTACAACCATAAACTAGACAAAGTCCCTTCAGTAATGATCTGAAATACAAAGATATACAGAAAACTCTAAGGGCTTTGTAATGTCAGGGCGTTAGTGAGTAAACATGGAGATAAAACAATATTAAATGTATCTCCTTTACCACAGATAACTTACTGCTGACAATCTATCTTCCACAAAAGGGAGATACCAATCATATATATAAACATGTTCATGGAGCATTATTCATAGTACCAATATAAACATCTGATGAATTGAATAATGGTTAAAAAGTTGGGGTGCATGAAAAAAGTGGAATGCACATTAGGAAGGATATAATTATGAATATCAGCAAGATGAAACTCATTTATTCATGTGAGATGATAGGAAATAATACAAAATTATGATGCATCAAACACATTTAACATGGGGGTATAATTACATCTATGAAAAATACACATATTTTCTGAATAAAGTCTGAGAGAATATAAAATTTTTGTAATTTTATAAAATTAATGAAATTTTATTTTTTATTTGTATTTAAACTCAATTAATTAATATATAGTGAGTGTATTATTAGTTTCAGAGATAGAGTTTAGTGATTCATTAGTTGTGTATGCCACTCAGTGCTCATTACATCAAGTAAAGTGCATACCCAGTTACTCCATCCCCCATCTACCTCCCCTCCAGCAATTCTGTTTTCTAGAGCCAAGTGTCTCATGGTTAGTCTCCCTCTCTGATTTTATCTTGTTTTCTTTTTCCCCTCCTTTCCCCTATGATCCTGTTTTGTTTCTTAAATTCCACATATGAGTGAAATCATACAGTATTTGTCTTTCTCTGATTGACTTATTTGGCTAAGCATAATGCCCTCTAGTTCTACCCACATCATTGCAAATGGTAAGATTTCATTTTTTGATGGTTGAGTAATATTCTGTTATATATATAAATCACATCTTCTTTGTCTGCCGATGAACATCTGGGTTCTTTCCATATCTTTGCTATTATGGACATTGCTGCTATAAACATATTTATATAAATATAAATATGGAAGGTGCAGGTGTTCCTTCAGATTAATATGTTTGTATCTTTGGGGTAAATACCTGGAAGTGCAATTGCTGGGTCATAAATTGCTCTATTTTTAACTTCTTGAGGAACCTTTATACCGTTTTCCAGAGTGGCTGTACGAGCTTGCATCCCCACCAACAGAGTAAAAGGGTTTCCCTTTCTCCACATCCTCGCCAGCATCTATTGTCTCCTGACTTGTTAGTTTCAGCTATTCTGACAGATTTGATTTGTATTTTCCTATTGCCAAGTGATGGTGAGCATTTTTTCATGTGTCTGTTGGCCATTTATATGTCTTTTTTGGAGAAATGTCTGTTAATGTCTTCTGCCCATTTCTTTTTCTGGATTTTTTGGGGGTTGGGTGTTGAGTTTGATAAGTTCTTTATAGATTTTGGATACTTATAAGGAATTTGCATTATCTTCTTCCATTCTGTAGGTTGTCTTTTATTTTGTTGACTGTTTCCTTTGCTGTGCAAAAGCTTTTTATGTTGATGAAGCCCCAATCATTCATTTTTGCTTTTGTTTCCCTTGCCTTTGAAGAGGTGTCTAGAAGAAGATGCTGTGGCTGAGGTTAAAGAGGTTACTGCCTATGTTCTCCTCTAGGCTTTTGATGGATTCTTGTCTCACATTTAGGTCTTTCATCCATTTTGAGTTTATCTTTGTGTATGGTGTAAGAAAGTGGTCCAGTTTCATTCTTCTGCATGTGGCTGTCCAATTTTCCCAACAGCATTTGTTGAAGAGACCGCCTTTTTTCCATTTCCAATATTCCATAGGATATTCTTTCCTGCTTTGTTGAAGAATAGTTCACCATACAGTTGAGGATCCATTTCTGTTCCATTGATCTAAATGTCTATTTTTGTGCCAGTACCATACTATCTTGATGATTACAATTTTGTAATATAGCTTGAAGTCCAGAAATATGATGCTGCAAGCTTTGGTTTCCTTTTCAACATTCCTTTGGCTATTTGAGGTCTTTTCTGGTTCCATACAAATTTTAGGATTGTTTGTTCTGGCTCT
Organism: Canis lupus dingo; assembly: GCF_003254725.2. Lineage (NCBI taxonomy): Eukaryota > Metazoa > Chordata > Mammalia > Carnivora > Canidae > Canis > Canis lupus. The sequence continues at coordinate 10,936,083 of NC_064246.1, read as the reverse complement.
GTGAAAAATATTGATGGTATTTTTAAAAAGATTTTATTTATTCATGAGAGACACACATAGAGAGGCAGAAACATAGGCAGAGGGAAAAGAAGGCTCCCCGTGGGGAGCCTGATGTGGGACTTGATCCAAGCAACCCAGGATTATGACCTGAGCTGAAGGCAGACGCTCAACCACTGGGCCACTCAGGTGTCCTGATGGCATCTTGACAGAAATTGCACTGAACGTGTAGATTGCTCTAAGTAGCATAGACATTTTAAGGATATTTGTTCTTCCATCCATGAGCATGGATTGCTTTTCCATTTCTTTATGTCATCCTCAATTTTTTTTATTAAGTGTTCTATACTTTTCAGAGTACAGATCCTTTATCTCTTTGGTTAGGTTTATTCCTGGGTATTTTGTGGGTTTTCATGCAATTGTAAATGGGATCAATTCTCTGATTTTTCTTTCTTCAGTCTCAGTGTATAGAAATGCAACTGACTTCTGTGCATTGATTTTATATCCTTGCCACTCCTTGCAACTTCCTGTATCAGTTCTAGCAATTTTTTGGTGGAGTCTTTTGGATTTTCAATGTACAGTATTGCATCATCTGCAAAGAGTAAAAGTTTTACCTCTTCTTTGCTGATTTAGATGCTTTTTATTTCTGTTATCAGATTGCTGAGGCTAGGATTTCTAGTACATGTTGAATAACAGTGGTAAGAGTGAACATTCTGTCACGTTCCTGACCTCAAGGGGAAGTTCTCAGGTTTTCCGCATTGAGAATGATATTCACTGTGGGCTTTTCATATACAGCTTTTATGATATTGAGGTATATTCCCTCTATCCCTACATTGCTGAGACTTTAAACAAGAAAGAATGCTGTACTTTGTCAAATGCCTTTTATGCATCCATTGAGAGCATCATATAGTTCTTGTCCTTTCTTCTATTAATATAGTGTAACACACTGATTGATTTGTGGATGTTGAACCATCCTTGCAGCCCAGGAATAAATCCCACATGGTCATGGTGAATAATCCTTTTAATGTACTGTTGGATCCTATTGGTTAGTATCCTGTTGAGAATCTTTGCATTCATGTTCATTGGAGATACTGGTCTGTAGTTCTTCTTTTTCGTGGCTCTTTGTCTGGTTTTGGGATCAAGGTAATGCCTTCATATAATGAGTTTGGAAAATTTCCTTCCATTTCTATTTTTTGAAACACCTTCAGAAGAATAGAATTCTTCTTTAAATATTTGGTAGAATTCCCCTGGGAGGCCATCTGGCCCTGGACTCTTGTTTGTTTGGTAGATTTTTGATTACTGCTTCAATTTCTTTGCCCGTTATGAGTCTGTTCAGGTTTTGTATTTCTTCCTGTTTCACTTTTGGTAATTTATTATGTCTCTTGGAATGCATCCATTTCTTCCAGAATGCTTAATTTGTCAGCATATAGTTATTCATAATGTGTTTTTATAATTGTATTTCTTCGGTGTTGGTTGTAATCTCTTTCATTTATAATTTTATTTATTTAGCTCCTTTCTCTTTTCTTTTGGGGTTTATTGATCTTATTTATCTTTCAAAGAACCAGCTTCTTGTTTCATTGATCTGTTCTACTGGGGGTTTTTTGTTTCTATTTCGTGATTTCTGCTCTAATCTTCATTATTTCTCTTCTCAGGCCGAATTTAGGTTTTATTTGCTGTTCTTTCTCCAATGTCTTTAGGTGTAAGTTTAGATTGTGTATTTGAGATTTCTTGTTTCTTGAGGAGGGCTTCTATTGCTATATATTTCCATCTTAGAACCACCTTTGCTTTATCCCAAAGGTTTTGAACAGTTATGTTTCCATTTTCATTTGTTTCCATGAATTTTTTAAATTCTTCTTTAATTTCCTGGTTGAATCATTCATTTATTAGTAGGATGCTCCTTAACTTCTATGTATTTGTGTTCCTTCCAAATTTTCTCTTGTGATTGAGTTCAGGTTTTAAGGCATTGTGGTCTGAAAATATGCAGGGAATTACCCCAATCTTTTGGTACCAGTTGAGACCTGATTTGTGACCCAGTGTGTAACCTACACTGGAGAATGTTCCATGCACACTCAAGAAGAATGTGTATTCTGTTGCTTTAGGATGTAATGCTCTGCACATATTGATGAAGTCTATCTGGTCCAGAGTGTCATTCAAAGCCCTTGTTTCCTTGTAAATCTTCTGCTTAGATGATCTGTTCATTGCTGTGAGTGAGGTGTTAAAGTCCTACTATTATTGTGTTTTTATCAATATTTTTCTTTAATTTAATTTTATCAATATTTTTCTTTAATTTTGTTATTAATTGATGTATATAATTGGTTGCTCCTATGTTAGAGGCATAAATATTTACAACTGTTAGATCTTCTTGTTGGATAGACTGTTTTATTGTAATATAGTATTCTTCTTCATTTCTTATTACAGTCTTTGGTTTAAAATCTAATTTGTCTGATCTAAGAATTCCTACTCCAGCTTTCTTTTGATGTCCATTAGCATAACAAATGGTCCTCCACACCCTCACTTTCAATCTGGAGGTGTCTTTGGGTCTAAAATGAATCTTTTGTGGACAGCATATTGATAGATCTTGGTTTTTTATCCAATCTGATACCCTGTGTCTTTTTATTAGAGCATTTAGTCCATTTACATTCAGAGTAACTACTGAAAAGTATTAATTTAGTGCCATTGTATTACTTGTAAAGTCACTGTTTCTGTATATTGTCTCTGTTTCTTTCTGGTCTGTGTTAATTTTCGGCTCTCTCTCCACTTAAAGGATCCCCTTTAATATTTCTTACAGGGCTGGTTTAGTGATCACAGATTCTTTTAGTGACTTTGTCCTAGAAGCTCTATCTTTCCTTCTATTCTGAATGACATCCTATCTGAATAAAGTATATTTACCTGAATATTTTTCATTTAGTATCCTGAATATATCATGCCAGTCCTTTCTGGCCTGCCAGGTCTCTGTGGGCAGGTCTGCTGCCAACCTTATGTTTCTACCTTTGTAGGTGCCTGGGTGGCTCAGTTGGTTAAGCATCTGCCTTTGGCTCAGGTCATGATCAAGGGGCCTGGGATCAAGCCCTCTATCAGGTTCTCTGCTAAGTGGGAGCCTGCTCCTCTGTCTCTCCCCTGCTCCTGCTCTTTTTTCTTTCTGTATCTCTCTCTCTCTCTCTCTCTCAAATAAATTTTAAAAAATCCTTAAAATGGAAATTCTAGAATGAAAAAATACATCTGAAATTTTAAAATAAGAGATTTTTCTCAGGAATAAATGGAATTACAAATAATCAGAATAAAGAGCCTAGAAGCAAACCCATGAAAGTGTAGCTACTTGATATATAACTGAACTGACATTGAAGATTGGTGGGTAAAAAAATATTCAGCAATTTATGTGGGATAAATAGATATTCATACCAAAAAAAAAAAAAAAGGATACTTTCTCATACCACACATGACATCAATTCTAGACTGATTAAGGACTTAAATGTAAAAGGCAAAACTTTAAAAATTTTAGAGGATAATTTAGTAGAAAATGTTTATGATTTTGGGCAGGTAAGGAATTCTTAAGAAACAAAAAGTACTAAAGGCAAAATTATAACCTGACAAATTTGAAAATATTTAAAAAATTTTAAAGCTAGATACAACAGTGTACAAAGTACATTACCATTTTTATAGGAAAAAAGAGAAAATAAGGACATATATATAGTTATGTTGAAAAAGAAGCAGAGGAAAGATAACCAATGACAGATGAAAATGATTATCTAGATAGATAGATAGATAGATAGATAGATAGATAGGAGTAGAGTGGTTAGGAACTAGGTTGAGAGTGAAGATATAGGAATCTATTTATGTTTGTGTAAATATATATGTTAACAATTAGTAATTAATAATATATTTCATTATATATTGTTAATAATATGCAGTAAATGTATATATTCACCTGTAAACATGTAAATATTGCAGATATTTTTAAGTTAAATAAAAATGGCTTTTTAAAACCCAAACTCTAAAATTGAATACAAACAGAAACATATGACTCTACCTATAAGTCAAATTGATAGAGCACATAACCATACAGGGAAAATAATTAGTTCAAGTAAATTTTAAACAGAATTCCCTGACTGTTTACCCTTAGTATGATACAGCATGAGGATAAAAACAAATTATTCTTAAAAAATAAATTTAAAAAATTTAAAGATAAATTTTGAGTTCTATTTAGTTCTATTTTGAATAAGGGTATGGGTGATATTGCTCTAAAGCTGTTTTATGTGCAGTGTAGAATACAGCAAATGAGTAAATATTGTTTGTGGCATTGCTTGGGAAGCAGGGTTTTCACTATGGAAAAAGAGACACACCAAAAAGGAATGGGAGAAGATAAGAAATAACCCTGTGATATTGGATCTGAATTAGAAGTATCAGCAAGAATTCAGGATTTGGGTTTTTTTTAAGGAATTTCCCAGGAGCTAGAAACAATGAGGCCCCAGTAACAGTGAATACACCTAGGACTCATAGGTTATATTCTAAATCCCATTCTCAATGAAAAGGAACAGAACTACTTGAAGACATGGCTGATACTGAATCTAGAACAAGAATTGTAAAGAATAAACCTGAATCACATGGTGCCAGAAAGCAAGTGTGTGCTTAAAGACTAGTGAATTCATGTTGTTAATAGCAACAGAGTTCTTTTCCAAATGAAAAATTATATGTGGCACTAATATGTGAAGGGAACAAAAGCAAAACTGGGTAAGGAGCTCAGATCCCTGGTCATTTACTCTCCATTTTATTTCCCATCATCATTCAGTGGCAGCCTCTGAGACCCATATTTGGAGAACCATTGGTCTATTGAAAAGAGCCTGGGTTTAAATGTCCGGAGACCTGGATTCTAACCCAAATTTGGCCAAACACTAGCCACATAGTCTTGAGTAAATATTTAGTGTCTCTGGGCTGTATTTACTTAAATATAAAGCAGGACTAAAGCGACTAATTTACCTATTTCACACTTGTTGTGATGGTCAAAGAAAATAATTCTGGGGATCCCTGAGTGGCGCAGCGGTTTAGCGCCTGCCTTTGGCCCAGGGCGCGATCCTGGAGACCCGGGATCGAATCCCACGTCAGGCTCCCGGTGCATGGAGCCTGCTTCTCCCTCTGCCTATGTCTCTGCCTCTCTCTCTCTCTGTGTGACTATCATAAATAAATGAAAAAAAAATTTAAAAAAAAAAAAAAAGAAGATAATTCTGAAAATTCTTTGAAGGGTTAAATAAAATGGTTCTGCACTAGTGTAATTTATTACACCCCAGGGGGCATTTAGACAAATTCTCCTATACCATTTAGCAGCTGTCATTCTTAGCTGTTGCCAAATGGCAGTGTAGCAGTAACAGATTTTTAATACATATTAAGGGAAAATAGAGGTTCCTCTCTAGCCTTCCTTTCATCACAGATTTACTAGTCATGTATTGTGTCAGGCAACTGAAAGCACAAATACAAAAATGAAAGACTAAGATCTCCAGAGGTTCACTGTCTAATAAAAGACACATAGTATAAATAAAATACTTGAATGCGGTATGGGCACAACGCTGGAAACACTTATATTACATTTGCAACCAGAAGACAATGCAATTAGCAGTACTAGGATTCAGAGCAGAGAGCAGTGGCAGGGGACAAACACTGCACAGAAGTGGCAGGGGACAAACACTGCACAGAAGTGAAGGTGCCAAGACAGTAAATCAGCTGGCAAAAATTAATGAGCACTAATTTAGAAGTAAATATGGCAGACTAAAAACATGCACTTACCTTTAGTCACCCTTGACACTTCACTAAAGTGGCAATGTGCACCTGGCAGTATAGCGAAAGGATGAATCAAGATGGGTTTAAACCAGCAAATCAAGGGAAGTTTAATAGCTAAAAAAATTGTTCAATGTAATTTGTCATATTAAGAAGTTAACGAAGAAATTCATACAATCAGTTCAATAGATGCAGAAAAACATTTGATAAAATTCAACTTTCTTTTGTGATTAAAAAGAAAAAGTTAGCAAACTTAAAATATAAGTGATCTTTCTTATCTAAAAAATAATAAATAAAAATAAATCTTAACCTACAAGCAAACATAACTTTTAATGCAGAGACACTGAAAATTATTCTTCTGATATAAGGAACAAAATAAGGATGTCACTGTTCCACTTGTCAACATTGTCCTAGGGGTCCTAGCCAAAACTATAAAGCAAAATGAAATAATATACAAGGGTTAAACACAAATGTAAGTGTCATTATTAGCAAGTGATATGATTGTGTTCCTAGAAATACAAAAATAATCTAGTGACAAATAATTCAGTTTAGCAAGGTTGCTAGGTGCAACATCAATATAAAATTTGTTATTTCTACATATCAGCAGCAAACATGTAAAAAAAAGTTAAAATAATATGTCATTTCTATGTCATCAAAAATATTAAATAACACAGGAATAATTATAACCCAAAATTTGTAAGGCTCATATGGCAAAAGATTGCAAAACTTTGATAAAGAAAACTAAAGGAGACCTAAACAAATAAAGAGACTATGTGCATTAATTAGGGGACTCAATATTATTAAGAGAACAGTTCTCCACAAACATATCTAGAATTCCAATGCAACTGAATAAAAATATCAATAGGTTTGGAGGAATACTAACAAGCCAATTCTAAAATATATATAAAATAACAAAAAACCTAGAATACAAAAACAATTAATTATAGTATGAATATTGGCTCTATCAAAAATAAAATATAACACTTAAAAGAAGTTAGTGGTGCAAGTATAGTAGACAAATTGAATAGAATATATGTGCTCCAGAAACGGACTTTCACATATATGAATACTTGACTTATGACAAAGGTAGTGGTATAGAGTAGTTAGATATGGATGGACTTTCCAACACATGATGGCAGGAACACTGAGTATCATTTTGGGGAAAAATGATATTGGAACATTTCAACTATGCAATGAAATAAAAATCAATTCCACTTAGCTCATGGTACTAAGTAATAAAGACAAAACAATAGGTAATATAGAAGAATATAGTAGATAACATAGGAGAATATTTTCAGTACTTCAGGGCAAGGATATATATTTATAGAAATATATAGGAGATATTATAGGACAAAATATAGGAGAATATTTTCAGAAATTCAGTGTAAGGAAATAATCCCCCAAAAAACACACAAAAGTATAAGGTCAATATTAAGAAAAATATTAATAAATTTGACAAAAATTAAATACTTCTGCTTATGAAAATATACCACTAAAAGAAACAATGACTCTCCAGGAGTAATGAGTGCCCCTAGTATCTAGATTGTAATCTCTTTATACTATTTCTCCAAAAAGAGAACCAAAGCACCTTTTAGACTTTTAGAAATGGCAATTCCAAATCTGTAACTTAAAATGTACAGGATGAGGGGTGCCTGGATGGCTCAGTTGGTTAATTGTCTGCCTTCAGCTCAGGTCATGATCCCAGGGTATCTGGGATCAAGCTCTGTGTCAACAGGCTCCTTGCTCAGCAGGGGGCTTGCTTCTACCCCTCCCTCTGCCTGCTCCTCCCCCTGCTTGATGCTCTCTTTCTGACAAATAAATAAAAATTTTTTTAATGTGCAGGATGAACCAAGTACTGCATTGGGCTCCCCGCAGGGAGCTTACTTCTTCCTCTGCCTATGTCTCTGCCTCTCCCTCCCTCTCTCTCTCTCTCTCATGAATAAATAAATAAAATCTTAATAAATAAATAAATAAATACCAAGACATTCTTTAAAAAAGGTAAAAATGACTGCTTCCTGGCTTTAGAAAATGGGACTCTTTAAATTATGTGAAAGAAATAAGGTTTTGTTAAGTAATTGTTAAATACCTAGTATGTGCAGAGTACTGTACCTAAGTAAGTTATAAAAACCATTCTCAAAGTAGTCTGTCTGGGGTCAGTCAGCCATGTATCCATAAATAAAATGACAAGGATTACGAGAGTAGTCTTTGGAGATTTAGTCAACAGGAGTTTGGAAGAGGGCAGAGAAGGGTTACTGGAGGGAGTGTGCTTGAGCTGAGATTTAAAAATGAATAGAATCAATACTTGTGCTCATGCTGACAAAAGGGCTTCCACTTTGGTCTGGGATTTGGATATCTGAAATGAAGACGTGGGGAAATGATATTGGTGATAGGGTCTTCTATGGGGGCGGGGGGTGGAAACCATTAAATATAAGCCAAAGGGAAGTCAAAGAACCACAACAAAAGTATACCTTTCTAACACTAATTCCAGAAATAGGTGGTTTCCACTTCATTCTACTAGGGCAGTGGTTCTCAGTTGAGGGCTACTTTGTTGCCCAGAGTATATCTGACAGTATCTAGAGAAGTTTTTCACTGGAGAAGAGCTATTGGCATCAAGTGGATAAAGGCCAAGGATGCTGCCAGACATCCTACAATGCTCAAGAGAGTGGCCACAACAGAGAATTATCCCATGCAAAATGCCTGTAGTGCTGAGATTGAGTAACCCTGTCCTAGATCATTCAATCCCCTATCCCATGCAGTGGTGGCCTTAGGAAGAGTGGAACAGAAATTGGCACATATGTTATACCTTTAAAAATTCCAGGAAAACACCCTGAGCACAATTGTCTCCAGACACTGATTACTGGTACTCTAAAGTTTACAATTAAAAGAATTCCTTTAGGTTAAAACATTGCATATCCAGAAGTCCCAATTAAAAGGAAGAAGTGACCCACAAAAGCAGCTGTATCAAATGAGTTTCATCTTAACACTAAATCTAATAAATTGGAAGGAGATACCAAGAATACTATGTTAAAAAGGATTCTGAAGACTTGTCTGGGTTCTCTACAGAAAAAGACCATCGTATACTTATGATATGTAAACAGACACAGGAGAATGAGTAATGACTTGTCCTACATATTTGCATTTAACATCTTTTATTGAATTCAATTGCCAGGTCTATTTTTCAGCATTGTAGGAAGTCACTGGATTAATAAAAGTAATTTTTGATTGTAGGATTGAAGATGAGTGTGGTAGATAGACTAAGGACCCCATGTCCATGCCCTAATCCCCAGAATTTGCAAATATATTATGTTACACAGCAAGACAGAGTGAAGAACGAAGATAGAATTAAGATTGCTAATTGGCTGACCTCAATATAGGAAATCATCCTGGATTATTCCGGTGGCCCCAATGTGATCACAAGGATGAAAAGTGAAAGTAAGAGTCATAGTGAAATGTGATGACAAAACAAAAGTCAGAGATATATGATATGAGAAAGGCTCAACTGGCCATTACTGGCTTTGATGATAGAAGGAGACCACAGGCTTGAGGGAAGCTTCTAGTGACCAGAAAAGGCAAGAAAATGGATTCTCCCCTAGAGCCTCCAAGAAAGAATGTAGCCCTGCTGACACCTTGATTTTAGCCCCAAAGACACCATTTCAGACTTCTGACCTTCAGGGCTGTCCAATAATAAATTTGTTCTGTTTTAAGCCCTACAATTGTGGTAATTTGTTGGAAACAATAGTAAACTAATGTAGTAGGGAAGCATTTGTAGGAAAATATATGAACTAATGCAGTGAGGAAGCATTAAATTTGGGGGATATTATCATTTAGCAATATTGAGCCAAGTAGGGAGACCAAAGTAGGGCCCCAGTGTGGTGAACTTTGGACCTCTGGAGGGCAGCAGCAAAGTTCGGGGACTGGCAGATAGGAGTGATGGACCCCTGAGGGAAAGGGTCCTGAGAGAAAAGTCTATGACAAAGTTGACTTACTTGTGATCCTAAACACAAAACCTGGAGTTGGGTCCCCAGGGAAAGATTAGAGTAGAGCAGGTTTTCCTTGTGGAGTCTGGCAGAAAGATCCCTGAAGGAGGAGTAGAGACTTGCTCGAAGAGCCCAAAGGAACCAGTCATTTATTGTTCCCATCAGGTACTCTAGTATTCTTAACGTGAGTCTGGCCAGCATCTTACCTGAATTAACATGAGAGACAGCCTTCCCAAATAGCTCATGAGTTGCAAATCTGGGACATTTTTGAGGTTTTGACTCAAAGCTATTCTTGCAATCCTTGAATAATCGCCATGTCCACTCAAAGCAATGCATGTTTTATTTGTGTAGAAACTCTTAGCCAGAGTTCTTTATTACTCTGTTATATGATTGATTACCTTAAACCACACTAGCAGTAGAGTAAAGCACCAAAAACAGAAAAATCTGCTTACGCAGTCTTTGGATCCGAAAACCAAGTGGAAACATTAATACCTTAAAGCTGAAAGTAGTTACTGGATAAAACTCCTAAGGAACCTTGAACAACCTATTGAACCAAAACAACATCCTGTCCCACAAATGCTTTCAATTCATGTTGTGAAATAAAACAGACATCATGTTTTTACCCTTAGAACATAAAACATGGCATTGAGCTTCCAGTGCTATGAAAGAGCTATACAATTTCAGAAAGTAGGATAAGTCTCCAGTTCTTTGGAAAATAATTATGGCTTCATGTTTGTTTTTTTCAGGTTGAACTTATTGCCAGATAATTATTTCAAAATGAATCTCTTTCCCAATCCTCTGGAAAAGAATGCTTGGTATGTTTTGATTGGTCAGTGTGCCATCATGCATTTTATGAGCTTTTGTTTAATCTGATGCTAATGTATTCTTTTCGAAGGAGAAAGACAATGCCCAGAGGTGATAGTAGTAACACCTGAAGCTCTCAACACATATTTACTTGGTTTAATATGCCAGAGAAAGGAAAGCAACTCTGTCTTCTTTTTTTTAAAATCATATTCTTCTATAAAGCCTTCCCTAACTAGCTTGAAAACACCATGTACTTCTGCATCATAATTCTTAGTGTACACAATTCAATGTCTGAATGAGTAATAACCTACTCAATGTATTACCTGTTATATTGTAAGCTCCAAGAGGGCAACGACCATGTTGGTCTTATTCCATGTCCTACTCTTAGTGCCTAATACTGTGCTTGCTACACAACAATTTTATTTAAACGTATTTTGTGTTAATAAATAAATGAACAGGAGATCACATCCTTCACTAAGAGCAGAGAAGTTTAATCCCAAGACATCTAGGTGCTTTCAAAACAGCTCTTTCTAGACACGTATAAATTACATGGAAATTTTCTAAATATACTATTTGTTGAGAAACATTCCTTTATTTGTTCTGCCACACTATGAAAACACTCTTATCTGGCTATCTCTTTACCATGTTTACATTTAGGATGCATTTAGAATTTTTTCTTCTTTAACCTTTTGTTATATTTATGTCTTATCAAATCATACTGTGTATATGTGTTTACTTTGCATGCTTACACTCCCTCTCTGGCTGTTCTAGTTTTTGGATGCTCCAAGTAAAGCACCTTAGCTGTCTTCCTACTTCAGGTTCAGCATTGAATACTAGCATTGGCCCATCCCAGTGCCTAGATAAGCAGAGATCAGATGCTCTGATTTTAATAGAGAAACGAGATCCAATTGGGAGTAGATATGAAATAGCAAGAAAATGGCCAAATTTGACCTTTAAATTCTGTTCTCTCCCTTATAGTATTCTTCTTCCAAATAACCATAAGAAAGTAGATAAATTTCCAAGGGGATGGCTTATTGACTTATGTTCTCAGGACCCCAAGGGAAAAAAGTATCAGCAGGTGAGATATCATCGTAGGAGGGGAAAATAAGAGTAAGCAGAATTTTACCTATGCTCAAAGTTATTTCTCATCTTGTACATTTCAACTTTTTCTTTCCTCCAATCTTCAAAATTGTGGATTTTGGTAACTCTGCCATCCTTGCCTCTATTGCAACAACAACAACAAAAGTGTTTTGCCATTTTTTCCAAACTGGAAAATAGTCCACTAAAAAATGTGCAAGTGGCACCAAAAGCATTAAAGTGTAAGAGTTCACAACTTTACCCTCTGTGACTGTATTCCTACTTCCAGGGCTTCTATGAAACCAATCAGGACAATGGATAGAAGGATCTGAACATTGGAAGATAATAGACAGCCTGAGGATATACATTTTTTTAATCTTAAAAGGAGAAAAAAACATTTACTTTGTTAGGGGAGGAAAATAAAGTGAGGGGTAGGGGAGACCAGAGCTCTGAGTGTACACAGATTTGAGAAATAGATTTTTGGTGAGCTGAGAGAGTCTTTGAAAAGAACTTTAGAGTGGGTAGGGATGGATGAGAGATGAAGTAATTATAAGGAATTCTCCTAGGTATTATTTTGTCGTTCTTTGAGAGTCTTGGTAAATACTTGAATTACCCTCGGATTAGTCTCAATTGTCAAACTAGTATTTATTTGAATGTAATGCATCATACAAACTGGATCAAATGGTCCCATGTTTAAATGGGCTCTTTCCCCCTTGTTCCCTTCCTTTATGTCCAACTATAGGGAAACCAATATAAGTGAAACCCAACCAATCAGAATTTTCTTAGCTAATTAAACTTTTATTTTCCCAGAGGATTCATAAGAAACAAATAAATGAAAGAAAGTTATCTCATATGAGAAATTCTGTTGGAGGGCCACCTGGGTGGCTTAGCAGTTGAGCATCTGCCTTCAGCTCAGGGTGTGATCCTGGAGTCCCAGGATCAAGTCCCACATCGGGCTCCCTGCATGGAGCCTGCTTCTCCCTTCGCCTCTCTCTCTGTGTGTCTCATGAATAAATAAATGAAATCTATTTAAAAAAAGAAAAAGAAATTCTGTTGGAACACACAAACAAAACTGTTGGAGAATATATGCATTTCAGTGTTTAATCCTTTCTACATCTACAACTTTATCAACATGAGCACTCAACTAAAGTTTGGAATGATGACCCTAGGATACTGTTAAAACCTCACTTTTTGTACATACTAAAGAAAGAAAAATAATGAAAAGAGATTGTGGTATAAGACTCAATCCCTTTTAGACCTGGGTTAAGGGCAGTTAATGCTTATTATTATTATTATTATTATTATTATTATTATTATTACTGCATATCTGTTTGGCTACTTAAAGACATAGCATGCAATTCAAAAAGAGATCAGTGACTTGTGGTCACACGGAGAGAAAGAAACCTCACTTTAACACACCAACCATCTTTGTTCTGTTTCTTTTCTTCAAAGGATAGGACTTTATGAGCAGCACCTGAAAGAAATACACTGGAACCTCTCTATACTCTGAGGAAATTCTAAACCACTAAAGGGCAAAGCCAGTAAACTTTTCTCTTTCCCACTGGAAACTTTTCCCTAAAATGACCAATTTCTATCAGTTTTGTTTATGCTTCCTGAACCAGGACAAATAGTCAATGGCTCACACCCGCACAGCATTTATAGGCATTACTGTGGCCAGTTTTTTGGCCTCCTTTCATTTCTGTTGAGAAGAAAGCCTTGAATTCCAACCTCTGTTTATGGCTTTCATCCCAGGCCACACAACTGGCAAAACTCTGAGTCCTCAAACCTCCCAAAAACATGCCTAGCAATCTGAAACAGGTACCACTGATTATTTTAGCTGTAGAGGCCTTGTGTTTCATTTGCCATTGTTACTTAAACAATTCTTTAGACATGACTTTCAAACCCTCATTTGATCTTTTTTCCATTGACATATTTACCCCAATTCTCTCCTCCTCTTCTCAAGCTTTGGCTCTTGACATCTTTGCTAGCACTGATATCAACACAACGGTTGTGTTTATGTCTCCCCCCACTGCCAGGCTCACTGATGTGGTGAGTGGAGCTCTGAGAAGTGGAGCCGAGGGGCCTGAGTCATCAGTCAGCATCTCCTGTCTCCCCGGGTCTGACCAAAATGACAGAGGTTCCTCTCACTCAAGTGTCACTGGGAGACCACAGCCGAAAGGAGGTAGAGGACATCTCCCACTGGAATCTAACCACTTTAAGAAAGGATACATTTTTGGCACAGCAGTGGAGAGATGTTAGTATAGAAATCTCAGTTCAGCTTCCACTTTCCATTGTTTTTTAGGCCACAGCTTAAACGTGACCCTTTCTAAATGGGTAAACCATTTTGGAAAGCAACTAAAGCTAAACATATACATATACATATTCTATAACCCAGCATTTCTACTTCTGACTGCATATATATAGGAATATATATAACATGTTCACACTATATATTCATGTTATACACCATATATTCAATATATATATTATATATGCTATAGGTAATATAAATCCATTCATGTGTCCACCAGAAGACATATATGAGAATGTTCATAGCAACACTATTTATAATAGCTGAGGACAGAAACTATCTAAGTACCCATCAACAGTTTAATGGATAAATTGTGGTGTATTTGCACAAGAGAATACTATAAAAGAATAAGAATTTTATGAACTATATATACAATATGGATGATTACCACCAAACATAATATTAAACAAAAGAAAGCAGATTGAAAAATAGTAAATACTGTATAGTTTATTTTTTAGAAGATTTTATTTATTTATTCATTAGAGAGGAAGAGACATAGGCAGAGGGAGAAGCAGGCTCTCCATGAGGAGCCCAATGTGGGACTCAATTCCAGGACCCCAGGATCACCACCTTAGCCAAAGGCAGATGCTCAACCACTAAGCCACCCAGGTGCCCCGAATGGTTTCATTTATATAAAGCTAAAAAGTAGGTAAAGTTAATATATACCCATAAAAGTCAGGATAGAGGTTACCAGTGACAGCTATAACTAGAAAGGCGCCAAGAGGGGTGTTTCTGTGACACTAGTAATTTTAAATTTATTACCTAGGTGCTATTTACCCCAATTCTCTCCCCCTCTTCTCAAGCTTTGGCTCTTGACATCTTTGCTAGCACTGATATCAACACAATGGTTGTGTTTATGTCTCCCCCCACTGACAGGCTCGCTGATGTGGTGAGTGGAGCTCTGAGAAGTGGTGCCGAGGGGCCTGCGTCGTCAGTTCAGAAGGAGTTATCAACTTTTTTCTTTGCATATTATACATCAATTAAAAGCTTTTGAAAAAGTCATCTTCCCAGGGCTCCTGGGTGGCTCAGTGGTTGAGTGTCTGCCTTTGGCTCAGGTCATGATCCTGGGGTCCTGGGATCGAGTCCTTCATCAAGCTCCCCATGGAGAGCCTGTTTCTCCCTCTGCTTGTGTCTCTGCCTCTCTCTGTGTGTCTCTCATGAATAAATAAATAAATAAAATCTTTAAAAAATTAAAACATAAAAAAGTCTTCTCCTCATACATGGTATGGCATGGATGAACCTTGAAGATATGCTAAGTTAAATAAGCTAGCTATTGAAGGACAAATACTATATGATTCCACTTATATGAGGCACCCAGAATAGGCAAATTCACAGAAACAGAAAGTAGAATAGCAGTTACCAGGGACTGAAGAGAAGAAATGGGGAGTTGTTTTTTTAATGGTATAGAGTTTTATCTGTGATGAAAAAGCTCTGTAAGGATAGACAGCTTATGTGTGTTGTTCAGCTCTATCTCCCAGCTCTTACACTAATGTTTAACATAGTAGGTTTTCAATAAATGTTTAATAAATCAACAGACTCTGGGTGATCTGAAGCAAATTATGAAACAGTCTTTAAATATTTTATTTTTCATTTTTCTATAAATTTTATTATTTAAATATTTATTAAGCACTTATGTACATATTGGGAGGATTTAAATGTGAAACGAGGCCTCATGTTCCTACAGAAATGAAGGTAGCTGTTGGAAGTAACAATGCATTCTCAGTCTAGCTATCTCTCAGATAAAGGCTAGATCATAATAGCGCATAGATTTCAATTCAATGTGACAGATCAGATTGTTTAGCATTAGCTGCTTCTAGAGTTTGTTGAAAAGGATTCTGAGGCTGTATATGCACTCAGTGGAAAAAGAAAAGTCACAAAAAATTAGTGATGTCTACTATGAGATCTTAGAAAGGAAATGATGGCATTGATATCATGGATTTCGCCATCTTTGGGCTTGTTGATCTCTTTCAAGGGGGTTATGTCTGTCAATCAGGGATTATATTGAACCTGAACTAAAAAATTACTTCTTTTTCTTAAGATTTTATTTTTTTATTTATGAGAGACACACAGAGAATGACAGAGACATAGGCAGAGAGAGAATCAGGTTCCCCACAGGGAGCCCAATGGGGGATTTGATCCCAGGACCCTGGGATCACCACCTGCACCAAAGGCAGACACTCAACCGCTGAGTCACCAGGTGCCCCCTAACAAATGACTTCTATGGAAGTCATTTTCCAACCTGGGAGTCTGAATCTAAAAATGAGTCGAGTCAGATTTGGAAGTTATGGTTAGGGAGCACCTGATTCATAGTTCCTTAGAGTCCTATATAGTATAGCATCTGACCAGGGAACCCACTAAAGGTAGGGGAGAGAGAAGGTATGGAAGTGGCTCAAGACCATGAGATCCACTGGTCATACTACCCAGCAGCTGCCAAACTGTTAACATAATGAAATGACTGATGAAGTACTAACTCATAGACAGTGCTCCGCAAGGACAGGGTACTATCCTCCAGGTTGCAGTACACACACTGAAGCAGAGTACTGTATAGGATGCTCTGTACCCAATAGGAAAAATTCATGGGTCCAAGAACCAAAGGGTGGAAGCAGGAGTGGCCCCACTTAACATCACTTGCAATGATGTTAGGGGACTTTATGCTTTAGTCCCCACAACTCTGGGCTGGGCAGGATTAAAAGTCCTGGTTCAAAAAGGGACATAGCAAGGTTTCCATTGATCTATCAGGCCACTTTGAACTCCTTACATCTAGGAACAAAAAGCAAGAACAGGATTCACTGCCTTAAATAGGTTAGGGGTTAGTAGGAGGCAGAGTTGCTGTGATACAATTGTGATAGAGAAACATGTGTGGTATTCCAGTGATCCACTAGGGACACTTCCCAGTTACTCCCTTGTCCAATTATAACTGTGAGTGAACAAGAGTGGCCATCCTAACCTGAGAAGAATATGGTTCCTTAGGGCTCAGTCTCCTTAGGAATTAACTTTTGGGAAAAACCAACAGACAAGCCACTGAGGCCAGAGAAATAGTAGCTGAGGAAAAGGGGAATTTAGAATGGACACTAGAGAAGGACAGACAATGAATATCAGTTGGAGCCTATAACATCCCCATTAGGAAAAGAGTCTCATTAGAACCCTAGGGGAGCTGCTGCCCAGAAGTATGAGGGGACTGTGGCAGCCATGGATGTTTACCACTCAGAACCTCCCTTCAAGAAAGAACTTGCCAGCAGCCTCAGCTGTTAATGCTTTCAGGATCTACCTTAACTTCTAAGCTAAAGCCATATTCTTCTAAGGCATTCAGCCATCAATGCATACTCTAAATCTTTGCTTTAAAGCTCACCACCAGGTTGGCTGATGTTTTCAGATCTGAGGATCTTCTCACCCAAAACTGCTTTCTCCTCCTTTCCCTTCACGAGTGTCAGAGCTACATCATAGTCGAAGGCTCTCCCTGCTGAATCCCACTCTTTTCCCCTTTTGCCTTTTACAGATACTACCTCCCAATAAACCTCTTGCATTCTCAACTTTGTCTCAGGGTCTGCTCCTCTGGAACCCACTGACATAAATGGTTTCAAGTATGAACTCCAAATTTAACACAGGGCAACCACTGCAAATTGCAAGCTTTTGTTCAGGGGAAGGAAAGCTTATTTATAAGCATCAAAAACTCTATATGGTGAACTCCAGGTATTTATTTATTTATTGTAAACAATTCTTTTGAGAAATGCAGGAAAGGCCAGACAGAAATAAAATCATTGTTGAAATCTACTAAATAGTTACTGTGTCCAAACAACTTGCGTGCAACCATAACAGCATAGCAGAGACACTACTGCCCAGCCATCAATGCATACTCTAATACACAATCTTTGCTTTAAAGCTCACCACCAGGTTGGCTGATGTTTTCAGATCTGAGGATCTTCTCACCCAAAACTGCTTTCTCCTCCTTTCCCTTCACAGGTGTCAGAGCTACATCATAGTCTGAAGGCTCTCCCTGCTGAATCCCACTCTTTTCCCCTTTTGCCTTTTACAGATACTACCTCCCAATAAACCTCTTGCATTCTCAACTTTGTCTCAGGGTCTGCTTACTCTGGAACCCAACTGACATAAATGGTTTCAAGTATGAACTCCAAATTTAACACCACAAGGGCAACCACTGCAAATTGCAAGCTTTTGTTCAGGGGAAGGAAAGCTTATTTATAAGCATCAAAAACTCTATATGGTGAACTCCAGGTATTTATTTATTTATTGTAAACAATTCTTTTGAGAAATGCAGGAAAGGCCAGACAGAAATAAAATCATTGTTGAAATCTACTAAATAGTTACTGTGTGCCAAACAACTTGACGTGCAATTTTCCATCTGTTCCTCACAATGCCTTAAGAAGTGTATAGTATTTTTATTATTCCCTTTTACAAATGAAAGCAGATAGAGATTAGTTTGATTGCCCAGTGACATAAAATCAGTAAATTAAAGAATCAGAATTTGCACCAAGGAAAGCCCAAGCTACTATCTCCTATACCATTTCAGTTATCCAGAGTTGATTTATACTGTTTATAACTGAAGAATCCTAACAGGAACATTGGTCTAGGGGGGAATTGTAAGGTATAGACCATAAGAGAATTGTGCACCCATAGAAACAAATTTAGCCCCATCTAAAAGTATCATCTATGCTTCTGAGCAAAATAGCCTCAATATCTATTCCTAAAAAGATTGCTTACTTTCTTTGCTGGTACGAATTTGCTAATTCCTGCAATGTTTTCAGAAATTTATTTTGAAATGTCCAGTTTTGCACATGACCACAAGGAAAAATGGGATATGGTCCTAGTCCCTAGTCTGCTGACAGTAGATGCCGCATGAGAGGGATTATTAGCTTCCTCCTGGAAGAGAGCTCTCAGGGTAGCAAAAAGAATAGTTTCTATGGAGGAGGAAGAGAGAATGGCTTCCTTATGCAATGAAATTTCAATGGTGGTGTTTTGCTATTGCTGCTGCTGCTGTTGTTTTTCAAGAGGGATCGAATGCTTGGAAATGTCTGATTCCTTCTCCAATTCTTATAGTACTCTCAGGCCTGTATCTCTAAGAGTTAGGGATTCTTACAGCATGCTGGTCATAAAAAGTTAAGGAATTTCATCTTTTGTCTCCCTAAACATCAAGCTGTGAGGTTGATCTTCTATATAGTAGGTGGGATTTGCAGTCTTTGTCAATTATCTTATATAAAAAATATAAGCATTTATTATTAAAGAGTCCACTTACCAGAGACTATTTAATACATCAACAATGAGTAATAATGTCATTAAGAGTGGCTGATATACTGGGAATTCATGTAAAGGGCTCTTAGAGTTTAAATACCACAAAAGAAGATATTGAAAAGCATGAATAAATATCTTGTTTAGGATCTATGCTATGAGGTCAAATGCATTTAGATATTTCTCATGCTAGTGTGTGAATAGTGTCAGGGAACACATCCAAGCTATGCCTCATCCAAAAGAAAGGTATGTAGAATAGCTGAGGAAATTGGCAAGCATCCTTAGATCTGTGGATTCCCAAGCTAGTTATATCAGAATCCATCAGCCATGTGTCTCCGGAGGACAGGGAAGCTACGATACACTAATGTTAATGTGGTTAGCTCCTGATAACCCTTTCTAAAGACTCTCACAGTCATCTATGTAAATTCTTATTGAATGAATTGTGCCTTTGAGCTTAATTGCCACCATGCAATCCAAGAGATCACCACTTCATATCTGTTATGTCAGCGGCAGCAGTAGAATCACAGTAACTTACTTTGGAAGTAGGGCAAGGCACATAGGAAGAAGTAATTTGTTATTCCTAGATTTCATGCTAGTATTTCAGTTCAGTTCACCTGATGGCTACGAAGATCACAGAGATATGGACCATGGTCTGGGCTTGAGCTGGAGCTTTTGCCTACCTCTAGTCGATTCCGGGATCAGTTTTAGAAAATAGAAACCAGTTTTGCTATTTTAAGCAGAAAGGGATGTAAGAAATGCAGATAATTGGGTGCATAGAAAGTATTTGAAAATATAGGGAAACAAATTTGAGGCAGGGTCTCCAGGAATGGCTCCCAGAAGACAGAACTAACCTGCCAAGGAACCAGCTACTCTGTCCTCATCCAAAAGGCTGAGAATCAGGAAATTGCCCTGGAACTCAGCCTAAACAGCAATCCGGGAATCTCAATGCCCCCGCTGCTGTAGCTGTTATCTTTGAAGTCACACTGCTCTTGCTTGATTGGCATCAGCAAAAACTGCATGTCCAGCATCCCATGCCTTGAGCCCCACAGAGCTAGTAGATGGATATTGTGAGGCTACTACAGAAAGCCCAAACCCTCTACACCATGCTTGTCAACAGAAAACAAAATCAGCACTCCACCATACACATACCTGTCTTCCAAATATCCCACAAGTGCATCCAATTGGCCAAATTTAAATCACATTTGCAACCCTAACTCTACAAGGGAATCATGAGATAGAGTTTTTGGCTTTCCAGCCTCTGTGGTACAGACAGGCATCCTAAAAGGAGAAGGAAGGGATGAACCTCAGCCAGCTAGCTCTGTTGGTAGAGGAAGGAGAGGGTACTGAGTAGTGAAAAGCCACAGGTGAAGGCATTTGCTGTCTTGCAAAGACCAGAAGAGGAATCAGGAAAGAAGAGAGAAAAGCATAGCTCAATGGAGCATTTATGCTGGTTTGATGTGGAGAATTTTTCTGTCTTTATGGAATCCCTATCAAATGCTGCCCTCTGATGTTTGCGGAATAAACTACTTTTGAGAAACCCTGAAATATAACCTGATGATAAAAAATGTATCTAGCTGTAGTTTTCTGGGATAAATAACTATAGATATCTGAACTTCTTAGAAACTGGGAAAAACCCACAGGACACCAAAACTATTTCCAAATGATTTGCCACTTGACATCCAAATCAAGTTTTGCCAAGGTGTTACTGACTCAAACCTCCAGGTATAGTTATTTTTTCCACTATAATCTGAAAGGGGAAACTTTATTTTTATGGTTTATGCAATGACTGGGAAAGCAGATGATCAATTAATTTATGAATGACTTATTAACAAATTATGGATCAAAGTCAAGACTTCCAATAAAATAACTTAATTCATTGCCAATATCCATGAATTTGACATTTCTTTATTTATAATCTATCTTTAAAGGCTTCCCAACCATAATTAGGAAAAGGATAACATCACTGATTTTCAGAATTTCATATGCCAAGAGGAATAAGTGTATGTGAACAGATCAAAACAAAGTTCTGAACAAAGTATTATTCAGTGCAAGCAAAAAATGAAGGCTTCTATACTTAAAATTATTAAAACCACAGCTATCAGTTGTAATTCAAAACACCTGCCAGAATCTTGGATTAAGTAATAAAATCCAGGGATCAGGATCTGTCCTTTAAGACATATCAAGCATGCTCCTTCCTCAGTGCCTTTACTTTCTCCCTGGTTGGAACATGCTTTCCTCCAATATTGCATCTATAGGAATGTGGTTCTCTTATCTTCCTTCCAAATTGCTAAAGTGATAAGGTCCAGGGTCCATGCTCACAGGAAGTAGTTTGTCATAATCTCTTCTTCCCTCCTCCTTCCTCATGGCCATCTTGTAGTAAACCAGAATTATGACTTAGTTGTCTATATTGGGCTTGGGGGTCAAGAGCACATTTATCAATCAATCCTTACTTTGTTTTTCTTTGCTAACCTTCCTTTGTTATATGCCTTTCTTGGCTATTCCTTGGTAAGATTTAACTATTCATGGGTCTCTGGCCAAAATAATTTCTAGTATCATCTCACTCTCATTCTGATTTCTAATTGGATCCAGGCTAGAAGAGCCAAGGAGATTAATGAGAAAAGGCCATCATGGCTTTAACACTTCTTTCTGAGAACAATTTCCACTCCAAGACCACAGTCTCTAAGAACCTCTAAATATTTGGTAACTTCTTAACAAACAGTAAAAAAAACCATCCAAGTTTGAGGCTAGAGCAAAATCAAACTATGACAAGCTGGAGATGCTCAGCATAAAACACTTCTTATACTGTTTCATGCAGATAAACCTTCAGTTTCCAGGTGCCAGAGTGTCCCCATTCCCACTTCTCTCTTCAGTCCTCTGGCACTAAGTGAAAGAATTTGTTTGCAAACAAGTCACTGCACAGATCAGAGCCCTCTGCATAGCCTGAGGGACATGCATCAAGCTCTTCCCACTCTACTGTTTGCTTTCCCACTGGGGAAGAGATGGATTGAAGGATGCAGGGATGAAAGGCTATAAAAAACAACAAGCTTGAAGCTGTGTGGGGTCAGGGCTGTGTGTAATTAATCATTAGGGGGCCCTGATCTGCTGATCTGCTTCAAAGCTTTGGAATTTGACTTAAAGGATGTCATCCTGCTGGGTTCACAGAAGAAATTCCCAGAGGCTAGAGGTGAGGTCTGGCCACAAAAGTGAGATCATAGATGGAGAAATACTTAGAAAAGAGTTTTAGGGCTGCTGTTATGACAATAACAAAAATAAGGGCAAGAACCCTCCCTAGATTGTCAAATCCCCATATTGAGTAGTGTAGTCATGATACAACAAAATAGTGTGGCTTTGAGAACAAAATACATGTGAGATAGAGAAACAATTTCAATGTTCACAAACAGAAGACGGATTAAACAAATTATGGTAATCCCTACAATAGAATAATAAGCAGTCATTAAAAGTTATGCAGTGCCCACATTTTGCTAGGGGTATGTAATTGGGACTACCACTGTGAAAGACAAATTTGGGACCACAGATCAAAATTACAAACGCAGGGCAGCCCTGGTGGCGCAGCGGTTTAGCGCCGCCTGTAGCCGGGGGTGTGATCCTGGAGACCCGGAATTGAGTCCCACATCCGGCTTCCTGCATGGAGCCTGCTTCTCCCTCTGCCTGTGTCTCTGCCTCTCTCTCGCTATCTCTGAATGAATAAATAAATAAATCTTTTTTAAAAAATTACAAACGCAAATACTTCCAATCTGGTATTTCTACTTTAAGGAATTTATCTTAGATATATCCCCAGAGGTGCTAAATGACATGTACGTACATGTACAAGACCTATTTATGGCAGAATTTTTGTAACAGCAGAAGTTTAGAAACAATCATCATTAGGAAACCTGTTTTTAAAAAAAGTATGATATAGCCATGCAATAGAATATAGCACAGGCTTGGAAGAGGAGGAGGAGGAGGAGGAGAAAGAAGAAAGGAAGAAGAAGAAGAAGAAGAAGAAGAAGAAGAAGAAGAAGAAGAAGAAGAAGAAGAAGAAGAAGAAAAGAAAGAAGAAGAAGAAGAAGAAGAAGAAGAAGAAGAAGAAGAAGAAGAAGAAGAAGAAGAAGAAGAAAGAAAGAAGAAGAAGAAAGAAGAAGGAGGAGGAGGGGGAGAAGAAACAGCATTCCTCAGAGTGCCTGGGTGGCTCAGTCAGTAGAGCATGCAACTCTTAATCTCAGGGTTGTGAGTTAGAGCCCCACATTGGGTGTAGAGATTACTTAAATTATAAAATCTTCTTTTTTTAAAAAAAGCAATTCTTTATGTCCTGATATACTATTGTAATAATAACAACTAATGTAATAATAACAAAATTAAGAACAGTGTGTATATTACACTGCCATTTGAGGTTAACAAAATGAATGAGAGAGCCTGGGAAGAATACTTGTTGGCTGAAAGAACCAGAGCCTAATCCAACTTGCTTCAGACTCTTTTGCCTTCAGTATTAGCCAGTTGGGTACTGAGCCATTCCTGAACTGGGCAGCCTGAGCTGAGAAAGTACATGTAATACTCCAATTCAGTAGACTTTAAATTTTAGTGGGCATAAGAATCATTAGGTTACTTGCAAAAAATGAAGACTCAAGGGGTCTGTCCTCAGAGATTGTGACCCTCTAAGTCTGGGATTGGGTGCTGGAACTGGTGGGGGTTTTGTTTTATATATAGACTATTTTTAGAGCAGTTTTAGATTAATAGTAAAATTGAAAGGAAGGTACAGAGATTTCCCAAATACCTCATGACCCCACACATGCACAGCCTTCCCCATTATCAACATCCCCCACCAGGGCAGCCTGGGTGGCCCAGCGGTTTATCTCCACCTTCAACCCAGGGCCTGATCCTGGAGACCCGGGATGGAGTCTTGACTTGGGCTCCCTGCATGGAGCCTGCTTCTCCCTCTGCCTCTCTCTCTCTCTCTCTCTATGTCTCTCATGAATAAGTAAATAAAATCTTAAAAAAAAAAAATCCCCCACCAGAGTGGTGCATTTGTTTACAACTGATAAGCCTACATTGACACATTATTATCATTCAAAGTCCATAGTTTACATTACAGCTTACTCTGTACATTCTGTGGGTTTGGGCAAATGTATAATAACATATATCTGCCATCATAGTATCATACAGAGTAGTTTCATTGCCTTGAAGATCCTCTATGCTCCACCTAATCATCCCACCCTCCCCACCTACCCCTGGAAACCACTGATCTCTTTACTGTTTCCATACTTTTGCCTTTTCCAGAATGTCATACATGCAGTTGGAACCGTACAGTATAGTCTTTGCAGATTAGTTTCTTTCACTTAGTAACATGCATTTAAGGTTCCTCCATGTTTTTATTTTTTTTTCCTCCATGTTTTTAGATGGCTTGATAGCTCGTTTCTTTTTAGTGCTAAATAACATTCCACTGTCTGAATATACCCCAGTTTATTTATCCATATTCACCTACTGAAAAGCATCCTGATTGTTTCCAGATTTCAGCAACTGAGAATAAAGTTTCTATGAACATCTGTGTGCAGGTTTTTGTGTGGATATAAGTTTTCAACTCCTTTGGGTAAATATGATTAATGGATTGGATGGTAAGAGTACGTTTTGTAAGAAACCATCAAATTGCCTTCCAAAGTGGCTATACCATTTTGCATTCCCACCACAAATAAATGGGAGTTCTTGCTGTCCCACATCCTTGCCAGCATTTGGTGTTGTCTATGTTCTGGATTTTGGCCATTCTAATATGTAGTGGTATCTCATTGTTGTTTTAATTTGCATTTAATTGATGACAGGATGAAGAGCACCTTTTCATGTGCTTATTTGGCATCTGCAAATCTTCTCTGGCAAGGTATATACTATGGTCTTTGACTCAGTTGCTATCTTTTTTATTGAGCACAAGAAGCCATTCTGACGTAGCAGATACCTGGCCCAGTCTTTGAGAAATAGTGCTAGAACAACCACAGAACTTAAATTTGTGTAAACTAAAGTCTTCTCAATGAGTTGAAGTTAGATCAAGGATCTATGAGAGGGGAATCCTTACCATTTGGCCTCAAGTTCAACTTCAAAAGAGCCCTGAAATTCAGCTACTGCTCATGGACAGATTTGTTCACAGAAGCAAGAGGCCCTTCCACAAACATGCATATTTTGGTCCTTTTGAGCTTGAGGCTATCTATGTCATTTTTTAATAGTTATAATGGAACTGCAATAAAGATCATTGCTAGTCACTCAGAGTCATTCATAAATCCAGATGGAAAACTGGATTTATGAATACAAAACAATTGACTGTCCAGTTGATGACTTAAGAATGTTTTATCTACTTCAATTGATATAGTGAGACTTTTTTTTTTAAGATTTTATTTATTTATTCATGAGAGATATGGGGGGGGCAGACACAGGCAGAGGGAGAAGCAGGCCTCATGCAGGGAGCCCGACATGGGACTCGATCCTGGGTCTCCAGGATCACACCCGGGACTGAAGGCAGTGCTAAACCGAGGAGCCACCTGGGCTGCCCGGTGAGACTTTTCTTCTTAGAGAACATGAGATAGATATCCTTTAAATAATAATTCATATAATTTAATACAATTCTATGTATTGCATATACTGTATTATATAGTTTATTTACACAATACAGGAGTATTGTAACTTCACTGGTTTGTCAATTATCTTTATTTCTTATAGTCTATTTAACCATTACTTGTCTTTTGCCACTTATTTTTCATTTACTTCCTTTGTTATTTTTAGATGTGATTCAGGTAAAGTAGAAGTGCAGATACATATGAACATTCATACTTTTTTTATACCACTTATTATTCTTTTTATCAGCTCTGCAATATTTTTCAAACCCATCAATAATATTCAGTTCCATTTGCAATTTTAAAAGTTTAATCATGGCAGCCTGGGTGGTCCAGCGGTTTAGCACCACCGTCAGCCCAGGGCATGATCCTGGAGACCCAGGATCAAGTCCCAGGTCAGGTTCCCTGCATGGAGCCTGCTTCTCCCTCTGCCTGTCTCTTGCCTCTCTCTCTCTTTCTGTGTGTGTGTGTGTGTGTCTCTCATGAATGAATAAATAAAATCTTAAAAAAAATAAAAGTTTAATCAAAAAATTTCCAAATTTATATTTCATTCAGGAAAGTACAACATAACTTTTGTTACATACTAAATGGGTGAGAACTTAGGCACTGCATTTTTACAAAATTATGTCCTATTGTAAGATACATCTCCTGATATGCATTGCTTACTATGTAAGGTACTATTCTAAATGCAGTATAAACATAGCTAATTTGGACTATAAGGACTATAAGGGAAGCACTAGTCTCATGGTGCCATGTTGATTCTCAATATTGCTGTCAAAGTTAGACTTCTGACTCTAATTGAAATTCATCTTGAACTGCAATTTCCCAATCTTACCTAAATTCTAAGAAAATCTGAATGATCTGTGGCTTCCTTAGTGCTCTCAGAAGAGAGTTTTCCCTATATATCATACTGCTTCAGGTCAGTCCCTGTAACTACAAGGTGTCTTGATAGTTCCTGCTGGACCTGGAGTCCTTTCTTGCACCCTGCCCTTCTTGACATGTTCCCCAGTCTTTGTGTAAGAAACCCTCTCTTGCGTTCATCTACCCTAGCTTCTGCCTGCTTTCTGAGGCATTACTTACTTCTACTTGTCTGAGAAATGCCTACTGCCTGAATTCCCTCTGAACACTGCACATTTTTCCTTCACCTCATCTTTAATTTGGCCACTGGATTGGACATTCTAGAGACTGTTGTTTTCTTGATCTACTTCAGAGCTCAGTAGGTACTTTAGTTGCTGAAAATAACCCCATGAGTGTGCCGGTTTCTTCTGACCCAGTTCTGACTCTCTATCTCCAATTGTTGGGTTTGGGTGCTTAACGTATGTAGTACAGAAATCTACCTAACTCTTGACATTTTTGTCAAAAGTAAACACTGCTCTGATTTAGAAATGATAAAGGCTTGAGAAACTAGGTTTCATTGATTGTGACTGAAAGCATAAACCTGTCATGTTATTATACAAGGAAGGGAATGTAATAGAAGCCCCATAGGGAGATTAACATCCTTCCCCACCTCTCTGGCTTCACAGTTTTCTCCTACTTCTTTACATCTGGTCTATTCTTTCAGTTTATGTAAATAACCATCTTTTTAGAGGCTGTTAGAGTTTTGTTCCCCCAGATAATTGTTCTATGCTTCAAGTTGAGCAAGTGAACACATTTATATAACCATTATAAATTTACCTTCCCTCAAATTTACTTTTCCTCCTAAGCCTGGCATTCTCATTGTAAGGAAGAGGAATGAGTACTTAGCTTTAAAGAATCTTGGCTCATAGTCAAGACCCTACATCATCACTGGAGTTAGTTCACCAATGACTACACTTAGTACTCTTGAGTTTCATATGCTATAACCTGCTAGTTTTGTCTCAGAAATCACTGAATCGATTGAATTTTGAATTTTAAGTTTTTTGTTTTTGCTTTTGTGTCAGACAGAGTACCCTTATAAAAATCCCTAGAAAGGTTTAAAATGTTTAATGAGTGATCTTATTGACCCAAATATACACGAACTTGAAAAGTCTTCAGTTTTAAGTCCACTTTCGTTCATCTTTTATTCAACACTTAATGGATCTGGTGGGTAAGAAGTAGGTGGAAATGAGATGAGTTAGGTATAGAATAGGTCAGATATGGGTGACAGGGATGAATCTACAGAAGCCCTATTTGCTTTGGTTCAAAACTGAGAGACAGTTTTCTATATACTCCCAATAAGATTTTAATATTCATGAAAACTTGAAACATTTTTATCAACCAAATTGATGTATAAACTCTACAATTCAATGAATTTGATAAATTACACCTGTGAACTCACCATCAGAAAAGTTACAGAACTTTTCCATCATCACTATAAGTTTCCTTTTAATGCTTTGCTGTCCATCCCTCTTTCTACTGCCAGTTCCAGTCTGCTCTGTGTCACTATAAATTGGTTTTCATTTTCTATACAATTTTATGTCTGGCTTCATTCACTCAACATGATGCTTTTCTTCTTTTTTTTTAATTCTTTTCTTTTTTAAAGATTTTATTCATTTTAGAGAGAGAGCATGAGCAGAGGAAGGGGGAGAGGGAAAGAGAGAATCTCAAGTAGACTCCATGCTGTGTGCAAAGCCCGAGGCAAGGTTTGATTTCATAACCCTGAGATCATTACCTGAGCTGAAACCAAGAGCCAGATGCTCAACTGACTGAGCCACCCAGACACCCCAGCACAATGCTTTTCAAATTCATCCATGCTAATGTATACCTAAGTATTACATGCCTTTCTATTGCTGTGCATTCCAATGTTTAAATATACCATGTTGACTTCCAGGGAAGATGATGGAATAGGATGACCCTAGGTTCATCTTGTCCCACAGATGCAACTGGAGAACACTCACAGCAGTATAAATAACTTAGAAAATGACCAGAAGACTGGCAGAATAAACTCCACAACTAAATGTAGAGAAGAGACCACACTGAAAAGAGTAGGAAGGGCAGAGCTACCTAACTTCCTAACACTTCCACCTGGCCCCTTCCACCCAACCTCAGTCCATTGTGGTAAAGCCCCTTCCTCAGAAGAATGAGAAGTGCAAAGATTACCAGCACCACCTGCCCTGCTGCACTGCTGCCTGCACTGTGCTTCTGTGGAGACTAATGGGTACTTCAGTGCCAGGGCTACTCCCATGGCCCACAAAGCTCACTGGCATCACTGTCCCATCCACAAAACCAACCCTGCTCTGTGCTTTAGGGGACCCATTCACCCCAAAACACTCTTGGCCAGAGCCCATCTAGGGCAATGCTGCAGGTCTGGCAGTGTGCAAGCAGCCTCTACAGTGACCAAGACCACTCCAAAGTGACTCCTGCCCCAGAGAGAGGAAAAGATAATCACACAGACCTATCAGGTAGAGGCCACATCAAAATGCTGCAGGCAGACAACTGGTCTATCTGTAGGCCCCACTCACCAATGAAAGCTTTCAGAAGGACAACACAGGGAAAGCACCCTACAGTTTGGTGTTACTGCATCTTGGGCAAACACTTGGTCTGACTCAAGCTCAATGAGTCCCCAGGCTGGCCCACTAACACCACAGGAGAACCATTACAGATGATCAACTGTAACAAAAGCAGCTTAGCCACAATAGCAGGGCATGTGCAACACACACAGGAGAACTTCCTGAAGCACCAGGTTCTGGTGAACATGAGACACTACACATTAAGGCACTACAGGACCTCATCTTCATAAGGCCACTACTTTCCAGTGCAGGAGACATAGTTGACTACCCTAACACACAGAAACAGACACAGAATGTTAGACAAAATGAGGAGACAAAGGAAAATGTCCCAAATGAAAGAACAGGACAAAACTGCAGCAAGAGACCTAAGCAAACAGATATAAGTAATATGCATGATAAGAAATTTAAAGTAATGATTATGAAAACACTCACTGGACTTGAGTAAAGAATGGAGGCCACCAGTGAGGCCCTTAAATTAAGAGAGTAAAAAACAATCAGAGTTGAAGACACAATAAATGAAATTAAAAATACACTTGATGGAATACACAACAGGCTAGAGGAAACAGAAGAATGACTTAATAATCTGGAAGACAGAGTAATGTAAATTAATCAAGCTGAGCAAATGGGAGAAGAAAGAATTATGCAAAAACAAGAATAGACTTAGGGAACTCAGTGACTCCATCAAGTATATTTAGGTATTGTATTATAGGGATTCCAGAAAAAAGCAGAGAGAAAGGGAGGCAGAAAATGTATTTGAAGTCATAGTAGCTGAAAATTTCCATAATCTGGGAAGGAAACAGAAACCAAGATCCAGGAGGCACAGAGTTCCCCCAAAAAATCTACCCAAGGAGGCCCACACCAAGACATATATAGTAATTAAAATGGCAAAAAGTAGTGATAAAGAAAAAAAAAATTAAAGCAGTAAAAGAAAACAGTCACATATCAGGGTAACTCCATAAGGCTAACAGTGGATTTTTCAGCAGAAACTTTGTAGGCCAGAAGAGAATGGCATGATATATTCAAAGTGATGAAAGGGAAAAATCTGTAGCCAAGAATATTTTATCCAGCAAGGCTATCATTCAGAATAGAAGAAGAGATAAAGAGGTTGTTGGACAAATGAAAACTAAAGTAGTTCATGACCACTAAACCAGACCCACAAGAAATGTTTAAGGGAACTCTATGAGTAGAAAGGAAAGACCATAAATGACAATATGAAAAATAAGTATATCTGTAAAAATCAGTCAAAAGATTCACAAAATAAAAGGATGTGAAATATGACAACATATACCTAAAATGTGGGGAGAAGAGGAATAAAGAATGGGTTTGAATTTACGTGATCATCAACTTAATATAGACTGAGATATGTAGATGTTGTATACTAACCTAACAACAACCGCAAATCAAAAACTAATGATAGATATGCAAAGAATAAAGAAAAAGGAATCTCAAGTATACTACTAAAGAAAACCAGAGAACCATGAAAGAGTGCGAGAAAGGATCAGAGAAAAATTATAGAAGCAACTACAAAACAAGTAAATAAGTGGCAATAAATACATATCTATCAATAATTACTTTGAATGTAAATGAACTAAACACTCCAATCAAAAGACATGGGGTGAATGAATAGATTTTAAAAACCAAAACTCATATATGCTGTGTACAAGACACTCATTTCAGGCCAAAAGACACCTACAAATTGAAAGTGAGAAGATGGACAAACATTTATCATGTAAATGGAGGTCAAAAGAAAGCCAAGATAGGAAAACTTATATCAGATGAAACAGACTTAAAAAAAAAAAAAAAAAAAAAACTGTAACAAGACAAAGAAGGATACCATATAATAACAAAGGGAACAATCCAAAAAGAAACTATAACAACTGTAAATATTTATGCACCCAACATAGGAGCAACCAAATACATAAAACAGCTAATGAACATAAAGGAAGCAATATATAATAATACAATAATAGCAGGGATTTTAACATCCCACTCACATCAATGTGCAGATTATCCAAATAGAAAATCAACAAGGAAAGAGTGGCTTTGAAACACAGTGGACAAGATGGATTTAACAGATATATCAGAGCAGTCCATCCTAACACAGGAGAATACATATTCTTTTCAAGTGCACGTGGGCCATTCTCCATAATACATTACATAATAGGTCACGTAACAAGCCTCAACAAATTCAAAGAATTTGCATCTTTTCTGATCACAACCCTATGAAACTAGAAATCAACCCCAAGAAAAAAATCTGGAAAGACCACAAGTACGTGGGGTTTAAATAATATAATATTAAGTAATTACTGAGTCACCAAGAAATTAAAAAGTACATGTAAACAAGCAAAAATGAAAACACAATGGTCCAAAACATCTGGGATGCAGAAAAAGTAGTTCTAAGAGGGAAGTTTATAGAAATACAGGCCTACCTCAAAAAGCAAGAAAAAATCTCAATCAATCTTGCTTTACACTTAAAGGAGCTAGAAAAAGAATACCCAAAACCAGCAAAAGGAAAGAAATAATAAAGATTCAGAACACTGGGGTGGCTCAGCAGTTGAGCGTCTGCCTTTGGCTCAGGGCGTGATCCTGGAGAATGCGGATCAAATCCCGCATCGGGCTACCTGCATGGAGCCTGCTTCTCCCCCTGCCTATGTCTCTGCCTTTCACTCACTGTGTCTCTCATGAATAAATAAATGAAATATTAAAAAAAAAAAGGGGGGGGGGTGGATCCCTGGGTGGCGCACCGGTTTGGTGCCTGCCTTTGGCCCAGGGCCCAATCCTGGAGACCCGGGATCGAATCCCACATCGGGCTCCCGGTGCATGGAGCCTGCTTCTCCCTCTGCCTATGTCGGTGCATGGAGCCTGCTTCTCCCTCTGCCTATGTCTCTGCCTCTCTCTCTCTCTGTGACTATCATAAATAAATAAAAATTTAAAAAATAAAAATAAAAAAAAGAAGAAGAAGAAGGGGATCCCTGGGTGGCTCGGCGGTTCAGCGGTTTAGTGCCTGCCTTTGGCCTGGGGCATGATCCTGGAGTCCCAGGATGGAGTCCCCGGTCGGGCTCCCGGCATGGAGCCTGCTTCTCCCTCTGCCTGTGTCTCTGCCTCTCTCTCTCTCTCTCTCTCTCTCTCTCTCTCTCTATCATGAATAAATAAATAAATAAATAATCTTTAAAAAAAAGAATAAGAAATAATAAAGATTAGAGTAGAACTAAATGGCATGGAAACTAAAAAAAACACAATAGAACAGATCAATGAAACCAGGACCTGGTTCTTTGAAAAGATCAACAAAATTGATAAACCTCTAGCAGGAAAAGAAAGAGAGAGGACCCAAATGCACAAAATTACTAATGAAAGGGAGAAAAAACAACCAACACTACAGAAATACAAACAATTATAACAGATCCAAATGCCAACAAACTGACAACTTAGAAGAAATGGATAAACTCCTGGAAATATAACTTACCAAAACCAAAGCAGGAAGAATGGAAAATTTGAACAAATTGATTACTAGCAAGGAAGTTGAATCAGAAAAAAAAAACAAAAAAAAAACAAAAAAAAAAAAACAAAAAACAAAAAACAAAAAAAACTTCCCAACAAACAAAAGTCCAGGACCAGACAGCTTCACAGGAGAATTCTACCAACATTATAGAAACCTATTCTGCTCAAACTATTCCAAAACTAGAAAAGGAAGGAAAACTTCCAAATCCATTCTATCAGGCCAGCCTTATCCTGATATTCAAACCAAGTAAAGACACCACAAAAAAAGAGAACTATAGACCAATATCTCTGATAAACATAGATGCAAAAATCCTCAACAAAATACTAGCAAGCCAAATTCAACAATACGTTTTTTAAAACATCATTCACCACAATCAAATGGGATTTATTCCCAGCATGCAAATATGGCTCAATATTTGCATATCAGTCAATATAATACATCACATCCATAAGAGAAAGGATAAGAACCATACGATCATTTCAGTAAATGCAGAAAAAGCATTTGACAAAATAGAACATCCATTCATGATAAATGCCCTCAACAAAATAGGTTTAGAAGGAACATATCTCAACACAATCAAGGCCATGTATGAAGAACCCACAGCAAACATCATACTCATTGGGGGAAAAAACTGAGATATTTCTCCTTAAGTTTAGGAACAAGACAAAGATGTCTACTCTCACCACTTTATTCAAAATAGTACTGGAAGTCCTAGTCACAGCAAAGAGACAAAAGAAAGGAATAAAAAGGCATCCAAATTGGCAAGGAAGAAATAAAATTTCACTGCTTGCAGATGACACGATACTATATATAGAAAACTCAGAAGACTCTACCGACACAAAACAAAACTGGTAGAACTCATAAACTAATTCAGTAAAGCCACAGGATACAAAATCAACATACAGGAATCTGTTGATTTCTATACACAAATAATGAAACAGCGAAATAGAAATTTTAAAAAATCTCTTTATAATTGCACCAAAAATAATAAAGTACTCAGGAATATACTTAACCAAAGAGATGAAAGATCTATACTCTGAAAACTATAAAACATTTGAAAGAAATTGAAGACACAAAGAAATGGAAAGCCATCCCATGCTCATGAATTGGAAGAACAAATAATGTGAAAATGTCTATACTACCGAAAGAAATCTACAGATTTAATGCAATCCCTATCAAAATACCAACAGCATTTTTCACAGAGCTAGAGAAAACAATCCTAAAATTTGTCTGGAAACACAAAAGACCCTAATAGCCAAAGCAATCTTGAAAAAGAAAAGCAAAGCTGGAAATGTCACAACTTGGGACTTCAAGTTATATTACAAAGCTGTAGTGAACAAAGCACTATGGTACTAGATCAAAAATATTCATATAGATCAATGGAACAAAACAGAAAACCCAGAAATGACTCACAATTATATATTGTAATTATATATGGTCAATTAAACTTTGACAAAGAGAAAAGAATATGCAATGGGAAAAAAGGCAGTCTCTTCAACAAATGGTGTTGGGAAAACTGGACAGCTACATGCAAAAGAAAGAAACTGGACTGCTTTCTTACATCATACACAAAAATAAATTTAACTTGGATTAAAGACATAAATGTGAGACCTGAAACCATAAAAATCCTTGAAGATAGCACAGGCAATAATGTCCCTGATATCAGGCTTAGCAACATTTTTCCAGATATGTCTCCTGAGACAAGGGAAACAAAAACAAAAATAAACTAAATAGATAAATAAAGAAGCAGTGGTATAAATATACAGTGGAATATTATTCAGCCATAAAAGAGTGAAATCTTGGATCTTTATCCATTCATTTATCGATGGACACCTGGGTTCCTTCCATAATTTCCTGGCTATTGTAAATAATGCTATAATAAACATCAGGGGGCATGTATCCCTTTGAATTAGTGTTTTTGTATTCTTTGGGTAAATACCCAAGTAGTGCAATTGCTGGATTGTAGAGTAGTTCTAGCTGTAATTTTTTGAGGGACTTCCAAACTGTTTTGTGGCTGCACCAGTTTGCATTTCCACCAACATGCAAAGGGTTCCTTTTTCTCCACATCCTCACCAACATCACATCATATATATGATGCAATATTATTCATCCATTAAAAAGAATGAAATCTTGCTATTTGCAACATGGATGGAGCTAAAAAGTATAATGCTAAGTGAAATAAGTGAGTCAGAGAAAAATATATGTATGATTCCACTTATATATGGATTTAAGAAACAAAGTAGGGCAACCCTGTCAGGACCCCTCTCATTTATGAGAGCTTTCTCTGTATCTCTGCTTAATAAACTTCTATTGCTTTGCTCCAAAAACAAAAACAAGGCAATGTAAATGAGCAAAGAAAAAAAGAGACAAATCAAGAAATAGACTCTTAACTACAGAGAACAAACCGATGATCAGAGGGAAGGTGGATGGAAGGGATGGATGAAATAGGTGATGGGAATTAAGGAGTACACTTGTCATGATGAGCATCAGGTGTTGTATGGAATTGTTGTATCACTATTTTGTACACCTGAAACTAATATAACACTATGTTAAAATAAAATCTTAATAAAAAATTTTTAAATAAAATAAAAGATTTGGCTTTTAAGGTTCACCAACATAGAATAACTGCAAAGATGCCAAGTCCTCCTACATCCATCAGATTATCTGTTCAGTGTTCATTTTATAAAAATAAATCATGTGGATCAAAAATATATATATACCATATTAAGTTTATTAATATATAAATGTTGCATTTATTAATTGTGTTCTAATAGTAATTATAATGATACCACAATCCAAATATCCTAAGTACTTAAAGCCTGTGGACACAGGAAATTTAAAAGCACAATCCAAATTTATATCCATATATTTGCTCTATTCCATTAATGAGAGGGTAATAAATAAAAGACATTTAAGGATAAGAATATATTACATTAATTGGATAAAATTCTATGTGGGGTGGGGAATGGAAAAGAATAATAGGAAGTTTTCCAGTGATAATGAAGTTATCATGTTACACTATGGTTTTTAGTCTCCATTATATACATTTAAAGAAATGATGACTTTTATATTTTTAAATCTGTATTTATGATGATAGAAATTTAATACTTACAACTCTTTAAAACTATAAAATAAAATTCTACATATTAATTTTAATATGTGAATGTGAAAATTAAAAAATAAAAGTAAAAAGTTTGTGTGCCCCTTCTCTCAGGTCCCAGGCTCTTTAAATTGGCCTGGAGTGTGCAGGAATGTCATGGTTTTTGAAGATCCCCAGCTTATTAGTGTGTAGCCAAAATTGACCATAGCTTTAATCTAAAAACAGCTTGAATAGGATAACACTAAACAAGGAGCAGGAAAAATGAAAGCTGCATTACCACCTGCCTGAGTGTGATAATTGTCTGTCAAGTAATGATTTGCAAACTTTATAAAAAAAAAACAAACAACTAATCAATAGTCCTTATATAACTTGAGCACAAAAATGTTAACTCATAACTATGGCTGATAACTATGGTGGCTCTCAATGATGAAATGCTATTATTTGCAAGGCACTGTACCAACTATTGTAAGTAAATGACATTATCTCCTCTGTAGATAATCCCAGGCCTGGAGCACTAAACCATGGGAGGTATGGTGACAAAGAAAAACCCCAGATGGTAGTAATTCATTCAGTAATACATTAACTGACCATTGCCCTTGGGCTCATCTATTAGCCTTTTTTCACAACAGTATTTCTTTTTGCTTAACTATCCCAAATCCCAAGTTTGCAATTTAACTAATGTTTTAATCTACTTCCCTATTCTCTTCTATTCTTGTTTTCTGCCTTAGCTATTTCTTCTCTCTCTTGTTATAATTTTTGTATAGCGTTAAAAGATAGGACTAGCATTTGGCCTCTAAGGCCAAATTCCATAATTCATTAGCCATGTGAAAATAACGTAAAATAAGGGTCATTATTACCTTGTGCAGTGGGCTAAATGGTAGAGACTCCAGAAGAAAATGTTTACACCCTAATGCCTAGGACCTGTTATGTGGCAAAAGATGTGGTTAAGGATTTTTTTTTTTAAAGACTTTATTTATAAGAGACACAGAGAGAGGCAGAGACACAGGCAGGCTCCATCCAGGGAGCCCAGCATGGAACTCGATCCCAGGACTCCAGGATCATGCCCTGGGCTGAAGGCAGCGCTAAGCCACTGAGCCACCGGGGCTGCTGTGGTTAAGGATCTTGAGAGGAGAACCTTATCCCAGGTTATCTGAGGGGACCTTAAATGCAATCACATGTATGCCTGTGAGGGAAAGGCAGAGGGAGTTTTGAGACACATAAACAGAAGGTGATAAGAAGACAGCAGAGAGAGAAATAGAGCCACCACAAGCCAAGGAATGCCAACAGCTACCGGAAGCTGGAAAAAGCAAAGAACAGACTCTCCCCCTTCAGCCTTTGGAGGAATTATAGCCCTGCTGAATCACTGATTTCAGGTTTCTGACTCCCAATACTTTAGGGAATAAATTTTTGTAGTTTTAATTCACAGAGTGCCAATTTGTTACAGCAGCCATGCTGGTACCTCCCAAATCAAAGAATAAGCTAAGGAATGTACAAGTGTTTTGTGAACTGAAACTGCTATACAAATACAAGCTCTCCTTACTGGTCACTTTTACAAGGACTTCCAAGACTGCAAAGAGCCATCATCATGAATCAGTCTTCATGGAATAGAGAGAGGTAAGAGGAGTTCCTGGGGCTTTCCTTTGAATCTATATACCCTTCCCCTTAATCCTTCTCTTCCCATAAAACTTAGTATGTCTTTTGGTGGTTGTGTGGATGTTGCTAATGGTAGCAACTTCCAAAGAAAAGGAATTAGAACTACCTTAGCTATGCCTCTTAAATCTTGCCAGCAATTACTCCTCTTTTTATTTCAAGATCTTATGTTAGAACAGAATTTAGAGCAGGTTTTCTCAATAGCAGCAAGATTGACACTTAGGACTAGACAATTCTTTGTTGTGGGGAATATCCTGGATATTGTATGTTTAGCAGCAGCCTTGTCCTCTATCCATTAAATGTCTGCAGTATTGCCCCAGATTTGACAATCAAAATGCCTCCAGATAGAAAAGGCCAAATATTCTGAGGAGCAAAATGCTAGCCCTCCCTCCTATCCCCACCAGGTCAAGAACCACTTATTTAAAGAATGATCACA
Organism: Canis lupus dingo; assembly: GCF_003254725.2. NCBI lineage: Eukaryota > Metazoa > Chordata > Mammalia > Carnivora > Canidae > Canis > Canis lupus. The sequence continues at coordinate 10,898,168 of NC_064246.1, read as the reverse complement.
CAGACTGGCCAAAGATCTTGTAGGGCTCTACTAGAAGATAACCCCAGTCTCCATTCATAACGTGTTAAGATCTGTCCTAGACCTAAAGAAAGGATATAACTAATAGTGTGTTTCATCATTAGTCTTTTTGATAATTTTCAGTGTTTTTTAAAGTATGATCAATATTCTATTTGTGGCAAAATCATCTGAGATTCTTGTTGATCTATAAGACACCCAGAAATTTGCATTACATGTTTTGCAGATGATTCTTACTTTAATTTGTGAGAGACTCGTTTTGATGAGCTTCTTGACTCCAGGTGGATGATGTTCTTTTTTCCTCTTTCTTGGTTCTAGAACCTGATATTGGTTCTGCCAACAAAGTTCTTCACATTTGCTGTCAATTGAACACCCAACTTTAGATACTACAACCTAGCCTCTGTCTATAGTGACATCTCTGATCCTATATCCTCACTCACAGTATTGATCTATCTGTCTGTCCCTATCTGTAGTACAATCTCCTTAGGTGTACTCTCAAATTTCCTTAGATGCACATTCAGGCCTCTGTATTGAGTTTTAGCTAAACTACTCCCTCACATTGCTGTCTCAGCCACCTTTTTGTGTGGCCAAGTGGCCTCAAGCTGACTTTAGCCCTTCCCTTGAGCTCTTGCCGTAAATAGTAAATACCCCACAGAATCACAAGTAAGTACAAGTTCCTGATATGACTCCCTCAACTGACCTTTAATAAATATTCTCCTTCACCTCCCAGGACCTTCACCTTGTGTGCCCTACATGTAAGACTCCCAGAATTTTACCAAATCCACCTTTTTCTGGTTTGAATTAACCAATCTGAACTTAGCCTGGGAACCCCAAAGCACTCCACCCAAGGACCCTAATAAAGGTATATGCCCAGGTTCTGCCTTGGTCTTACTACCTACACTCTGCCTTGACTTCCCTGTATGAGCCCTCTAGGCATGCAGAGTACCTTCTCCAGGACCAGTAGTAATAAACTTCTCTATTGTAGAATTCTCCTGGCTTACCATCTGGCACCCCAGAGCTCTACTTAACAAATGTTAATTTAACAAAGTCACAACAGTATGATTAACTCCATAAAAATTAACACTTGGCTCTATCCAACGTAGCAACTTTTAATCCTCCCAGCTTCACCATTTTTGTGTATATGTCTACAATCTAAAGCCTGGCCTTGTCTTTCTTCTTTAACTCTAGAAAAACAATAGTCTAGAAAGGCAAGAAACCCACAGATCTAGGCAGAGAAATGGCCAGGTTGAAGGAAACAGATATTTCAGCATTCCCCATCTTAGTTGCCCAAAGAAACTTGGGAAAAATCTTTGATATCTTTCTCTGCCTTATCTCTCATATACCCTCAATTATCAAGTCCTATGGATTCAACCCCTTAAACATGTCTTTAATCAACCTAATTCTTGCCATCCCCAATATAAGGCCTTTGGGTGTACTGTTTCCTCTGTCTTTCTGCAATACAGAAGACTACTAGCTGCACTGTGGCCACTCACTGTTAGGTTAACCCATAATCATCCTCCAAAACTGTGCTGAGAACAAATATATATCTGCCAAATGCAAATTAATATGAAGATGTCATTGATAAGACAAAACAATGGAAATATTAAAAAGCACCAATTTTTACCACAGATTCAGTGCAATCTCTATCAGAATCCCAGCTGACTTTGTGCATAAATTGACAAGATGATCCTAAAATTCACATGGAAATGCAAGAGGATCCAGAATAGCCAAAACAATCTTGAAAAAGCTGAACGAAGTTGAAGAATTCATAGTTTACAGTTATAAAACTTACAGTTATAAAACAGTTTACAGTTATAAAGCTACAGTAATTAAGATTATGGTAAGCATAAAGACAGACTTACAGATCAATCTAATAGATGTGAGACTTCAAAAATAAACATATCTATGGTCAATTGATTTTTCACAAGGATATCAAGATAATTCATTGGAACTAAATAGTCTTTTCAACAAATAGTGCAAGAACAGAAGATATCCCCATGCAGAAGAATGAAGCTGGATCCCCACCTCATACCATACACAAAAATTAACTCCCTGTGTAACCTTAACATAAAAATTAAAAATGGATTACAGATCTAAATCTAAGAGCCAAACTATAAAACACTTAGAATAGAGGGTGTAAATCTTCAGAAACTTGGATTTGGCAATTGTTTCTTAAATATGACACCAAAAGCATTAGAAACAAAAGAAAAAATAAACTGGGCATCATCAAAATTAAGACTTGTGCTTCAAATGGTATCATCAATGAAGCAAAAAGACAACTCTCAGAATGGGAGAAAATATTTGCAATTCATGTATCTTACAAGGGACCTATATTTAGACTACATACTCTTTAAACCCTATAATAAAAAGATAACTAAACAATTTTATATAGTGCAAAAGATCTGAATAGACATTTCTCTAAAGAAGATATACAAATGACTAGTAAACACATGAAAAAATGTTCACAATCATTAGTCATTATGTAAACATTAGTTAAAATCCTAAGGATAGCTATAATAAAAGACATAAAAATATGTACTATACAGAGAACAGATTGATAATTGCCAGAGGTGGGGGTTGGGGGAGGCAAAGTAGGTAAAAGATACAAACTTCTAGTTATAAAATAAATAAGCCCTACAGATATAATGTACAGCATGGTGATTATAGTTACTAACACTGTATTGCATATCTTAAAGTTGCTGAGAATAGATCTTTATATAACAAGAAAAAAAATCTTTGTAACTATATATGATAACAGATGTTAACAGGACTTATTGTGGCGATCATTTTACAATATATACAGACAACAAATCATTATGTTGTATACCTGAAATTAATGTAATGTTGTATGTCAATTATAGCTCAAAAAAAAAAAAAAAGGAAAAAAGTGTTAGCAAGGATACAGAGAAATTAGAACCCTCATACATTGCTGGTGGAAATGTAAAGTGGCATAACCACTTTGGAAACAGAATGGACTTCTTCAAGGAGTTAGTTATCAAATTACCCAGCATTTCCTAGATATATATTCAAGGAAAGCGAATATCCACACAACTTATACACAAATGTCATATTGTTATTCATAATCCCAAAGTGTTACTTGTAATGGTCTAAATGTTTGTCAATTGATTAATGAATACAAGTGGTATTTCTGTACAATGGAATATTATTTGGCCATAGGAATGAAGTATTTATACAAGTCAAAACATGGATGAATCTTGAAAATACCACACTGAATGAAATCACACATACTGCATGATTTCATTTATATGAAATGTCCAGAATAGACAAAAACACAATGTAAATTAACGGTTAGCCTAGGGCTAAGGGTGGGGGATAGACAGGGTTTCTTACATGAGTGATGAAAACATTCTAAAACTTGGGTGCCTGGGTGGCTCAGTGGTTGAGCGTCCATCTTTGGCTCAGATCGTGATCCCAGGGTCCTAGTTGCAAGGAGCCAGCTTCTCCCTCTGCCTATATTTCTGCCTCTCTCTGTGTCTCTCATGAATAGATAAAATCTTTTTTTTTTTTAAAGGAATTCTAAAACTAGATTGTGATAGTTGCATAATTCTGTAAATATACTAAATAAAAGCTTCAGTTGTATGCTTTAAATCATATGATATGTCGACTATATCTCAGTAAAACTTAAAATGCACCAAAAAAAAATTTTTAATTTTGAAATTTAAATTTCAAAAGTGCAACTTAAAATATGAACATTCCCTCAAATGTGAACTCCTCCTATATCGTCTGATAGTTAATCAACTGTCAGCATCTCAGATCTTTGACCTCCCTACCACTGACCATGCCTCATACTCTCCCGGTTATCTAGGGCACTCCAACCACACCATTCTCCTATCTATTCCCTAAATTCACCACCTTTCTTTTCCTGCCACCATTTTAAAGAATCAGTCCTAAGGGTACATGCAGACAGACTTGAGTATCATAGTTGGGGTGATGCCAAAGAGAAACATATTCATATAGTAAAAGTTGAAAATTGTAGATTCCTTCAGGGTAAAAAACACTAAAAGTGAGTTTTGGAATAACAGATAAGCATACTTGTCATTTGAAATATTATAGTTTTATTTAAACTATTATTGGAGCAGCCTGGGTGGCTCGGCGGTTTAGCACCGCCTTCCGCCCAGGTCGTGATCCTGGAGACCCAAGATCGAGTCCCACATCGGGCTCCCTGCATGGAGCCTGCTTCTCCCTCTGCCTCTCTCTCTCTCTGTGTCTCTCATAAATAAATAAATAAATAAATAAATAAATAAATAAATAAATAAATAAATAAATAAATAAATAAAATCTTAAAGAAAATAAAAATAAACTATTGGTTTCTTGAAATTTTGTTGTTCAGATTTCAAAATGATAGGGTAACTAAGAGTGAGGGCTTTGGAGTCCTACTATCTAGATTTGAATTGTGGCTCTGTCACTTAAGAAAGTTACTCAACATCCAGTAACTCAGCTTTTCTCATTGCAAAAAATGAAAAAAATGGTAGTATCTACCTCATCAGGTTGTATTAAATACTAAGTAGGCTCATACAGAGTGCTTATAATACCTGTAACAGTAAGCACTCAGAAGACAGACAATATAATGGTTAAGAGTCAGAATAATGTCTGAATCCTGGCCAACCTCTTAAAAGCTTTAGGAATATGAGGTCTTGTTCATACTGTTTTTTTCCTTTCCTCAAAATATCTGTGCATATTTCAGTTCTGCACTTAAAAATTACTTAAGGGGCGCCTGGGTGGCTCAGTCGGATAAGTGTCTGCCTTTGGTTCAGGTCGCGATCTCAGGGTCCTGGGGTGGAGTCCCATCAGGTTCCCTGCTCAGTGGGGAGTCCGCTTCTTCTTCTTCTGCCCTCCCCCACTCATCCCCCCACTGCTGCTCATGCTTGCTCACCCTCTCTCTCAAAATATTTTTAAAAATTATTTAATATATAGAAACTAAAACATGAGGATAGGAGAAATAAGTCTCACTTCCTGCCCTGCCCTCCCCGTTTCCATCCCTCAGGCTAGCCACTCCACTTATAACCTTTTGATTATAGCTCTAAATAACAATTGTACCTTTTATTTACATATAAGGAAAAGATGAATATTTTAATCACAGTAACATTACTCCTTTCCCTTTTAGTTCCTCCACTGCTGAGTAACTTTAAGACACTTAAAATTCTTATCTCAACCAGTTTTAGAAAAACACCTTCACTTCCTTCTGAATTACCAGCTATACTATTACCTTATGGTTTGTCTTTCTAGAAATTTGTCCATTTCATTTGTTGGCATAAAATTGCTTATAACATCTTTGTAATTTTTACTTTTGTACAGTCAGTAAAATTCCCTCTTTCATTTCAGAATCTAGTATTTTCAATCTTTTTTCATAGGCCGATCCAGCAAAGTTTGTCAATTTTGATTAGTTTAAATGACCACCTTTTGGATTCACTGATTTTTCTCTATTGTTTTATCTATTTTAACTTCTGCTCTAAATCTTATTTCATTCCACCCACTTGCTTTGAGCTTAGTTTGCTCTTTTTCCAGTCTTAAGGTGAAAGGTTAGGCTGTTGCTTTGTGATCTATAATGTAGGCAGTAGAAACTGTACATATTCTCTCTCTAAAGCATTGCTTTATTATCCCATTACAATAGGTTATCTACATTTTCACTTATCCCAGTATATTTTCTATTTCACTTGTGATTTATTTTCCACACTTTGGTTATTTAGGAACGGAAGTCTAAATTCCACATATTTATGTATTTCCCAAATTTCCTCATTTTTTCATTGTGATTTTGCAGGATTTTAATCATGAGGTTTCTTTTATGACCTAACATATTGTCTAGCCTGAAGAATGCTCCATATGGACTTAAACAGAAAGCAAGTATGTTTTAATTGGGGATTCAAGACCACAGAGGTGCTCTTTCACAAGAAATTTACATCTTACTACAGGTGTTAAAAGCAGCCTGGGGTTAGCTAGAAACAGTATTTATCAATCTTTTTCACATCATGGCATACAAAAAAATGGTAATATTCACAAGGAATACTGGAGTCAACAGAAGCAGCTCCTATGCAACTTGGGCTCTTCCAGGCAATAGCTTAAATACAGAGAGGTGAAAGGAATACCTAAGCACACTTATAACTAGAGTGACCATATGCTCCAGGTTGTTTGTTGTTCAGGTATGACTACCAGTTACTGCTTTTTCAAAAACCTTCCAGCTTGGATAATGGATTATGATTACACTATCTATAACCCACTCAGAGTAATACCAGCCTCTACTACTACTAGGTTGGGAAGCCAAACTACAGTGTTACTCCCCCAAATGGTTCTTAACCCCGGCTGTACATTATTTTACCATAATTTATGAAAGCCAGTGCTCAGTTCTACCCTTCAGATTCTGGCTTTAGGCATCTGTATGTTTAAAAGCTCTAGGGTAGATTCTTTTTTGAGTAAGGGTTAAGAATCATAGCACCTAGTTTGGATAGAGGCCACCATGCAGTATCATATTGTTCTACTTTCCTTAAGCAAAATAACTAATGAGAAACAAACTCTAGTCTGTCCATTCTTAATTCTTCTCCTGCTCCACCCAACCTCAATTTCTCTCCAACAACCTTAAGGGATAACCTTTGTTACCACACCCCCCACTACTCAGAACTGGTGAGACTGCCATGTTTTTCACTTACCTTATGTGGTTTGATTATACTGACACTTATGAACACCTACTAATCCCCTACCCATCTCCTATTTTCCAAAAATACCTATAAATTGCTGTTCTTTCGGTGGTACTGTTTCTTGTTTTCTAATGTTGCTATATTTGTCTGCATTTCTTTAGCCACTTTAATGAATTTTGGAAAAGGGAAGGCTTCATCTCACCATTTTCCAACCTTTTTTTCATCATTTGGTTTTTATAAGAGAGCTAGTTCTAATTATTTTCTTAATGTACACTGCTTTTTTTCTTGTTCTTAGTATTCAGCAACCTCATCAACAATCAATTCCCATTTTCCATTAAATAAGAGAAAAAATAAAAAATATAAATAAATAAATAAATAAATAAATAAATAAATAAATAAATAAGAGAGACACTTCCCTTCTGAATCCAAGGTTACCTGGATTCAGTCAATAATAGTATTGGCTAAAGGTTGTAACATGTCTCACCAGCCATTCAAATTGTCATTCAAGCTCTTATTACAGAGGACAAGTAGGAGCTTTGGAGGACAAGGAGGGTGAGGAGATAGCTTAGGGGAAATATCCTGAGTTGTTTAGGTCTAACTTTTATCTGATACTAAGCTTATACATAATCAGATGTTGTTAATGGCAAAATTAACAGAAAATTTCTATGCTTTTAACAAATCTCCACTATCCTCACCTGAGTATTTTCTAGTCAGGGTATAAATTCCAGTGTGGTACAAACTACTGGCCTCTTCTAACAATTATCCAATTAATTATCCAATCAATTACCTGCCACTAGTAAAAATTCTCGTTCACCCTAATTCACAAGTATTGAGGACCTGTTCTGACTGGTGACTGAGGGAAAAAAAATCCAAATTTGGTGGAAAATGCTCATAATTCTTCAACAATTAATAAATAATTAATAAATAATAATAAATAATAAATATAATAAATAATAATAAATATAAATAATAATAAATTAATAAAAATCTGGACCCCCCCGCCATCATGTAATCTCACCCAACTCGATGCAAAAAATTTCCAGTATAAATAGGTAATTTAAATAGAACTTTAGAGATGGATATAACCAAATCAAACTTTTTTAAGGCTGGTAATTCTCAGTCATATAATAAAAGGTCACTATGTCAAAATACACTCTTTGTTCTTCCCATATTTTCTACAGGATTTGTGGAGAAGGAGAAATGAAACTTGAGAAATTCTAAATTCATTCAATAAAAGCAAAAAAGTAAACCCAAATATTTTGTTGCACATCCCATTAGTAAATCAGAAACCATTTTATATGAGGGTGTTTCAAATGTTGTTAAAGTGAAAAAAAATGTTTAGCTTATTTAAAATTCTTGTTTAGGATCAATTTTAAGTATTTAGTTCCTTAGCCAGTAAAATGTTTTTTAATCTTTTAAATATATTAGGAAATGGTTTTGTATTTTATATATTCTCCATTAACTATAATCAATAATTTAATCAATTATCCAAAGTACTTTATTTGTGAACAATGTTAAGAAACTGATGAAAGCAACTTTGTATAATTATGCTTTGTTTTACAAATTCAAAGTAATAAATATGTTCATTTTCTTATTCTTTCCAAAGGTTCAATTTATAAAAAGCTATTACTGCTTTAAAATTTCAAAACACAGTCTGTGCTTAGTAACATTTTCAAATTTGTCTCTAAGAGCCTGGTGCTATAAAGAGAAGGAGGGAAGGTGGTTGGGGACAAGAAAGAAAGGAAGAGAATATTCTTAAAATGAATGTTGATAAAATTAAGAGGAATAATGGGTTCCATCAGTTAACTATATAAAAACTTCATGATGTTTTAGCACAACCTGGTGGTGATTATTTTAGGTACAGCAGATGTCAGGAAAATAAAATTTTCTAGTGACTTTAAATCCACTTACGGTAATACCCTTTTAATTCACAAATTTAAATATAGACATTCAGAGCAACCATAAAAACATATGCCTTATTCTTAAAATGGCATTTCGAAGAAAGGAGTTAGCCAAAAACAATAGCAAAATTACATGATTACAGTAGGCTGACTGTGCACACGATATCCTTTGAGTAAATGTCAGAAAGTAAAATAATCACAGTTCTCTACTGTCATCAAATTATTTTTAAAACCTAATTTTGGTACTCCTATGAACAAAAGTACAAAAATCTTTTTATGATGAACTGCTTAGAACAGTATAAACACTACTGTTTCGTTTCTTCAGCATCTTTCTCTCTAAAACTCTTCTGTACTTCCTATAGAAATTACTTTGTTGGGGCAACTTAAGTCTAAAAAGGCTTTATGCAAGTGGCCACTGGTTACCGATGTAAGTGCTTGTTCTTTTTTTTTTTTTTTTAGTGCTTGTTCTTTTTAAGAGAAACTGTATATTGTTCACCTAGATGGCATTTGGCATACTAGTCTTCAGCATGTACTAAAGTTTATTAACAAATGTGTGGGATAAGATTATTCTAATATTTAAAGTATGAACAGTAACATTCTTTTAGAAACAAAGCAAACCTAATAAAATTTGGTATTATCAAAATCTTGTTCTGCTCTAGCTCTTTCCATTATTCCATACTTCTTCTTCCTATATGAGGGTAAAATACCTGAGAACTTACTAGATAGTGAACCTCCCAATATATTTAGGAAGATTTATTTTGAATGTGTTAAATGTGTTCAGTATAAAATAGCATACATAGGTAAAATGCTACAAGAGCTTAGAATGTAATTGCAAAGATGTGTTTTGTACATTTGTCAAGTATTTACAAAATTCCTTTCTCCATCTCACTCATTCTATAATATTCACTACCAGCATTGACTCCCATATGCTCCCTGGGCTCATTTGAAGTACAGGACACAGTAAATTATTTGACTGATGACTTTCTCCACTCTCCTAAAGGTGGTATATAATCAGTATCATTCTAGATGCCTCAGGGAGTTAGGGCTTAATTCTCTCCCGGAAATCCAAATAAGAAAGACTGATACACAATAGCGTACCTCCTCTTCTTCCCCAAAATACTCTAGCCTTAGAACCATAGTATATCTATTTTGTTTTCATAGTATATCTATTTAACTAATGGCAGACTGTCCTGTATTCGTAACCACAAGGGACAGTTGTTTGAAAACACCCAATTTTATACATTTAAATCTTATTCTCCCTCATTATATTTTTCTTTTCAGTCCCTGCCTTTGTCAAGCTCAGTATACATCAATCTCAGTATACATAACAAGTCACCTTTTTTGTGACTTCTTACTGATTTTCTAACCAGAAACAACAAAAATCTTTGAAGGTCTTCTGGAAATTTAGAGGCTACCTACCATTTCTTGATCTTAATATAAAGCACATATAAATTTTGAGTTATTCTGTTCCTATGAACTCATGATGAAAGATGAATGATTTTCATCAAAAAGGTGGTATGGATTTTGAAAACCTTTACTTGACTCTCTTAAGAGGATAAACAAATGCTAATAGTTGATAAGGGTTTTGTGATACGTGCTAACTGGAAAATTCTTAAAGTTCATATTACTAAGCCACAGCAAATACTTTTAAAAGGATCTCATTCCAGGCTGGAGGGACCTTTTTTTAAAATTATACTGCAATGTAATTTGAAACTAAAGATAATTTTCCTTGCTAACACTGTGGAACAAGTTTGCTTAGCTTCTTCAGTGGTTTGACTTCTTTCCTCTTAAGCTAATAGTGACAAAGATCCTAAAACAAGAATCTCTTGAGTTTTAAAGAACTATCCCAACACATTTATACATTGGAACACTAGTCATACTACTCTATACTATAGACCACAGGCTGACAAACTTTCTTTGTAAAGGGTCAGATAGTAATTATTTTAGGTTTTGTAAAGATGTAGTCTCTGAAACAATACTCAACTATCACTGTTGTACAAAAGCAACCACAAATCATGAGTAAAAGAGAAAGTATAACTGTGTTCCAATAAAACTTTATTTATGGACACAGAATTGCATATTAATTTTCTTAAAATATGCTTTCTTTTTAATTACTTAAAATTGTACACAATCCTTAGCCCACAGGCCATGAAAAGCAGGCAATGGGCTGGATTTGGTTCATAGGCCAGAACTGGCTGTGCCTTGTATGGACAAAACCACTTAAATTCCAAGTCTTCAAAGACTTTTGTTTTTTAGATCTCTCATTTTAAAACTTACACCAGACAAGTTATCTACTTTCTGGATAAATATACTCACATGAGAAAGAGAAAATAATTCAGAATACATATCTCTACTTAAAAAAAAAAAAACCAAAATCTGCAAAATGAATGTTTCATCTTAAAACATATAATTAGGAAACATTTAAAATTTTTATTCTATGCAGTATAAAACAATATGCATAGATTTGGTACATAATTTCTTGGTTTGTACTTTAAGAAAAAGACAATGAGGAAAAGGTTTATAAATTTCTCCCTTTTATAAAAAGTTGCAACTGAAATCAGCAATTCCTTGCATGTACAACCATCAACTCTGAATATGTGAATTATACCTAGAAATTGGAATTTACCTAGAGGAGTTGTGGGTGCTCTTTTAAAATGTACAATTATATCATAGAACACTATGACTTCTACAATTTGGGACAGTTTTGAATATGAAACTCCTGCCTCCATATATATAAGGAAACAAGAATACTCTTTTTCCAGTCATCAAGTATAAAAAAAACTTCACAGTCTGATTTACCTTTATCAAAGGTAAAATGATTCACTGCTACATTTCATGGATTATTTTGATCCTCAGTAGTTCCTTAACACAAAATACATTTTGCATGAACTTTTATCTGTTTGGGTTTTCCAAAGCAAGATACTAATACAAAATGAACTGAACTGACAGAAGTCCATGGGCTAAAGAAAAAGGAATTAAATATAAAATGTTCACCAACTTTATCCTTTCTAATTTTCAACAGCGTCAGGTACTGAGACCTAATTGGTGTCTTGTGTCTATCCATTACGAACATAACTCAATCTTCTATTTTAATTCTCCTCAGTGTCATCTTTTCCTTGGTGCTTTACTGAGCGACGTAGAAGATCATTTCGTCCGACTTCCATCATCTGTTCTTCCCAAGATTTCATTTCATTATAATAACGAATTTTATCATCATTAGCAAGTTGAATATATACCTGAGAGAAAGTGTGACTGTTAAAATGATTTCTTTAGAAGAATCCTTTACAATTAATATATGGAATGTTCCATATACTCTAGAAATCACCTTACTGTTCTACATGTATAAAAAGGGACTGAAGAATGTTTTTTTGAGATAAAAGATGAGAAAAGGGCCAGAGATAAAGATTTTTTTACGAATTAATAAAGTTGGTAAAATTTTAGGGCTTGGGATATGGGAAAGGAGAAGAGGCAAGGAGTAATCTTCACTGAGTAGAATGAACACTAAGTTATGAGTGACATTGTTTTAAATACCAATTTTATTTGCAGTTAAAAAGTAGCCAAACTATTTCTAAGGATATAAAAATAATATTAAAATACTTTAACTGTGTTACTAATGGTACCAAGTTGTTTTCACATGAATCAAGCCTTGCCCTAGTATATTTTCTCACAGATATTCTAACTAGACACTAGAAACTAAAACCATACTTACTTGCTTTTGAGAACTAGAGAGATTTTTCCAGTTTTCATTTATAGTCTTCAGCTTTACCTGTAAAACACATGTTTTAAGCACCAGATACAGAAACTTAAGTGGTTAAAGTTTTTACTATTATCCATTCTAAAATCATTCTAAAATCTCAGATATCAATAATCACAAATTCTCATCAGCCTTAACTTTCTAAATAAAAACTACTAAACTGTTAAAACACAGAAAAAAATGACTGAGATAAGGATATTTATCCTTTTTATTGAGATAAAATCAACATGTAACATTTTATTAGTTTCAGGTGTAAACCTGATTATTTATTTGTAAGTACTGTGAAATGATCACCACCATAAGTCTAGTTAACATCTGTCATAATAAAATAGTTACAAAAGTTTTTATGATGAGAATTTTTAAGATCTATTCCAGGTAACTAAAATATGCAATACAGGGCAGCCTGGGTGGCTCAGCGGTTTAGCGCCACCTTTGGCCCAGGGCATGATCCTGGAGACCCGGGATTAAGTTCCACACTGGGCTCCCTGCATGAAGCCTGCTTCTCCCTCTGCCTGTGTCTGCCTCTTTCTCTCTGTGTCTCTCATGAATAAATGAATAAAATCTAAAAAAAAATAATAAAATATGCAATACAGGGATGCCTGGGTGGCTCAGCGGTTGAGCATCTACCTTCAGCTCAGGGCATGATCCCAGGATCCGGGATCCAGTCCCGCATCAGGCTCCCTGAGAGGAGCCTGCTTCTCCCTCTACCTATGTCTCTGTCTCTCTCTCTCTGTCTCTCATGAATAAATAAATCTGTTAAAAAATAAAATATGCAATATGGTATTATTAACTATAGTCACCATGTTGTACATTACATTCTCAAGACTTATTTAAAATTAGAAGTGTGTGTCCTTTGACCATTCTCACCCATTTTGAGCCCCAATCCCAAAATCTGGCAAGCACCAATTCAGTTTCTGTATATATGAACTTGGTTGTTTTCAAGATTCCAAATACAAGAGATCATACAGTATTTGTCTGTTTCTGATTTATTTCACTTAGGATAATGCCCTTAAGGGCCATCTGTGCCATTGCAAATAGGAAGATTTCATTCTTTTTGATGGCTAAATATTCCACTGTATATTTGTATATACACACCATAGTTTATCCATTCATTCATCGATAGACAGTTGGATTGCTTCCATGTCTTGATTATTGTAAATAATGCCCAATGAACATGGGGGTGTAGCTATTTTTTTGAGTTAGTGTTTTTGGTTACTTTGGATAAATATCCAGAAGTAGAATAGTTGGATCATACGGTAATTCTATTAATTTTCTGAGGAACCTCATACGATTTCTATAGTGAGCTACAATTTACATTTCCATGAAATATGTACAAGGGTTCCCTTTTCTCAGCATCATTGCCAACACTCATTATTTTTTTTTCATCTTTCTGAATAGACATTCTAACAGGTGTGAGGTGATATCTCATTGTGGTTTTGATTTGCATTTCCCTGATCATTACCGATGCTGAACCTACCCGTTAGCCATCTGTAGGTCGTCTTTGGAAAAATATTTATTCAGATTCTCTCCTCATTTTTCAATTGGGTTGTACAAGTCCTTTACATATATTAGATATTAAGCCCTTATCAGCTATATGATTTTCAAATATTTTCTCTCATTCAGTAGGTTGCCTTCTCATTTTGTTAATGGCTTCCTTTGCTGTGTGGATATATCTTTTTTGACTCAGCAATATTAATATTTAAGTATAAACCTAAATTCCTAGGATAGACTAACTTCAAAAACTACATTTTTCTTTTTTTTTTAAGATTTATTTATTTATTCATGAAAGACACAGGGAGAGAGACAAAGACATATGCAGAGGGAGAAACAGGCTTCCCGCAGGGAGCCCGATGCAGGACTCAATCCTGGATCCCAAGAGCCAAAGGCTGATGCTCAACCGCTGAGCCACCCAGTCATCCCCAAAGACTGTTTTTATTTCTTCCCTGTATTTTAATGTTTTATTCTAAAATTTGTGCCAAAGTATTTAAATGTAGCCATAGGAACAATACAACACTAGTTCTTAATTCTACTTAGCTGAACTTAATTTTATGACTTGGAAAAAGTCATTATTACCTCCCTTAGGCTTGGTTCTTCATTTATAAAATAAAGGGATTCAGGGAACCCATGGCTGGAGGAGAGGCAGAGAGAAAAGAGTCAGCACCCCTCATATACCTTGTGCTCTTGCTCCCAGAAAGCAGAAACTGAAGAAATGAATGGGTAGAGAATGAGGGGCAAAGGGAGACACAGAGGGGCAGAAGGCAAGTGTGAAGGAGAGAGGGAAAACGGTCTGAAAAGTAACTGTTTAAAGCTAAGAGAAAATCACCAGTGATTTGAAGGAGAAGCAGAATGAGAATAGTGAACTTTACTGTTCTGAGCCCTAAATTTCTTCCATCAACAAAAATGGAGGTACCAGATAGTATCTGAGACTACATAACCATTACCTTTTGAACATTTTAAAACTTACTTTTATAAACACATCTAATATACTCCAGGAAAGTTACTCATTAAATAATTGCTCTCTTAGCTCTGGAAGGAATTGCTTTAATGCTCTCAAGTCTTTCTCTAATTAACTTTTTATTTATATTTAATCCATAAAGTTTTATATTCACTGAATTAAACAGTAATTTACAAAGCTCTATCCCTAAATGATCTGAGCTTTCACCTAAATAAAATAATCCATTAAAGAAAATTAAAGAGACGGAAAGATGTTTACGCCTAAAACCTATTAAACATCATGTGTCCATCATGTGAGGGACACAGTGAGATGGTACCAGCTATGAACCAAGAAAGATCTCACCAGTAGGCAACAATTATGATGCCTTGATCTTAAACTTCCCAGCCTCCAGAATTGTGGCAATACCTTTCTACTGCTCATTTTTTTAAGAAAAATAAACGAATAAACATTTTTAATGGCATAAGCCTACATGGACAAAATAACAGGAAAGAGCACTACCAACACAAAATTTTAGAAGCTGAAAAGCAGGTGGAGAAATGGTAACTGACTTACCTAACCAATAAGGCAGATTCCCAAGCTGGCATTGGGGAAAGCCAAAAAAGCAAACCGGTTTATAATGCAGAATTCCCAAAAAGCTCAGGAATTGGCAGCATCAGATAAGAAGAAAACAGAGGTGAAAGTTGGGCTTAAAATAGGAGACTGACTGAAATTCACTTGAAAAGGAGATTAAATCCCCACCATGGGCAGATTCTAGGATTTATCCTCTCAAAAGGGCAAAATAGAGCTATTCTGTGGTTCCCAGGTATAGCTGGAGCCAGTGGTGTCATACTGAAAACAAGGAGAATAAGTAAAACTATATACAATATCCCAGAAAGAAAAGCAAAAGAAGCTACGAGAAAGCAATACAGAAAAGAAAATGAGAGGACCAGCTCAGAAGACTCTCTTTTAGAACAGAGGAAAAAAAGGGGGGAAGGGAAGAAAAAAGAAAGGAGATCACATTCTAACAGTCAAAACTGTTTTATATTTCTCAAAAGCAATACCAGGAAGCTACAAGAGAAGAAGGTATATTTTTAAAATTTTGAAAGAACACGATTCCTACCCTAGAATTCTGTGCCCAAACTATCAAACAAATGTAAGGATAGAAATTTTTTCAGACATGCAAAAAGTAAAAAAAAAAAACTGATCTCCCATGTACTCTCACTGGGGAGATGCTGTAACAGAAATCAGTAAACCAAGAAAGACAACAGAAGAAGCAAAAGCAAGTGTCAACTGTGCACTAAGCATAAAAGGCCACAACCAAACTGGAACAAATCAGAGCTTCACACTGAAACCGACAGAATAGTGAATGCATCTAAATGCATTGAAAGCTGGTGAACACCTAAGAGTTTAAAGCTAAACTACTGATAGTGTATAAAAAGCTAAGGAAACAGAAACACAAAATATAATGAACTTCGGTAGGAATGAGTTTTGTAAAAAAGGAAAAATAATCATAGCAAATGGCACACCTTACTATGACTAACATTTACATAAACCATAACAACATAGTAGATACTGACCTAACCAAAATTATAACTATACTGGGAGGCAGGGGAGTGGAGACATGAACAATGGGATGAGGAAGTATTAAATGTTGGTCTTAAATAGTGGGAGGTAATGCCTAAAATATAGATAATGCTTCAAATTGGAAAAAAAATCAAGAAGTAACAATATAAGGTATTATTTAGAAATATGGAGGTCAATACCACAAGAATGAGGTAACAGTGAAAGGGTTCTGCTTCTGGAGTAAGCAGTATGACAGGGCTATGAAAATTGGTCCCTTTCATAACAAGTCTTATTTTGATTCTTTTAACTGTGAGGATGTATAACCAATATTTTTTAAATGATTAAAAATGACAATTGCATTAATTTTAATTTCCCAGGATAGAGTCCCTCAGCCATTAATTAAGCTTTCTGAGTGATTCTAAGGTGCAGTCTGAGTTGAGAACTACAGATTTAGAAGAGTTCTCTAGCATTTAACTTTCTTATCCTGGTAAGAAAACTAAATCCTGGGGCGCCTCGGTGGTTCAGTCAGTTAAATGTCTGCCTTCAGCTCGGGTCATGATCCCAGGGTCCTGGGATGGAGCCCCACATGGCAGGGAAGGGGGGGGCCTCTCCCTCTGCCCCTCCCTCCCCACTCACGCACACACACTGTCTTGCTCACTCGCTCTGTTCTCTCCCTCAAATAAATAAAATCTTAAAAAAAAAAAAATCCAAAGTAAGTCAGTGACTGAGCAAATTCCAACTAAGAAAATAAACAGGCATGTATTTTAGAAGTGTAAAGTCATAGAAGCCAAATTTTAAAATCCCAAGGAGTAGGGTACCTGGATTGCTCAAAAGGTTAAGCATCTGGCTCTTGATTTCAGCTCAGGTCATAATCTCAGGGTCCTGGGACTGAGCCCCATGTCAGGCTCCCTACTCCCCCCTTCCCTCTAGCCCTCCCCTCATGCACTCTCTAGAATAAATAAACCTTTAAAAAAATAAAATCCCAAGGAATATATCAGTGAAAGTATATAGCCAGGGAAGTCTGTGTCACATATACATTAATCGAATGTTCAACAGACTTGAGAAATTAACTACAGATCCAAATAACACAAAATGTGGCAGATTGGCAAAAGCCTTCATCTCAGATTGATAAAAGAGTTATGGATAGGGATCTGAATGCTTTTCTTACCTATCATATTATAAAAGAAAAATACGATTGCCCATTTGAAGCTTCTAAGGAGGAAATAAAGAATAAGCCACAGCAGGAATGACAAGCTTTTTATTTTGACACATTCATATGATGGTATTCATGTGTATAGTACATACCCATGGGCATCACCGAAATTTTATTAAAGAATATAATATGAAGCAATAAGTTATATTCAAATCTCAGTATAAAATACTGTTACTCTACTCATTCTTTCCCAGTGATTACAAAATAGTTAAGAATTGCCAGATAAGAAGTCTCCAGAACTTTTTCAATTTGAAAATGTTATTTAAATTTTTTAAAATTGCCTATACATATATTGGCCACTAAGTACTCAAATTAATTGTATGTGGAAAGAAAAAGGGTTTTCCTTTAAAAGAGATACAAGAAAGAGGACCTTATTTGTATAAAGTACTTATTTATAATAATTTACTACTGTTCTTCACCTCCTAACATATGGCATCCCTACAACTGTCTAAATATTTTAAAAATCAAAATAAGCAAATATTTAAAAACAAATGGGGTTCTGTTTTACCTGTGATGTACCATCCTTAGTTTCCTGGAACCTTTCAGCTATAAAAATGTTATAAGCTGAGCGAGGTCTTTTAGGTTTTCCAAGCATTGTTAACTCCTGAGTAACAAAAATGGAAGAGTTAGAGTTTTAACTTCTGTGAGACTTAACTTTACCTACAGAAACTTTATTCACTACTATGCATTATGGAAAGTTTCTGTAAGTCAGTGTTATGATTCTTATACAAACTATCTGTGCATTCTTAGGATGAGAATTTTTTTGATAGCACCAAGTTTTGAAAATTGTAACAGATTTTAGGAGTTCTTTTCCATATAAAAACACTTCCTTTACATATTATTTTCATGGTCTCCACAAATGGAATAACTAAGCATATATGTACAAAATCTTTTTTAAAGGTTAAAACAATCTCAGCTTCATCCTTACAGGACACTACCATCTCCAGGTCACTACATGCCTCTACCACAACTCATGAACACTAGACTACCTATTTAATAAGATTGAGCATCTGACTTCTGACATCTGACTTCCTGAGCCGAAGCTCAGGTCAGGATTTCTGGGTCATGGAATTGAGCCCCGCATCACGCTCCACACTCAGCAATGAATCTGCTTGAGTTTCTCTCCCTCTGCCTGCTCTCCCACTGATTCACATGTGCTCTTTCCCTCTCTCTCAACTAAATAAATAAATCTTTAAAGGAAATAAAAGGCAGGGGTGCCTGGGTGGATGAGTCAGTGAAGCAACTGCCTTCGGCTCAGGTCATGATCTCAGGATCCAGGAATCAAGCCCTGCATTGGGCTCTCTGCTCACTGGGGAACCTGCTTCTTCCTTTCCTGCTCTCCCTGCTTGTGCTTTCTCTGTCAAATAATTAAATAAAATCTTTAAAAACAATAAATAAATGAATGAATGAATGGCTTTAACCTATGTTTTAAATGCAAAAATCAGTTTTAGCCACAGGGAACATAAAACACAGTGATTTCATTTTAATTCCAGTGTATTTGTTACTTCTGATACTTATGTACAGTCCCAGCGATCAGTGGCCTAGTACTGAGTATCCTGGGGAATCAGTACACGTATGGGATTCCTATACCTAGCAGATTCAGGGCCAGGAAGAAAGTATCAGAGAAAAAAAATAAAAAGTGCTAACCTCTGCAGAGCTAAAAAGTGAGAAAGCTAAAAGAAGAAATAGTGTAGCAGTTTACTCCATGAAAGAGGTAAGGCTGGAGCTGCAACAGAGGAGATGTAGGACTTCAGCTGGTGAAGAAGCCTTTTGGTGAGTGGAGAGCGAAGTACAGTATCTGTTTGAAAAATAGGGGTGCCTGGGTGGCTCAGTCAGTTAAGCATCTGCCTTTGCCTCAGGTCATGATCCCAGGGTCCTGGGATCGAACCCCGCATCAGGCTCCCTGCTCCTGCCAGGAGTCTTCCTCTGCACCTTCCCCTGTTCATGGTCTCTCACTCTCTCGCTCTTAAATAAGTAAATAAAATCTTTAAAAAAAATAAATAAAATAAATAAATAAATAAATAAATAAATGGAATATGAAGACAAGAAAGAAAAAGGAAGAAAAGAAACATACGAAAGGGAAATCCTGTATCACCTCCCAATCCTCATTTCTGGTCCTTCCCACTCTTAACACTGAATGGGTGCATTAAAGAGGAAGGGAAAATAAAAGAGGGAGAATAAACTTTAATACTCACACCTCCAAATACCATCCCTAAGCAGACACTATTTCTGTTATTATCTTTCCTGGCTTCCTTCTACCAATTGAATCAGAAGACTAGATGACTATCTAGGTTACCTACTTTAAAATGGGTGAGTCCTCAACTCTGGTGCTAGGAGGACTTGACATTAGAGTCAGGGAGAGAAATGTTGGCATCACATTAAACTCTCAAATCTATTTTTCTAAAGACATAGTTTTTAACGCTAATGACCATTTTCTTTTTCTTTTTTTTAAAGATTTTATTTATACATTCAAGACAGAGAAAGAAAGCATGAACAGGGGGAGAGGCTGAGGGAGAGGGAGAAACTGACTCCCCACTGAGCCAGGAGCCCGATCGATGCAGGACTCGATCCCAGGACCTGGAGATCATGACCTGAGCCACCCATGTGCCTCTTATGACCATCTTCTATAGTTTAAGTACTAGACCAGCAAGCTGACCACCTCATACCTAACACTGGTTCCATACAAAACTGTAGTCTATCAAGCAATAGAATTTATGTTAATTAATAACCTTAAGCTGGGAATTACAAATTTGAACCATGTGGGGTTTTTAATAAGGAAAAATAGAATTTCATCTTATAGGTACTTTTTCCTTGACTAGATACAATAAGTCACTTCTCTCTGATGCGTTAATGAATTCAGTCTATTCAACATTCAGAATAAAACTCACCATTATTTATAAAACAATTCAAATCAGTAGGTTATTCTAGACAAGACCCAGAAGAAAAGATTCTTGTTACTCCTGATTTGGCTGTTTCCTGACTCTGTTCATACAGCTTTCATACTAGTCCTAACTACGTATCTTAAATTCAGATACATCTGAAAGTAGTAACAAGGGTTTCCAAGACAGACTCAACGCCAACTGGTACTAGTGGCAAAAAAGAATTATGTCGTTATTTCCTAAATGGAATATGCCTTATGACATTCTACCATTTAGGGATATATATCAAAATAAGAAAAACTCGCCTATTCATAGTTATATAAATTTCAGTCCTTTGCCAAAGGAAAAGAATGTTTCATTGATACTCACTCTTTTTTTTATTAATGCTTTCTTTTTTAGACGTTTTTGCAGGATTTCTTTTTCCAAAGACATGATCTGACTTGGAGTTAACTGTTCTTGAATTCTGTTTATCTCTTCTTTGTATGCCTGCCAGTCTGCCCTATAAGCATCTTCATAGATCTATAAACAAAAAACTCAAATAAGAAGTCAATAAACTACTGCTGATAGTAGTACGTAATAGCACACCTGCCAGGGAAAGACAACTGCATGACTTCATATAAAGACAGACTGAAACACCAAGTGGAAAACGTGCTCTGGAATCACATGTATATGGATTAAAAACATGTATCTTTCACATACATGCTAACCAAGGCGAGAGTTTAACAATTAGTCTTCAATTTCAGATTGCTGCCAAACCCTCCGTCACCACTGCCATATATCCATATTCTAATCATTTATGTGAATCTGAAGGTGTGAAGTTCCTTTATAGATAATGGGTGTTAAAAAAAATTTGTTTTGATCCCTCAAAGGACATGACTATTGTTCTTAACTGCAGAATAGTTAGTCAGCAATGCTGAAAACCAATATGCTTACTTTTTTCTCTGATTCAGGAAGTTCCCTCCAAAGTTGGGCGATTTTTCTAATTAGTTCTGAATTTTTTGCATCTACAGATTGGAATAAAATGAAAAAGGTCACAATTTTGTCTCAGGATTAACTTCTAAAGACTTCTAGGAAAGCATAATCCATTAGCTCTAAGTTCTATTACAGACGCCTCTATACCACACACAACTTAATAACAATGATTTAGGTTTTCTTTAACCAACTAATTTAAATATGATAATTCATATTTTATCAAACATTCTTTTTTTTTTTTAATCAAACATTCTTAAAATCTGTTATCTAAACAGTAAGAAGTATATCACATACCCACAAAATAGTCATCAAAAATTATTTGTTTAAGCAGTTGGGTAATCAACTTCTTCAAGCTCTTTGCTTTTTATTTCAAACAAAACTTTTTTCCCAGTCTTTCAAGAATTATTAAGTTTATAAAACTTGACTAAGGGCATCCCTGGGTGGCTCAGCGGTTTAGCGCCTGCCTTTGGCCCAGGGCGCGATCCTGGAGACCTGGGATCGAGTCCCACGTCAGGCTCCCGGCATGGAGCCTGCTTCTCCCTCCTCCTGTGTCTCTGCCTCTCTCTCTCTGTCTATGTCTATCATAAATAAATAACTCTTTAAAACAAAACAAACAAACAAAAAAAAAACCTGACTAAACAGTAAAATACAGTTTTGATTCATGTAACATCTTGTATTTCAATTACAGAATTACTACTTGCAAACAGACTATTCTAAAATCAATTCATTCTTCCCCATTTCCTTCCTCATCTTAATTGGAATGCCGGGGATGTATGTAAACATTTTAAGAAACCACTAAGTTTGAACTATCAAATTTTAAAAATGTATTACTGAAACATGTCTCTTAAACCAGTTTTTTATAATGTGAGAATTTTCATTACAGCTCATTTGGTTTCCACAAGTGCCCCATGAAAGAGCTTTAGAAATTATAAACAAAGTTGACTATTATTAATTTAGTTACTATCTTTACACCACTATAGCCCCAAATGAAGGCCCACAGCCCTTCCAGGGAGCCAACAAACATCCTACCTGAAAATCTTTTAATAAGGAATGCAACCAATTTACAGTGAAAAAACTCTTAAAATTTGCAGCAATTTGTTTAGAGCTTTAGTTTACAAAACACATCCACCTAAGTTATTTCATTGCAACTCCATTAACAATTCCCTGAAGCAAGAGCTGAGAGAGAAAATGATTCATCAATGGTCCTCCAGGCTAATGGCAACTAGATCCCCAAAATTCAGTTTTTCCAGCCTCTTCCCTGGGAGCTTTCCACTCCACACACTGCTATTTCTAAAATACTTTCCATTAAATAAGTCAGGAGGATAAAGTCAATGATACTGTAACAGCGTTGTATGGTGACTGATGGTAGCTACACTTGTGAGCACAGCATAATGTAGAAAGCTGTGGAATCACTAGAATCACTGTTGCACATCTGAAACTAACGTTAATACTGTGCGTCAACTATACTTCAATAAAAAATATATACAGTAATTTAAAAAGAAGATAGGGATCCCTGGGTGGCACAGCGGTTTAGCGCCTGCCTTTGGCCCAGGGCGCGATCCTGGAGACCCGGGATCGAATCCCACGTCGGGCTCCCGGTGCACGGAGCCTGCTTCTCCTTCTGCCTATGTCTCTGCCTCTCTCTCTCTCTCTCTCACTCTGTGCCTATCATAAATTAAAAAAAAAAAAAAAAAAAATTTAAAAAGAAGATAAAATATCTTCCATAAGCTCTCAATTATTTTAAAGGGATTTCTACTTGGTAAAAAATGTCATACTTCCTATTTTACGTATCACTAAAAGTAATGGTTATGTTTCCGCAGTCACCGGATGCTTTGAAAATGCGTATCAAGTTTGAAGTTTAACTTCTTAGTGACCTCTTTATCACTTCAGAAAAGAGTAAATGCTCCAAAACTCCTTACCTGGGTTCTGAGCTTTAAATATGGGTAGCTGTTCTTTAGAAAATCGAACGTATGAAGTCAGAGGCTTCTTTGGGTAATAATTCGCGGTGGATGAAAAACATCTCGGTACATACGCAAAACTAGGTACAAAGAAAACAACCGAGATCAAGTATTTAAGTACCAATATTCATTTGTATATGAACACAGATCCCAGATTAGATGTCATCAAGATGCTACAATGACACCGTGTTAGTAACATTTAAAACCCTGTCCTAACCAGAAGGAAGACCTGCAAAACTGAAGCATCAAAGCTCTTATCTACGCCTCCTCGGAAGGGCAAAGTGGAGGAGAGCACGTATACTTCAGCTCCTGGGCCCTGCCTCCTTAACGCCTGTACTGATGGCGGGAGAGTCTTGGCGCGATTTCGCAGAAAGCTCCGAACCGGTGCTACAAGGTTGGACAGTGCGGTGGGGCGGGGAGGAGGCGGGGGGACGGTGGAGAGGGGCGGGAAAGACTACTGGAGTAAGGCCTGGTCTCAAAGCCACCCTGGCAAAGTCGAGGTCTGAATCAAAGGGCCTAGACCTCCTGGGAGGGGCAAAAAGTACACACTCCAACCCCAGGGCGTCCTGGGCGCGCCACCTCCCGGGGTGGCAGGCGAGCGGTCCTACCTGAAAGGAGAGCGCAGTCGACTTCCACAGCCCGCGCAGAGGTCCGCTCCGGACTTTCCCAGGGCACTCAGCACGCTCCACACGCCCCGGAAAAGCGCCATTGCACCAGCCTACAACGCAGCGACCGAGCGCCAATCTCGTAGAGCCCCGCGGCGCCAAGAGAACAACTCCAACAACGAAGACTAGAACCCGCGGGCGACCCTCTGCAGTTTCCTCTCATGCCCGCCACTAGCGAGGCACCATGGGAAATCCGCTAACATCCGGTTGGTAGTCGGGGGCGGGGCAAGGCAGAGTTGACGCAGGCGTCGTAGCGGCTTTCCCGGTGGGCGGGGCTGCAAAGGAGGAGGAGCTCGGGGGCGGAGAAGGGAAACCGCAGCCCGGCTCGCCTGCGGAGGGTCCTGGCCTCCAAGGGGCGCAGCTGAGCCGCCTCTGACCCCGGCCCCCACCCCTCCGCAGTCGGTTCCTCCGCGGGGCCGGGAAGCTGATGGAGGCACTGCGGAGGTCTCACCCGGATAAGGCAGTGCTGGCTGGCGTCCGCCTGTGACGACCGAAAGGGCTAGTACGTAACAGACAATTTCACTGCGAGGACGCGGGGTAACTGCGCCGCCCGCGCTGCTCCGAGGTCAGGCTGGCGGGTTGTCGCGGGAAGAGCAGAGCCGCGCAGTTCAAGGCGCAGCTGGAGCTCAGGAGTGCAGAAATACTACTGGGGCGGGCGTAGGCGAGTGGCAAGCGGAGCGTGCTTTCAGACCTACAAGTGCAGATGTCCTTGCCTTGCCACAGGGCCTGGTCTGTGTGTGTGAGGCCCGTGAGTCTGTTTTCAACAAGTTCCTCACGGTTTAACAAGTTCTGATGCCAGTGGTCATGGGACCACAGTTAAAGCAATACTGATCTCGACCGTCCCCCCATCCACGGCAACTCTCCCAGACTCAGTCTTCAAGCCTGACATCCAACCCTGCTTAATTTGTGGGGAGGAGACTTCGACTGTTTAGTTGTGCAGAGACTCTAGACCCAGCCTTAACGTTAAAGTTTGATCCCGAAATATTGCATCCCCTAAGAATCAGGTGAGGATGTTGGACTATAGTTTTGCCAAAGTCCTGAGAAGGTGTGACAAATATGCCTTGAAATACTGATTGATACGCTGTACATTTTCTGTGCAGGCAATAGCATGAAAAAGACTGGGAAGACCTAAACTAAAAGTATCTAACGATCAGCTTTTACATTCCAGTTATTTCCAAGATAACCACCTCCTGAAACAGCCTCTGTTGGGTAGCTATAGTTATTAACTCTTAATTGAATAATTGAAAATTCTCACCCCTGTAATATTAAGCTGAGAGTCATCTGCCTTTCTGTGGTGGCTTTGAAACATTGGCCATTTGCTGCTACAAAGGACTAAGCCCACTTCTTCAAGTAGTAAGTAAGCAACTATCACTTTTTCTATTCTTTCTATCACCTATTCAGGCTCTCAGGGTTGAAAGGAACCTTCCAGGTCATCTGTTCAAACTTCCCATCTTGTCATAGAAGAAACGGGTTTTTTCTGATTATGTAACTATGTACAAGGCCCCAAACTCAGGTAAAAGACAAAATAGTTCCCCACTCCCAGTAAAGTCTAATGAGAGAAGCAAAGAAATAAAACATACTGCCAAGATAGAGGCAAATATAGGATACACTACCTTATAGTTACATTTTACCTGAATTCTAATATAATTCATTTCTCTATATTTTCTAGAATGTTTTTGTTCTTTCAGATGTTTGATAAGTTAAACTTCTTTTGGATATTTAAAAAATCTTTTTGTTGTTTTAAAGTGTCATTTTGAGGGGCACCTGGGTGGCACAATTGGTTAAGCAACTGACTCTTGGTTTCTGTTCAGGTCATGATCTCAAAGTCGTGGGATCAAGCCCCGTATTTGCGAGTTAGGGACAGATGGGGCTAGGTAGAGGGCCACAGAATCAGGCTCACAAAAATCCCAAAAATGTGGAGTTGAAAGTAAACCAGAGATAGATAGACTAGACCATCCTGTCCCATGTGCCAGAGGTGGGGTCTTGTTATAACAGCTACTTGTGACCAAAAAAGAAATACCGGACCCTAAAAAGGAAGTAAGCCATTAAAGATGTTATCACTAGTCCTTACTCAATGTTGATATCAATAGAGATAGATGTTAAGAGGATTTAGGTTCCCTAGTTGGCTTTCAATAAAAGACCAACCCTACAAGCCCTCAGTGGCAACTCTGTAGGGACCCCCTCACTTCTGAGAGCTTTCTCTGTATCTTTACTTAATAAACTTCTATCACCTTACTACTCTCCAGTGTCTGCGAGATTCATTCTTTGACTCCATGAGACAAGAACCAGCTCTCCCACTGGGCTCCACACTCAGCATAGTCTCTTTCTCTCTGCCTCTCTTGCTCATACGACCTCTATCACTAAAATAAACTGTTTAAAAAATAAAGTGTCATTTTGATAAATCTTGCTGTATAGGTCTTATAAATCTGATCTATTTGTTTTCACCAGATGCCAATATTCCTTAACATTCATTTACATTGCAGTGTAATTTTATTTTATTCCAAATGCAGCATTTGCAAAGAAACTATAATCTTACCTATTTACCCAAACTCTTTTTGAACAAAAAGGCATATGATTTATTTATATTTACTTTATGAAACATGACTTGCCACAACCTTTCCCAGGGTTCTGTTACTTTTTTGTTTTAAAAGTTTATCTATTCTCATGACTTCAACTATTAGTTATACCCTCATGATTCCTATGTTTTATATTGAATCCAGACCTCATTTTAGTTCCAAGTCTGTACAACCACTATTTTCTGGACATCTTAACCATCATGTCTCACAGATACTTCAATTTTCCCTGAGATGAATTCACTTTCTCCTGTTTCAAACTCCTCCTGGGAAGAGACACCAGTATCCCATTTCAATCAGCCAAGCTAATAATTTCATAAATCATTTTATAATCTCTCCCATTGCCACTGTGTTGTGCCCAAGATTGTGAATCTGAGAAACCACCAAGGAGCCGACACCGATGCAAGCGCACGAGGGTTTATTTATAAGCTCGAGCTTGGGTCCAAGTATACGCGACACAGCAGAGCAGGGACTTACACCCGGAAGTAGGTTACAGCTGGGTTTTTTATAGGCTGGTTTAGGGGATTTTCAGAAGGGGTGGAGAAATTTCTCAAGTTCTGTTTACATTCTGATATGGGGCTTTCAAGGGCATTGAGCTCTGTTCTCATTCTAATATGGGACTTTCTGCCATGGGCGTGGGCTCTGTTGTCTTTCTTATATGGGATTCCCTGCTGAGGACCTTCTACAGTTTTTCCTGTAAAGTTCAGCTCTTATTCCCAGGGACCTAAGATGGCTGTACTTGTGCTAATGCTAAATTTGAGGTGGAATGGCCTTGATTTTTCTCGGCCTCCACAACTGTAACTGAACAACTGGGAGTTTGCTCTCTGGTGAGTCACAGAAACTACACCAGTGTAGTTGTCACACTAAGTAAACTATTCGCAGCAAATAAGGAGATCATAGGTAATAAATTTCAAAGCCATAACTCTCTGAGCAAAGCTAAACAGGTTCCTTTTATTTGGGTTAGGATGAATATTTAGATGGGGAAGCCTTGTCAATGTTTGTACAGGTGGGGATAAGGTAGGTTGCACATGCGCCTTAAGAAAACATACCTTAACCGTATGTTATGTAAATGAGGCTCAAATGAGGCTTGTGGTCCTCCTCTGGTGGAGATTTTAGTATTATAATGAGGTAAAAGTAACCGTCAGTCATTCCATGGGTCACTCCATGGCCTACTGAGCAGGTGTGAGAGGAGTGAATCTCAAATTGGTCTGGGTGGTCTAGGCCTGCTGAACTCTGCCCAGAGTTGTTATCATAGATCAAGGAGTAGTTTCTGTTTCCTTCTCAGGGTGCTATGCCCTAGGGTCTTTTGCCTGAGGTAGGAGATAAATTGGAAGGAAAATGTGGACAAAGGTGAGTGGGTGCAGGCAGGCAAACAGTAAAGTTCAGGTCTTGGGGTCTAGCTGGTGACAACACTTCTCCCCCATCAATCAACTACTCTAGTAAGTATTCCTTCTTCTCCAGTCCATTTGCTGTTGCTTTTGTCCAGGCCAGTAATATGTTCGTATTATATTTATACATACATACATACATATAAGGTTTATATATATATATATAATTGGTTCTCCAGGCCAATACCATCCAGCTCTTGTATACCACTGGTTAATGCTCTGACATCTTTTCCCAAACTCTTAAGGTAGTTTTGCCAATTTCATCTTCTCTCCTAACCATATTCCACCCTGTCACCCACCAAGTCAGTCTTTCCAAAAGACAAATCTCATTCATTCACTTGTTTATTGAGATAGATTCTAAGCTAATGAGGGAGAGTCAGAAGGATGGTAGGGAGGGACACCTCCACCCCTCCCCCACCCCTCCCCCACCCCTGCCTTAAGAGAAAACAACTCTTAAAAGGATTTTACACCACCCTGGAAAGAGCCCTCCACCTTTGTCCACGTGATAGATAGATGACAAAAACTTCATTGGGTGACAGGTGTGTCAAGGGTTAATCAGATCAAAACAGCCCGCTGATGAGTCCATAAAAACCCCTAGGCTTAAAAACTCCAGCAGCAACCCTCTCCAGCCTCCTCCCTCTTCAGGGGCTTTGTAGTATGGCTCAATAAACTTTGCTTTGCTGCCCACCACTTTTGTCTAGTCAACCTCTTCATTCTTCAAAGCAGCATGACTGAGAACTATGGGCAGTAAAAGAAAAGAAATCCTGCTACAATGCCAGGGAGGCAATGATCACGTTTCTGTATTTGAAACCGTCAATGGCTCCTGATTATCTACGGAATCAAGGTTTAAATATTCAAACATGGCATACAAGTCCTGCACAAACTGGCTTTTCTGTATCCCCTATAGCTTCATTTCCCACTTAACCTTTGCTTAAAAATAATTTATTATTTAAATACTTAGTTCTTTTTCTGATTTAATAAATACATCAAACCACTTCATTTGGCAATGAGTTTACCATTGCATTTTGCATATGTGCCAAAGTTACAGAAATTACTTGATAAGAATACAGACTCAGAAATTAGATCTAATCCTGGTCTTGTTACTTTCTCTTTTCTTATTGTGAAGATTAGAAAATGTACAAGAAGTCCTTGTACATTTACAGACATAGTAGACTCAACAAATAATAGCTATAATTATATTATTTGTGAAAATTATTATTAGCTTCTAAATAATTACAGATATGGTGTGAATTTTCCCCAATGTCAGATTTGCATCACAGACCATCACTACCTTGTCATATCCTGTCCTTATTAAGTTACCTACCTACATATTATATACCAGCACTGCTCCTCTCTTCCTATTGAACTTCTAAAATCTGTTAAATTAGTGATGTTTGAACATAAAACTACGGTAGGTGATGAAAAATTAAAACAACACCCTTAGGTTAGAATCATACTTTAATGTTTTCAGAACATTTTTTATAACTTTATTTGATTATATTATTCATAAATTGAAGAAGCAGACACAGAACTTTATCATGATCATAGTTTCCAATTTATAGAGGAGAAAAATTAAGTTCAGAAAGCACAAGACACAAAAGTTTACACTAATTAGTAAGTTGTAGAAGTGAAAACCTGGTCTTCTAATTCACTGTCATAATGCTTTCCCCATTATGTCAGACTATCCTTCAGACTCATTCAACACAGCTTACCATTCCAGCCCAAAATATTCTTGGATCTTCTATAGTGTATGAGCTTATATTTTTTACTTGTGACATATCATATACGGCTCTGGTGTTTAATCTTTTTTATATGCACAATTTTTTTTTCCTCAATAAATGGTAAGCTCTTGAAGACAAGACCAAGCCTTATGCTTTTTTCTATCCTCTAATAGTATCTAGCACAGTATATTGTGCATGACAGATGGGTAGAGGGAGGGAGGGAGGAAGAGAGAAACAGAAATAGTGAAAAGATTCGTATCTAGACAAATTATTTATATAGTAATTTGGTTCCATGGAAAATAGCAACGCCTGTTGTTGAAGTATCATTTGCCAATAGAAGGGACAGTTAATGTGTGGAGATGGGAACCATGTAAAATTTTTGAAAATACATATGAAAGTAATGATAATGGTTTATTGGTACTTGTACACTGGTAAAGGTGAGGGTAGCACCAATAAACAGCAGCAGCAGTCAGAGACCAAGATAACTCCCTACTATATAGCAGAGTTACATACACTGATGTCACTCAAAGAAAACATATTCCTAAAGAAAGCAGTCTTGCTTTTGTAATTATAATGGATAAATAATTCACTAAAATAAGAGCAATCACCTAATAGGTTTAGCACAATAATTCACTAAAATAAGAGCAATCACCTAATAGGTTTAGCACAATTCAGGTTTAACCTGAATAGGTTCAGAATAGATGCATTCTGAACTCATAAGTAAAATTTATTTCTAGAAATAAGATTATATGTGAGGGGCACCTGGGTGACTCAGTAGGTGAGCATCTGCCTTTGTTCACGTCTTAATCCCCGGGTCCTAGAGCCTGCTTCTCCCTCTGCCTATGTCTCTGCCTCCCTCTGTGTCTCTCATGCGTAAATAAATAAAACCTTTGAAGAAAAAGATTATACTGTAAACACCACATTTAAAGACAATTTACTTATCATCAACTAAATAGCACTATAATAGGTATTGAAAGTGGCACAAAAAGGATTAAGACATTGTTCCTGTCCCAAACAGGTTACACTCTGATTAGGAAAACAGTAACAACACATGAAAATTACCAAAGTATAACAATTTACTGCAGCAAGAGGGGAAAAAAAATTATAATCTGAATATCTCCTAGTGTATCTTTCCTAAATATCAATATTTTAATGAATTACATACAAAGAAAACTATGTATGTAATTTTTCCCTCCAAAACATTTTCATTACTTAGGATCTATTATGACCACATTTGAAGTTTCCATAAAATAGTAAACAAAAGGATAGAAGGGAGAGAAAATTTAGAAAAAAGATCTATTGCATGTTAACAATTCCCAGTTACCCAGTTATGAATTATTTCTCAATTAGAACAAAGTCTAGATGCAGTCTTAATTATTAAGAGCAAATCAAAGTTATTTTTAGCCATTGCTGTAGCAACATTATGTAAAATAAATATAGCCTTTCTATTTTAAAGCCAATTCTATGAGTCAGCAGTAGGTAGGACAAGCAAAAAGAATAGCTATAATTTTATGCAAATTACAAAATCCAAATTCATATTGCTGAATATTCCCAAAAGCTGAATTAAAGAATGAAAGAAATCCAGAATGATTATATTGATAGAATAATGCTATTAATAAACAAAATAACTTTCCAGTATTTGCCTTTGTATTATTGTAAAACACCTAATGGATTCAAATTATAATTTATTGCTCAATTATGTGCCAAACATTCTATTTCATGGCTATTTATATCTTTTTAAAATTTTTATTTTGGGGACGCCTGGGTGTCTCAGCGGTTGAAAGTCTGCCTTCGGCTCAGGGTGTGATCTTGAGCCCCAAGATCAAGTCCCACATCAGGCTCCCTGCTTCTCCCTCTGCCTCTCTCTGTGTCTCTCATGAATAAATAAACAAAATCTTTAAAAAAAATTTTTTTTTATTGGGCAGGCTGGGTGGCCCAGCGATTTAGCGCTACCTTCAGCCCAAGGTGTGATCCTGGAGACTCAGGATCGAGTCCCCTGTCGGGCTCCCTATATGGAGCCTGCTTCTCCCTCTGCCTGTGTCTCTGTCTCTAATGAATAAATAAATAAATAAATAAAATTAAAAAAACATTTTATTCCAGTTAACATACAGTGTTATATTAGTTTCAAGGGTACAACACAGTGATTCAACACTTCCATACAACACCCAGTTCTCATCACAAGGGCACTCTTTAATTCCCATCACCTATTTCACCCATCCCCCACTCTCCTCCCCTCTGGTATTTGACTTTTTTTAAAATTTTTATTTATTTATGATAGTCACAGAGAGAGAAAGAGAGAGAGGCAGAGACATAGGCAGAGGGAGAAGCAGGCTCCATGCATCAGGAGCCCGATGTGGGATTCAATCCCGGGTCTCCAGGATCGCGCCCTGGGCCAAAGGCAGGCGCCAAACCGCTGCACCAGCCAGGGATCCCTGGTATTTGACATTTTAATACATTATCTCTAACTGTTTCAAAATCCTACAATGTGGAGTTCTTTATATTGTACTGATATGAAAACTGGTCTTCAGAGCGAGATATATAGAAAGGATTATCTTTCTGGTTGCATCTTGTTATAAATATCCACCTATGACTCCACAGTTTGCAGCTTTAAAATTATATTTGATTGTATGTAAGGACAACACAGACAAATGAATCCTGAAATTGTAGTAGTTTTATTTTTCAATACTCACATTCTATTGTTACTTTTCTATCCCCATAAAGACTCTTTCTTTACTTCTTTAACTAATGAGTACTGTTAAAAAGTTCCTTTATTCACTCATTCAGTCAGTCATTCAAAAACATTAGGCTTGAATTTTTTAAAACTACACACACATGTTCACATGTCTGTGAATGCATAAAAAGTGTGTAAAATAATACACATAAAATTGGGTTTAATGGTGATTGTACCTGAGTATTGCAAGAGTGTGTAGATGGTAGTCACTTTTTACTTTATATAAATCTGTTTGATTTACATTGTTACCAAAACATAAATGATATTCATCTTTAAATTATTTTAAATTTAGTTCCTAGTAGAAGCCAGTACTATGCTAGATACTGCAATAACTTCTAAAAATACAAAGATGACTAAGGCATAATCCATCTGTTTAAATCTGCCTGGGGGAGGAGGGGATGGCTTCATAAAGCAGGTGACATTTGAACTGTTTTTTCAAGTGGGGAAGGGTGGAGGTGCATTTCAGAAAAAGGAAACAGTATGTGCAAGTCACAGATAAACCTGAGAGCATGGTGTACTCTCTCTCTCTCTCTCTCTCTCTATATATATATATATATATGCTATATATATAGTATTTATATACATATAAATATTCCATATATATGTATATGGAAATGAGTGATATGAGACAAATCTAAAAAAGATGGGCAGCATTAGGTTGTAAAGGGCTGTGTGTAATATGCTAAGGAGTTTGTTAGCAAAAGGCCATTTTTTAGGCAGGTAACACTGTTTCTAGAAACATCTCTTTGGTAAGAGCACAGAAAGTGATGGGAGTGAGAAAACTGTAAAGAAGGAGATGAGTGAGGAAGCTATTGCTAAGTCCAGGAAAGAGACTGAGATTCTGAACTAGCACATTGCTACAGCTCACACTCCAAAGGCATTTCTCAGTACCACCAGCAGGATTTCATTGACCAGTTTAGTCTATGGAAGCCAAGAAATATTTTGAGGATTCTAGTATGACAGACTATCCCTACTCAAATTCTATCCTTGGTAAATAAATATTCCTAATGCTTTCATTACATCAGTCTGCTGGTTAAAAACTTACACTGATTTCTTAGAGACTATCAGACCAATGTTTCACCTTCAATAGATCTGCCTTCTCCATGTAATATTTTTCTCTCTTTAATTGCACACAGACCTACCAATGCTATTATTTATTTCTTATTTCTACTTACTTCTATTTTTTGTCTTTATTAGGTTTCATTTATATAAATCGATGCCTTCCCAATATAAACATGCCATTTAAAATTCCAAGTATCAAAAAATAAAATAAAATAAAATTCCAAGTATCTTCTGATGCTTACGTCAATCATTTATTTATTCAATAAATATTTGAGTTCTTGTGTACCAGACACTGTGCTAAGTGCTGGGGAGTCAAAAATGGGAAATGCCAAGGATCTCACAGTTAATGATACTGATAATATAGCATGGTAAATGCAATTATTAAGATACATACTGGGGGTGGAGTGATGTCAGCATTATGGCTGAATAAGACATAGCTCATCTGTGCACCCCCCACCAACAATTTGACATCCATCCATGAACAAAAGTGCTTAGATGGGAGCTGTGGGATCTAGCACTATTTGCCAAGGGACCTGGGAGTTCTACCACCTGTGTGATTGGTAAGAAGCATATCAACCTTGGTCTCAGCTGTGGACATTACAGTGGCCTGTGATCTGCTCCAGCCCCTCTCAACTACCATCTAGGAGTCCCTACAAAACACTCTTAGACAATCAAGGCCCAAAGAGCCATTGTAGAAGTCCAGGTTTCCAGAAATTTTCCAGGACAATATTGAAGCAAAAAAAAAAGAGTGTCGACACATTGGAAAAGGAAGAACGGAGTCCTCACCTCTCCCCTAAGACAGTGCACAGCTTAAGGCCAAGAGATATTTGAGCCCATGATTTCTCCTGTTAACAAGGGAAAGTGAGAGCACATGGATGAGGAATTCACTTCCCCAGCTCTGCAGAATACTGTGAAAGGAGCTCATTTTTCTCTCAGCCCGTTCAGAGGGCTGAATCATAAACATAAGGACTGGAGAGTGGGAAGAGACTGAAGGAGAATCAGATAGGATTCTCAGAGGGTATTAAAGAGATGTGGATCTTACTAACTTTATTGTGGACTCCATCAAGAATCCAGCCAACTAGCTGCAGGGGACACTTTATCCACAGATCCTCTCACCTGGCCCATGGACACCCTCAGTCCTCAGTGCCATCCCCCCTCCCCCCCACACACACATACACACACTACGCAAACATATCTACAACCTGTATCCAGCTTCCTGTGTGCATTGATGACAGCTGTGAGAGCAAACTTTGGCATATGGCTAGTGA
This sequence comes from Canis lupus dingo, assembly GCF_003254725.2. NCBI lineage: Eukaryota > Metazoa > Chordata > Mammalia > Carnivora > Canidae > Canis > Canis lupus. The sequence goes on along the minus strand of NC_064246.1, from coordinate 10,863,421 downwards.
GCATTCACAGAGAGCCAGCTGGAATCTGTAGGCCAGAGAGAGATCACAAATTAAACCTTTAATGCCACCTTTGGAAAAACAAGAAGGAAGCTGTCAGCACTCAACCTGGTACATTACAGGATCAAGAGAAGGTATATAAGCTTAAGAATTCTGCCACAAGAGGGAGCAAGAAGAATGGAACAGATGTGTAGAAGATCTGAGAAAACCTCAGAAACCCTAGCAGAGCTGATGGAAGTTATTTCTCTCCTGAAGGCAGCTAGGAAAGGCTAGATGAGGTATCTGTCAGATTATCAAGACCACAATGCAAAACTTCAAGGAACATAAAAAAGCAAGGAAAATGATACCATGAAAGGATCACAGGAACTGTGGAACCCTTCAGGAACTGATGCCCAAAACCTAGAGATCTGCAATTTATCTGGTAAAGAACTCAGAATAGCTGTTTTAAGGAACCTGAATGAGCTACAATAAAAACCCCCAAACCAAACCAAAACCAAAACACACCAGCACAGAAAGACAATTCAACAGAATCAGGGAAAAAATACATGAAAAGAGAAGCTTGATAAAGAGATACAAATCATAAAAGAATAAAACAAATTCTGGAGCTGAAGAATTCAATGAATGAAATGCAAAAATGTTATAGAGAGCATCAACATCATGATGGAACAAGCAGAAGAAAGAACCCAAGTCAGAAGACAAGAACTTGGAGATTATTTAGTCAGAGAACAAAACAACAGCAACAACAATGAAAAAGAACTAAGAAAATCTACATAATCGATGGGATAACATATGAACAAACAATTTGAGAATTACTGAAGTTCCAAAAGGAGTCAAGAAGCAGGGAAGAAAGCTTAAAGAAATAATTGCTGAGGGGGCACCGGGGTGGCTCAGTGGTTGAGTGTCTGCCTTTAGCTCAGGTTGTGACCCCGGAGTCCTGCATCAGGCTCCCCATAGGGAGCCTGCATCTCCTTCTGCCTATATCTCTATCACTCTCTCTCTCTCATGAATAAATAAACAAAAAATTTAAAAAGAAAGAAAGAATCAATTGCTAGGAAATTTCTAAATCTGGTGAGAGATTTAGATATCCAAGTTCATGAAGCTCATAGGTCACCAAACTCAACTTAAAAAGATTATCTCCCAAACACAGTAAATAAAACTGTCAAAGATCAAAGGCAAGTAGAGAATCTTAAAAGCACAAAAAGAAAAGAAGCTTGTAACTCACAAGGGACCCTCCTCACCACAATAAAGCTATTAGCATATTTCTAGCAGAAATCTTGCAGGCTAGGAAAAGTGCTGAAAGAAAAAAACGTACCAACTGACAATACTGTCTGGTAAAGCTGTCCTTCAGAAATGGAGAAATAGTCTTTCCCAGAAAAACAAAACCTGAGAGAGTTTATCCTAATAGAATAGCCTTTCTCCTTCCTTCCTTTCTTTCTTTCTTTCTTTCTTTCTTTCTTTCTTTCTTTCTTTCTTTCTTTCTTTCTTTCTTTCTTCTTTCTTTCTTTTTCTTTCTTTTCTTCTTCTTCCTCTTCTTCTTCTTCTTCTTCTTCTTTCTTCTTCTTCTTCTTCTTCTTCTCCTTCTTCTTCTTCTGCTTCTTCTTTAGATTTTATTTAAATTCCAGTTAGCAGCATAATATTAGTTTCGTGTGTACAATACAGTGATTCAACAGTTTCATACAATACCCAGTGCTCATCACAAGTGCACTTCTTAATCCTAATCACCTATTTTATTCCCTTCCCATACACTTCCCCTGTGGTAACCACCAGTTTGTTCCCTATATTTGGGAATCTATTTCTTGGTTTGCCTATCTTTTTCCCCCTTTGCTCATTTGTTTTGTTTTTTAAATTCCACATATGAGTGAAATTATATGGTATTTGCTTTTCTCTGACTGACTTATTTCACTTAGTATTCCAATAGAATTGTCTTATAAGAAATACTGAAATGGGGATGCCTGGATGGCTCAGCGGTTGAGCATCTGCCTTTGGCTCAGAGCATGATCCTGGGGTCCTGGGATTGAGTCCCATATCAGGATCCCCATAGGGAGCCTGCTTCTCTCTGTGCCTATGACTCTGCTTCTCTGTGTCTCTCATGAATAAATAAATAAATATTTAAAAAAGAAATACTGAAATTAGTTCTTCAAGCAGAAATAATAAGACACCAATTAACCTGAAAATATACAATCCAATGGTTAAGGTAAATATATAGTCAAATTCAGAATACCTAATACCATAATATGGAGATGTGTTAACCACTTAACTCCAATGTAAAGGATAAGAATATAAAAAATAACTATAGCTATAATAATTTTTAATGAATACCAATATAAAAAGAGGTAATGATGATATCAAAAGCATAAAAGGTAGGAAAGTAAAAGGACAGAATTTTTGTATGTAAAAATTAAGTTGTTACCAGCATAAAATAGAATGTTATATCTATAAGATGTTTCATGTAGGCCTAGTAGTAGCCACAAGCAAAAACTTACAATTTATTTAAAAAAAAAAGAAAACTATAACAAGAGATAAATTATAAAATGATATCACTATAAAATGATAAATGAGTCAATCCAGAGCTGATTTTTTGAAAATATAAACAAAATCAATAAACTTTTAGTTAGACTAAGAGAAGACTCAAATGAATAAAGTCAGATATGAAAAAAGAGACATTATAACTGCAACCACAGAATTACAAAGGACATGAGACTACTATGAACATACACCAATAAATTGGATAAGCTAAAAGAAGCAGATAAATTCCTAGAAATGCACAACCTGCCAAGACTGAAACATGAAGAAATAGAAAATTGAAACCTACCAATAATAAGGAGATTGAATCAGTAATCAAAAATCCCCTACCTAAGAAAAGCCTGGACCTAGAGAGTTTCCTTGGTGAATTCTTCCAAACAGTTGAAGAATAAATAGCAATCTATCTCCAATTTTTCTGATCCTTCTGAAACTCTTCCAAAAGTTGAAGAAGAGAGAACATTACCTTGTACCAAAGCCAAATAAAGAAACTACAAGAAAAGAAAACTATGGACCAATACCTCTGATGAACATAGATGCAAAAAATCCTAAACAAAATATTAGCAAACTGAATTCAACAGCATGTTGAAAGGATAATATACCACAATCAAGTGGGATTTATTCCTAGGATGAAATGATAGTTCAATATATGTAAGTCAATAATGTTTTACACCATATTAATAGAATAAAAGATGAAAATCATATGATCATCTCAATTGATACAGAAAAATCATTTGGCAAAATACAACATCCTTTCAGAATAAAAGCTATTAACAAACTGAGCAAATAAGGAATATACCTCAACATAATAAATGCCATGCATGACAAACACAGTCAATGGTGAAAGATTGAAAGCTTTGGGATGCCTGAGTGACTCGGTGGTTGAGCATCTGCCTTTGGCTCAGGTGATCCCAGGGTCCTGGGATCGAGTCCCACATCGGGCTCCCTGTGTGGAGCCTGCTTCTCCCTCTGCCTATGTCTCTGCCTCTCTCTCCATGTCTCTCATGAATAAATAAATAAAACCTTTCCAAAAAAAAAAAAGATTGAACGCTTTTCCTCTAATAAAAGGAAGAAGACAAATATGCCCATTCTCATCACTCTTATTCAACACATTACTTGAGTCCTAGACAGAGCAATTAGGCAAGAAAAAGAAATAAAAGGCATTCAGATTGGAAAGGAAGAAGTAGAATTATCTTTGCAGATTATATGATTTAAATATAGAAAATCCTAAAAAGCCTTAAAAAGCCATTGAACTAGTTAACAAATTAAAGTTGCAGGCTGCAAAATCAACATACAGAAATCAGTTGCATTTCTATACACCAACAACAAAATATCTGAAAAACAAAATAATCTCATTCATGATAGCATCAAAAACACTAAAATACTCAGGAATACATTTAACCAAGGCAGTGAAAATCTGTAAACTGAAAACTATAGAACTTTGATGAAATAACACAAATAAATAGCTATCCTGTGTTCATGGATTGTGAAAATTAATACTGTAAAAATGTTCATACTCCCCAATATATTTTGAATGCAACCCCTATCAAAATTCCAATGCATTTTTCACAGACAATAAAAAAAATCCTAAGATTCCTATGAAATCACAAAGGACCCTGAATAGTCAAAGCAATCCTGAGAAAGAACAAAGCTGGAGACATTACACTTCCTGATTTCAAACTATGCTACAAAGCTATATCAATCAAAACAGTATGGTAATGACATAAATATAGACACATGGACCAATGGAACAGTATCAAGGGCCCATAAAAGAACTCTCGCATATACAGTCAATCAATATTTGACAAGGGATTCAAGAATATTCAGTGAGGACGTGATAGTCTCTTCAAAAAATAGTACCAGGATAACTGGATAATCATATACAGAAGGATGAAATTGGACCGCTATCTTACACTACTCACAAAAATTAACTCAACATGGATTTAAAGACTTAACCATAAAACTTAAACCATAAAACTCCTAGAGAAGGGGATCCCTGGGTGGCGCAGCGGTTTAGCGCCTGCCCTTGGCCCAGGGCGCGATCCTGGAGACCCGGGATCCAATCCCACGTCGGGCTCCCGGTGCATGGAGCCTGCTTCTCCCTCTGCCTGTGTCTCTGCCTCTCTCTCTCTCTCTCTCTCTCTCTCTCTGTGACTACCATAAATAAATTAAAAAAAAATTAAAAAAAAAAAACTCCTAGAGAAACATAAAAAGTTTCTTGACATTGGTCTCAGCAATAGTTTTTTGACATCAAAAGCACAAGCAATGAAAGCAAAAATAAATAAGTGGGACTACATTAAACTAAAAAGCTTCTGCTAATCAAAAGAAACAGTTTAAAAAATGGAAATGAAAACTATGGAATAAGAAAAAGTATTTGTAAATCATAAATTGGATAAAGAATTAATATTTTAAAAATATAAGGAAATCATACAAATCAATAGCAAAAAAACCAAACAACCCACTTTAAAAATGGGCAGAAGAACTGAATAGACATTTTTCCAAAGAAGACATAAAAATGGTCAACTGGTATATGAAAAGATGCTCAACATCACTAATCATCAAAGAAATACAATGAGATCAAAATCACAATGAGATTTCACCTCATACCTATTAGAATAGCTATCATCAGAAAACAAAGAGGTAACAAATGTTGGCAAGCATGGAGAGAAAAATAAATCCTTGTCCATTGTTGATGGGGATGTAAACTGGTCAGCCATCATGGAAAACAATATGGAGGTTCCTCCTAAAATTAAAAATAGAACTATTATGATCCACCAATCTCACTTTTGGGTATTCATCCAAAGGAAATGAAAACAAGATTTCCAAGTAATATCTGAACTCCCACGTTCATTGCAGTATCATTCATAATAGCAAAGATGTGGAAAAAGCCTAAATGTCTATCAATGGATGAATGAATAAAGATGTGTATATGTACACAATGGAATATTATTCAGCCATGAGAAAGAAGGAAATCCTGCAATTGGCAACAAGATGGAGGCAGGCAGTGGAAGATAAGTCTGGAAGTGCAACACAGGTCAGATCACAATACTTAGTACTTTATTCTGCCAGTTGATGATTTAAGCAAAGGGAACAAATGTGAGAACCCACAGGACTCTGATATACAAGTCAGATATAATGAGCTTCACTGTTTGAAGTAGAAGTGTAGGATCCAAAGGCTAACCCATAACCTCTCTTCTTTCGTCCTCTTGCCCCTCTGCAAAACCACTACTGAGGCTGTGGGGAGTTACACATTTCAAGAACAGATTTGGATTACATAGAATGCTTTGACATGTCTGTGGATGATGGATTTGAAGGCAGTCTGAGGACAGAGAGGAGATTGTAGTAGTAGTACATTAAAAAGAGAGAGAGAGAGAGAGAGAAGCAATAGGGATTTCTGTTTCCAGATAGGTTTGTCCTGAGAATCAGAAGAACTGAAATATAAAAATTATAATTGATGGGGTGTCTGGCTGGCTCAGTGAGTAGAATGTGTGACTCTCGATCTTGGGGATTAAGTAGAGATTACTTAAAAATAAAGCTTTTTTTAAAAAATTATGATTGAAAAAGGGATGAGATTGCTGCAGAAACCATGAGACTCTCAAAGGTAAGCTCTTGAGTATTTATAACCATTCTTCTGTAGTACAAACTAGAAGGTAAAAATTTGGGCTTAACACAGGCAGCAGGCCAATACTGAAGGGCAGAGAAACAAGCAGACCTTTCTGTCGTTCACAGTGCTGGAGGGACAGAACTGGAGACTAAGGGACCTCCACATGCAACTGGTTTTCTTCTCAAGGTATGTACCAGAGTCTTAAACTGTGCCAGTCAGGAAGCTAAGGAACTAAACTTTTGAAACTATAGTGTAATTTTTTTGCAATCTCATAGTGTGGAGAGACAGAGGAAAGGGGAGTTAAAAAACTGAGGTAGGAACAGACACTCATGATCTACAGCCCTTTTTCTCCATGGAGTACTTGTTGATTTGGTTGTGGTGAAAGGCTGAGATTCAGACTGGATCTCTGACAGAGGGTGACTGTTTATGACAGAAAAACCAGTAGTACTTTTGGTGGTTTCCAGCAGATCTGGGAGTCTTCAAAAATATGGATATTTCACTCTCAAAATATCTGCCAAATTCTGCAGCTCTTCTTAAGAAGCAAAAGGCTAAAACTGGGAATCAAAAATATTGAAAAGCAGAATGGAATTTCCTGCAGTCCCTCTGCTCTGAGGAAACAGTCCTAGAGCCTTGTGTACTCTAAACAAGGGTAAGCCAGGCATAGATTGAATTGGACAAATCAGCAAACCAGCGCAAACTAAGTATAGATCTTGATTGCCTTAAAGTGATCATCCTCACCTGCAGAGGGAAGAGTGAGCCTTCTTTCATGGAAAATAACATCATCTAGTGTCTCTAACAGTTTTTATACACCTTGTCTGGCTTTTGATAAAAGCATAACTACAAGTGATTCAGTTAATTGGAATTAGCAGACAGACTTTAAAATCACTGATTAAGTATTTAAAAAATAGAAAAAAATGGAGAAAATAATTTAGGGACTTAATAGAAAACTGAAATATGTAAAAAAAAGATAGTTCTAGAACTGAAAAATACAATCTGAAATTACTGCAATATTTGAAATTGAGTGGGATTTTTTTTTTAAAAAGATTTTACTTATTTATTCATGAGAAACACAGAGAGGCAGAGACAGAGGCAGAAGCACACTCCATGCAGGGAGCCTGATGTAAGACTTGATCCCAGGACCACAGGATCACACCCTGAGCCAAAGGCAGGTACTCAACCGCTGAGCCACCCAGGCATCCCAAGTGAGTGTGTTTAAGAACAGATTGTATGCGAAGAATATCGGATTAGTGAACTGGAAAAAAGATGAATACAAAATTTCCAAACTAAAGCCCAAAGGAAAGAAGAGAGAGAGAGAGAGAAAAAAGAAAACATGTTAGGAAATGTGGGACAGTCAAAAGTTCAAATATACTTTATACTGCAGTCTTAAAGGGAAGAAATAAAATGAGGCAGAGTCAATACTTGATGAATATTTGAGATTTTCCAAAACTGATGAAATGTATCAACCTACAGATTTAAGAAGCTCTGTGAACCTCAAGCAAGATAACAACAAAGCTATACTTTGTAGCAAAACTGCTAAAAATAAAAAATAAAAGAATAATCTTAAAAGTAGTCATAGAAAAGAGACATATTGGGGCACCTAGGTGGCTCAGTGGTTGAGGTCTGCCTTTGGCTCCGGTCAAGATTGCAGGGTCTTGAAAAAAGAAATTTAAAAAATCTTTGAAAAAAAGAAAAGAGACATATTATTTTTAGAGCAGCAACAATAAAACTAACAGTTGATTTATCAGCAGAATGGTAGAATCCAAAAAAGACAGTGGATTGTCTTTACAGGGGTGAGAGAAAATGATAACTTAGAATTCTATTCCCAGTGAAAATATCCCATAAAAATAATGGCAAAATAAAAACATTTCAGGAGAAAAGGAGCACTTGTCACAAGTATATTAGCATTTAAAGAAATACTAGGGATGCATAAGTGGCTCAGTTGGTTGAGCTTTGGAATCTTGATTTTGGCTCAGGTCATGATCTCAGAGTAGTGGGATAGAGTCCCTCATCAGGCTCCATACTCAGTGAGGAATCTGCCTGAGATTCTCTCTCTTCTTCTCCCTCTGTCCCTCTCCCCCCATTGTGCTCTGTCTCTCTCTCAAATAAATAAATATGTCTTAAAAAAAAAAAAAAAGGAACTACCAAAAGGAGTTCTTTAGTCAGAAGGTAAATGACCTCAGATGGAAACATGAAAATGCGAGAAGCAATGAAGAGCACTGGAAAAAGTAACTTTGGAGGTAAGTATACTGGCAATGACATGCAAAATAAGAATATTAATGTCTTGTGGAATTTTACTTATATATAGAACTAAATAAAATACATGACAATAATGATGAATAAGATAGGAAAGGGATAACAGAGTCCAAGAAGTATAAGGTTCTTACATTACTAGGAAAATAATAAAAGTAATAATATATATTAAACTGTAATAAGACAAAGATGAATCTCTTTATTCAGGATAATCATACACTTGAAAGAATAAAAGAATGTCTAAAATGCTATCGGGGGGACACCTGGGTGGCTCAGTGGTTGAGCACCTGCCTTTGGCCCAGGGTGTGATCCTGGAGTCCCAGGACCGAGTCCCACATCGGGCTCCCTGCATGGAGCCTGCTTCTCTCTCTGCCTGTGTCTCTGCCTCTTTCTGTGTGTCTCTCATGAATAAATAAATAAAATATCTTTTAAAAAATAAAACAAAATGCTATCAGAGGGAAAAACAGGACTATTACAAAAATTAATTCAAAAGAAGGCAAGAAAAGAGAAGAAAAATAAAACATATTTTTAAAAACCCAGGATAATACAAACCCAATTACATCAGTAACTCCATTAAATGCAAAGAACTAAATATTCCAGTTAAAAGACTAAAATTGTTATATTGGGTAAAAATTGAATCAAATGAAACCAAACAATATATTAAGTACAGGAGACACACATTTTAAAAAAGACATAGAAAGGTCCAAAGTTAAAAACCAGAAAGATAAACACTGTAAATGTTAGCCAAAATGAAAGCTATATTAATATTTGATAAAGTAGGGACACCTGGGTGGCTCAGTGGTTGAGCATCTGCCTTCAGCCCAGGGTGTGATCCCAGGATCTGGGATGGAGTCCCACTTTGGGCTCCTTGCAGGGAGCCTGCTTCTCTTTCTGCCTGTGTCTCTGCTTCTCTCTCTATGTCTCTCATGAATAAATAAATAAAATCTTAAAAAAAAATATTCGATAAAGTACACTTGAAGTCAAAAGCATTATTAGAAGCAGAGATATCCCTTAGTTAGAAAAGGGTTACTCTGTTAGTAAGATTTCATAATTTTATGTGTGTGTATATCCAATAATTCTCTTCAAAATCTTTAAAACAAAAATAAACCAATAAATAGATAATTTCACATTAATAAAGGGGAAACTTTAACGTATTACCCTTAATGTCTATGAAAACAAGCAAATACACACGGTGAACACAATTAATAAACTTGATTGATTAGCACATATTATAAACACTGCACCTAATAACAACAAATGCATATTCTCTTCAAATGTAAATGGAATCTTTATCAAAATTTACCATATGCTGGGTCATAAAGCAAGCTTCAACAAACTTCTAAGAATTAACATTCAGGTTACATTTTCTGCTCATGGAGAAATTAAGCTAGCAATCAATTGCAAAAATATAACTAAAAAAAAATCCAACTGCTGAGAAATTGAATAATACATTTCTATAATTCAAGGATAAATGGAAAAATCAAAACAAGACTTTGAAAATATTTTAACCTAATGAAGATACAATATTTCAAAATTGGTAGGATATAGTTTAAGTGGGGCTTAGGAGAATATATATATATATATATAGTCTTAAGTGCACATATTACAAAAGAAGAAGGCTAAAATCTGTTTCAATTTCAAGAGGCTAAACAAAAATTAAATATCAAACTAAAGGAAGAAAAAGAAAATAGTAAATATCAATATTTTCATCAATCAATGGACATTTAGGCTCTTTCTGTAATTTGACTGTTGTTGATAATGCTGCTATAAATAGATAAGAGTTCATGTATCCCTTCAAATCAGTATTCTTGTGTCCTTTGCATAAACACCTGATAGTACGATTTTGCTGGATTGTAGGTAGTTATATTTTTTACTTTTTGAGGACCCTCCACACTCTGTTTTCTAGAGAGGCAGCACCAGTTTGCATTCCCACCAACAGTGTTAGAGTTCCCCTGTCTCCACATCCTCACAAACATCTGTTGTTTTCTGTGTTAATTTCTGCAATCCTGACTGGTATGAGATGATATCTGATTGTAGTTTTGATTTGTATTTCCCTAATGATGAGTGATGTTGAGCATCTTTCCATGTGTCTGTTGCCATTTGTGTTTTCTTTGGAAAAACTTCTATTCATGGCTTCTGCCCATTTCTTAAATGGATCATAGGGTTTGGGGGTGTGAATTTCATAAGTTCTTTATACATTTTGGATACTAACTCTTTATCAGATAAGTCATTTGCAAATATCTTCTCCCATTCTGAAGGTTGCCTTTTAGTTTAGTTGGTTGTTTCTTTCTTTCTTTTTTTTTTTTAAGTTGGTTGTTTCCTTTGCTGTGCAGAAGCTTTTTATGAAATCCCAATAGTACATTTTGCTTTTGTTTCCCTTGCCTCAGGAGACATATCTAGTAAGAACTTGTTACTGACAATGTCAACAAGCTTATTGCTTGTGTTCTCTAGGATTTTGATGGATTTTACTGTCTCACACTTAAGTCTTTCATCCATTTTCAATTTATTTTTGTGTTTGGTGTAAGAAAGTGGTCCAGTTTCATTCTTCTGCATGTTGCTCTCCAGTTTTCCCAGCACCATTTGTTGAGGAAACTGTCTTTTTTTCCATTGGATATTCTTTCCTGCTTTGTTGAAGATTAGTTCACCATATAGTTATGGGTTCATTTCTGGGTTTTCATTCTATTCCACTGATCTATGTCTTTTTTATGTGCCAGTATCATACTGTCTTGATCACTATGGCTTTGTAATGTAACTTGAAGTCCAGAATTGTGATGTCTCCAGCTTTTTGTTTCTTTTTCAAGATTGCTTTGGCTATTTGGAGTCCTTTGTGGTTCCATACAAATTTTAGGATTATTTATTCTAGCTCTGTGAAAAATGCTGTTGGTATTTTGATAGAGATTGCACTGAATGTGTAGATTGCTTTGGGTAACATAGACATTTTGACACTACCTGTTCTTCCAATCCAGGAGTATGGAATGTTTCCCATTCCATTTCTTCCACCAGTGTTTTATAGTTTTCAGAGTAGAGATATTTTACCTTTTTGGCTAGGTTTATTCATAGGTATCTTACGGTTTTTGGTGCAATTGTAAATGAGATCAAGTCCTTGATTTTTCTTTCCATTACTTCATCACTAGTGTACAGATATGCAACAGATGTCCGGACATTGATTTTGTATCCTGTGACTTTATTGAATTTCTGTATTAGTTCTAGTAATTTTGGGTGGAGTCTTTGGATTTTTTTTTAAGATTTTTATTTATTTATTCATAGAGACACACACAGAGACAGAGACAGAGAGAGAGGCAGAGACACAGGCAGAGGGAGAGAGAGAGAGAGAGAGAGAAAGGCAGAGACACAGGCAGAGGGAGAAGCAGGCTCCAGGCAAGGAGCCCGACATGGGACTCCATCCTGAGTCTCCAGGATCACGCCCTGGGCTGAAGGCAGCGATAAACCGCTGACCAACCAAGCTGCCCTCTTGGATTTTCTACAGAGTATCATGTCATCTGCAAATAGTGAAAGTTTTCCTTGTTCCTTGACTATTTGGATGTTTTTTTATTCCTCTTTGTTGTCTGCTGAGGCTAGGACTTCCAGTACTATGTTAAATACCAGTCATGGAGTAGATATCCTGTCCTGTTCCTAACCATAAAGGAAAAGCTCTCAGTTTTTCCCCATTGAGGATGATATTAGCTGTGGGGTTTTGGTGTATGGCCTTTACTATATCTTCTTTGTTGAGGGTTTTTATCATGAATGGATGTTGTACTTTGTCAGATGCTTTTTTTAAGATTTTATTTATTTATGAGAGAGACAGAGAGAGAGAGAGAGAGAGACAGGCAGAGGGAGAAACAGGCTCCCTGCAGGGAGCCTGACCTGGGACTCCATTCCCTGGGCTGAAGGCAGCGCTAAACCACTGAGCCACCCGGGCTGCCCTGTCAGATGCTTTTTGTGCAACAATTGAAAGGGTCATACGGTTCTTATCCTTTCTTTAATTAATATAGTATATCATACTGATTGATTTGCAAATATATTTTTTAAGATTTTATTTATTCATTAATGAGAGACACAGAGAGAGAGGCAGAGACATAGGCAGAGGGAGAAGCAGGCTCCTTGCAGGGAGCCCAATGCAGGACCCAAACACCTGAGATCACGCTCCAAGCCCAAGGTAGATGCGCAACCACTGAGCAACCCAGGTGTCCCTGATTTGCAAATATTGCAGCCCAGGAATGAATCCCACTGTTTGTGGTGGATTATTCTTTTAATGTACTATTATTAGATTTGATTTGCTAGTATTTTGAGAATTTTTGCATCCACGTTCCTCAGGGATGTATTAGTATACTAGACTGTAGTTTTTGTTTTATTTTGTTTTGTTTTGTTTCGTTTTGTTTTTGTGGAGTTTTTGTCTCATTTTAGAATCAGGGTAATGCTGGCCTCATAGAATGAGTTTGGAAGTTTTCTTTCCATTTCTATTTTTTGGAATAGTTTGAGAAGAATAGGTATTAACTCTACTTTAAATGTTTGCTAGAATTCCCCTGTGAAGTCTTCTGGACCTGGACATTTGGTTGTCAGGAAATTTTTTTTTAAAAGATTTTATTTATTTATTTATTCATGATAATCACACACACAGAGAGAGAGGCAGAGACACAGGCAGAGGGAGAAGCAGGCCCCATGCTGGGAACCTGATGTGGGACTCGATCCCGGGTCTCGAGGATCACGCCCCGGGCAGAAGGCAGGCGCTAAACCGCTGAGCCACCCAGGGATCCCCGGGAAATTTTTTTTTTAAAGATTTTATTTATTCATTTTGAGAGAGAGAGAGAGAGAGCTCCAGGGGGAGCAGGACAGAGGGAGAGAAGCAGACTCCCTGCTGAGCCCAGAGCCCAACACGGGGCTTGATCCCATGACACCTAGATCATGATCTGAGATGAAATCAAGAGTCAGATTGCTTAACTGACTGAGCCACCCAGGCACCGTTGGGAGATTTTTGATTACTGATTCAGTTGCTTTGCTGGTTCTGTTAATTGCTTTGCTGGTTCAGTTCAATTGCTTTGCTGGTCTGTTCAAGTTCTCTAAGTCTTCATTTTGGTAGTTTATATATTTCCAGAAATTTATCCATTTCTTCTGAATTGTCCACTTTGTTGGCATATATTTTTTCATAATATTCTCTTATCATTGTTTGTATTTATGTAGTGTTGGCTATTATTTCTCCCTCTCATTTGTGATTTTATTTATTTGGGTCCTTTCTCTTTTCTTTTTGCTAAGTGTAACTAAGGGTTTATCCATTTTATTAATTTTTTCAAAGAACCAGCTCCTGGTTTCTTTGATCTGTTCTGCTGATTTTTTGGGCTTTTATTTGTTTGTTTCTGTATCATTTATTTCTGCTCTTATCTTTATTATTTCCCTTCTTCTGGTAGCTTTCAGCTTCATTTGTTGTTCTTTTTTCCAGCTCCTTACAATGGTATTATGTTGTGTATTTGAGATTATTCTTGCTTCTTGAGGGAGGCCTGTATTGACATATATTTCCCTCTTGTAGTTACTTTTGCTGCATTCCAAAGGTTTTGGACCATTATATTTTCATTTTCATTGGTGTCTATGTAGTTTTTAATTTCTTCTTTGAGTTCAACTACTAGTTGACCCACTCATTCTTTGTAGCATATTGTTTAACCTCCATTTGTGTGGTTTCTCAAAATTTTTTCTTGCAGTGGACCTCAAGTTTCATAGCATTGTGGTCAGGAAATATGCATGGTATTATTTCAATCTTTTTGTACTTGTTGAGGCCTGATTTGAGACCTGTTATGTGATCTATTCTGTAGAATGTCCCATGTGCACTTAAAAAGAATGTGTATTCTGCTGCTTTAGGCTGAAATGATCTGAATATATCTGTTAAGTCCATTTGGTCCAGTGTGTCATTTAAAGCCATTGATTCCTTGTTGATTTTCTACCTAGATGATATGTCCATTGTTGTAAGTGGGGTTTTAAAGTCCCCTACTATTATTGTATTACTACCAGTGAGTTTTTTTCTGTTTGTTATTAATTCTTTTATATGTTTGGGTGTCCCAAAGTTGGGAGCCTAAATATTTACAATTGTTAGATCTTCTCATTGGATAGTTCCCTTAATTATGATATAGTGTCTTTCTTCATCTCTTGTTATAATCTTTGGTTTAAAATCTAATTTGTCTGATATGAGTATGGTTACTCTGACTTTCTTTTGACATCCATTAGCATGATAGATGTTTCTCCATCCTCTCACTTTCAATCTGTCTTTAGGTCTAAAATGATTTTCTTATAAAGGCAGCATATAGATGGTCTTGTTTTTAATTCAATCCTGTGTGTTTTAATTTGAGCATTTAGTCACAGTAACTATTGATAGATATGTATTTAATGCCATTTTATTACTTGTTTTGTCATTGTTTCTGGAGATTTTCTCCAGAAAAGAAGTCTTTGACAGTTTCAGTCTTTCCATCATACTCAATGAGTCTCCTTTAATATTTCTTTTCATTTTTTTAAAAGATTTTATTTATTTATTCATGAGAGACACAGATAGAGAGGCAGAGACACAGACAGAGGAGAAGCAGGTTCCATGCAGGGAGCCCGATGTGGGACTCTATCCCAGGACTCCAGGATCATGCTCTGGGCCAAAGGCAGGTGCCAAACTGCTGAGCCACCCGGGGATCTCCTCCTTTAATATTTCTTGCAGGACCAGTTTATTGGTTATGAACACCTTTAGTCTGTGTTTGTCTGGGAAACTCTTTTTTTTTTTTAAAGGTTTTATTTATTTATTTGAGAGAGAGACAGAGAGCGTGAGTGGGGGGAGGGGGCAGAGGGAGAGGGAGAAGTAGGCTCTTGAGCAGGAAGCCCAACACAGGGCTTAATCCCAGGACCCTGAGATTATGACCTGAGCCTAAGGCAGACACTTAACTGACTGGGCCACCCAGGTGCCCCATGTCTGGGAAACTTTATCAATCTTTGTATTCTGTATGATAGCCTTGCTAGAGTATTCTTGGCTGTAGATTTATTTGCTAAGAGTATTCTTGGCTGTAGATTTACCCATTCAGCACACTGAATTTATATATATATATATATAATGTCACTTTCTTGTTCTGGCTTTCCTAGTTTCTGTGAAGCAATCTGCAACTAGCTGTATAGTTTTCCCTTGTAAGATAGGGACTTCTTTTTTCTTGTTGCTTTTAAGATTTTTTTATCACTATATTTTGCGAATTTAACTACAATATGTCTTGGCATTGGTCTGCTTTTGTTGATTTTGATAGGAGTTCTCTGTGCCTCCTGGATTTGGATGTCTGTTTCCTTCCCCAGGTTAGTGAATATTTCAGCTATTATTTCTTCAAATAAACCTTCTGCCTCCTTTCTCCCTCATTTCTCCTTCTAGGACTCCTATGATACCGTTATTATATTTGATCGAATCAGAGTTCTCTTGGACTGCTCTCTTTTGTTCAGCTTCATTATTTTCCATAATTTTATTTTCTATATCACTTATTCATTTTCCTCTGATTCTTTCATGCTTGTGGTTATTACAGCCAGTCTGTTTCAAATCTCAGTTACTGCATTTTTCATTTCTGCCTATTCTTTTTAACTCTTTTATCTCCGTGGTAAGAGTCTCCTGATGTCTTCCATGCTTTTCGCAAGCTCAGCAATTATCCTTATGATTGTTGCTTTAATTTCTCCATCAGACATATTACTTATATCTCTTTCAATTAGATCTCTGGGTGTGACCTTTTCTTGTTTTTCCTTTTGGGATGAATTCCTCCATTTTGGCATTTCATATAGGTCTCTGTCTTCTTCTATTAGAAAAGCCTGTTATGTTTCCTGCTCCTGAAAGTAATGGCTTTTTGAAGAAAAGGTCATATAATATCCAGAGCCTGGTGCATCAGGGAGTGTCTCTGGTGTATGCTGTATGCACTTAGTTGTGTTTTAGCTGCTCTATCCAACAGGTCAGTTGTCTGCAGAGGTTCTTGCCTGCAGTGAGCAGTGTTTGGATCGCTAGAGTTTTAATTAGGTGTGCTCTGGTCTACTTAATAATTGAGCCCTGATGCTACTTCCACTAGAACTGAAGCCTTGCAGAGCTCTGTTGTTGGTAGATGAGGTGAATGCTAGGGTTTGTACTAGTCTTCTGGATCTTCTGGAGAAATGGCCCAGTGAGCTGATGCTTAGGCACACTTGCCTAAGAAAATCAGTACCACAGGGGGGCAGGACTTGGTATAAGGAGGTTAGGCAATCAGTGCTGGTGCTATGCTGTTTATTGAAGTTGGTTTATGCTGAGGAGTGGGGAAGGGAAATGGCACCAGCCAGCCCCTTTGTCTTCAGAGAGGGGACCTCATGCTTGCTACTCTCAGGGAAGCACTCCCAGAAGAGTGAATAACTTCCCCTTGTGTGTCCCAAGTATTTTTCAATTTTTTATTTATTTATTTATGATAGTCACAGAGAGACAGAGAGAGAGGCAGAGACACAGGCAGAGGGAGAAGCAGGCTCCATGCACCGGGAACCCGATGTGGGATTCGATCCCGGGTCTCCGGGATCGCGCCCTGGGCCAAAGGCAGGTGCCAAACCGCTGCGCCACCCAGGGATCCCCCAAGTATTTTTCAATCACTGTTTTCATGCTATCTCTGGGTTGCTTGTCTCCCTGGATCAGCATAGTACACTTTAGGCTCTATTCCAGCCAAGCCTGCTTTGAAAACTCCAGACTTTAGGGACCTAGTGTGGCAGGGGGACCTGCATTGGTCTTCCGGGGAAGGGACTCATTGTACTGGGACTGATGCAAGTTTGACCAATAAGGGCAGTGGCACCAGGGTACAGGGTCATGGTATTTGGAGCAAAGGAGGCTGACAGCCAGTATCTGGCTTAGCAACCCTCACGAAGTTATCCATGTGCCTATGTTGAGGGGCAAGAAAGGGAAATGGTGACTGTGGTCTCTTGTCCTAGGAGATGCACCTCTGTGAAAGCCACCTCATAGATAAACTCTAAGAAAAGTGAACATCCTCTCCCCATGCCCATTAGGCAATCCTCAGATCATGGCATCTGCCCTGGGGTTGCTTGCATGCCTTCTCTTCAGGAGCAGGGCAGCACCCTCAGGGCTCTATCTCAGCCAAGCCTGTTGACCTCTTGAAACTCTAGTCTTTAATCCCCGCTGGTTGCAAAAACTCACAAAAATCAGCCCCTCTCTTTTTCCCAGGCAATGGCTTTGGGGAAATGTACTCCATGTGCATATCCCTGTGTACTCTACTCTCTCTCATCTTTCTCCTTGACTAGGACTCTCTCCTGTCTACAGAACCCGGGATTCATTTCTACTCCAAACCACATCTCTGCACTTCCTACCTTCCTCCACGTGGCCTCTTCTTTTCCTCTAGTTGTTCAGTTTGTTCTGTCAGTCCTCGGGTGAATTTCTTGGGTATTCACAATGATTTGATAGTTATCTAGTTGTGCTTGAGGATGAGCCCAGCCTAGCATTCTTCTCCTATGCCACCATCTTAGCATACCCCCAGAAGTTAGTGATTGTGAACGAGGATAGTGCATCACAAAGGGGGTTTAGTTCAGAAATGTAGAGATATTTTAACATTTGAACATCAGTTAATATAATTCATACTACATTAATAGAGGAAAAAGGGTAAAAATACAATAATAATTTTGATTGATGTGGAAAAAGCACTAAATGAAATTTAACATGTAACTCAACAATGATAAAAATGCTTCATAAATTAGGAAAAGAAAAAAAAATAAAAAAAAAAAGGAAAAGAAGGAACTTGGTAATAAACATCATACTTAAAACAATGAAAGCATTTCCTCAGAAATCAAGAAAGGATACTTGCTATCACTATTTTTATTCAACATGATACAGGAGGTCATAACTATTGCAACAAGAAAAGGAAATTATATATTGGAAATGAGGAAGTTATCATTATTCACAGGTTACATAATTATAATTGTAGAAAACCTTGAAATTCTACAAACCATTAAAAAGTGAATTTAGCAAGGCTGCAAAATACTAATCAAATATTATAAATTGATTTCTATATAGTAAGAACAGAAAATAAGATGAAAAAACCTTAATACATTTTAAAAATTAGATACCTAGGAATAAATCCAATGAAAAATATGCAAGACATCTATACAGAACACTACAAAACAATCAGTATATGTGTGTGTGTTCATGGAATGGAGGAAATCACGAATGAATGAATTCATACAATGAATTTTGAGGTGACCTTAAATTTTCTCATGGAAAAGTGGGAGACTATGTCCCCTTCCCTTCGGAAGGGCTTATGACTGCTTCAACCAATAAACTACAACAGAAGTGATACTATGTAACTTCAAAGGTGAGATTATAAAAGGTCATGGAGCTTTCTCTATTTTCTCGTTGAACACTTGTCCCCAGCTACTCCCTCTTAGAACTGACCTACCATGTTGTGAGCTCAAGTCACATAGACTATTAATAAGTGCTCTGGTATACAATACTTGTCCGGGTCCCAACATCTGGGCAAAGAATCCTCCTAATGATTTAAGCCCCAGATCCTAACCCCCAGCGGAGGCTTTAAGTATCATGGAATAGATAAGCTATCCCTACTGTGCCCCATCCCAATTCCTTATCCAACATTATTCATGAGCATAATTAAAAAAAAAAAAAAGGTTTTTCTTTTACACTACTTAGTTTGGGGTGATTTGTCATTCAGCAATAGATAGAACAAAAGATGTCTTCACCAAAATTGCTCTATAGGTTCAATACAATCCCAATTAAAATCTCAGCAGAACAAATGGAAAAACTGATCCTGAGATGCATTCGGAATCACAAGGGACACAAGTCAAAACAATATCACAAAAGAACAAATCTGGAAGACCCATACTTCCTGATTTCAGAAGTTACTACAAAGCTACAGTTATCAATATAGTATGGTATTAAGGGATGTAGATCAATAGAAGAGTCCAGGAATAAACCTCTATGTTCAGCTGATTTTCAAGGGTACCATGACTATTCAAGAAGGGCTTACTTACAAGGTTGGCCCTCAGCTGACATCCAAAACCTTAGCTTTTGAAATTTTCTCCATATGATAAGGTTGTATTAGCTGTGCTAATCTGACCAGACTGTTTAAAAAAGCATGTGATTTATGATGAACACTTGCTTTTCTTCTGGGAAATCAGAATTTGGTGAGCAAAGAGTGCCGTATGATTTAGCCCCCAGTAAAACCCTGGACGTTGAGCTTTTAACAGGCTTCCCTGGGCAGAAATACTGTGCCCATGTTAATGCATTTCACTGTTGGAGTATAATCTGTGTGGGCTCTTTGAGGACTGCATAGGAAGTCTGCACATGGGTTCCTCTAGATTCATTCCTCTAGTCATTCCCTCTTCCTGGCCGAGTTGTGTATCTTTGCTATATCACTATAATAAATCTTAGCTAAGTATTACAATATGCTTAGTCTTGTGAATCACATTGACACACTGAATGTGTGGGTGGTTATGGGCTCTTAAAATGAGTGGGTCAGGGGGCACCTGGGTAGCTCAGTGAGTGGAGCATCCAATTCTTGGTTTTGGCTCAGGTTGTGGTCTTAGAGTCCTGGGATTGAGCCCTGCATGGGGCTCTACACTCAGCACAAAGTCTGCTTGAGGTTCTTTCCCTGTCCCTCTGTCCCTCTCCCCCAGTCATGCTCTTTCTAAAATAAATAAAATCTTTTTAAAAAATGAGTGCTTCAGAAGTGCCAACACAAGTGGTGTCACAACTGGCTTCCACAAGACGCATATTAAGGGTTTATTGTATTTCATACACAACGCCTAGTGATTTTTTTGAACTAAAGAGATCTTCACACAAATTATATTGGGAAAGCCTAGCTCAGATTTTATATATTTGTCAGAATAAAAGCAACTTCCTCATGAGTTAAGGCACATCCCTTCCTCTACAAGTAGAACCTAATAGAGTGCTAAAGAAAGCTTTTAAAGAAACATCTTATTATACAAAAATGGCTCCAATTGTTAATACTTTTTAGGTGAATATTCCGTCCTATTAGTTCAATTCATTTACAATTTAAAATTGTATATTATATATACATATGTAATATTCTTATATTATATTTATATATAACAGGATAATGGCAGCAGAAATTTAATTGTAATATAATACAAATAAGTGATATAAAGCTATTAAGTTGTTATGAACATACTTTTTACATTACAGATTATTTCTACAACCAAAAACATCAGCTGTCCACAAATTTTTAATTATCATTGTTACTGAAAAACTCCTGGTGAAAGTACATCAATTGTTTAAGAAGAGCTTGCCAATGTCAATCAGTACAGAAAGTTATCCATACATAGCAATTTTTACAAGTGAAATTAAATGAATCTTCTCTTATCTGTACAACTATTAGAACAGTAAAAGAGAAATACTATTTAAAAAAATAAGAACTTTCACAAATGACCTGCATTACACTTTAGGTCTAATGAATTGCAATTAAGTCCCTGTTTTAAGGAAAAATATTTTGAAAGTCTTAGTTTATAAATGATAGAGAGATAAAACTGAACTTCTAAAGTTCAGGTTTGTTATTATTATATTGATAATCACTTAAAAGATTTAAACAAACTAAAAAGATAAGCAATAAACTGTTCTTTTTGAACAAACCAAATCCAACAATTTGAATACACTGAAGCTCTATTTATATGGTCATGGCTAAAGCATTGATCATTTTCCATGGCTGGTCCTAGTAACAGGACTGATGATTCTATAGTAGACTCAAACATCATTTACTGGACTTTGAGTACAACAAATAAACATCATACAAATAGTTTCATGACCAAGAATCTCTTTCAATCTGAGAGGAAAATTAATTTCCCCAATCTTTCCCATCTTAAAAATACAGAACTGTGAGAGCAGGATCCTGCAAAAGAGCAGTGGCTAAATCATGTGCAAAGATAAACAGATCACTGAGATAAAATAATAAAAGAAATGAAAAACTACATGTGGTATTTTTTTAAATATTTATTTATTTATTTAGACATAGAGAGGGAGGCAGATTAATAGGCAGAGAGAGAAGCTGGCTTCCCACAGGGAGCCTGATGTGGGCCTCAATCCTGGAACTCCAGGATCACACCCTGAGCTGAAGGCAGAAGCTCAACCACTGAGCCACCCATGTGTCCCACGTGTGGTATTTTCAAGTCTTTTAAAAAGTTACTCTTTTGAATATTAATTCTTAGGACTGCCCTTGTGCTCTGTGTTTGTATATTTCTCATTTAATACTTTATGATCCTTTGCAATTGTTAAGTAGTTGACCCACAAAGTAAATTTTTTATTTTCCCTTAACAGTTTAAGGACGAGGGGGTCAGGGGGGCAACTTAAAGCAAAAATGAGTAATTATATATAGTTTACACAGTCAGGTGTAAAGTACTTCAGGAATCATATGCAAATATGGGAGATGAGGGTAAGGTTGCCCTTACAACTTGTATCTGATTTACTCTATGTGGCAATTACAAGCGTTCAGAATTCAACTTAAATATGGTTTTAAACTGTGTTGAAACATCCAGGACTTCAAGGGATACTATCCTAAATCTCCAAAAGACTACCCATTTTCCTCACTTCAAGGGTCTCTAAATTAATGGTTACTTTATGGAGAAAGGCCCCTTGCAGTTGTATAAGATAATTGATATATCCTTGTCAAAATGAAGCAAAAACAACATAACTAAAATGGTGACTTGTCTAGTCACTATGCTACTGTTAAACTCTTAAGGTTTTTATTTAATTATGAGAACTTGTGCTCACTCCTCTGGAGTCTGGTATACAATTCAGATGTAAGCAAAGGCAAACAAGAATTAGGCGAGTTTCAAAACCTTTAATAAAGAAAAAAAAAAGACACTTCCAAAAATAAATGCCACACAAATCAAAGTTTTTAAAAAAGTGAAAGATATTCAAGAAACAAAATCCTTTACTATCAAAATATACTAAATATTAAAGTCTAATGAAGTTGAGTGTTCAAATTCTGGGTGAATGTAGCTTATAATCACATACCTAGTAAAGCAGTGTTTTTCATGATATGTTTGTTTCAAGACATTACTTAATATAGTTACTTTTTAAACCTGTATTTTCTTAAACATCAATTTCACAATTCATTTGATTATTTTTACATTCATTTATAAAAACACATTTTCTAACAACGGGTTATTTGTGCTTTAATAATAATGATCCATGGTAAAATACTCAAGTGATTTAGATGCTTTACTAATGACTACATCCATCACAGATTCTTGTACACTTATACAACTACTGCAATAATCCAAAGAGCTACAACTCTTTTTGAAAATGACACTCACTCAAGTTTGGTAACCATGCTAAATAATTAAAAATGTATTTTTTTCCAAGTTAAAACATTAGAACTTTCTAGCTTTCTTTAAAATCTGCAAAGATTACCTATTTATTTAAATCACTTCTAACTGAAAATTTATAAAAACAGAAAAAAGCATCATTTTAGAATTTTCTTTATAACATCTATAGTAAAAAATGGATGTTCTCTTTCAAACTGTGATGGCACTACACTACTATTTTAAAAATTCTAGATTTTAAAATGTTAAGAAATACAATGTCCGTTCCATCTAGAGGGCACTTTAATGAATTAAACTAATTATTTTTCAGGTCTATTCCTTCTTCAGTGTGAGTGACACTGCCTTACACTCATCAGAGTACTTTAGTAAATAATCCATTTAAAATGTGATCTAAGACAAACCAACTTATTCTAAATTCTCTTCTATAACAAGGTATTGATGTGTATCATCTAGACTGATACTATAATAAACAGATACAAACCTAAAGCAATAAAATTTATATAATTAATGGCAATGAATGCCAAATACAACAGATCTCATTCTCACAACTTGGAATTAATTTTCATGCAAAATTTTATAGTTTTGATCCTTACTTATAGATAATTTATTTCTTTAAGTAATCAAGACAAATAGTAGAAAAAGCATTTTATTTATATGGAAAAAGCTACATTAATATCTGTAAAAGGTGTCAATATATATTGCCTATACAGAAAAAAATTCAATTCAAATGTGAATAGCAACAAATAAAAGTTACACATCTTCCTACTTAGCAGTGCAATTAATTCACATTGCAATAAAGTTAAGTCAAGTATAACAAAATCAAAACAAGTGTTTCTCCATAATCAGGATACTGAGAATTACAGTGTAAAGATCCTTTCAGGTTTAAGAAATCTGTAATCAATCTACAGAATACCCTAAGACAAGGGAGACAGACAGTTAATTCATTTAATTACCAGCTGTTGGGTTTTTTCAATACTGTTCACAGGGAAAAGGTAATGAGTTGACATACATGTAAATAGAATATATTTAGTCTATACAGTAAAAAAATACAAATTATAAAGTGAGCTAACAAAGAATGAAATCTGAATACAGATTTATAAAACTGATGACATCTTAGACAACACGTACAGTATTTCTCATGTAAAAACATCTAGTTTCAGCAAAAAATAATTTGGTTGTTTTTCAGATGCATTGCAGATCTTGTAAGCTGAAGATGCAGATGTCCACGTATCTTAAAAACCATAATAAATGTCTTTCTTAATGCATACAAAATGACAAATGCTCTCATCACAGTCTTAAGGGTATTTTTGGAAGTTTGTTTTTTGTCTTGCTTCAGAAATACATGTAAAGTGGGTAAAATTCAAAGGATTTCATGGTACAATGAAACAGTAAACAGTGCTCAATTTACTGCTAATGTTGAAAAAAACCTAGATTTTACAGTACTCTGGTATATATGAAAATTTTTTTGATTTTACATTGCATATTTCTGAGTCCATTCTCTTGCATGTCTGTTGTATCTGTAGGCATACAAAAGAGATATAGTAAAAACATACAAACTGAATCTTTTAGAAGCCCTATTTATATAAAACTGTATATTTTACCTTTTACACTTAATTGCAATACTTATTCATATGCCAATTATTGGCTCAATATTGGTGACTTAGGTTCATACATTATAAATAAAACAGAAAACAAGTAATTTTTAACTGATGGATTTCTCTACAACCAATATAAAAACAAGCCTAAATTATAAACAACAAAATGAGGAAATCAATTTGTAACATAAATCTATAAAAGCCAACCCTGAATGGGCACTGTCTGTAAACTGCAAATGAATCAAAAGTACCAGCAAGATGAAGCAGCTTGAAAATTAGGTCAGTTTGGAGGGGGTTAGGGATAACTTCTCTTCCTGGGAGAAGATAAGGAATACAATATTCAATGCTTTCCCATTATCAAATTATTTAAAATTTACCACCTAGAACTATATATAGTTCTTTCTTATCAATAAAGTCATATTGTGCAAATACAAGATGTACTATTAAATAGTAAAGGATTAAACACTATTTGGGAAGGAATAATATCTTTTGTAAAAAGGCTAATAAAGTTTAAAATAAAAGATTTCTTCCATTGGAAAGATAAACAAACTTAGTATAATAAACACAATTAATTGGACTTAAATGTATTGATAATACTTCTATTTTGGCAGACTACACAGAAATACAACCAGGCAGAAACTTAAGTAAACACTTACTTTTCTTTGTCTGATTTATAGATTTGTGCAATATCTGGTACTAAGGGGTCATCTGGATTAGGATCACAAAGTAGAGAACATATGGACAATAAAACTAGATTGAAAAGAGAACAACATATTAGATAATGATCTATTTTGCACAATTACATATATGAAAATGATTTGACTGAATATAGACAATGAACTTATAAAGAGAACAAAGTAACATGCTAAATTACATTGTAGACTAACTACTTAGAAACAAATATTTTTTATTTTAAATTAAAAATTATAAAACTAGCATGTAGGGTATATAATACAAAATTACCATAATTTTTGATGTTTTAAACTCTGAATTTCTACTTATTTAAAAAATATGCATCTTTATAGTAACTATAAACATTTAATCTCAAGAGGTCTCTACAAAAATAATTTTAGGTAACATATATAGCTAATCAAAACATTTTAAAAACAGTATCCTAATTTTAGATATTTCTTAGAGATATTTCTGAACTTTAATGAGGAAACTGTCTACTTTTTATTTTATTATAATTCAGAAAATCTATGTTCTAATCAATTCAAAATAAGGAAAGCAAATTATAGTTAACAGTCCAAACCATTTTAGATTCATGTTTATGTACTTTTTACTTTAGTTTAGTGCTATAATTTGCCTACAAAGAAACATTTGTCAGATTTTTTCAATAAATCTTTTATTCCATGTACATTATCTGTATCACACTCATTTAATAATAATGTGAACAATTATCAATATTTAACTTGTACATTTTTAAATAGAAATGAAAACTGAAAAAGTAGTTGTATCTTTCCACATCAAAATACTATTTCAAATACCTACATTTTAAAAAACAATCTAAAGTATCTGAAGAAGTAAGGAACAAGGACTCTGGTTCCTCACTGATGTTTCAGCTGCATGCCACCACTTTTGAGGGGGTATGAGGAGTCTTTGGAAGAACATTTTATCTTCACCTTCCTCTACTATGTTTCTTTATCTTTTCCTACTCTTACAAATCCACAAGTGAATTTATAAAGCAGAGTTAATTCTTAAATGACACATGTGAAAGGGGGCTGCTAAGGGCTAATAAGAAAATTAGTATTTTCTTCCTTATCTTTCATCTGCCCAATAAAATTTTAAACCTTGTATATATTAAATCAATAGGGTAGATTATCTTAGCTCACATTTCCAGAGTTTCTAGACTAAACTCATGATAAAAAAGCAAAATAAGACATTTAAAATATAAAAAAGTAAAAAATGTACAAATAAGCAAAGTATAGCTACCTTATGAATTAGCAAGAGGGAAATTCCTCATTTCTCATTCTTGCTGCCAAGAGCCACATGCCCTGATTTCACTATCATATACACAAATCAAATGTTTTAAGATAGAGAAAAAGGTATTAATAGTTGACATTCTTGAGTGCCTTCTATGTGCCAGATGCATAGCAACCTTAGGTGGTAATACTCTTATAATCCTCATTTTACATATGAGGAAACTGAGGCTCCTTGAAATTCTTCAAGGACAGTTTCCAGGAGCCAAGAATATTAACTAATATTTATAAAAAGTTTCCAGTGTTAGAAGATAAGTGCTCAACATCTGGCAGTGTGCCATTTCTTTTATAAGTACTTAACCACTTATGCCAAATGACTTACATTTGTGATACCATTCCAGGAAAGAGTATATTGAGTAACCTTTTGACACAAACTTTCTTACATCTAGTGCATAGCAGTTATACTATGTGAAAGCTTTTTAAAATGACACCAGAATCAACATGAACATTTTATACAAACATTTTGGTCAGAAAAACTGCCACTCATAATAACCAGCTGACAGGAAGGGCTACTCCTTACCTAATACTTAAAATATTTCTGTGGACTCTGCTTCCTATAAACCTAAACACCTTTTTAAAAAAATATTTTATTTATTTGAAAGAGAGAGAGAGAATGAATGATGAGGAGAGGGAGACTCCCTACTGAACAGGGGAGTCTGATGCAGGCTGGATCCCAGGACCCAGAGATCATGACCTGAGCTGCAGACAGACGCTTACCTGACTGAGCCACCCAGGCACCCCTAAACCTAATCACTTTTAAGTTAAACATTAAGGTAGCATTTATTAAAGCGATTTTTAAAATGAGCATAGACTCACTCCTCCCTTGAATCCTTCAAGAGAAATAATTTTCTTAAATTCTAGAACAAGGGAAAACTACCAAATTAAATTACTTCAGCAGATGCTTCTAACTCAAAACAGTATTTTCCAATGGTTAGGTTCTCTTCTATTAGAGAAAAAAGACATGAATTAAGAGAACTGGCACAGTATATAGTATTGGCTAATAACAAAAAGGCTTCCGAAGGTCTATGTACACATTTGATAATTTAACAAGGAAAAGCTATATATCTGTGAAAGCTGAGAATCCACATGGATCATCAGTCATGAAAATAATGCTATTGGTTACCGTAAGTTTAGACTAACATGCTAAATGTCCTGCATTATTCTAAAGTGAAATGTGTCTCTCATTTTAAATCATTTATCAGTCTAATCTGGTATTTTTTCTTAGATGATGTAAGAGAAGTATAACTTTACTCATTACATCAAAAATCCCATTTAATAAATGGGACAGATGGTCCTAAAATCTTATTTATACCCTATCTCTCTCTTTAAAGCCCAAACTAAAGGAGTAAAATGTCAACAGGCTTATCCAAATATCTAGCTCTAACATATTTAAAATTTCTCTCATTTTATCATTACAATTTGCCCATTAATCATGCCAAGCTAACTGCTAAAAGCAAAAGAGTAAAAGAAGAGCTATGAAAGTAAAGCAAAATCAAAGCAGGGAAAAAACACAGTAGATTGTTTTTTTTTAAAACTTTATTCCCTAGATACCTCTGCTGTATTTTTCCTGTCTCACTGTTATCAACTGTTATAAATCTGATAAACGAAATTACCTTTTGATACAGTCAGAGCTGGTGACCATTGTGACCTCAGGATATCAAGACAAATACTTCCATTACTGTTTATGTTTGGATGGTAAATTTTTGTTGTGAAAGCAATCTAAAAAACAAAACAAAACAAAAATGTGACAATCCATGAACTATAGACAAAACAGAACAAAATTGTGCTAGAGCAAAATGTCCTCAATTTTATATAACCTTAGAGGAGAAATGTATTCAACAAGAAACTGAGCATCTACTTTGTGCACACAGTTTTAACTACTGGGAGTGTAAAAGCAAATAAAGTCAGTTTTCCCTTTCCTCTCAGGAACTGAGAAGTATTTTGGAAGATAATAAATAAAACTCTTATAGCTGATATGACTGGCTGAGTAGTACCTGAAGTAATTAACAATGGCTTTCATCATCCCTCAAAGTAATCCTTTTCTTAATTTATCATTGATACATGCAAGTGACACTTGGATCTAAAAATAGGGTGCTGACCTTGGTCCACAAGAAAGCTGAGGGGCTGTTACCTATCCTAAGGAGTCTGACAAGAATTCTAATCTTCCAGGAAGTTGTTATATTGTTTCATATATATAATGTTAATCAGGTGTTTTTAAAAATCAGAAATAATTATTCTGAGTGACAGAATTTAACAAATTTCTCCCTCTTTGATGTCACCATCACTTATTTCCTCTTCAGATCTAGTTTATATTTAATTTAATAAGAACACATTTTTATTTTTCCTACCCCACTTAACAAAGAGACTGTACCATATTTATTTTTTTAATCCTCAATATAATAGAACATTGGAGATGCTC
This sequence comes from Canis lupus dingo, assembly GCF_003254725.2. Classification (NCBI taxonomy): domain Eukaryota; kingdom Metazoa; phylum Chordata; class Mammalia; order Carnivora; family Canidae; genus Canis; species Canis lupus. The sequence continues at coordinate 10,834,759 of NC_064246.1, read as the reverse complement.
AATAAATTTTTGAATTAAGAACTTAAGAACTGAGAAATAGGGTCAACTTTGGAAAGAGAATCTCCTGAATAGAAAAGTCTGATTCTTGACCATAAAAAATTTCCCAAACTACATATATTTTAATAAGGAGGGGAAAAAAGGTAAGAAAGCTAATTTATAGTATAACAGATACTACCTTTTATAGATATAGTCCAATATTTGAGTAAGAAAGCATATTTTAAATTCAGTTATTTTACAAAATAGTTTCAACATGCTAATCTACCCATGTGTTTGACATGATGTGTTTAACATCATGTACATATCTTGGAGTAAAGAGTAAGATATATCCCTGGCAAAGGAGGCACATCAATCATAAAAATTAAAGTACCTTTGGTGGCTTAAAAGGATAGTCTGTCGGAAAATGTACAGTGAGAAAGAAGACTCCACCTTGATAGGCGCTATCAGGCTGAAATTACAAATATTTGCATCAGTAATTATTGTATTTTTTAGTAACCTGAGATATGATATCCCCCTAAATAGATTTGAAAAAAAAATGCCATTATTCTGTCCCAAGTTCAAATCATTTACCCTGAAAATAGGTTTCCCTTAGCAGATATGAAGGAAGACTCTCCAACAATCATGACAACATCAAAGTTAAACACAAAAATAGGACCCACACAGTAGTGTGACTTAAACAGATCTTTTTATGAGTCTAGAGTTTAATAGACTGGTATACACTAAGATTGCTTTGAGAAAATAATTTTCTGCAGCAGTAATTGGTATGGGAAAAAGGGGTGGGGCTAGTATTCTTATTTACAAAACAAGATCTGATGGTCTTTTAAAAAAAGATTTACTTATTGATTTTAGAGAGAATGTAAGCTGGGAGAGGGGCAGAGAGGGAGAGATCTTGAGCAGACTCCCCACTGAGCAGGGAGCCTGATGTGGGGCTTGATCCCATGACCCTGAGATCATGACCTGAGCTGGAATCAAGAGTTGGGCACTTAACTGAGCCACCCAGGCACCCCTGAGTGTCCATTAAGGGGCAAGAATAGAGATGAACTAAAAAGACCAAGTTACAAAAAGGAAAGGTTCAGTGACACACCATTCAGATCTCCAATCTTCACTTAGTAACGGTTTATAATGTGGAAAACGCAAAAAAAGCTAAAAATAAACCTAGATAAATTCAATATTCATTTAACCAAATTAGGAGTCAACTTTACAAGAGGAATTTAAATATGGCCATGTTTCTTTATGGCAGTTAGAAAATACATTTAATGCTACAAGCAAGAAAAAAATGATAAAGAAAAAAGGCAGCAAAATACCTAAAATTCTATTTTAATTCCTTTATACACACACACATATATACATACTCACATATATTCCTTTATATGTATATTAAAGATTTTATTTATTTGAGAGAAAGTAAGAGAGCGCATGCATGCACAAGGAGGTGGAGGGGCAGAGGGACAAGCAGACTACTACTCCCCACTGAGCAGGGAACCAGATGCAGGGCTCAGTCCCAGGACCCTAAGATCATGACCTAAGCCAAAGTCAGATGCTTAACCAACTTGGAGCCACCCAGGTGCCCTTCCTTTATACTTAATTAAATTTATCATGTTATATTACCACTTTGGTAATACTAGCAAGACTATCAATACTTCTTCGAGTTTCTGTATATACATTAGAGGACTGTACTGGATAATTATCTTACTATATATAGTTTAATTCCAGTTCATCAAAAATTAAAAGGAATGTAGAAAATGTAAGTAAATTCAAATGATATTATAGAGTGGCATGTTTAGATTACTAAAATAAAGGGGTATGAGTAACATAATTGTAACCATTTGCTACAGGTGATTCACCTAAGAAATATCTGTGAAGGGCTATAATTCAAATGGCAAGGGTGGGCCTTTAAATAGTAGTATTTTGAAGGTTCTTAGTAAGCAATGAAAAACAAATAACTAGATTCTTAAAGTTGTTATTTAAATAAATATGTTGCATTTACCCTTTAAAAAACTAACAATGTAACAGTTTAGTAATTTCAGACATCTGCCCAGGACTCCTGTTTTGAAAATTCAGTACTTATCGTCTTTTAAAATGAAACACGAGGCAAAATGATTTAAACTTCTATGAGTAACTAGATAAAGTTCTTTCAGGGGAGGCAGAAGAGAATGGTGTTAATGGAAACATGTTACTAGTATAGTCTCACCCAGAAAGTAGTCAATGCCCATTCTTTTGCAATCAGATTTTTGTGCACAGAAAGAAAAGCCTATTTCAAGTCATAACTGTCTCTTAGGTATAGAAAGAAACCATCTTAACAAGGGTAGTAAGTGTTATTAAATAAAGCCAGTCACAAAATAGGTAATTTTGAGTTCAGTACAATACAGCGAAACTAAAAACAACAAATTCACGAGTTGGCAAAGACAGATGCATTGAAATCATCTCACCAATTCTCTTTCATACATAGGAACAGTGAAAACAGTTATTGCAAACTGGTGCTTGTTACTTGCAGGTATTCCATTACTGAGTTAATTATTTCTAATCTACTAAAATTGTTTTGCTTTTTTTACTAAAATTGTTGATATGAGAATAACTATGCTTAATTTTGAACAACTGACTTTTGTGTTTAAAAACAGATCAAGCAAATGTATAGCCTGGTTGCATATTGTGGGTGATCGATCCGTGACTATTTGTAATAATCAAGGATTTGCCAAAGGAAAAGGAAAACATCACAGTGATGTATTTGCCACCAGTGCTCTAGAAAATCATCATAAATCCTTTAATCATATTTTGCTTCCTGGGTGATTCAGAGTACAAGAAAACTCAACCTTAGCCACAAACATCTGATCAAAGGTGAAACAACAAAAATGAAGTATGGCTTCGGGAATTAATTTCATATATATGAATCATACTTACAGGTCCCATAATAGTTGCTTGCCAGTGGAACACTGAAACAAACAAAGGAGTTTTGGAGTCATTAACAAATGTTCAAACCTATATTATTAATGATAGCAAAATCCTAGCAAGAGAGCAAAGCTTACAGTCATCTCCCACAGGTCCAGCTGAACAATGAGCAGGTGGGTCCCGTTGTAGATCACTTAATTCCTGAAGCAAAGCAAAAATACTTTAGGTTAATCATTTTTCCAGTGAAACAAACATAATAGTCTATGAAGACATAAATTATTTAAAATAATTTTAGGCAGTTCTATTCAAAATATGAAAACAGAAAATGTACTCTGTTACTAATTGGTAGAAGAGTATGGCAAGTATTAAATTCCTTCCTGAGAGATCTCCAAACCCTAAAATATTAAATGGATTAAAATATTGTTTTTCTCTAATATCCCCTAAGACAAAAATATTTAGTAAGTATCTACTGTATGCAAGGTAATTTATAGAATTGCTATATAAGAACTGCTATAAGAATGCTATACTATACTGTAAGAATAGAAAAAGAACTTCAAACGTTTACAATCTAATTTCGGAGTGATGACTCACAGAGAAGTGGATATTGAAAGAACAACCTACCTGAAGGTTAAATAGAAAGAAAGGAGATAAGTCAGGCCATCTTTGGAAGCATAGCACATTGATTCATATGCTTTCTTCTGCTCTCAAGGAAGCAAAGGAAGGATCAGGGAAATAATACAGTTTGGAGCCAGTCCTGGGTTGGCATTCTAGTTCTACCATAACTAGCATCACGAGCCTGGGGGAAATCACTCAATTCCCTTATCTTCACCCCAAATATGAAAGGTATAATAAATTCAATATAAAAGATCATACTTTAAAAAAAATCATACTTTGGGACTGAAGTACCTACTTTAGTTTGGAAGATCATTTGAGGCAGTGGCATCTAAATCAAAAAGTAAAGGAGTGGGAGTTCATTTTGGGAGATATGAGTGACACCGTTAAGTAGACTAAAAAATAAGATGAGACTAAAAAAGTAGGCAGAGGCCAGGCAGAGAACTGAGAACAATACACATCATACTAAAGATTGGAGGTTTTAGGAAGCAGTATGATCTGATTTAAAAAACAGCTGTCTGGCCTTTGTATTGAATGGATAAGAGATGAGAAAGAGGAGAAGCTATTAGTTACTAAAGGAGAGAAAAATGAGGGCTTGGTGTAGAGAAGCAGCTATGAAATAAAAGTGGACAGAAATATTTTGAAGGGCCAACTTCTCACAGGATTTGATGATGAATTATATGTACACAGGTAAGGAGAGAGGTCACAGCCATGTATCATGAAGATTAGTGGCAGCTAACATTTACTCCTTGTTTTATTGTCCTAACCATCCTCTGAGACAGGTGTTATCATGCTCCCCATTTTACAGATGAAGAACAAGGCATCACACTTCACTGTATGCTCACAAAACTAGTATAGGGTGGAAGCGGGATTCACACCTTGGTAGTCAGACTGGTAACCTTTTTAGCTTACAAATGTACAAATGTGGATTCCATTTAGAAATGGGAGAATACTAAAAAGACAAGTTTGTTTGGAAAGGAGACATATTGAATTGGTGATCCCTGCGGTGTCAAAGGAGAATTTAGTTCAGCATGTAGGTCTGGGGCTTAAGAGGACTAGACTAGAAATTGGAAAATCATTATGTATACCAGGCATTTAAACCTGTTGGAATGATATAAAACTTTTCATGGTAACACATGTAAACTCTATTTCATCCAATCTAAGATTCTAACAACCATAAATGACATCCTTATTTTTTGTACCAGTAATTAGGGAGAAAAGCTATCAATTAATTTTAAGACTATATCAATTATAAGATGCTATCTAGATTTTAGAAATGTTTAAATAAAAAATATAAGCACCTTAGAACCCTTACAATATGGTATTACAACGAGTTCAATGTTCTAACAGAAATAAGGAAAAGGATGGCTAACAGTGTTCTAACAGAAATAAGGAAAGGCTTTCCTAAGAAATTCCTAAGCTTAAAAACTGAGCCAAGTGCAGACTCTGGTCTAGTTCTTTCAAGTCTTCTCCAGTATATCTTGGTCTTTTCATTTCTGTTTTTGTTTCTGTTATCTTCACAACTGGTGCTGTACCCTTCTTCCTGATTAAGAATTAACTAGCAAAGTTAGCAGTTTCTTTGGTCCAGGTGTAGTTAAACAATAAGAGGGAGATTTCAATCCTCAACTTAGTGATAATGGTTAGATTAAAAAGCAAGGCTCTGAACTTCAAATTCAGGTGCCATACTCACTTGCCACATGATCTTGGGCAAAACATTATTTTCCCCTCTCCAAACCTTAGTTTTCTGTAACGTAAAGTGGCATTACTACTTTTATCCATAGTTTCTGTAACAGCCAAGAGAAATGATACATGTGAAAAACCGCAATCTCTGACATGTACTAAGTATTCAAGTAAATGTTAATATGGAATGGATAACAACCAGCCAATTCTCCAGTAGCAGAATGCAACTATTTAACCAGTTTAAATACCTGGGGGAGGAGTGTTCCCAAGTCACAGACCCATTTTAGATGACTGTGCTTTATTTAATAGTTTTCTAATCTGGGCTTTTAGGAGATTGCTTCTGAAAATATTAATCATGTTGAGTTTTCTAAACATTAGTGTAAATGGGTAAATGGGACTACTTTGCCCTTACTTTATGCAGAAAACTAGTTATTTTGAAAATGAGTTTCTGTAGTTAAAAAAAATGAAGTTATTTACATGGATATATTTTTACAGAGAGACTATATATGTGAATAAGTCATACCTATAAATACACACATATATTTTATATACTAACAAAAAGCCCACAATTATACTTTATTTGTAATATTATGTTCAAATTTCAAATGTTAGACTGTTCTTCAAATCCCTTTAAAATAATACAGAAAAGTCAAGGTTATCTTGTTCTTTTATTTTTGTGCCCTGATTCTTTTTTTCATTTTTAAAGATTTTATTTCTTTATTTGACAGAATGAGAGCACAAGCAGGGGGAAGGGCAGGCAGAGGGAGGGAGAAGCAGGCACCCTGCTAAGCAGGGAGCCTCACAGGGGGCTCCATCCCAGGACCCTGGGATCATGACCTGAGCCAAAGGCAGACACATAACTGACTGAGCCACCCAGGGACCCCTTTGTGCCCTGATACTTCCTCCTCTGCTAGGAGCAGTTTGAACTCAGGACAAGAGAAAAATCTCACAACTGAACTGCAAAGGTCAGGTTCTTAAGTTGTCTATTTAAAGCTCACTTATTATAGGAAAGAGGAAGCTGAACAGTACATCAGACATTCTTAATAGTGAGACTGATCATTACTCATGAATAGTGACATTAATGCTTAGGTGAAGACTTACACATCCTAGACTTTTTAGGAGTCTAAATCTCTAATGTTCTATCCCTTTCTCAAACCATGTGTCTAGAAATATGCCCTGTTATATTTGGAAATATGTAACTAAACCTATGGTACATCGGTGCAGACAGAATGACCAACTGAAAACAAAAGGCTCAATATATACCCTCCTTCATCCACAAAAATAGATCTTAAAATTGAAAAAAGAAAAAGGAGGAATTCTGAGATGTGCTAAGAGGGTGAAAATATATAGCAAACAAAACTACAACCAACCAAAAAAACCCCACCCTTTTGTTCTTAGCCTATTCGGCAGCCAGTATACTTTTAGGTAAGACACAAAAAACCAAGAACTACTTATATTGGTTAAATTCCAATTTAGTTTACTCCAAGATTCTCAGAAACAGTCTTAGAATTTGATTCATGGTTTTTCTGCTTTAAATGGCATTCTTATTTGCCTATTTCTATCACCATAGCCACATATGGAGTATTAAAAATAATTTAGTGAGTCCTATGTTATTTCAAGCGGAAATTCTAGGAATAGTCATCTCTTCCTTTGCTCCTCTCTCCACTATCTATGTAAGAATTAACACTGAATTATACCAACTGCTCAAACAGTCAGGTCCTTACCTAAGAGCCAAAGATTAATTCCACATTCTCTCTACTCATGGAAGCCCCTCTAAAGTTCGGTTTACTCTGACCCTGGCTTTCACTTCCTCCTACTCCACCAACTACCTTGAAATCTAGGATGCACTCCATAGGTAGCCTCCCAATAACTGTTTCATTAGCCCCTCATCTAGGCCTCTTCATGGCCTTGCTTTTACCTCATGCTATTTAAAAGTAAAACGTCTCAAGGAAAAAAAAAAGTCTCAAAGACAAAGCATTTAAAACCATTTATTTTTAATTAAGAGGTATATGTGTATGTGTGTTTGTGTTACAAAAGTAAAACAAAGTAGTGCTTTGTAAAGAAAAAAAACCAGAGTAACGCATAAATAGTCAAACACCCACAGGAATTGTGGTCACCAAAACCAAACCATTGTTTAACATTAGAATATTTCATCCACAGCTTTGGAGGAAAATGAACACGTCATTCACTGTTGGAGGGAGTGTTAAGACACATCCTTTTGAAGGGCAATTTGGTAATAACTGTGAATGTGAAAAACACATATGGTCTCTGACCCAGTAATTTCACCTCATAGTAATAACTGTCCAAATACCCAAAAATACATGTATCAGGATGCTCAGTGAGGCAGTTTACTTAACTATGAAAAACCAAGGATAACTTAAAGCTCCATTAATAAGAGAATGGTTTCATGATACAGCCACATGATGAAACACTGTGCAGCCATTGAAAAGAATGAACTAGATCTGTATATGCTACATTAAAAGATGTTGTGTGCCTATAAAAGTTTTTGAGTTAAAAATTCAAGTTACAGAAGGGTATGCCCATTAGATCCCATAACATATACACATACTATACATGCATACAAAATAAATAAAAGGATACACACCAAACTATTAGCTATAGCTATTTCTGGGAATGAGTTGTCACTTTTCATTCATGTCTTCTATATTATTTCAACTTTTTAATAATACTTTCATAACTTTTTAAAGAAAAAAGTGATTTTTTTTTTACTCAGGTTCTTAGACGTTTTTAAAAACTGAAATAACACTGGTATTTTTCATTATACCTATAATAAGTATCTTCTCTTGTCACTAAATAATTTTTATAAGACAAGGAAAGATTGAGGAAATGTCACAGATTAAAGAATATATATACTAAGACATACCAATTAAATTCAATGTAGGATCCCAGACTGGATCCTCAAACAAGAAAAGGACAGTTGAAAAACTGGTAAAATCTGAATTAGGTCTGTAGTTTAGTTTATAGTATTGTACTTTATGTTACTTTCTTCATTTTGGTAATGTAAGTTGTAAATATTAGGAAAAATTAGGTGAAAGATACACATGAACTTTATTATTTTTGGTAACTTTTCTGTAAGACTAAATTTATTTCAACACAAATAATAATGTAAAACTTTTTTTATATATTGCCAAACTTAATCCACTTTCTTTCTCAGGATTGCTTCTTTTCCTGTGTCTCCAACATCTGTTAATGGAATATTTGTCACAAAGTCACCAGGTTCAAAATTTCAGCATTGTTTTGACTCTTGTCTTTCTCTTATCCATCATCTATATATAGTCAGATGAGAATACAATATACTCTCAATACCTGTTCTACTGCTCACTACAATTTCTTCAAAAACCAGGTATAGTACAACTATAATTGCTTCCACAAACTCTATGCATTATTTGCAGAATAATCTTCTAAAAAGCACAGCTCTATTTCAATCTTCCTTTAGAGAATTTCAGTGGCTCCCCACTGCTTATTAAAATCACACTCAACCAGTGAAGGCTTTCCATTACCTAGTTACCAGTTTACATGCTCAATTGGGTTCCCATTCACAAACTTGCCCAATAATATTCCAAAGAACTCCCTTCAGTTTTCCTAAACGCTTTCAGGAGGCCTATTAGGTCAATGTTAGTTTCACAATAAAACTAAGATGTTATTTACCTTTTTCACTCTCAATGAGTATACAGTAGAGTTTTCTAGTTATACGACATGTGATATTTTAACAGACTGAATTCCTCAGCAGATGTGAAAATTCAACTATTTTCTATAAGCCTGACATAATGAGATCTGAACATATGTAAAACAATGCCACTTCTCGGTTGTTTTAGAAAAGTTATTCTTTTTTTTAAAGATTTTATTTATTTATTTGAAAGAGAAAGAGAGAGCATGGGAGGATGGAGCGAAAGGGAGAAATAGTCTCCCTGCCCGAAGCAGGGAGCCTGAAGTGGGGCTTGATCCCACCATGCCAGGATCATGACCTGAGCTGAAGGCAGAAACTTAACAACTGAGCCCCAGGAGCCCCTGGAAAAGTTAATTTTAATAAAAATATTATTTATGTTTACATAATAATTGTTATTTCTAAATTACTATTTCTAAATTTGTTTTAGTTTCTCATATGGTAAATATTAATAGATATAATCCATACAAACAAAAAGCTCTCTGAAGTCCTAAATACTTTTTTTTGAGAGAGAGCACACAAGCAAGTGGAGGGGCAGAGGGCGAGAGAGAGAACTCCAAGTATGAATCCAAGACGACAACCTGAGCCGAAATCAAAGAGTTGGATACCTAACCAACTGAGCCACCTAGGCAATCCCCTCAACACTTAATACGAGGAGGTCCTAAGACCAAAAAGTTTGAGAGACATATAGTCAGGTTTCACCTGATTACTTTGATATTACATGGCTAAGTTCTCTGGCCTTTGTAATTTTTTTCTTCAAAAACTAGTTCCTATTCCCAAATTATACCCATTCTCCTTAACAGTGGTCATCTTCTCAACAGCCACTTTAAAAACGTAAGTTTTGGGGTCAGACTTGGGTAAAATCTGGCCTTGCACTAACCCTTCCTAGCTGTGTGACTATGGGCAACTTAACCTCTTTGAGTCTCAAAGTACCTCTTCTGGACATCACTGATAACCCTGAAGAACTATATTGACAAATGAATGAAAACACAAAAGTACCGGGGCACCTGAAGGGCTCAGTCAGTTAAGCGTTGGACTCAGGTCATGATCTTAGGGTCTGAGATTGAGCCCTACCATAGGATCTATGGTCACTACACAATCTGCCTGAGGTCCTCTCCCTCTACCCCTCCCCTCACTGACTTGTTCACTCTCTTAAAAAATAAAATAAAATAAATCTTTAAAAAAAAAAAAACCCAACAACACAAAAGTACCTACCTCAATACCTGGTATGTATAATAAGATGCTTAATATATACCAAATTTCTTCCCTCCCTTTCCTCTTCTACCAGAAAGCTTTTTTTTAAACCAGGACTTTAATGCATTTTATTCATGGATTCCTCCACAATACTTATTAGCACAATGCCTTTTATATAAGTGTGTGATATTTGAGTTAATCAATAAAATTTAAGGAATAACATGATCAGCAAGGAATAGACATTTCAAATTTCAATGTTCTTAGAAATACAAATAATTAGATTTGACAAGAGGATCAGAATCAATTCCTTATGTTGATATGCAGACTGCATTTAATAAAAAATATCATAATAACAGGTGTTAAGAGAGAATAGTGCAGTTCACTTAGAAACACTGGGATGGCCCTTTAAGTAATATATAATTAAACCTAAAAATGAATCTCAAAAGAATATTAATCATTAAAATGTTAAAAACTCATGCTACTGCCACAATTATTTTCAATTTACAGAATGTATGACATTCTAGCAAAGTAGCCAAAGCCATAGAATATTCTAGTTACAAATTTTGGTTTTGGTTTTTCTGGTTTAGAAGACCTCAAAACTCTAAATATTCCACCCTTACTGTTTATTTAGGATGCTGCTGACCTACTGTCAGGATATATAGCTTTTAGTTGCTTTTCCAGGAGGAGTTAGGAGTTTGTGCTGAGTTGATCAGTTTTAAAGGAAAGTTATCTTCCAAACACTGGCAATCCGTGGTAACAGAGCTGTCCAGAAACAGGGCTGCAGTTCATGGCATAGACAATTTTTTTGTTTTTGGGTTTTTTTTTGTCCCATGACCAATTTAACCAGTTGACTAATTATAGAAGTTTATTAAGCATTTCCATATCTTTTCTAATAGGGATCATGACTCTGTTTTTATACTCTCATCCCAACTCTACCCTCCCAATGTTTTAAAGACGTAGTGGTATCAAATTATGACACTAATAATCCTCCTAAGTCACTGGTCCAACATATTTGTTGATGATTACACTGACACATGAAATTTGAGGAGAACTGATTTGCAGAAAAAAAATAATTTCATAAGATATAGTTTAAAATGTATAGGAAAGAGGTCTTCTAGATTCTTAGAAACTTAGAAGTAATTGTATCTCCAAGAAAATACCTGTAAGAATAGCTATACACTTCAAGGGTCACCTTCTGAATGTATTTATTCAAATTTAGAACACTCTAAGGAGTTCTAGAGAGTTTTTCCTAGGACAGAAGTGTGATCTAGTAAGGACTGGCATGAAATATCTTGACTGACCCAAATTACCTTCCAAATAAAAAATAAACACAAATATTGGGGCACCTGGGTGGCTCAGTAGTTGAGTGTCTGCCTTTGACTTGGGTCATGATCCTAGGGTCCTGAGATTGAGTCCCACCATCAGGCTCCCCACAAGAACCTGCTTCTCCCTTTGCCTATGTCTCTGCCTTTCTATGTCTCTCATAAATAAATCTTTAAAAACACACACACAATATGAAACATTAAAAAAAAGGTTATAAGATCTAGTAAATTCTAAAAAGCCACATATTTTGCCTCAGAGATACTTCCTACCCCAACCCTTTAAACCTGTGGCACTCTACAATACTGTACTTAAATATAAGTAACCCTTATTTGCAAAAAAGTGGATTGCTAGAGCACAGAAAAGTTAATTTTTTTGTTGTTTCTTTTTTCTTTTGTATTTGCTAGTTATTACAAGTAGCAGTCAGGGCTGCTGCATTTTGCCACACAGGGCATAAGCCAAATCCAGAGGATATCTTTCACATACTTCAATGGTGTGCTTCCCTAGGGCTCTACAAAGTTTCACTGTGGACAGTTAGTTGCACATTAAAGAAATGGACAATAGGATTATCACTGTTTTTGATAAACAAATAGCACTTCTGATGAGGAAGCAAAAGTGATGGTGTTTGACATCTGAGTCGGACCGTGAGCACTTATTTTGTCAATGCATTGCAAATGGAATGAAAACAATGGCAAACTTAGCATTCAAAAATTAAAAGTGAAGTCAGTGGCGTTCTAGTGGAGGAAAAGAAAATTTTTTTTCAATAGATGGTCATTTGGGTATCCATATGGTAAAAAAAATAAATAAACCTGGACCTCCCCACCTCAAATCTTATCCAAAAATCAATTCTACATAGATCATAGGCTTAAATATGAAGGATAAAATAACACTTCTATATGTTTTTTTAAGGTTTTATTTTTATTTTTAAATAAACGTTTTTTAAAAAAAAACACAAAATGACTTCATGACCTTGGAGGAGCACTACCCATACGAGAAAAAATGAAAAATTTGCACTTGACTAAGATCAAGAACACTTGTTCATTGAAAGACACACTAGAAGTGTTAAAAGGCAAGCAAGCCATCAAATAGGAGAAAATATTTGCAATACATATATCTGACAAAAGACCCATACCAAATATGCAAAAACTTTATCTATAGATCAATTTTTAAAAGACAGACTTGAATAGACATTTTATAAAAGATGCTACCATAAAAAAAAAGAAAGAAAAAGAGAGAGACTATACAAGTGGCCAATATACAAATGAAAAGGAGCTCAGTTTCATTAGGCATCAAGGAAATGTAATTAAAACCAAAATGCTATGCCACTAAAAACCCAACAGAATGGTTAAAATGAAAAAGCCAGAAAAAAGTGTAAGTGTTGGCAAAAATGTGATGCAATTGGAACTCTCATGCTGCTGGTGGATGAGGGAAAGTTTGACATTCACTACCAAAGGTGAATACTAGAATACTCAATGACCCAGCAAGTTTACTGCCAGGAACATACTTAACAGAAAAATGTAGAAATCCTGTAAGATACCAGATGCCTAACAAACAGTGAGGCTAGTTATAAATCCATATATGAAAAGAATTCATTATAGTAGACACACTGTGTGTGTGCATAATGTATATTTCATTTTCAGTCACTTTTAAAATCGAAAATTGAAATACATAGTTGATCCAATGTCCTTCTCCTTTGAGACAAAGTAAGATTAAAACAAACCAACCTTACACCTAAACACAGATCAGGCAATAAGTATCATCAAACTGATTAAAGTATGCCCCAGACAAAACAATTCTATTCTAATGTGGTTAATACTCATATAAAAAAAGAACTAGGGTATTTAAATTTCAAAATAAAAGTATAAGACATAGGGGATCCCTGGGTGGCTCAGTGATTTGGCGCCTGCCTTTGGCTCAGGTTGTGATCCTAGAGTCCCAGGATGGAGTCCCGCGTCGGGATCCTTGCATGGAGCCTACTTCTCTCTCTGCCTGTGTCTGTCTCTCTCTGTCTGTCTCTCTGTGTCTCTCATGAGTAAATGAATAAAATCTTTACAAAAAATAAATAAAAGTATAAGATATAGTAATGAAAGGTAGGTTACAAGATATTATCCTATATTTTGACTGGAACTATAGAAGCATTGTAAGTCCACAAAAATGTATACTTAATGTATTTATATAGCTTTACATGGCTAAGCACCTCTATTCTAGTTCAGATTTCTATAATCAAATAGACACAAAGGAAAGTACTAAGAGATCTAAAACTGAATTTTAAATTGGCACAGATGGTATGTTTATAACTCCCCCACAATATGCTGAGTGTTCTCCCTAAAACCAACCTAGACACAGACCCTGCCTCTAGGGAACTTAAAATCTAAAAGTAGATGAGGTAGCCTAATTCAAAGAAAGTAAGCAAATAAAAGGAAACAAAGAAGGGAATGTAAGAGAAGAGAGGCCTGCATTAATCTCTCAACTCCCAGAAGGGTAACAGTCCAATCTCAACAGTAGAGAATGAAAACTAACAAGTCAGAGCTGCCTTATTTACCACCACACCTAGACACTATGCAGTAAATACTCTCTAAAAAATTATGCTGACCAGGCTGAAAAATGCTTCGCTGTTCTCTAGCTTCAACATTCAGACGGTCTAAATCTCTATAACAGATATAATATATACTCCACTGGATGTGTGAAGGACATTAAACTGCCTGTGAATAGGGACTGATTTACAGTCAAAAATCTAAATTACTGAATCCAAAGCATATGAAAGCATTATTTCAAAAATCCTGGCTCAACAGACAATTAATTTATGTGACACAATCATCTTTACCTCAAAACTCCTAAAACAAGACAGTGATTGTTACTGGATTGCATTTTTGATGTTGTCTCTAAAGGGATATATGAGCTATATTTGGTTTATCTGTAAACATTTCATGGGCTTACAGTTCAGACTCTGATCTCCTTATCCAGCTGACTAGAGCTATTCCAATAGAGAGATATCAAACAATCGTCAGAAAGGTCTCCAAATACAGAACCTCTTTAAGCCCTTGAATTAAAGAACAGCTTTATTTTTAACCATGTAGATTCTTCCTGGAAGGCTTCAAAATGCTGATAATATCCAATTAATCAAGTTATAGGAACCAAATTCACTTCAACAAACTGGTCCTAGCTGCTTCACCACCTCTTTGGATTAGACATCTCTGGTAAAGGCTATTAAAAAATAAATTAATAATAATAATAATAATGCAGCTAAATTCTACACAAAAGGAGATGAAGAAAGCCATGACGCCACTGACTTTGTTGCATCAAAATAGTATTTTTGAATCAGAGCTATAAAGAATACAATTTAGAATAAACATTTGAGGTCAAGATTAGGGACATTATTTACCCAATGTCTCAGATCTGCAACCACTTTTCCCCAGTGTTTTAAGCAGCTGTAATGACTTTCAATTTCCCAAAATACTATCTTGCCTCTAGTTTAAAACATAGCTTCCTCTTAAAGAGAAGACTTCTGGTCACCTCCTTTATATATATTTCCATCATAGGAAGTATATAAGTAAGAATGTATCTTAGACAAACCCAAAGTATCCCAGTAAAAATTGTGTTTCATCTATTTTATGAAGTATTATGATAAAAATATACTTTTTTCCAGTAATCCAAACTCTAAACCTTAGAATCACCATGTGATTCCTTCTTCCCTTCATGTCCCACCCTACCCTTCTACCTCCTCACATTAATCAGTACCAAGTTGTTTAGAATGTCCAAATTTCTCCAACTCGAACAGTTCCAGGATATAGAAAAACTGAGGCCCAAAGGGCAAAAAAGTCTGAGAGAAGCAAAAAGAGACACTTCCAGAAGCCAAACGTTCGAACTAGGAAGACACTATTGAAGTATCTGAGAACAGACTGGGTAGAAGGATTCTGAAGAGACTGCCTTGACTATTGAGCCTCAGAGATCTGATTTGAAAGGCCAAGCAGAGGTAGACATGTGTGGGTCAGACCAATTAAAAAACGCCAGGTGGTCGAAACACCTTAGAATTTTTCTCACATAACCCTCTTTCCAACTGTCCTCTGCTACCATCCTAGTCAGACCCCCTTTGGATCTCACTTGAATAAATGCAATGTCTTCACTGACTTGTCCTATTTCTCTACCAAGACATTGTATTCAAAATCATCTTCTCAAAGTACCATATCAAATGCTTTCAATATTTCTTATTAGCCTTAACAGAAAAATTTTAATTCCTTACAATGGCTTATCATCATCATGGTTCTAGCATCTGACTCCTTCTCTCTTGCCTTGTATCTGCAATCATTTTCTTCCAATACTCTCTGTACCAGTCATAACTTAAAGTCCCCAAAATGCTATCTTGTCCCTAGTTTCCTTTTCAATAGAAGACTACTAAGCACCTCCTCCCCAACCCCACCCCCCACACTCACTGGCTTTATCTACTTTTACCTTTATGTCTCATCTTAAACATTTTCTTAAGGTTTTCCTTGAACCCTTCAAAGGGTCCAGGATCTTCCCAGAGTACTCTATACTCCCCTTTTCATGACATTCATCAGATTTGTAATCACAAATGGTAAACATTCTTATATTCTATGAGGGCAAGAATGCATACCTAAAAATATGATTAAGAACATTACTTCCTTAACTCAAAAAACTTTAACGGCTTCCTCAAACTTCTGCATTAAGGACACATTTCTCAATATGGATCTTCAAGGCCCTCCACAGTATGAACTTTTATGTCTACTATTCCCCCAAATACTTCCTAAAAGCAGGACTATCTGTTCATTCCTAAACAAGACAAGTACTTTCTGGTACCTTCAATTCTGTACTTTCCTTTATAAATCCTGTCTTTAAAAAATGCTGCGCTTTCTTCCAAACCTATATCCAATTTCATCTTCTCCATAGAATTTTTCCTGATCTTCCCAATGAAATTTGGCCTTTCCTACTTTTGACTCTTTCTGTTCAAAGTGCGTTATATTTTTCTTATGGTACTTTCCTTACCCTTAATAGTTTTAAATTTCTTAGATAATACTGGTTTTATATCACTTTTCCATATTTCTCATTTCATTTTGTATATGCCTTACATACAGAAGGTGCTGCATAAATGCATTAACTAGAATTCAAAAAAATCTACTAAATGTAAGGTAGTTGTATAAGGCAGTTTTCTAAATATGTGGATAAAACAGTCTTTAAAGTATAAAGACACCTGTGAAACAGATGGAGGCTAAATGGAATCAGAAAAGCTTGTTATGATACTGCTACAAAAACAGAAATATATCTTATTTGCATCACAAATAACTGCTTCTTAATCAAAGAGTAAGACATCTTAAAAGACTCATTAATCTTATACATTAAGATGCCAACATTTATTTCAATTCTGACATCTCAAAGTAAATAGAATTTTAATTCAAGTTTCATATAGCAGCAGAGCACTGCCACTGCTCAATATTTGTTTTTGTAACCATTTTTACTGTTAGTTGAACAAAACAAAAAGCAAATAACATTATTTAGGGGTGCCTAAAATTATAAATCAGAAAGGACCACAGAAATTATCTAGTTCAAGGCATAACACTTCTACATAAAGAAAATTAAAAATTAAAAACTATGAGTTTCTTGGCCAAGGTCACAAAGCCAAAGCTTGAACAAAGGCTCAGACCATCTGACTTCCACTCCAGCACTCTCCGGGACCAAAACAATACTCACCTCAAGGCTGTAGTAACTAGAGCCCATTATTCTCAATCAACATTGGAGCCAACAATGCTCCAGCACTCGAATTAAGGCCATTTGCACAGTTTCAGCTGTGCTCAAGAGAAACAAAAGTGTGAGGAGTAAGGGAATGAAAAGGCATTCTTTTTATCTTTTCCTGTGAGCTTATATTTTATAAAAGGTTAGAAATGAACACTACTCTGTAAGCTATAAGGAGGAGTGTTTGTGATCAAAGACACTGAGAGGCAAGAAAAACATGATTGGAAATTATGTACAACTTTTCAAAATGCATAATAGAATTTTGACACACAACACACAGCATTTTCAATGCTACATTATCAAAAGCTACCATTTACTTCAGAGTAATCAAGAAAGACGATGCTTCAGGAAAAAAGATGAAATGATAAAAGCTAGCAGCCTATTTCTTAAAATCTACTTAAAAGACAAACATATCTTTCAATATTTATCAAATATTTGTCATTAAATATCACTTCTTACATTTCTATCCCATATAACTGGTATATGGTAGGAACTTAGTAAGTCTTCACAGAATAAGTCAATTAGTCTTTGTATCACCCAGAACTATTCTTGAATATTGTGGTGTAAATCAATCACTGTAAAAAGCTACAACTTTTAGTAGAAAACAATGAGCACTGAGAGTTTTTATCAAATAGATCTGTTTCCAAGGCTACAACATTTGACATTACGTGTATGTGTGTGTACCTGTTTGTGTGTGTATATATGTTCATTTGCTCTCTCTACATATACATACATACATGCATATATATATATATGTATGGACATGTGGCATGTATTTTTTTATAATATTTATTTTTTCTATGGATCTTATGTTATGGAACAGTGATTTCTGAATTTTCCTTATAGCAATTCATAACAAAATAACCCAGGATTACATACATCACAACTGAGTACACATATACACAGAGGGATATAAATATATAAAAGTTTCATGAAACAGTATTAACCTTATTATACCTAAAGCATTAATATTTTATATTTCACTTTTTAAAATGCTGTTTGTGACCCACTAAACTGGTTTCATCACCCCAGTTCAGGAAGCTGATAAAAGTACATACAGGAAGACACTGGGAAGGTATAAACCTTAGTTTGGCATTCATTCCTTAGAAATAACCTAGGCTCTAAAGACACCAACCAGAAACTGGCAAAATGAATCCTAGAAATTATTAAACATTTTCATTCAAAAGCTATGTTGAGCACCTGAATGGCATCATTATTATGCAAGTAAAACATACAGACCATATTTTGGGCCATAAAACAAGTCCCAAAAATAAATTTATTTATTTATTTATTTATTTATTTATTTATTTATCCAAGTCCCAAAAATTTAAAAGGAGTCAAATAACAAGTTCTTCACGGACAATGGAATTAACTTAGAAATCAATAACAGAGAGCTATCTGTAAATCATAAATATTGGGAGAATAAATAATGTACTTCTAAATAACTCAAGGGTTCAAGAAGAATCAAAAGGGAAATTAGGAAATATTTTTAATTTTTAAAACATTTTTAATACTTAAATGAAAATACAACATA
The DNA here is from genome assembly GCF_003254725.2 of Canis lupus dingo. NCBI lineage: Eukaryota > Metazoa > Chordata > Mammalia > Carnivora > Canidae > Canis > Canis lupus. Next base: position 10,816,106 of record NC_064246.1, on the reverse strand, counting down.
TCAACATTTGGGAGAAGCATAAACACAGGCCAGGGTTTTACTGGTTTGGAGAACAATGAGCCCAGGCCATCAGGTCTGTTTGGTTCCCTCTAAAGAAATCCAAATTCTGCTCACATAAGGAGGGTGGTCACCTGGATTGAGAATCATCACATTATTTGTACAACTAAGGAAGTTTAAGATGAAGGAAGCAATACCCCAACCTCATCTCTGTTGGAAAGGCTTTCATAAATCTGAAAGGGCAGACTGGGCATCTAATAAGCAATGTGGTATCACTGAAGGAGAAGAGCCACAAAAAAACCCCAGAATAATATGAATAGAGAAGTGGAAGAAACATTCAGAGAGAGGATGGGTAGCACTAAACTGTAAGCTTCAGGATGGTAGCTTCCTCCTCATACTAAGGACAACTCCTGGAACATAGTAGCCTCTAAAACTGTCTAATGTGGGATCCCTGGGTGGCGCAGCGGTTTAGCGCCTGCCTTTGGCCCAGGGCGTGATCCTGGAGACCCGGAATCGAATCCCACATCGGGCTCCCGGTGCATGGAGCCTGCTTCTCCCTCTGCCTGTGTCTCTGCCTCTCTCTCTCTCTCTCTCTCTCTCTCTGTGTGACTATCATGAATAAATAAAAATTAAAAAAAAAAAAATAAATAAATAAAAAATAAAACTGTCTAATGTGTGTGACTCAAACCTTTACAGATTCATCCTAGAACCAGAAAAATGCAGAGGAACCTAAGCTTCTAAGAGGCCATCTCTCGACCAAGACAGGCTAGAAATAGAACCTGTTTTGCCTTCAGACAGACGTTCGGAGGTGGTCTGAGGATCTTTCCCATCCCCTAAAAATCTAGATTATATACTCTACATCTTTTATTCCAGCATCATAGGGTTAAGAGAACATGTATCTCCATACCTGTTTTTAATTAAACATAGTATCAGTTCAACCACTGTTAAAAAGAAGTGGGAAGGGAAGAGAGCTAATACATTATACATAACCATTAATTCCGTTTCGATGGAAAGTATCCATTCTATTATTTTGATTACTGGCACTCATTAAATATGTTTTCTATATAAATTTCAGGGAACTAAAGCAAGTAAGGATGCTATACTGGGGGCAATCCCACATCCTGCTAAGTTGGTTTTTATAATAATAATATGTGTTTGGCTTCCTAAAATAGGCAAAAACGGCCTTATTTAGATCTATGCTATTTCCACAAAGAAAGAACCTCAGAACTCTTAAACTACAATAGGTTATCTTGTTTTTGTTTTTTTTTTTACACCTCTTGTGATGAAGAAGGAAAAATACATGATACCAGGGCAAAAGGAGGAAGATTAAGCTTAATTACAAAGATTTAAAAGCAGAAAAATTCACACGGTGGCTTGTTAGAAAAAGAACACTTTCTTCCTTTCATCTCAAGGCAAACCACTTCATCTACCATGAAGCATAAATATTGTGTTCTTCCTTTAAAAAAATTTTGTTAAAGTTACATCTTTTTTTACTGAAACAATCTGGAATCTTAGATAATCTTGTAATCTGCAAGTCTTCCTAACATTTGTACAATCTGAACAGTCGACTGCTATTCAAAGCCACTAGAAGAACTAAATAGCTGTATTAATTCATAGTTTTCTCAAAAGAAAACTTCACAATGAAATGATACTTTGACAGAACATTTCTAAATTACAATTTTTCTAAATCCTTTTGAAGGGGAGAAATCTTAAGTGATAGAACAAAAATAAACAAAACTGTATCATTCATTTACCATGTTTAACGATCCAGTGTACATTACTTCAGAGCAGAGATTTACAATGCACAATCAACACACTGAGTGACCCATGATTAAATATGCCAAAGTCTTAATTATAATACCACTTTACATGTGTATAGAACTGTCCAGTTGGCAAAGCACTAATATCCATAAACTCATTTGACTCTATAGGTCTATCAATTTAAATACAATAGATATGAGTCCATTTGGATAAGAAAAGCCACGTACTAAAATGGTTAAGAGCATGGAATTTGAAGCCAGCTATCTGGTTTCAAATTCCAGCACTGCCACTTACTAGATACATGATTCTGGTACATTACCCAACATTTCTGTGTCTTAGTTTCATCATCTATAAAATGGGGATAACAATCATTTCTACCTCTTGGGCCCACTAAGGACTAAATCAATTAATATATGTCAGACACTTAGAATAGCATCTTTCATAGAGTAACTAGTACATATTACACATGCTGGATGTACTTAGTGCAGTATCATTGTATGTATAGAGAAACAAGCTAGTTAAGTCACAGAGCCAGAAATAAAAACCGGATCTTCTTCTCTTTGATGCTCTATCCACAGAGAGCTGGGTTATTTTCTTAAGTATCCTTAAGGTTTTCTAGACTGATGTAAAGAGTTTAATGTGGAATTGCACAAATCAAAAAATTCAGCAGCTCAAAACATTTATAAAGTTGTACTGTAATCTGTTTATCTATATATATTTAAGTCAAATTGATTATTAAAAAAGCAAATATTCCATTTTGAGGACAGAACTGTACACTAAGGAATAGTTATCTGTCTTGCTATATTTATAAAACAAAATGCTTGTTTCACTTTTCAAAAGACCAAAAAGGCAATAAAGCCTATCATAACATGTTAGTATAATGATCATTACTTCAATTTATCAAATTTTAAAAATCTAGAAGTAAATATACAAATGATATATTGTATCATTGATCCTAATGACTATATTAGGATCTCCTTTTTTTTCCCCTGGTTTTCAAAACATTCAGTATTATGATACAACATTCATAATTTTAAAAGTGATTTCCAAAACAAGTTTATCAAGGACTAAAAATAGCACTGATAAAAGAAACATTTAAAAATAATTCTAGAAAATAAAAGATGCCCATCTGAAAAACTATCCTCTTTTTTCAAACATATTTTAGGTGTCTCTCCTCAGACTTTGTTTGAACTTTTCCCTTTAGTAATTTAGGTGACTGTGATAACATCTTCCCTGTATCTAAAAATAGGGCATGGGTGTGTAAATTTATGAGCTGAAATGCAAAACTGACACTGGATGTCTAAATAAGAGTATTAAATCATTTAGCATACTCTAGTATAAAAAATAAAAAAATAAAATCGATTTTAAGCACTGGTATCTACATGCTTTGTATATAAATATAATTTTAATTCAGTCATCTTTAACCTTTTCATATGAAGTGAAAAATGTGAAGTCACAAACTTTTTAAGACTTTCTTAAATATGTCAAGTGACTTTTTCAGAGATTAACTTGGACAAAGCACTCCTTCACTCCAGGCCTCAGGTTCCTTCTTTGAATAAGAATGGACTACAGCATCAGTGGTTCTCAACCTTCTTTCCACTCCAGTCCATCTGGGGGATTCCCTATCTCTTCATTTGCAGCAGTGGGGACAGTCTGAAAATGTCCCACAGATATTTCTGATACACTACCCTGGAAGCTGGCCCCCTGCCCCTGCCCTCCACTCAACTCCAAACTGCAATTCTCTGAGGTTCCTCACAGCTTTAAGGTCTGACACTTTAGGTACAAGAAATGTACAACCCAATGACCTGGAAGGTATCTGACAGTTATTTTAATATATTTAAAAAGAAAGGCCAAAAGTTAATATGTATCTTCTTTCCTTGGAATACGCAGGATTCAGATACGAATTTATATACCAATGATACCAAAGAAGTTCATGATACCAAAATGATACCAAACTGTTCATAAGGCAAACAGCACACCTTACTTGGAATTGGCTTTTAATCAAGAAGGTGTGAAAAGTAGAAGTGGAGAATCAAACAAAATAACATTCCTTAAAGTTTGAAGGAATGATATGAACATGTGATTAGTGGAAAGGAGATTTGTGCAAGTCAACTTTTCTGATAACAGAAAAGGAAAGCCAAAGACTGGCATACAGAGATCGGATGTTATGGGATCCTCAATTTATTCTCCAACGTATCAATTTGTTACAGGCCTAAATCAATTCTATGTGATTTTTTTTTCTTACCAGACAATTCTGTTATAAACTAATAATAACAGCTAATAAAAATATGACTTGAGTGTATTCCAGATTATAGATATAAGCCAAATACATTGGTTCAGCATGATGACTGACAACTGCCCCGCAAAGTATTTACAAATAGTGTCCATTTTCTTTGAATGCCTACTTACTGTGGACAAATTCTACATTATTTAAAACCTATTTTATAAGCCAAGTCTTGTGAAGAATTCTCCCAAGTAGGAAAGAAGGAAATGGAGTTTTAAAACTTCTTTGGAACATGTGTATTTTTCAAATCAAATGTAAGCCAAGATTACATATTATTAATAAGCATACAAGGTATGGCAAAGATGCTGATTAGGGCTTCAAAATTAGGGTAATTTTGAATGTGTAATTGCATTATCTTCAAATCAGAAAACAATCAATAATTGGGGATTGTTAGCTTTATGTTTTATAGTGAGAAGACCCTCAAATGTTATACGCACACACACAAAAACCAGGATTCTACAAATTCAATGTTTGAAGAAAAACAACAAAAAAAGGCTGGACCTGGAAGTTGCTGTCCTCTGTACCAGAAGATGACACCAGTACTGACAGAGAACACAATGTATATATTTCCATCAGTTCATGCCTTAAAAGGTTAATAAATATTTTCTGTAGCATTGATTTCTTCCCAAAATTATTTATGAGACAGCTGTCTGTTATTGGCTTAACTTGCTGAAACACCTCCCCATTTAAAAATAAATTCTCAACGTTCTCCATATAACTATAAACCTTTTTAAAACTTGTGTCAGTGAACAGACCCATAACCCAACAAGAAATAAAAGTGAACAGAAAAAAAAAAAAAAAGCCCCAACCTCAATTTTGTAAGATGTTCACATCTGAAACAGTAGCAATACAGTATTATGCAAGAGAAGGCAATCCTTTGGGATGGATAAATATTTGTTGAATGAATATATACATTTCCTCCTCATTCTATACTCATGTGTCAAAGCATCAAACAACTTAAATTGTGGCAGTTTCTGTTGTGTCTCGAACTTTATATGTAAGTTTATCATGAGGGGAAAAAAAACCTGTTTGGCTTGACTCACGATGAATCACAGCCAGGAGGTCATCTTGTTGTGTATCAGCAACTATGTTTTCACTACAGCTATGTGACCTGAAGTGGCAGCAGAAGAGGCACCAAAATAGAAGACACAAGAGGCTTCTCCTGGCTTCTGGGCCCCAAATGGGCTTTTCCAGCCCGTTCGGGGATCTGAGCAGAAGCCAAACGCAGAGGACAAGAAAAAACCCACCGCACCGAGGAGAAAGGCTGCAGGCCCACCACACCTTCCTTGCCCTCTCCGGGAGCCCGGGGAAGCAAGAACATAAAAGAAAGGGCTTAAGAAACGGCATGGAGAAAACACAGCATGACAGGGGCCACAACTAGACCAGTGCAGGGCAAAATCCAGTTGTTACGGTGAAGAACTGATTTTGGGAAGGTCTGGAGCCGGAGGAGGATCTCCACCCAGGGACTCCCGGAGCAGCTCCGGCGCGAGCTCACAGCGGGGCCCCCGCCTCCAAGTCCGTCGGGCCACCCGGGACCTGCCCCTGCTCCCACCTCACCTGTCCAGTGCCCGCTGGCCCCGCCGGCATCTCCGGCCCCCGCTCCCCGCCCACCGGCCCCTTCTGTGCCCTCCCGGCGCGTCTTTCGCGACCATCGCCGGGGTCAGCGTGGGCAGGGAGCCGAAGCGCGCCCGGTCGCCCCAGGCCTGGCCCGGGCACTCACTTTCTGAATCCTCTTCAGCGCCATGGGTCAGGGAGGGCGGCGGGGACACCAGCCGGCTGGGGGCAGCTACGGGGCGCGAGGGGCGTAGGGTCGTCACGGGCTCGACTCGCTCCCTGCTCGGCCGGCTCAGCCCGACGGGTCCTCGGCTCGCTGCTCGCTGGCTCGCTGGCTCGCTCCGGGCGCCGGTGCCTGCTCCGTGTGCGCCCGAGCGCGAGTGTGCGCGAGTGTGAGGGCGGGGACGCCGGCGAGACTCTTTTGTTTCCGCTTTTGCTTCTGGGAAGGAGCCTGCGCCCTCCCTGCCCGCGCCCCGCCCCGCCCCGCCGGGCACACTGGGAAGTGTAGTTCCAGCCCTGTCCCCGGCCGGCCGCCCCGGGCGACGTCGGCTTACTCACCGCTGACTTCAACCCCAGCCCGGATTCAGAACTGTGCGGTCATGAGTCGGGTTTCTGCAGTTTGATTTTGATCAAATTATGAACTTCAAGGGCCCAATCTGTAAAATAGGGAGAACAAATTAGCTCGTAAAACACAGGGATCTCCAATAGAATTTCCAATACAGCCATCCTGTTATTTTTACTTCTGTGGAGTTCACGGTCTTCTCAAAAATGTAAATCGCCTAAATTGCTCACAAATGCAGAGAGACATACCAATTATGACTCCTTACTTACCTCCTTAGTTCCTATTTCAAAAGGTACCTCCTCTACCCACTGCTAATCCTGCATGTCTGCTTCTCCTTGGAACTCCAAACTCATATTCGCCGTCACTATAGGCTCCATCCCTTCCTTTCACAGTACCTACTCAATGCTCACACTCCTCACTGCATTCTTAGGATCTTGTGTGCTCATTAAAACTTGGCTTCTTTCAACACAAGCAGAACCAGTTTTCACCAAAGTCACGCTTGAACTTCTAGTTAACTGAATCCAATTCACTCCTCACCCTTTCTGATGTTTTTGAACCATTTGACAACTGACCATCATTTTGGTTTTCAAAACATAACTGACACTATCTTCCATAGCACCACAGTAACTGGGTCCTAAACTTCTCTGAATTTCCTTTTTCTGTCGCTAGCTCCTCTTCTCAAGAGCTGGAGTGCCTCAGAATCCCAAGCCTTGATCTCATCATCAATATCTTCCTAAGAAAGTAGACCTCCTGCGGACTCTGATAAACTGGGAGGCTGCCCCAGGGTGGATGGAGAAGTATGGGCTTTGTAGACTGATCCCTTTGATCGCTACCCACTGTGTGACCACGGCTAAGCCACTTTAAACTCTCTAAGCCTCAGTTCCTTCATCTGTCAATAGATATAATAACCCCTAGATGTATAAAAATTAATTGGTGTTAAAATTTATAGTGCCAGTACTAATATGTTGGAAGTTTTCTATAAAAATTACTTTCCTTTGAGAGAACAAATATTGTTAAAATGTCTATTCTACCCAAAGCAATCTATACATTTAATTCATTCCCTATCAAAATACCACCAGCATTTTTCAGAAAACTAGAACAAAAAACCCTAAAATTTTGTATAGAACCACAAAAGACCCCAAATAAAGCAATCCTGAAAAAAAAAAAGCAAAGTTGGAGGTATCATAGTTCCACTTTCAAGTTGTATTACAAAGCTGTAGTGATCAAAACAGTATGGTATTGGCACCGAAAGAGACACATAGATCAACAGAACAGAATAGAAAATCAGAAATAAATCCACAATTATATGGTCAGTTTATCTTTGACAAAGCAGGAAAGAATATCCGATGGAAAAAAAGACAATCTTTTCAACAAATGGGTCTGGGAAAACTGGACAGCAAAAGAATGGAACTGGACCACTCTCCTACACCATACATAAAAATAAATTCAAAATGGGTTAAAAATCTAAATATGAGACAGGAAACCATCAAAATCCCAAAATAGAACACAGGCAGTAACCTCTTTGACATCAGTTGTAGTAACTTCTTATTAGATATGTGTATTCTGAGAGGGAAACAAAAGCAAAAATAAAGTATTGAGACTATATCAAAATAAAAATCTGCACAATGAAGGAAATCATTAATAAAACTAAAAGTCAACTGCCACACCTGGGTGTCAACTGAGACACCTGGGTGTCAACTGAGACACCTGCTGAACACCTGTTCAGCAATTGAGTGTCCGTCTGCCTTTAGCTCAGGTCCTGATCCAGGTGTCCTGGGATTGAGTCCCACATAAGGCTTCCTTCGAGGAGCCTACTTCTCCCTCTGCCTATATCTCTGCCTCTGTATGTCTCTCATGAATAAATAAATAAATATTTTTTAAACCCCCAAAAGTCAACTTACTGAATGGGAGAAGATATTTTCAAATGACATACCCAATAAAGGGTTAGTATCCAAGATATATAAAGAACTTTTAAAACTCAACACCCCAAAAATAAATAACCCAATTAAGAAATGATCAGAAGACATGAACAGACATTTTTCCAAAGAAAACATTTAGATAATCAACAGACACATGGAAAGATGCTCATCACTGGGTGTTATATGTAAAGGATGAATCACTAAATTCTACTCCTGAACCAATGTTACATTATGTGTTAAGTAACTAGAATTTAAGTAAAAATTTGGGAAAAAATGGAAAAGATGCTCATCATCACATTATCAGGGAAATGCAAATCAAAGCTACCATGAGATATCACCTCATACCTGTCAGAATGGCTAAAATCAACAATCCAAGAAACAACATGTGTTGGTGAGGATGTGGAGAAAAAGGAACTCTCTTGCACTATTGATGGAATTGCAAACTGGTGCAGTCACTGTAGAAAACAGTATGGAAGTTCCTCAAAAAGTTGAAAATAGAACTACCTTCTGGTCCAGCTATTACCTTATTTGGCATTTATCCAAAGAAAATGAGAACAGCAATTCAAAGGGATACATGTGCCCCTATGATTATAGCACCATTATTTACAATAGCTAAGACATGGAAGCAGCCCAACTGTCCATCGACTGATGATGAATGGATAAAGAAGAGGATATATATATATAAATATTATTCAGCCATAAAAGAATGAATCTTGCCATTTGCAATGACATGGATGGAGCTAGAGTTTATAATGCTAAGGGAAATAAGTCAGAGAAAGACAAATACCATATAATTTCACTTACGTGGAATTTAAGAAACAAAACAATCAAGCAAAGGGAGAGAGAGAAATCAAGAAACAGACTCTTAATTATAGAGAACAAACTGATAGTTACCAGAGGGGAAGTGGGTATGGGGGATGAAGATTAAGGAATGCGCTTGTCTTGATGAACACAGGGTGATGTATGGAAGTACTGAATCTCTATGTTGTACACCCAAAACTGAAATAACACTGTATGTTAACTAACTGGAATTAAAATAACTTCAAATAGAAAAAAATACTTCCTTATTTTTATTTATATGATGATCTTTTCCAGCCCACGTGTCCCTCCAGTTTCACTCTTATATTTCAAAGAGCCTATTGGATATGTCCACCTTTCTTCCATGTGGTCAGGGATCAGAATTTGTTACTAAAAGGTGAGGGTGGAGGAAAGTTTTTCAGGAAGCCCAGAACAATAACGACCATCACATTCTACATTACAAAGATTAAGGACAAAAATCCACTCATGTAACTTAAAAGAAAATGTCCAAGAGAATAGGACAGTGGAAGAATGATAGAAATAGTTTATGGGATCTGAAAGTTAACTTGGAAGTCCCCCATCCTCACACCCCACCCTTGCAAAACCCCTACGACAAGTCTGGAGCCTGACTACTCTTACTGTCCCTTTCCCGAGGTCTCCCTTCTCTGCACATTGGCCCATTCTCATTTTTCCAGCTCCTCCTTAGCTTCTCTTATACATGGCTTGAGCTTGCACTTTTTTTTTTAAGATTTTATTTATTCATGAGAGACACAGAGAGAGAGGCAGAGACATAGGCAGAAGGAGAAGCAGACCTGAGCCAAAGGCAGACGCTCAACCACTAAGCCACCTAGGTTATCTGAGTTTGCACTTTTTGATACTAACTTTTTGACACTCTCCCAGTAACTGATCCTGCTGGTAAATGGCCAAGTACCTTTTGATACTCCCTATTTCATCTCCCCAAAAGAAGATTCTTATTGGTGCAGATCATCTTTTTACTCTAGACTGTAAATTGTCAGTTAGTGAACAAAGTATGGGTTGACCACCATGGTCCAAATAGCTGTGGAAAGTTTGAAGTATTTGGGGGCAAAGAGGCTTCTGAAAGACACCAGCAAAGTCTCACCTACAGAGAGATATATTTGGGCTATTTTGAGGCACCATTTTTGTGCTTCAGAAAGTGGGACCCATCCCCCCACCTTACTCTTCTTTTTTATAGGGCAAGTATAAGAGTGTCCTTGTAAATAAGAAAGAAACAGTCTGGAATATTGCACTAGCTGCTTTGGGAAGTTACTTTCCCAAGCTGGTATCATTTGCATATCTATCATCACAGAAAATACCCTTGTTACCCCTTCTATTCATTCTCCACCGGAGTAAGGAACCACTGTTCAGACTCTCTAGCACCATAGATCAGTTTTGTCTGTTGTTCAATGTCAGGTGCATAGAAAATACAATACATACTCTTTTGTGTTTTACTTTTTAAAGCTTACATAATGTTTTTGAGATTCTCCCATTATATATATATATATATATATATATATATATATATATATATCAGAGAGAGAGAGAGAGAGAGAGAGAGATGAACATTTGAGTTGTTTCCAGTTTGGGTTTATTACAAATAAAGCTAATAGGAATATTCTTATACATCTTGTTTTTTTTTTTTTTTTTTTTTTTTTTTTTTTTACATCTTGTTTTATAGACAAATGTTGATTGGCATTTCTCTAAGACAAAACCTTAGAATTTGAATTACTGGGTTATAGAATAGTATATGTGTAATATAAGAAACCACCAAAAAGTTTTCCCAAGCAGTTATATAATTTTCAATTTTCACTTTTGCTCTCATTTAGGTCATTTAAAATTATAATGTTTAATTTCTAAATATTCAGGGCTTTTCTGGGCATCATATTGTTACTAATTTCTAAGTTACTGTGGTCAGAGAACATACTCTGTAAGATTCAATCTTTTGAAATTGATTGAGACTTGTTTTCATGCCCAGGCATGTGGTCTACCTTGGAGAGCGTTCCATATGCACTTGAAAAAAATGTGACTTTTTCAAGTGTTGGGGATAGATTTCAAGAACTATTAATCAAGTCAAATCTTCATTGTCCTTAGTAATTCTCAGTCAATTATTCTAACCAATTACTGAGAAGAAAGATAAAAATCCCCAGCTGACTATAGATTTGTCTATTTCTCCCCTCAATTCTTTCAAATTTTGCTTCATATATTTTGAAGCTCCAGTGTCAGATGCATACACATCTATGATTATTATGTCTGCTTAATAACTGATAATTTTATCTTTCAGATTAAGTTCTCTTTATGTGGGGTTGTACATTTTGTCTCAAAGTCTAGTTGTGTGATATTAACATAGTCGTACCATCTTTGTGATGCTTATTACTTGGTATTTTTTTCTATCCATTGACTTCCAATATAATTGTGTCTTTATATTTATTTTTATCTATTTATTTGAGAGCTAGAGGGAGAGATAGAGCAAGAGCGAGAGCAAGAGAGAAAGAGAGAGAATGAGCGGGGCAGGGAAGGGCAGAGGCAGAGGGAGAAGCAGACTCCCACTAAGCTGGAAGCCCAAGGCAGTGCTCCATCCCAGGACCCTGGGATCATGACCCCAGCCGAAGGCAAACACTTAACCAACTTAACACTTAACCAGCACTTGCCCCTGTATCTTTATATTTAAAGTTAATTTCCTTTTGGGGACATCTGGGTAGCTCAGTTGACTAAGCAGCTGACTCTTGATTTCTGCTAGTGGTATTATTAGTTTCAGGGGTAGAATTCAGTGATTCATCAGTGCTCATTACAAAAAGTGCCCTCGTTAATGCCCATCACCCACTTACCTCATCTCCCAATTGGCCTCCCCTCCAGCAACCCTCAGTTTGTTTTCTGGAGTTCAGCATCTCTTATGGTTTGCCTCTCTCTCAAATTTCACTTTATTTTTCCTTCCTTTCTCTTATGTTCATCTATTTTGTTTCTTAAATTCCATATATAAGTGAAATCATATGGTATTTGTCTTTCTCTGACTGACTTATTCTGTTTAGCATAATACCCTCTAGTTCCATCCATATCATTGCAAATGGCAAGATTTCATTATTTTTGATGGCTAGGTAATATTCCTGTGTGTGTGTGTGTGTGTGTGTGTGTGTATACACTAACCTTTATCCATGCATCTGTCAATGGACATCTCACCTCTTTCCATAGTTTGGCTACTGTGGACATTGCTACTCTAAACATTGGGGTGCAGATGCCCCTTTGGATTAATATGTTTGTATCTTTGGGATAAATACCTAGCAGGGCAATTGCTAGGTCCTAGGGAAGCTCTATTTTTAACTTCTTGAGGAACCTCTGTACTGTTTTCCAGAGTGGCTGCACCAGCTTGCATTCCCACCAACAGAGAAGAGGGTTCCCCTTTCTCCACATCCTCGCCAACATCTGTACTTTCCTGAGTTGTTAATTTCAGCCATTCTGACAGGTGTGATGTGGTATCTCATTATGGTTTTTTTTTTTTTCTCATTATGGTTTTGATTTGTATTTCCCTGATGCCAAGTGATGGTGAGCATTTTTTTTTTTCATGTGTCTGTTGGCCATTTGTATGTCTTTTTGGAGAAAGTTCTGTTCATGTCTTCTGCCCATTTCTTGGTCAGAATTTTTGTTTTCTGGGTGTGGAGTTTGATAAGTTCTTTATAGATTGTGGATATTAGCCCCTTATCTGATAAGTCACTTGCAAATATCTTCTCCCATTCCACAGGTTGCCTTTTAGTTTTGTTGACTGTTTCCTTTGCTGTGCAAAATCCTTTTATCTTCATGAAGTCTTGATAGTCATTTTTGCTTTTATTTCTCCTGCCTTAGGAGGCACATTTTGTAAGAAATTGCTGTGGCTAAAGACAGTTTCTAATTTAAAACACAAAATCTTATGCTTAAATAAAAGTTGGAGATATAGTATAAAATACTTTTTCTTGAACAATATTAAAGTTCCCAACATGATACTCCATCACCCATGAGTAGACTAGTTTGTAATTTCAATGAAAAAAGGATATTTCTTTCATAACCACAAGAGCCAAAAATCAGTGAACTAATATTGACATATACTACCATCTAATTCTCAGACCCCAATCAAATTTTGCCAGTTGCTCCAAGAATGTTCTTTATAGCAAAAGGATTCATATCAAAATCTTCTGTTGCCTTTAGTTGTCTTTTAGCCTTCTTCAAGCTGGAATTATTTCTCAGTCTTTCCTAACTTTATTGACCTTGGCTCTTTTGAATATTATAGGCCATTTACCTTGTAGAATGTTCTTCAATTTGATCTCTTGTCATGATTAGATCTAAATTATGCATGTTTCGCAGGAATATTAGAGAAGTGATGCTGTGATGTTTCTCAATGAATTTTAAATTCAATCTGACCTATTAATGATGATATTCATTTTGATCACTTGATTTAAGGTGGTATCAGGGGCTTCTAACAGAAAAGTTACCCTTTTTGTTTTTTTTAAATAAGTATTTTGTGAAATATATTTTTTTAAGATTTTACTTATTTATTCACAAGAGACACAGAGAGAGGCAGAACGTAGGCAGAGGGAGAAGCAGGATCCTTGCAGGGAGCCTGATGCGGAACTTGATCCCAGGACCCTAGCTAGAATCAGGACCTGAGCCAAAGCAGACGTTCAGTCACTGAGCTACCCAGGCGCTCCTTTTATGAAATACTTTGAGACTAGGTAAGCTGTTCCTCCTCAAACTGCTAAGTTATTCATTTACATATTTATATCACTATGGACCCATGACTTCCTTGTTTATTCAGTTATTCTATCACCATCATTAATTTTGATGCTTCAATTATTCCAGATTTGGTGAGTTGTAGCCCCTTCAAACTGACTTATTTGCCTTTCTGTCTATCTCCTCTCATTCTTTGAGATTTTTTTACTTACTTTTTGACAGAAAAAACTAGCTCGAGGTTCATCTTCTACTTTTTATCTCCCGATTTTGGACTCAGCCATTTCCCTCAAGGAATTCTATTTCCTTTTATTTTTTTTCTCTCTTTTTTTTTCTCTATTTCCTTTTAATGGTAATATTATTTAGAAACCCAAATCTGGGCATTTAGTGTGTCATTGTTATTGGGTGTAGTTATCCTCAGACCCTTACAGTGGACAAAGTTGGTAAATATATGCAGTGTGTATATACATATATGAACACTTACATTTATAGTTTTATCTCTTTACGTCAATATCTCTAATTCAATTCCAACACTATAAAGTTCATTCTAGCTTTCTTCCTTCTCACATTTTAAACTCACTTCTCTAACAACAATACCATATCTCCCATTATACTAAAAAATATTTGCTTATTTAGTCAATTCCTCTGATATAACTAATCTGTGACCACAGCTCACCATTCCCTAAACAAACTTCCTGTTTATCACACTTGGGCTCCAGCACTCAGGACTGGGCTGCCACACTCCTCAACCCTCATATGGACACCCCTTTCATCTTATTCTTTTTCCAACTACCTGTTCTGAGTCTATCTCACCATATGAAAGCCCTCTTCACACACTTGGGCTCCAATACATTGTATTAGGTTACTCTCCCCTCAATGTGATCACTTTCCTTACTGTACTTAGCTCTGGCACCCCATGTAGGGGTGCCTCTCCATGTGAATACTGTCTTCTACTCACTTGGCTCTGATACTCAACCCTAGGCAGCACCACCATCAGAACTTTCCTCACTCCACTTGCTCTCTGACAATCCAACTGGGTTTTCCTTTTCCATGGATGTCCTCACCCCTCACCTATCTTGGGCATTCTCAACTAGCACTGAGCCACCTCTTACACAGATATCTTCTTCACCAGCTCAGGTTCTGAAAGCCTGCACTGGTCTGCTTTCCCATATGGACACTCCCCTCATTCAGCTTAGATTCTAATACTCTCTACTGGGCCACCGCCCTCTAACATGAATGTCTCTCCATCCTGGTTAGGCTCTGAAAAGTCACCATTACCACCCTCCTACAATGATGCTCCCTTCACCCACCTTGGCTATGATACCCTGTGCTAAGCCACTCTCTGGATAAACACTCTTCTATCTCTACTTGAATTTCAACACTCCAAATTGGTATGTCTTCCATGAGGATGCCCTCCTCCTCACTCCACTATACCTTGCATCAGGCAGCCTTCCTTTGCAGATACTCTCTGTATTATTTTTCTATTGTTGAGTAACAAATTACCACAATCTTAGTGTCTTAAAACAAAACCTATTTATCTCATTCTGTAAATCAGAAATCCAGGTATGGCTTAGATGGTTTCTCTGCCCAGGGTCTCACAAGCCTGTTAAATTACCAGAGGGTAAAAGTCTTGGGAGATGCTATGGGT
This sequence comes from Canis lupus dingo, assembly GCF_003254725.2. Classification (NCBI taxonomy): domain Eukaryota; kingdom Metazoa; phylum Chordata; class Mammalia; order Carnivora; family Canidae; genus Canis; species Canis lupus. The sequence continues at coordinate 10,800,873 of NC_064246.1, read as the reverse complement.
TGAATGGTATTACCCAAAAAAATCATGTACACCCAGAACCTTAGGAAGAGGCTTTATTTGGAAATAGAGTCTTTGTAGATATAATTCATTAAGAATCTCACAATAAAATCATCCTGGATTTAGGGTAGGCTCTAACTCCAATAATTTGTGTCTTTTTAAAGGGAAAAAGAGGGAGATTTGGACACAGAGGAGACAGAAACAGTGAGGATGTCCATGTGAAGACAGAGTCAAAGTTTGGAGTTATGCTACCACAAGCCAAGGAAAGCCAAGTACTGTTGACAACCACCAGAAGCTAGGAGAGAAATAGGGGAAGGTTGTTTCCTCAGAGCCAGCAGAGAGAACCAACCTAGCCAACCTTGATTTTGGACTTCCAGCTTCTAGAACTATAAGAAAATTAACTTCTGTCATTTTAAGCCACACAGTGTGTGATACTTCACTATGGTTGCTCTAGGAAACTAATAACAAGGCATATTAGAATTCTGATGACCACACCTTCCTCACCCCACCCCATGTGGATATCCTTCTCAACCTAGCTGGGCTTTGATATTACAGTCTGGGCTACTGTATTTCTCCCAGTTCTGGCATAGACACCTAACTTGCTTGGTCCTACCTGTCGGTTTTAGTTCTGAATTATTTAGGAAGGGAAAGAAAAGGATGTGGAAGAGGAAAAGGAAAAAAAAAAGTGAGAAAAATCCTTTATGATATTTTTAGCTAATCATTTTTACATTTCTCTGTCTGTCCCTGTTATTTACTCTAGGGATTAAAATACGCATCTTAGGGCAGCCTGGGTGGTTCAGCGGTTTAGTGCTGCCTTCAGCCCAGGGTGTGATCCTGGAGACCCAGAATCAAGTCCCACATCGGGCTCCCTGCATGGAGCCTGCTTCTCCCCTGCCTGTCTCTCTCTCTCTCTCTCTCTCTCTGCCTCTCATGAATAAATAAATAAATAAAATCTTTAAAAAAATATGCATCCTAAGTTTATGAGAGTCTGTCCAGAGTTAACATTGTATCACTCCATGTTAAATGTAAGAATTTACAATGGCATACCTCTCTGCTCTTTGTGCTATTGTTGTCTTACATTTTATATCTACAAATACTATAATCCTACGATACATGTTGTAATTTTGCATTAAGTGTTCAGAAAAAGGACAGTTTTTTTTTTTATGTTTGTCCACATGTTTACCATTTACTTGCTCTTTATTCTTTGATGCAGATCTGAGTTTTAATCTGGTGTTGTTTTTTCTTCCTCTTGAAGAACCAAAAGCAAGAAGTCAACAGGGCTGCATTCCTACCTAGAATTTGAGGTCCTCTTTTGGCTTATTCAGGTTGTATACAGAATTCAGTTCCTTCTGGCTGTAGAACTGAAGTTCCCATTTTGTTGCTGGTTGTCAGTCATATGTTATTCCTGGCTCCTAGAAATCTCCCTCCAGTTCTAATCACATGCTCTCTCCCAACCTAACAGCTTCTTCAAGGTCAACAGAGAATATATCTCCCTCTGTCTCTCAGTATTTCTGAGTCTGCTAAGAGGGAGAACCATTATAACAAAATCATCAAAAGGGTGATTATTCTATCATATTCACAGGTCCTACCAGTGCTCAGGGTGAAAGGATTAAACAGGACAGCAATAGAAAATTAATATAGAGACTAATTCCCACATTCTCCCAAGTTTCCATCCTCTACTCATTTTCTTGTTAGTCTATGGAGTTCTACTATAGGGACTTCATTATTTTAGCTTGATGTTTTGATCCCCATTAAACTATAAAAATTTAGCCAAACAGTACTAATTAACTACCTACATAAGACTAGTAGGAATTCATTATGAATTCTTTGATAAAGAGTGTAATTTTTTTGTAGAGGGAAGTTATGATAGTGGTAGGGTTGGTAAAAAGGAGGAATTGTCAAAAATGGAAGATTAGATAAAACTATACTCTCAGAAGCAATTAGCTGTAAATGCGTGACTTGAATTCTGTCTACTGATGCACCAAAAAATAACTTTCTATTCTCAGCTCAGCCTCTTCCCCACAGAAAGGAGCATCTAAAAGTCATACCTTGATTTAAAATCTATTCAACCATCATAGAATTTAGGCTATCTATTCTATTGATTTACTCAAACTGACCCAAGCATTTGCATTTTTCAATTTGAAAAGTTGTCTCAGGTGAGAAAATAATCTGGGCTTGTGCAAAGGGAGGAGAGTATGGGGTATACAGGGTCATACAGGACAAAGTGCTTGAAAACTAGAAAATTTTAAAGAAAGCCAAATTTCTTTACCTTATCCCAGGCTGGGAAACTGAATCTTTAAACATCTCCTTAGGTGAAATAATTCTTTCTTTCTCTCCCTCCCTATTCTCTGTTGGTGTGTGTGTGTGAGTGTGTGTGTGTGAGTGTGTGTGTGTGTGTGTGTGTGTGTGTGTCTGGTGGGGTTTGTTAGATTTTGTTGGGGTTGGGGGAGGAAGTGGTGGTGAGATACTTAGATAGCATCCCAGCACAGGCCAGTATGCTGAAGTGGTGGTGTCTAGGAACCACAGAAAGGGTGAAAAGAGGATGTCACCAGCATGCAAGAGATTTAGGTCCTAAGAATACAGGTGTCACCTTAGGCCAACATTCTCAAACTATCATTTGCAATCCTGAATGCACACTAGAGTCAATTAGGAAACTTAAAAAATGTCCAAACCTCAACCAGGGGTAACTAATCAAACTACCTGGTAGGTTCTGGCAAGGGCTTTCCTTTTTCTTTTTAAAATATTCCATCTACTTATTCATGAGAGGCAGAGAGGCAGAGAGAGAGGCAGAGACAGGAGAAGCAGGCTCCATGCAAGGAGCCCAATATGGGACTCAATCCCGTGACTCTGAGATAACGCCCTGGGCTGAAGGCAGAAGCTCAATCACTGAGCCACCCAGCACCCCTGGCAAGGGATTTTCAATAAAAGTTCTTATATCAGTGGTTCTCAAATTTTAATATGTTCTCAAATTTTCACATGTATGAGAGTTTCTGATTCAGTAGATCTGGAGTGGGGAACAAAAGTAGTATTTCTAACAAGTTCCCAGATGGTGCTGATGCTGCTGGTCTGGGACTACACCTTGAGAACTGCTGTTCTGGATTTTTCCTATTCAAAATGTGGTCCATGGGCAAAAAACATAAGCATCACTTGAGCACTTGTTACAAATGAAGAATCTCCCACCTAGGCATGCTGTATCCAAATTTGTAGTTAATAAGATCCTTAAGTAATTCAGATGAACAGTAGAGTGTGAGAAGCATTATACCAAAAGCCACTAATATACAAGCAGCCTCTAAAAATGCAGATTCCTTTAAAGAATCTAACTTACTGTCTTGAGTAGAGCTCTGGAAGCTATACTTTTGAACAAACTTTCTAGGATATTCCAATGCCTGAGGCATCTGAGGACAACACTTTGAAAGAATCTCCACATTAGGCAAATCCTTAAATCTGCCTAAACTCCCAATTTCCTCATCTGTAACTAAGTCAATAAATGGTGTATTTGTTTAAAGTGAATGGAGCTTAAACATTTGGTGCTCTTCCAAGTCAAAGGTCTATGATTTATACCCTTAAAAAGATTATTTTTCTCATCTTTATAATAATAAGACACCTAAAATAAACCTTACACAGTTATTTTTCTTTTATAGGGAAAATTTGCCACCTAATAGAAAGAAGTCAACACTCAAAAAAAAAAAAAAACAAAAACAAAAAACAACTTTAGCATCTTAAATAATAGTTTACATTTTGGAATTGCTTTAAACTTTTCAAAACCTTCATATGAATTTTCCCAACATGCAAATACATATGCAACATAAGTATTTCACACATAGTTCAAAGTTTTAATTTAGTTTCTTGTTCTTTCTCCCAGGCCATGGTATCCAAATGTGGTTTGTAGTCAAATGCATAATCAATTTAAAATTATTACCTAATAACTACTATATGTCAGGCATTAAAGACATATGGTGAAGAGAATAGATAAGATCTCTATCCTCAAACAGTACATCAAAATCCTATGAGATGGAGAGATGGATGAAAGACTTATTAGAAATGCAGATATCTGGCCATCAGCCCATACTATCAATAAATAATCTTTGCCCTCAGGATTACCTCTATTTAGGGTATTACACTGTACTAGATGATAAGAATTATGCAAAAGAAAAATTATAAAGCTCCTACCTTCCATAAACTTAAAATCTACATTAGAAGAATATGTCAAAAAAATGAAATAAACAAGTATTAGTGCAAGATAATCTTCATTTATTTGCTCAATAACAAAATCTCCTGAAGGTCAACTAAATTGTGCAAAGCATAAGGGATATGGTACAGAGGATAAAGGTTTAAGGTGTTTATAAAGGGTATTATGGACTTGAGAGTAAAGGAAACCTTTGTAGAAATAAGAGCACTTGAATGGAGTGAAGCATTTGGATTAGAAGATGAATAGGTAAAGAACTTTCTAACAAAAGGAAATGCACATGGAAATGAGTATGAAATGTGCCCCAATGTTTCCTTGGGGACTAGCAAGGAGATACAATTAGCTGTATCAATGATTGGGATTAGATAGTAAAGGATGTTGACTGCTAGATCTAGAAACAAAGTTGAGCCTAAGTGTAACTAGAGGAGGTTTTTTTATCATGGGAGTGGCAGGTGACAGTGATATATTAATTAGAAAATTTGTCTAGAAAAAAAATTAAAAAAATAAAGAAAATTTGTCTAGTAGAAGAACATAGGTTGGACTAGATGAGGAGATAATAGGGGAAGGAAAACAAATTCAGTTGCTACTGCAGTATTTAGGGCCAAGATAATGAGAATCTACACAAGGATGACAGCACTAGAAATACAAAGAAAAAACTTTTGAAAAAAGAATCCATGGAACTAGACTACACCTAGATCAAGAAATTGAAAAAAAAAAAGAAGAGTAAATTTGAACTCCAAATTTATGAAAGTGAGTGACTTAAATAAAGGTGCTAACACTGATAATCTTCTAGAGAAGGGATGGAACTGAATTTAGCACATATACAATTTGAGGTTATCAAATGTATGAGGTATCCAAGACGAATTACCCCAATGGTAGATTGAGACATGGACTGAAAATACATATATGAGAGAAATCATGTGAGAGGATGGACCTGAAACTAGAAAATATAAATTGCTCCTAAAGGAGTAAAGAGAAAACAGAAGAGAGTATGACCCTAGAAACAGAACTCTGGGGGAGGTGGGCGGGGGGATGGGGTGACTGGGTGACAGGCACTGAGTGGAGCACTTGACGGGATGAGCACTGGGTATTATACTATATATTGGCAAATCAAACTCCAATAAAAAATATACAGAAAAAGAAAAAGAAACAGAACTCTGGAAAATAGCTATAGTAAAGGAGTAAGAGGGAAAAGGATTGGTCGTTGAAAAGTAGGTAGAAACTTCTGTGTAGTGGGAGCCAAGAGGAGCAAACAAAAGCCAGCTGACCCAGAAAGGCTCAGACAATAAAACTCCAGTTCCTTGGAAGGAGAGGGTAAGGAGTTGAGGAGAAGAAATTGAAAGTTTGTATAAAAGTCTGCATAAATAACAGTTAGACCTTACTTTACACCATATACAAAAATGAACTGAAAATAGATTAAAGACCTAAATTGAAGACTTAAAACAATAAAACCTCTGGAAGAAACATAGAGGGAAACCTTCATGACACTGGATTTGGTGATGATTTCTTGAATATGACATCAAAGTTTCAGGCAATAAAAGGCAAAAATAGACAAATGTATCTACATCAAAGTTAAAAAGTTCTGTGGAGCTTCTCCCTCTGTCTATGTCTCTGCCTATTTCTCAATGTCTCTCATGAATAAATAAAATCTTTTTTTAAGGAAATTCCATCTTCTGCAGAAGAAAAGAAGGGTGGAAGTGAGTCTCATGACAGAAGTAAAGGGGAGAGTAATTGAGAATGCTTGTAAAAGAATTGACTGTCACATTGAGTTAGTTCACAGAAGGCCTACTGGTAACTAAATTAGGACATTTAATGAAAAATAAGTCTGCTTTCTTAAGGAGGTAATATAGTGCAGTGGAATGAACATGACCTTGGAATAAAAAACTTGGATTTATATCCCTATTCTAGTACTAATTAGTTGTGTATCTTTAGGTAAGTTTTTTAACCTCTCCAGTTCTTAAATTTTTCATATATAATATGTTAGTAATAATACCAATTCCATAGATGAATGAAATTTTCAAAACTATATAAAGGACTCAGTAGTTCAGAATAAGCATCTAAAAAGATTATTTTCATTTCTTTGCATCTTTTCTTCCAACTCTTTAAACTCTCCATTTAGTTCTATCTTTTGGCCTTTCCATTATGGTTAGTGCTTGTGAGGAAATTTCTCTTGAATCCCCCAGATTCTCCAATTTCAATCTTTATAACTTTACCAGAGTGCATTGATTAGAGAGAACACATTACATTTACTAGCACCATACCTAGAAAACCATATATATTCTGGAAAGACTCTAACTTCTCCCTCATTTCATGAGGTAATAATAGGTGCTATATTGAGCATGAAGTTTCAGCCAAACAGTACAGCTCAATTGTACAAGAGAGGTAGGAATTGTGACTGGTGCTATCATATGAGATTCTGCTCCCTAGACATCACTTTCTGGAATAGTCCCAATCCACACCTTATTGCCTAGCATTGGACATTCATCCTAATTATAGTTCTCCTGGACCCTCCTGAAAGCCTACAATAGGTTTCCTATTTCTTCCTCTTTTTTTCCCCCTATTTTTTCTTCCTATTTTTTCCCAGATACCCTTCCTTCGAGACTTTTCAGAAAGCATTTTAATACTACTATCAAGAAGGAAACTGATAAAGCTAATAAACATAATCAACAACAGTGACATGACAGCTATAAGAATTCTTCAAAACAAATATAAGACAAAACTACTAAAGGTCACTTATTATCAGCAAATTGAAAAAAACAACCCATAAACTTCGTGAAAATATTTGCGAATTATATATCTGATAAAAGACTTGTATCTAGAATATGTAAGGAACGTTTATAACTCTATTATACACAGACAACCTAATTTAAAAGATGGGCAAAAGATTGGAACAGACTTTTTTTCAAAGGAGTATAAAGATGAGTGATACACCACATTAATAAAAGAAAGGACATGAAACATATAATCCTCTCAGTAGATGCAGAAAAAGCATTTGAGAAAATACAGCATCTTTTCTTGATTAAAACTCTCTGCAGCGTAGGGGTAGAAGGAACATACCTCAATATCATAAAAACCATATATGAAAAACCCACAGCAAACTCTTATCATTTATCAAACTCCACACCCAGAAAACAAAAATCCTGACCAAGAAATGGGCAGAAGACATGAACAGAACTTTCTCCAAAAAGACATACAAATGGCCAACAGACACAAGAAAAAAAAATGCTCACCATCACTTGGCATCAGGGAAATACAAATCAAAACCATAATGAGATACGTCACACCTGTCAGAATGGCTGAAATTAACAACTCAGGAAAGAACAGATGTTGGCGAGGATATGGAGAAAGGGGAACCCTCTTCTCTGTTGGTGGGAATGCAAACTGGTGCAGCCACTCTGGAAAACAGTACAGAGGTTCCTCAAGAAGTTAAAAATAGAGCTTCCCTAGGACCTAGCAATTGCCCTGCTAGGTATTTATCCCAAAGATACAAACATATTAATCCAAAGGGGCATCTGCACCCCAATGTTTAGAGTAGCAATGTCCACAGTAGCCAAACTATGGAAAGAGGTGAGATGTCCATTGACAGATGCATGGATAAAGGTTAGTGTATACACACACACACACACACAGGAATATTACCTAGCCATCAAAAATAATGAAATCTTGCCATTTGCAATGATATGGATGGAACTAGAGGGTATTATGCTAAACAGAATAAGTCAGTCAGAGAAAGACAAATACCATATGATTTCACTTATATATGGAATTTAAGAAACAAAATAGATGAATATAGGAGAAAGGAAGGAAAAATAAAGTGAAATTTGAGAGAGAGGCAAACCATAAAAGATGCTGAACTCCAGAAAACAAACTGAGGGTTGCTGGAGGGGAGGCCAATTGGGAGATGAGGTAAGTGGGTGATGGGCATTAACGAGGGCACTATGTAATGAGCACTGGGTGCTATATGCAACTGATGAATCACTGAATACTATTTTGAAACTAATACAGTGTTAACTAAATTGAATTTAAATAATGTTTTTAAAAGAAAGAGTTAAGATTATACATTTTGTGTTTTTTAATCACAATTAAAAATTTCTTATTAAAAAGACAAGTTTTGGAAGAGATGTGGACAACCTGGAATCCTTATACACTGCTGGTGAGAGTGTAAAATGGTACAGGGACTTTGAAGATATAATTTTATAGTTTCTTAACAAAAGCATAAACTTCACCATATGAACACTGGGATTTTATATTTAGGATTTTACCCTGTAGAAATAAAATGTATGTTCATGAAAAGACATATACATGAATGTTCATAGCAGCATTGCTCACGATGGCTAAAAATTGGACACAATCCAAATGTCCATCAACTGGTGAATAGATAAACTGAAGGTATATCTGTACAATGGAATGTTATTATGTAATAAAAAGGAACAAACTACTGACACATACTACAAAATATTTGAACATCAAAAACATTATGCCAAGTGAGAAAAGCCAGATGCAAAAGACTTACATATTGTATGATTCCATTATATGGAATGTCCAACAAAGGTAAATGTCCATAACAGTATAAAGATTGAAATAAAGCAGATCAAATAAACCAGTTGCCCAGGCTTGGGAATGCATGTCCAGATGAACTATAAACAAGTAAAAAGGAACTTTTTGGGGGTGATGGAAAAGTTCTTAAACTGGGTGGTAGTGATAGTTGTACTTGATAAAGCTCTTTTTTACTTTTTGAGGAAACTGCATACTCTTTTCCAGAGTGGCTACACCAGTTGGTATTCTCATTAAACTGGTGAATTGTATAGTATGTAAATTATATTTCAATAAGATAAATAATAAAAATAAAATTAAAAACACCATGCCCCACAGGTAGCAAACCATCTTGGAAATAGATTCTCCAGGATGTTCAAGCTGCCAGGGCAAGTGCTTCTTGGAACAAGGGTGAGCTATCTCAGCTGAGCTCTGACCAATATGAAGACTTGTGAGCAAAATAAATCCACATACATACACAAAACCACATCACAACTGAATCTCATATTAATATTAACATACTAGTCACCCTGAAACAAAGCAGACTTTTTATATCTGGATTGAAGTTTCTCCTACCTTGAAGGAAAAGGAGGTAGGGTTAGGTAGTGTGAATGTTAGGTGTTATAACTACATAGCACCTCCAGCTTCATACCTTAAAAAAGAAAAGTCACTTTATCTTATCTTGCTGGTGTGTTAAAAAGCCACAGGCAAATGACAAGTTTAAAAACATTAAGCCTCTTGGAACAATTCGCAGGTATTTCTAACACAGGATGCTGGAGGGAGAGAGGGAGAATGAGCGAGGGAGAAATAAACAGAGGAACTGCAAGAGAGAAAATTCAGTATCAGAAGCAGGAAAACTACAAAATCGTCCCTGAATATGTCATGAAATGTTGGATTTCACAATCCCCTGGATTACTGTGTGGTTAGCATTTGGGCAGCCATAATATAACTGCCCTGAGTTCAGAGCCTAAAGGAGTAAAATTTAATAACAATTACATTACATAGACTTATGGGCACATAAGTGATCCAGTGAAGTGCCAAGGGTGGTGTTCATCCTGGGTACTGACTATATGGGGCTCACTGTAGAGAATTTAAGCATAATATAAAACTGCCAGCAATTCTACACAATGTCAGTAATAAGATAACTCCTCCCCCCAAAATCTTTCATTGATCTAAGTTCTAAACTATCACTTCAGTTCCTCTTGAGGTTTGTTTTTTTTTAGTTTTTATATCTTTATTTTGATAGAATTTATGACCATAAAATTTCCCTATTTAAAGTATATAATTCAATGGTTCTTAGCATATTCATAGCTGTATAGCCATCACTACAATCTAAGTTTAGAACATTTTATTAACCTGTTGGGTCTTAGAAATGCATATGTAAACTTCTAATTAGCACATTTTTATTACAAATCCTTCAATATATTTGCATATTACATGGAAGTTAATTTGGAGAATTTTCAATTATGCTGTTGGTCTCTGACCCAGTGGAATTTAGTTACATGCATTAATTTTGAAAGTAAGTTCAAAATGATTTAAAATTATTTTAGGTCATTGGGCAGTTACTGCCTCAAGCCTCTGTAATTTACATATTTGTACATTTAAACAAGAGATTCAAGATAAACAATGATAGACGTAAGCAATTTTTTAAAGTTATCTTTTTTCTGGTAGGAAATTTTTAGATGAGATACAAATGTTTGCATAATCAGATACAAAATATTTGTAAACAGCAAGAATCAGACTTTAATAATATCTGATGAAACAATAAGCTTTAAAATTATGCTTTGAAGATCTGCACATAGAAATTGAGGAGAAGGGGATCCCTGGGTGGCGCAGCGGTTTAGTGCCTGCCTTTGGCCCAGGGCACGATCCTGGAGACCCGGGATCGAACCCCACGTCGGGCTCCCGGTGCATGGAGCCTGCTTCTCCCTCTGCCTGTGTCTCTGCCTCTCTCTCTCTCTCTCTCTGTGTATGACTATCATAAAAAAAAAAAAAAAAAAAAAAAAGAAATTGAGGAGAAGGCTATATAACAACAAAATGTAAGGAAATAGGATATTTACATTTAAAAAAGGGGGGGGTGCCTGGGTGGCTCTCAGTTGGTTAAGCATCCAACTCAGGTCATGATCTCAAGGTTGTGAAATTAAGTTCTGGGTCAGGCTCTGCACTGGGTGTGGAGCCTGCTTAAGTCTCTCTCTCCCTCTCCCAATGAGCCTCCCCCTCCCTCTAAGGAAAAAAAAGAATAAAAGTTCAAAGAAGAATGCCAGGAGAAATAATGAAAGATGCTGGTCTTACATTGCGAGAAGAAATTAAAAAGTCAGTATTTGAATTCTAAGCATTGGACACCTATTTAAAATAATGGATCAAAAAGGTGCCAATATTTACTATTATTCATTTATTTTCTCAGACTTTCTTTTCCTTTCAACAACACAAATTTATTTCTCACAGTATTCCTGGGTCAGAAGTTCAGGCATGGGTGGGCTCAGTCCTCTGCTCAATTTCATTCAGAAGAAATCAAGGTGATAGGTCATAATCTCATCTGAAGTTTAAGTATTCTTTGGAGGTCACTATCTGTTGGCAGACTTTACTTCCTTGATATTCTAGGACTGAGGTATTCAGCTCCTACAGTCAGCCTGGGATTTCTTGCTAGGAGGCTTTCTCTACAAATGGCAGGTTTCTTCAAGGTCAACAGCAGACTGTCTCAGATTTTTTTATAAGATGAAAAACTTTCGAAGCTTTTACTAAATTATAGAAAAAGTAATCTCTAGTAAAGATATAATTTTAATGAAAAAATTTCATTGTGGAGACATTTGAAGGTCTTTAGAATCATGGTATCTTGAAAATAAAGACATGAAGAGTATTGCCATTTCTGGAATTTTTTGTTAAATCTGATTTAAGACTGCCAAACTTATCCTCATGTTTAAGACTTTCCCTGACTTGTATGTCTATTGCTTCATGTGAAAGAAACTTTTCCGAGTTAAAATTATTAAAATATGTTGTTTGCTTTGAAGATAGATCAACAAACCTGGCTATTCAATCTACTGTATGTGAAGATATAGGTCATTGACAAACTTTTCTAAGTTAACACTTGGAACCAGAAAATGTTATTTATTTCTGTCACAGATCAATAGATAGGTACTTCCCCCCTGTTTCAAAAAACATGCTAATGCAATAAAAAAAGCATTGATGCTTTAGTTTTTAATTTTTACTGAAATACTTGAATTATTTTTATTTTTACCAACATGCTTATATACATGAAGTTAAATAAAAGAAAATCTACTTCATTAGCATTTATTTTCTGGCTAAGAGTATTATTCATTTCTTTTTATAATACTGAAACAAGTTTGGTCATATAGAATGGGTATATATATATGTCAGATATGTAAGACATTTTACTGCTACATTGATCATCTTTGAAAATTACTCTTATGTTTGGTTTCTTTCTTTTTAAAAATCATATGTTATCATAAGTACAGATATACTAATGACTTCCTAAGAATTACTCTGTTAGGACCTGGGGGGAAAAACATGACTCACATCTGGTACTCACATGTACTTGCTTGTCAGATGCTAGTACAAGCAGTTCTCATGTTTGCTCGATTTAATCATCACAACAACCCCATGTAGTAGGTTTTATTAGCTTCATTTTACAGATGAGGTTAAGAGGAGTTTAGCAAAGTAAACAAGGTTTACCAATGTGATTTTTAACTAGTGAGATTGCATCCAGATCTGCCTCCAAGACGTGGTATTATCCTGCAGGTGCATAGCATCCAACTGGGAATTTAGAACACATAAATGAAGATAAAAAGATAAAATAATACAAATAAATATAAAAAGATAAAATAATATGAATAATGTATGTCACCTACCCATAAAGACATGCCCAAGACTTTTATTGGATCAAGAAAAGGATTTTTACAGTTGAAAAGACTGTGGGAAAAGGACAGAGCAGAGCCTCTATGGGATTATTTTGATACAGAGCTATAAAAGAAATCTGTATGAGAAAATGTGCAAAGTTGTGTCTCCTCCTGGCCTGTCAGGACTCTAAGGGCTGAATGTAATTGATTTAGAGGGACCTACTTAGAAAAGAAAGTTCACGTCCTTTTGGTCTACCTACATAATTAAGACAAAATTGTACTATTTCCAGTCATCTTTAAGTTTTGGCTTGGATTTCAGAAGCTAATGCCACTGTATTCAATGTAACAAATATTTAGAACACAGTAGCTATGGATAAAGCTTTTGATTCTTCCTAAAACTTTATGATTTTTAATTACCATATATATATGCATATACACACAAATATAAATTTTTCCACAAAAGGTAGCTATGACTAAAGCACATACATACTCTTTAAAATGTGCTTTTTTATGTAACATGTTATAGACATATATTATAGAGTATTAATGACTTCATTTTATTTTATTTTAGCCAAATGCTATAATTTATTCAATCTGAACACTATTTTTTAATCTTAAGTTGTTGTTTCTTTTGGTTTGCTATAACAAACAGTGCATCATACAGTAACATTAAAACTAAATCCTTTGATTATATCTGATTATTTCTGAATAAATCTATCAGGTAAATTCCTAGAGATGGAAGTTCTGGGTCAAATGGTATATTCATTTTTTAATTTTTAAAAACAGTGCCCAAGTCTCCTTCATAGCAATTGACACTGATGGTTTTCAACATAACTGGAACCAAATTATTTTCTTGTAGAAACGAAAGATTGATCCATTAATGCTTTGTACTGTCTGCTGATTCTAACAAAACAGCTCACCATAAAAATGCATTTGATTCATTTCATCTCATATTGCTGAATCCTGCACTATGTGCAAAGCGTAACTTAAAATAGTGAGCAAGAAAATGGACAGTAAGAGGGAGAATTGGAGACATACTACAAACACTAGAGAAGAAAAAATCCTACTGCACCCAAACACCCATTTTCAGACAGGTGGAAAGTGCAGGGAAGTCTTAAAAGGAGGTCTTTTGTGTTCTTCCGGAGGGCCCTCTCAAAGCCTTGAGAAGTCTGGGACAGGATGGTCAGCTCTCCCAGTCTTCAGATAGGCAGAAGACTTCAGTAACAGAAATCAGGCTTGGGTAAATTCACTGGAAAAATGAACACAACCAATGTGATTAGCTAAGAAAAAGTTTGGGTAGCTAGAGATGGAGAGGAGGGCAAAGGCCTTGGAAGAGAACCAGGAAGTAAGAGGGTTTGGGTTTCTTGGAGGACAGAGGGAAATTATCTTGGGGAAAAAGGTACTTTAGAGGTCAGGAAAAGGGAAGTAGTTTATACAGGAAAAGGTGCCAGGGCAGGGAGGGACATGGGAGCAAGGATGAAGTTTGTTGAAGTTTTTTTACAGCTTCTTTCCTGTTATTATCTTTCAAGTTTTGACTTTTGAAAGCCATTTTAATGGATCCCTAACACCTAGACTCATATCATCCCTGTTTTATTTCCATTGTGACACAGGCCAAAACATGTGATATCTGCTCTGTTTCTCACTTCTTCCTATCTCTGCACAAATGGTTAGTGCAAACCTGGACAGATGGTTAGTTATCTCATTTGTGAATCATAATTCTTATCCCTGCATCCATTCCCTATCTCAACAGACAGAATACATTATATAGGGTGAATTGATCATCTGGATGCTGGCTAAGGTTTGCTTTGCTGAATAAAACTCAGAACTCTTTCCAATTCCAATTCTTTTATCATGACCTACATGAAAAAAATTCTGCTTATATATCAAACTTAAGAAGAAAATATAGATAGGATGCCAGATGGAAGCAAAAATGCAGTAGTTTTAAAAAAAATTGCAGTAGTTTTATAAAGTCGTAGACTGGAAGTTTGGAAAAGATGTCAAGGGTCACTTTGTCTCACCCTTCAACAAATACAGAAGTCCCAAGGCACTGACCTGCATAACAAGCAACTCTGTTAGAATCTCTATTAGAGGTTTGAACAAAACACTATGGGATGACAGAGGAGGGAGTAATGGAAGGTGCAAATGGGAGACCACAATGTAGCATCTACATTCACAGTTAAATAAAGATTTGACCTGTGTTTTAAAGGATGATTATATATTTGTCAAGTGAAGAAATGGGAAAGGAATTTTACGAGGTTTTGATTTCAGGGATTTTTGGGGAATCAGAGAAAGGCAAATTTGTCTGGATGTCTTAAATTCCTTGCTTTCTGTGGTGGACAGACTTATAATGGCTCCCAAAGACCCCCATCTCCTAGTACTTATGCCTCTGTGAAATCTCTTCCCCTTGATTGTGAGTGGGTCCTGTGACTTGCTTCTAACCAATAGAATACTGCAAATGTAACAGCATGTCACTTCTGTAATTATATTACATGAGGTGTAACACCCATCTTGCTGTCATTTATGAAGCAAAGGTCATGTTGTGGACATCTATGGGGCAAAGGAATTGAGGGTATCTTTTGGCCAACAACTATCCAGGAACCGAAGATACCCTCTGCTGTCAGCTAGAAACTGAGGCTCTCAGTCCACAGGCTACAAGAACTGATATCTGCTAACAATCTTCAGAGTTTGGAACAGATCCTTCCCCAGTCAAGCCAGGAGATGAGACCACAACCTGGTCAACACCTTGATTTCAGCCTCATGAGACCCTCAAGTAAAGCCGTGCTTGGATTCATGACCCACAGAATTGTGAGAGAATAAAGATGTGTTGTTTTAAGCTGCTGAATTTCTGGTAATATTTCTTGTGCAGCAACAGATAACTAATACACTCCCCTTATGTCTTTTCTCTCCCTATTCCTTTTTTCTCTCACTTTCATTTTATCTTGAAGTATCTTCTTTCTTCACTCTCTTCTTTCTCTTCCCTCTGTTGTAGAGAGAAACTACTGACTTTTCAGCCAGACTTCATCCAAAATGTTCTCTCTCCTTTTTAAATACAGCAGATAATAATTTTAGCATTCATCTTTGTCTGGGATTGAGTGAAAAATGGAATTGTGTGCAACAGCTCTGATTTTTAGAGTCAGAGAGACTTGGGTTTGAATCTTGACCTGTCTATGTGAATGTGTGCAAATTATTTAACCATTCTGAGCTTTGCTTACAGTGAAATGTGTACAAAAGCAATGAACCAGAGTGGAAGCTATAAATTTCAGGAATTTGTAATTAAGCTGCTTTTTCTACAGGCAACTCTAAATAGTGTGCTCTGAACTGATTTAGGAATCAGGATCAGTGGCTAATCTCTCTAGCAATGCCAGCTAATGTTAACTAGTGTAAATATTAAGAGTCCTGAATCTAAAGGAGCCATTCATTCTTTTTTTTTTCATTCTTATGTTATCTGGGAAAAATACCATTAAGTATTAAAATTAAATTCCTGGTTAGTTCTTCTAAGAAAATTTACTTATTTATTTGAGGAAGATTTTACTTATTTCATTCAACCTATTGAAATAATGGGAGATTTCAATTTTGCTTTTATTTGACCTTTATATTGCTTTAAACAGAGAATTGACCCATTTTAGCAGGCTTTGATGGAACGACTCATTTAAAGACTATTCCTAGTACCTTTTGTGGACAAAACAAATTTGAAAAAAATTTACCTATTCTAGAAATGAGACAATATTTTTAGAGGAAAGCAGCTGAATTAGGGGAAAAAACACATTCCTCATACTTTTTAAAGAGAAGAGAAAACAGAACACAAATTGGCCATATTCCTGCTCCCAACAGATGCACACCAGGAGATGAAAGGCAGTTTAAAGTCCAGGTCTACACCTCAGGGCTGACAGTCCCTGTTCCTGACTAGTGGAGAGAAACCAAGGTATAAAATACCTGGTAACGAAAATAAGTCAGAATTGAAAGGAAATGAACTAAGGAGATTAGGAGAAATGTATTTTTGAAGAAACTTCAACTTCCTTTCTTTACTCAATCACTCTCAAGGCCTGCATAAGCTGATCCAAGACCATCTAGAAACTGGACAGTCTATGTGCTGGGCATTTCTCTCATGAAAGATTCAGCACTTTTATGTCTTAGTCTTACAAAGGTTATCTGGAGAAAATGAGCTTGGTGGAGATAAGTATAGAGAGAAAAGTAAGTGCTAGCTAGATATGAGTAGTAGAAAAGGGAAGGAAAAAAAGGAATTTATCCAGTAGGAGAGGGTGAAACAAAGCTTTGTAAAGCAATGCAAAAGCTAAAATAGAAATAGTAGAGACCTTTTTTATGATAATTTCTTTGTACTGTAATATTGGAACAGGATTGTGGAGACCTTTAGTTATTAGATCACAGGGACCTGGGTAGGAGAGCAGAGTTTGGGGGAAGACCCAAGAAAGCTGTGGCAGCACTTGAAGGGATCATCTCTGAGCAGTGGGCACTCATCTCCTGGTTCAGAAGAATTTCAATAATTTAACATCTGGAATGCATTGGGCCAAATTTCCTTCATCAGTCTTTTTTCTCTCTTTTGAGCTGCCTGGAAAGAAGTACTTACATGTTATCACTACTTTTTCTGTCAAACAACACACACAAACACACAAACACACACATGTCTTAAAGAAATATGCTATGTGGTGAATCTTCCCAAATGTACAAACTCCAGAACCAAAGCCATACCATATATAACAAAGGAAAACAACCGGTACTCTTTTAGGAGCACAGACTCATCATAGATAAGAGCATGGAAATCATCCAACTCCAGATCATAGAATCCTAAGGGCTCCTCTGTAGTCCTCCATTTGAAACCCTCCATTAGTATGTGTACTGTGTGTGTCCCTGACTCCAGTGTTGTCACTGGGCTTGGTGCCAAGCCGCTGCTGCATTCAGTGCCCACAGGAGAGTTGCTTCCTCAGGGCACTTGTTATGGGCAACAAGCCCTGCCGCTGCTACTTTCACCAGACTTCCCAAAACGAACAACCATTCATATCCTGAATCTCTACATCACTTCAATGGCACTGTGCTTTCTGGGGCGCTGAGCCCTGAGGTTACACTGTGCGTGGTGCAAGAAACTGTGGAGTATATCTCCATCTTTTCCAAAAGGCTCAGACATGGTCTTATTTCCCAGATTTAGGGGGATTCTACATGACCAATCTCTCCATAATTGCCCCCAAACTTGGCTCACTCTATCTCCTTTCCTCTCCTCATTTTTTCAGTCCTTTCAAATCCGTCATTCCCAGGGCTTAGCTTGTTCTTATTGCTGGGGTTATCAGCTGGCCAGGGATTTTCAGATTCTGAAACAGGACAAACAAGGGAGAAGCAGCATGCTCTGTACTCTGGTCTTATGGTGGAGTACCTAAAAGAAAGTTAACATTTTGCACTGTTAAAATTAGCCTCTCGTCAAGTTATATGGTGACAAATAGTAGCTACATTTGTGGTGAGCATAGCGTAACCATAGCATAGTATAGAGTTCTGGAATCACTATGTTGTACACCTGAAACCAATGTAATATTATGTATGAACTATACTTAAAAAATTAGCCTCCTATCTATCTCCTTCTTGGCTTTTATTTACATTACCTTGGCTTCTCTCTGTTTTCATGGCCCTAATACAATACATACCAGGATTCAAAACGGAAATGTGTGAGAAAAATTTGCCCTACCATGCCTTGCATCACTATGTCTTCTAGAATTTAAGAAAACTATACTATTCTTTCAGTTTACATTAGAAGAATTTCCCCCTGTCCCTTTCCTCACCTCCAATACTCTCAAGCAAACTTTGGGAGTGAGCACATGGGGAGAGTGGAGACTTGGCTCAATGAAGAATGTGAGCAGAAAATCATGTGTTACTTAAAATTATTCCTTTCTAGTGATGACCAAGTCTTTGGTACTACATCAGGCTTGTCTGCTTCTCTTTCACTCTTTAAATTGTGGCATATCTTACACATATGGAAAAGTCAAAATTATATAAAGACTCTCAACCCAGATATAATGTCCACCACCCAGATATAATGAATATTTATATTTTGCAATATTTATTATTAAAAATAAAGTCCCCCCCCAAAAAAAACTAAAAATAAAGTTAGACATCTCATTCCCCTACTTCTTTCTGGAGAGATAGCTCCTATGTTGAAGTTTTGTGTGACTCAGTTGCATGTTTTTACAACTTGGTCACACATTTGTGAATAGATAACTGTATAGAACATTAGATATATAACTATATCGATATTAAAATATTAGTTATATATAACATTGGTTTGTATATCATATTGGTTTGTGTCTTAAAATTGTACATGAATGGTATCACACTTTATCAATCAATAATTTCCTTTCTTTGCTCAAGAAAAATGTTTTTGAGCATTATTAATTTTGATGCATATACAATTTAAATAATTAATTTTAATTTCTGTGTAAATATACCACAACTTACCCATTAGCTCATGTCCATGGGCATTTAGATTGTTTCAGTTTTTTTGCCATTACTGTATCTCTAATGGATATTGCTTTTTGGATCTTACAATTAAGCAGTTTTTCTGGGTTAATTCTAGAAGTGAAATTGCTGGGTCATAGAATATACACATCTTTAACCTCACTCAATATTGCCAAATTACTCTAAACTTTTGTGCCAACTTTTACTCCCTCATTCTCTCCAAACATTTAGTATTGCCAGTCTTTTTTGATAATCAGATGAGTGTCAAGTTATTATTTTAAAAATCTGAATTTTTCTGATTATTCAAGAGATTGAGCATCTTCTACCTGATTATTGATCATTTTGGGAGGGTCCTTGTGTATGACTTGCCTTTTTACATTTTTTGGTTAATTTTAACAATATTTGTTCTACCAATCCATGAGCATGGAATGTCTTTCCATTTCTTTGTGTCATCTTCAATTTCTTTCATCAGTGTTTTATAGTTTTCAGAGTACAGATCTTCTACCTCTTTGGTTAGGTTTAGTCCTAGGTATCTTATGGTTTTTGATGCAATTGTAAATGAGATTGGGTCCTTGATTTCTCTTTCTGCTTTTTCATTATTGGTATAGAAATGCAACAAATTTCTGTACATTGATTATGTATTCATTTTCTGAATTCCTGTGTCAATTCTAGCAATATTTTGGTGGAATCTTTTGAGTTTCCTATACAGAGTATCATGTCATCTGCAAATAGTGAAGTTTTACTTCTTCCTTACTGATCTGGATGCCTTTTTGCTGTCTGATTGCTGAGGCTAGGACTTCCAGTGCTGTGTTAATAACAGTAGTGAGAGTAGACATCCCTGTCTTGTTCCTGATCATTGAGGAAAAGCTTAGTTTTTCTCCATTGAGACTGATATTAGCTGTGGGTTTTTCATACATGGCCTTTATTATGTTGAAGGATATTCCCTCTAAATCTTCTTAGTTGAGGATTTTTTTTATCCCGAATGGATGTTGTACTTTGTCACATGCTTTTTCTGCATCTGTTGAGAGGATCATATAGTTCTTATCCTTTCTTTTATTAATGTAGTGTATCATTTGATTGATTCATGGATATTGAACCACCTTTGAAGCCCAGGAAGGAATCCCACTTGGTTGTAGTGAATGATTTTCTTAATGTACCATTGACTTCGATTTGATAGTATTTTGTTGAGAATTTTTGCATCCGTGTTCCTCAGAAATATTGGTCTTAGTTCTCTTTTCTAAGGGAGTCTTTGATTTCAGAATCAGGGTAATGCTGGCCTAAGAGAATGAGTTTGGAAGTTTTCCTTTCATTTCCATTTTTTGGAATAGTTTGAGAAAATAGATATTTGCTCTTCATTAAATGCTTGGTAGAGGGGTGTCTGGGTGGTACACTGGATTAAGTGACTGATTCTTAATTTCAGCTCAGATTGTAATCTCAGGGTTCTAAGATTGAGCCTTGTCAGGCTCTGCACTCAGCAGGGTGTTTGCTTAAAAGATTCTCTCTCCTTCTTGCTCCACCCATCCTCCTTGTGCTTGCTCACATGCAGATGCTCTCTCTCTCTCTCATATAAAGTAACACATCTTTAAGAAAAAAAATTAGTGTTTTGTAGAATTCCCTTGTGAAGCTCTCTGGCCCTGGACTTTTACTCATTGGGAGATTTTTGATTACTGATTCAATTTCTTTGCTAGTTATCAGTCTGTTCAAATTTTCTATTTCTTCCTGTTTCAGTTTTGGTAGTTTATATGTTTCTAGGAATTTTTTCATTTCTTCTAGATTGTCCAATTTGTTGGCATATAATTTTTCATAGTATTCTCTTATCATTGTTTCTATTTTTGTGGTGATGGTTGTTATTTCTCTTCTCACATTTGTGATTTTATTTATTTGGGTCTTTCTCTTTCCTTTTTATAGGTCTGGCTGGGGGGTTTATGCATTTCATTAATTTTTTCAAAGAATCAACTCTTGGTTTCTTTGATCTGTTCTACTGTTTTTTGTTTTTTTGTTTGTTTGTTTGTTTTAGTTTCTATGTCATTTATATCTGCTTTAATCTTTTTTTTAAATTTTTTTTTATTTATTTATGATAGTCACAGAGAGAGAGAGAGAGAGAGAGGCAGAGACACAGGCAGAGGGAGAAGCAGGCTCCATGCACCGGGAGCCCGACGTGGGATTTGATCCCGGGTCTCCAGGATCGCGCCCTGGGCCAAAGGCAGGCGCCAAACCGCTGTGCCACCCAGGGATCCCTATATCTGCTTTAATCTTTATTATTTCCCTTCTTCTGCTGGCTTTAGGCTTCATTTGTTGTTCTTTTACCAGCTGATACAGTTGTAAGATTAGGTTGTATATTTGAGATTTTTCCTGCTTCTTGAGGAAAAGAATTGCTCTGTACTTTTGCTCTGTACTTTCTTCTTATGACCACTTTTGCTGCATCCCAAAGGTTTTGAACCATTGTGTTTTCATTTTCATTGAAATGAAATGTCAAGTTTCCATGTATTTTTAAATTTCTTCTTTGAATTACTGGTTGAAAAAAGATTTTTTTAAAATGAATTCCTGGTTGACCCGTTCATTCTTTAGTAGCATGTTGTTTAACGTCAACATATTTGTGATCTTTCCAATTTTTTTTTCCTGTGGTTGACTTCATGTTTCATGTAGTATGGTCTGAAAATATGCATGGTATCATCTCAGTCTTTTTGTACTTGTTGAGGCCTGACTTGTAACCCAGTATGCAATCAATTTTGGAGAATGTCCCACGTGCACTTGAGAAAAATGTGTATTTTGTTGCTTTAGGATGAAATGTTCTGAATATATATGTGAAGTCCGTCTGGTCCAGTGTGTCATTCAAAGCCAATGTTTCCTTGTTGATTTTTTTGCTTTATCTGTCAATTGTGGTATGTAGCATGTTAAAGTCCCCTACTAGTATTGTATTATTATCAATGAGTTCCTTTATTTGTTATTAATTGTTTTTTATATTTGGGTGCTCCCATGTTGGGGACATAAATACTTACAGTTGTTAGATCTTCTTGTTGGATAGTGCCCTTTATTATAATATTGTGCCCTTCTTCATCTCTTATTAGAGCCTTTGGTTTAAAATCTAGTTTTTGGAGATAAGTATTGCTACTTTGGCTTTCTTTTGACGTCCATTTGCATGATAAAAGTTTCACCATATCTCATCTTCAATCTGCAAGTGTCTTTGTGCCTTAAATGAGTCTCTTGTCAGTAGCACACAGATGAGTTTTATTTTTAATCCAATCTGACACCCCATGTCTTTTGGTTTGAGCATTTAGTCCATTTACATTCAGAGTAATTATTGATAGATCTGTAGTTAGTGCCATTTTATTACTTGTTAAGTCATTGTTTCTGGAGATTTCTTTTTTCCTTTTTAGTCTTTGTCTCTTTTAGTCTTTCTTTCCTACTCAAAGAGTCTCCTTTAATTTTTCTTGCAGGGCTGGTTTAGTGGTCATGAACTCTTTTAGCTTTTGTTTGGGAAATTCTTTACCTTTTCTTGTATTCTGAATGACAGCCTCACTGGATAGAATATTCTTGGCTGCAAATTTTCCCCATTCAGCACAATGAATATATCATGCCTTTCTCTTCCAGCTTGCTTAGTTTCTGTGGAAAGATCTGCAGCTAGCCTAATGATCTTCCCTTGTAAGTAGGGACTTCTTTTGTCTTGCTATCACTGTATTTTGCAAATTTAAATACAGGATATCTTGAATCAAAATACAGGATATTTTGATCCAAGTTCCCTGGATTTATATGTCAGTTTCCTTCCCCAGGTTAGGGAAGCTTTCAGCTATTATTTCCTCAAATAAACCTGCTCTCTTCTCTCTCTTCTTCTGGGTCTTCTATGATATGAAGAGTTCCCTAAGTCTGCTCTCATGATCCATAATTCTTCTCTCTTTTGTCCAGCTTCATTATTTTCCATAATTCTATCTTCTATATCACTTATTTGTTCTTCTGCTTTTCTCATGCTTGTGGTCAGTGCATCCAGTCTGTTTCAGATCTCAGTTACTACATTTTTAAATTTCTGCCTGGTTGCTTTTTTAACTTTTTTGTCTCCATAGTAAGGGTCTCCCTGATGTCTTCCATGTGTTTCTCAAGCCCAGTGAGTATCCTTAGGATTGTTGCTTTAAATTCTCCATCAGGCATATTACTTATATCTGTTTTGATTAGATCTCTAGCTGTGACCACTTCTTGCTCTTTTTGGATGACTCTTCTGCTTTGGCATTTTGTCTAGGTCTCTGCCTTCTTTTGTGTCAGGGAAGCTTGTTATGTTTCCTGCTCCAGAAAGTAATGACTTTACAAAGAGGTCATATAATGTCCAGGGAGTGGAGCTTCAGAAATTGGGCCTGGTGTGTGCTGCATGCATACTGCTGCTGTTTTGGCTGCTATATCCCTCAGGTCAGGCATCTTCAGAGGTTATTCTAGCTTGCAGTGGGCAGTTTTGGGGCCTTGACTAGAGTTTGGTGAGTTTTAACTAGGTGTGCTCTGGTCTGATTGTTAAATGAGCCCTGATGCTACTTTCACACGAACTGAAGCCTTGTAGAACTCTAGGGTTGGTAGACATGGTGTATGCAAAGGTTTGTGCTGGTCTCCTGGGGAAGGAAGCTGCCACCCTGGTCCTTAGGCACACTTGCCTGAGAAAAGCAGTACCAGTAGAGCAAAGGGGGGTGGGACTTGGTGTAAGCAGGTGAGGCAGCCAGTATTGGCTTTGTGATGTTTACTGAAGTTGGTTTATGCTGAGGGCCAGGAGAGGGAAATGGCACCAGCCAGCTCCTTTGTCCCCAGAGAGGGGACCTCGTGCTTGCTCTCTCAGGGAAGCACTCCCAGAGGAGAGAATAATTTCCCCCTTGTATATCCCAAGTATTTTTATGATCACTGTCTGTCTCTGGGTTGCTTGTCTGCCTGGATCAGCACAGTGTACTTTGGGCTCTATCCCAGCCAAGCCTGCTGAATTTCAAAACTCCAGGCTTTAGAGATTTGCTGTGGTCAGGGTCCTGTGCTGATTTTCTAGGGTAGGGTCTTGCCATGCTGGGACTGATGCAAGTTTGATTGAGAAGGGCAGTAGCATCAAGATATAGGGGTTTGGGATGTGGAGCAAAGCAGGCTAAATAGCCAATATCCAGGTTACCTGCCCTTAGCAGGTGTCTCTGTGCCCATGCTGAGGGTCAGAGGAGGGAAATGGCACCTTCTGGCTCTTTTGTCCCAGAAGAGCATACTCTATGACTGCCACATCTCCTAGATGTGCTCCAAGAAGAGCTAGTAATCTCTCCTCTCATGCTTTAAGCTATTCTCAGATAGTACCATCTGCCCCAAGGTTGCTTTGTGTGCCTTCTCTCCAGGAGCAGGACAGCACTCTCAGGGCTCTATCCCAGCCAAGTCTGCTGACCTCTAAATATCTAGTCTTTGAGCCAGTTGGTTGCAAAAACTCACAAAAATCAGCCCCTCTTGATTTCTCAGCCAGTGGCTTTGGGGGAGTGTTCTTCTTGTACATACCCCTGTGTATCCTACTCTTTCACCTTTCTCTGTCACCAGAGCTATCTTCCTTCTGCAGTACCTGAGATCTGTTTCTCCCTCAAACGATGTCTCTGCACTTCCTACCATCCTTGATGTGGCCTTTTCTCTCCCTCTACTTGTGCAGTTTGTTTTGTCAGTTCTCAGGTCAATTTCTTGGGTATTCAGAATGATGTAATAGGTAATCTAGCTGTGTTCAAGGGAGGAGGCAAGTCTAGGGTCCTCCTACTATGCCACCATCTTAGTTGCCAATCACACATCTCTTAACTAAAATAAGTTTGTTTAATATAAAAATATTAAATGCAAGAATTAATGCCTTATCTGAAAAAGGCAGCTGTTCCTCACATCTGAAGATGTGATTCCATGTTACCAAATTATTCAAATGAAGAAGAAATCCATCTTATTATATAAAATCTTCTGATTTTTCAATGTTAGCTTAAAGAGACAAACAGAAACTGCCTATTGTTCTTTTGGTCATGGGTCTACCAGTGTTCAGTCTTTGTGTTAGTAGATACTGGGGAAAAAATAAGTTTCTTCCCTTATTGTCTCCTCCCTCCAGTGCCAGCCAATGGTTCCTACAACTCAGTGTCCCCTACTCTTATCCTTGCATCCTCAGCCACTGATAATGCCACTTATGACTTACCTGGACTGTGAACTCCTTAAGAGCATCCCTTCTTACTACATCCCCTCTCCACTTACCCCTGTCTACCATAGTTTCTGGTACTTAATAGGTGTTATGCTTTATTTGTTGATTGCTTCACTCACTCAACAAATGTTAGATAGCAGAGAAATAGAAAAGACTTTATAGCCTAAATGAAAACGCTTAACATTAAGTATAATAAGTACTTGGACAGGGATCCCTGGGTGGCTCAGCGGTTTGGCACCTGCCTTTGGCCCAGGGCGTGATCCTGGAGTCCCGGGATCGAGTCCTGTGTTAGGCTCCCGGCATGGGGCCTGCTTCTCCCTCTGCCTGTGTCTCTGCCTCCTTCCCTCCCTCCCTCTCTCTCTATCATGAATAAATAAAATCTTAAAAAAATAAGTACTTGGACAAAAAAATAAGCATAGTCCTGCAGGCTGCAAATGAAGGAGTAGAGATGGTCCCCAGATGATGCAATATCTGAAGTAATTCTTTGATTCTTGAAGAAATTGGGTTTATCCAGAAAAAAAGAAAAAAGGTGTGGGGAGGCATTCGAAGAAGAGAGAACTCATTCCAAGAGAGAGTTTGGTATGGGAGCTGAATTAGACTGGAATAGCTGACTCCAGAGCATGAGTTGGGAATGATGAATGATGGTGCCAGAAGATATTCAGGGTGGGTCAAGAAGAACTACATTGAATAATTTCATCTGAGACCAGCACACAATGCAAACTAATCCCTCTTCACTTTTTCTTTCCAATGGGGTTTTCTCCCCCAGTCTGTAATTTCTTTCTTCCAATTCTCTGACTGGGAAAATCTCACTTATCCTTCATCTACCAGTTCAAATGCCAGTTTTCCTGTAAAGATGATTTCTCTAGCCCTCATGAACAGGATTTGGATTGATTAAACCACTGTACTTTGCACATACTTATATTTTAGCTTTATTTCCTTTTACTGTTGTATTATTATTAGTTTTTCAGCTAAGCTGGAATCATTTTATGTTTTTAGAATTTACTGTTTTTACATTCATATTGGTATCCAAAGCATTTGTAAGATATTTCATATTTATTCCTTGAATATGTAGATTGTCATTGGCTTCTCAGAAGAAATAGCATTTTAGGTGGATGTTGAGAATAAGTGACATTAGACACATACGCGAAAGAAAAGAGAGGGCATATCATGCAAATGGAATAAGAGCAAAGATATTTCTTTTCTTCTCTTTTTCTTTTTAAAGATTTTATTTGAGAGAGAAACAGCTCTAG
The DNA here is from genome assembly GCF_003254725.2 of Canis lupus dingo. Lineage (NCBI taxonomy): Eukaryota > Metazoa > Chordata > Mammalia > Carnivora > Canidae > Canis > Canis lupus. Next base: position 10,774,443 of record NC_064246.1, on the reverse strand, counting down.
CTGAGTGAGGAACAGAGGGAGAAGGACAAGTAGACTCTGAGCTGAGCATGGCCCAGCCCAGGGCCTGATCCCATGACCCTGAGATCACGACTTGAACTGAAATCAAGAGTTGGACACTCAACCAAATGAACCACTCAGGTACCCCAGGAGCAAAGATATTTCTTAAGTCATTTGGGTTAAAATGATTGCCTAAGTGATTAGTGAAGATAAAGAGAATATGATGGCATTTGCAAAAAAAGGAAGGCTGTCATGAAATTCCATTTCACACTGAGTTCTTTGGCTGCTTTGATCTACATTCAAACATTTCTGAAGAAGTGAAGCTATTGGTTTATGCTAGTGCAGTTGAACAGGCAACTATGACAGGTCTTTCTTTCCTTACTGTGTGTATTTTATTTTATTTTATTTATTTATTTTTTTATGATTTTGTTTATTTATTCATAGAGACACAAAGAGAGAGGGGCAGAGACACAGACAGAGGGAGAAGCAGGCTCCATGCAGGGAGCCTGACGTGGGACTCAATCCCGGGTCTCCAGGATCACACCCCAGGCTGCAGGCGGTGCTAAACCGCTATGCAACCAGGGCTGCCCTATGTGTATTTTAATACCTAGTTCATGTTTGACTTTCTCCATACAGTCTTTTCCAATTGAAACACGAGGGTCTCTTTTCTCTCTTCGACCCCTCTGGACTTTCTGCTGGTACATTTTCCAATACAATTTATAACTCCTAAAGGCTTCTTTTGTAATTGCACACTTTATACTTTGATTTAGATCTATAGTGACTTTTTTGGCATGTGGTTGTTATTGTAAGACATCATATTTACCACCTATATGAATATAGACAGATATATGTAGATAGTTTTCTTCATTTTACCTTCTCAAAGAATTATTAATATATGCAATCCTTACCACGAAGGAAAACAAATCTCAAACTTTTCAGAAAAATTAGAAGATCAAGGTTAGAGAAATGTGCTTCACCTCAAGAAAGGTATTATTTTAACAGGTTTCCTATTGTTTAAAATATATTTGAAGGCAATGGGATATTAGAAATCTTGGTATTACACATGAAGTTTCTTAGAGCTCTTTCTTTTGTGCCTATGTTATCATAGGCATAGATAGAACAGTCTGAGATCAGTTGCTTTGATCTGCTATTATTTGCTATTTGATTCTGCCTTCAGGGTTTATGTTCTCTTTTTTTCTTAGGATGCTAATAAAAATTTTGCTGGTTGGAACTACTCCTTTGAAATCTAGTGGTACACTCCTTTTAGTCAACAGTACTGTAGTTGTCCTAATCTTGATTAAGTACTAATGAGAAACTTTTGTAAAAGAGACTTTTCTCCACCTATTACCTTGCAATAGAAAGGCATGTCCAGGGATCCCTGGGTGGCGCAGTGGTTTAGCGCCTGCCTTTGGCCAGGGGCATGATCCTGGAGACCTGGGATCGAATCCCACGTCGGGCACCCGGTGCATGGAGCCTGCTTCTCCCTTTGCCTATGTCTCTGCTTCTCTCTCTCTCTGTGTGACTATCATAAATAAAAAAAAAGAAAAAAAAAGAAAAAGGCATGCCCAGGATTTGCCCTGGTGGTCATGGTAACAAGTACATGGGAATCTTCAGAAATTTGGATTTCTCACTAGGCTTTCATTCTATGAAGTGGATACTAATAGAAGAGGCCAAAGGAAGAAAAGGGAAGTGTAACATTTAGGAATGTTAGGTTACTTCTCTCGGTTTGAATTTCCAATCTCATCAACTTTGTGTGGTGTGTTTATTGCTTTTATTCTTTTTTAGTTTCTTGTTCTGGGTCTTTAGACTGTATCTATCAAATGAAGGGTATATTAATCAAAGCAACCTTATACTCAAACAACTATAGTTTTTGATTAAAAAAAAAGATTTCTTTGAATTAAAATGGTCATGGCAATGTAGTAGTATTGAGTCACACAGCATTCTGATACAGCTGAAAAACAATAGACAGTAGTGAACAACTGAGCGTGCTTATCACATGGTGGGCACTATATAAAAGATTTCATATGTATTTCATTTTCATGACAGTGCTGTGAGATAGTCAGCCCTATAATCCCTGTATAACAGAGGATCAAATAGGCTAATTGATCAGACTAAGGTCACACAGTGGAAAAGGCAGTCTGTAGCTCTTGGCTTTGTTAGATACTTGGAAGTATCTTGGCTTCCAGGATACTCACTGATGGTCAGTGAATACTAAGTGAATACTAAGAATGGTTTTGGAATAAATACCCAATTAATTTTCCTTTTCAACATTACATTATGGTATAGCTTAATTTAAAACATCACTATTGGTACTGAGATTATGAAACCTTTCTATTCAGATCAGATATTTCTTCATTTGGCAACAAAAACAATATATAACATCATTGATTTAACTTCTTGGACTCTGGTAACATGATCAAGGTTGAATACATTGAATATATGACCTTTTAAGTTCTGGCTAAAGCAATAGGGCCAGCCTCTTCTATCTGGGTTTATTGCTAACTTTGTCTGCTTTCATTTGGTTAGTCAGGGATGACAAATTTATTTCATTTTGCACATTAAAAGTTAGGATAAAAATGCTATTAATACAGTCATTCCACAGAAAGTTGCACTGCCAACATAAGTGGTAGAACCAATCAGGGCCATATTGGATGAGAGGGTGAGGTCTCTGAACTGGTCTTCTAGACTTGAAACTTGCTTGCCCTCCTCTTCAAACACTTACTCATTCTTCAGTTCTTACTGCCCTGATATCTGGTTCTGGATTTTTGTCCCTGTACTCTCACAGCTTTTGTACTTACCTCCTTCATCTCATCTAATCATATTAATAATGGCCTGTTACTTGTAACACCACCCTTTACCCCTCCTAAGAGTAGGGGGCTGATAAACTCTGTAAGGGTAGATTATTTGAGTCTTATTACAGCCTAGCTAACAGTAGATGCTGAGTAATTATTTGTAGAGATTGTTATAGGAAGACCCTATAATTTAAAAAAACAAACAAAAAAACAACAAAAACTCAACTGCTTTTCCTCCTCTCATGCAGAAAAACAGGACCATTTTAGAAAAATGTCCTGGGAATGTTAACAAAAGTATGCCAATATTCAATCATTTCTCAGTATTATTTGTGCAGAAAACAGCTCTGAATATCTTTTTTTGTACTACTTTTAGCAGGGGACATGATTTTATGATAAGGATGCCAAGACAATTTGTATTATGTGATTAGAAGGAATTGGCTCATGAGATTGTGAAGTCCTAAGATCTGCAGGGTGAGTCAGCAAACTGGAGACCTTGGAGATCCAATGGTGTAGTTTCAGTCCAAAGACTGGCATGCTTTGGAGACTCAGGAAGAGCAGATGTTTCAGTTCAAAGGCAGTCAGTCAGGCAGGAAGAATTCTTCTGGAAAGGGTCAGGTTTTTTTCTATTCCTGCCTTCAGCTGGTTGGATGAGGCCATTCACATTAGAGGGGACAATTTGCTTTAGTCTATTGATTTAAACATTAATCTCATCCAAAAACAACCTCATGGATACAGTTAGAATAACTCAGTATTTGGGCACTCTGGTGGTCAAGTTGACATATACAACTATCACAGAAGCCCACAGAAAATTACTTCTTCAAGTGGCAGATCAGGGATTTGAGTATGTCTGACTTAGAAGCCTATAATTGTTGTCCAGTGTACACACTACCCGCAAAGAGGTAATAAGTGCAATTAGAAAGCCTTCCAGGTTGACAAACTTCAGAACTTTTGGTCTTTTTCATAGCAGCTTTCTCTTCTCCCAAAACAATGTCCAGAGATTTTAAATATTCCAAGCACCATATTCCCCCCCCCCCCAATTATAATGCATCATGTACATACTGGCCTAAAAGCAAGCTGATTTGTATTGTAGTATTTGTTTGCTGGTTTTTATACTAGTTTAGGCACAGAAGTATTGATTAGACTAATTTATAGCCAATCTTGTCAGGATAATATAGCTACTTAGTAAATTTTCCCAATAGGCATGTTCAAAGGTTTATAATACTGGATGTAAAGGAGCAAATCTGAAAAAAAAAAAAAAAAAAAAAAAAAAGCTAGCCAGGATTTTGAGTGTAGAGCAAGACAAATACTGACTTTGGGGGATTACCATTGTATTCTTTTGAAATTACATTCAAGTCTCTTACTAATTAAAACAAGTGTTTACTGATTACCTGCTATGTGCTTGTAATTGTTTTGGGTACTGGTTATATTGTAATATTAAAATTTGAAAATTTTTCTTTTTCAGGGTTTCAAAAAAAGTGAGTCATGTAGCATGACCAAGGACTTTGGTAAACAAGATGACAAAAGCATAAAGGAGTAACAAAGCCATAAACTGCAAGCTGCTACAAGTGACTTGACTTTTGGGAGTACAAAGGTACTGGAGGAACAGGGACTTAAGGGCATACACTGTATGGCAATGTTAAATTAAGAAATCTAAGTTATGGTTTAATATTTTTATTATCAGAGAATTTACATGAGGTGGCATCCAGGGTCAGAATGGAAGAGTAACCAGCAATGGAAAGCCAATGTATTTTAGCCTCTGTGCTAGAAACAGCTTCCCAGTGGATCCTAAGAGCAATAGTATTAAGAGAATTGTTTGCTTTAGTGATGATCAAAATGCTTTCTGTTGGAAGGGACCTAGAGGTGAAAGGTAAGGAAAAGGTTCATGTGATGATTACAGGGCAGACTACAAATTGGAGAGAAGAAGGCTGAGGAATTTCAAAAGAATAAAAAATGGTATTAAAGTGAACACACAGCCTTATTGTCTAAAATGAAGAAATGAAGCCTATATCAAGAAAATTTGGGACAAGGAAAAAGAATTTCTGTGCAGATGAAGTACATAAATGGATCTCTACCTTTCACGGTTGGAGATTTTGAAATATAACAGATTTAGCTAAGTGTAATGAATGATAGGGCTGTAAGAGACATAATCTCTCATCTATCTTGAATATTAAGTTGGACAAGTCACTCACTGCCTAACCCAATAATGAAAATGTTAGTAGGCAATATTACCAACAACAACAAAAAAATTATCCTACAGTAATAAGCTCATAGGTAGATAGGTGGGCAATATTCAAAATTATTTTAAAGATTTTAATCAATAAATAAATCCCAGTTTTCCCCCTTTGTCATAATTCCTGGCACCTTCAGTTAACTTATGCAATTCTTTTGTTTATGAAATTAAAGTCCACAAAAATATAGCCTTTTCTCAGGCTATAAATAAAAATGATTTCTTATAGATTAATAACTTTGCATGAAACCTCAACACACTGTAATCACATATGAAAAATTTCAAATAAACTAAATATCAAAATGAATAAAACTGTATTATTTTAATACCTTGATAAGATAGTAAGTCTCAGAACTTTAGATAGGACATTGGCTTAGTGGTTCCCAGACTTTTAGATTTCATGGAGTTAAAGTGGGGACCAATACAGAGCTGTTAAGTTTTCATTTTGCCAAGTAAGGATACTTAAAGCAACTAATACTATTACCAACATTTCCTTCAATACAACAAAACTTGGAATAATCTTATAATAAAAATTAAATTCAAGCTTATAACCTATCAACTTTTTACTTTATTTCCTTTTTGGATGCTGAAAAGTTAAGGTTGGCCTAGAATTTGCAAATTGCCTAAAATGTCACTTCGTCCAACCATGTTTATTTTTTAATTTAATTTTTAAAAAATTTTTATTTATGATAGTCACACACAGAGAGAGAGAGAGAGAGAGAGAGGCAGAGACATAGGCAGAGGGAGAAGCAGGCTCCATGCACCGGGAGCCCGACGTGGGATTCGATCCCGGATCTCCAGGATCGTGCCCTGGGCCAAAGGCAGGCGCTAAACCGCTGCGCCACCCAGGGATCCCTGTCCAACCATTTTTAAATAGAAGCTGAGAGATGAGTAGCTTTACCTGAAATCATCTTGTGTTAACCATTAACCTCAGAGAGAAAGCATAGATTCTGACAATTAGTAGATAATACACCTCAGATACACGAGCACTAATGTTGCTAATCAGAATGTTTATCTTAAAACCAAACCCAAATCCTTCATAACTAATGAAAAATCAAAGAAATCCACCTACTTTGTAGTATAAAGACTTGGTATACACAACTGTACCTATAATAATTTATTAAGGAAAACCGCAAACCACAAATTATAATTATATAACCTACCTCATAAATGATGTTGTTAGGGTCAGGCAGGGATAGGCAGGGCTAGGTAGGGGGCCACAGAATCAGGCTCACAGAAATCCCAAAAATGCTGAGGTGTAAGGAAACCAGAGATAAGGGAGCAAGCCAGACTACCCTGCCCTAGGTGTGTGTGTGTAGGGGCGAGGGTGTCTTTTTATATAGACAGTCATCTATGACCAACAAAGAATAACCAGACCCCAAAGAAGAAGTAAGCCATTAAAGATGTTATCACTAGTCCTAACTCAAGCCAAGACAGCACAAGAATCTCAAGGCCACAAGCTTCCCAGTCAGTTCTCAATAAATGACTGCCCTCAGTGGCAAGCCCTCAGTGGCAACCCTTTCAGGAACCCTCTCACATCTGAGAACTTTCTCTGTATCTTTGTTTAATAAACTTCTATCACTTTACTCACTCTCCTGTGTCCACAAGATTCATTCTTTGACTCTGTGAGACAAGAACCAAGTTCTCCCGTATCATATAATCTTATCTGTGAACTTTTAATTCTCCAAAATGTTTCATTCTCAATTACATGGTCTATGGAAGACGCTTAATAAATGTCTGTTGTACTAACAGATTAGCGACACTTTCAATCACTGCAAAAACAAGTTTCTTCCTAAGAAACTCTAACTAGCACAAAATCCTGTTTCAGAAATCATTAGAACATTAGTGTGTGGAGAAAAAAAAGATAGTGGTGGTGTGAGGGAAACCCATTTGTCGGTTTTCTCAAATGAATAAGCAATCAGATGCCTTAGGGTGCTTAAGTGAGAACAGTATTTGCACACAATTTTTTGTGTAAAAACATCTTCATACCCACTTTACTTTTTTAGGTTAAGTAACATGGAAGTTTTAATATCTTAAAGGAATTATAGTTCAAGAGCATGTAACAAAATTTTAACATGACCCTGGGGATACATTTATCTAATTGTTTGAACTATCAAAATGCTGTATGTAGATCTGCATTTCAATTCAGCTATCAATTCTAATTCCACCACAAACATACACTTAATCTTATTCCTTTGAAAGTTTTGAGAATTGGCACTAATTTCCCCCCTCCCTGCACTAGCTATAAAAATGCATGACTAACAATGTAATTTCAAATTCAAAATTAAGAATACAGTTTAGTCTGTTAAAAGGATGTCCCATTATCAGAAACTGGGAGTTCATGGGTTTATTTTTAAAACAATTAACCTGTAAAAGTATGATGCTTCTTTTGCAGACCCACTCCTATTTACTTAAAACAGGGGGCAGAGGCACAGAAAGAAATTCACCTCAAGAAACTGATAGGCAGAATCAGGGTTTGTAGTATTTTAGATTTTGTATTCAAAATGTGCCTTAAAAACACATCCAAATAAGTCACATGGGCTGCTTAAAACCAGTATACGCAATTTTGGTATAAACTTTACCTACTGTAATATACAACATTGTACATTTTAAAAAATATCTGTGATCATATATAATATAGAAATGCTAATACTTGGTTTGATTCCAGTGATTTTCAAGGTAATTTTGGATTTTAGCACGTAGAAACGTGATGACTACTGAGAATTCAAGTATACTAAAAAAATGAGAATATTTTTGTTACCTTGTTGAATTGTTATGTAAATATTCTGTCCCAATTTTTCCTTCTAACCCATAAAAGAACTAATTTCTTTAAAAATACACATATTAACAATTCCTGTCTTAATATTTTTATTGCTCCTAATTATTTTCAGTTTTCACATTTTTTTTTCTGAATCAGGAATGAATGTAATGTTTCTGGTCTGAGTCTTTGAAGAATATTATATAAATAAAAACTTGTCTTCAAACTTTTGCCTTTAAGATCGCACAATTTAAGAAAATGTAATTACTTTTCTCCCCCAAATAGCTTCTTTACTGAGAACAGCTGTGTGCCTGATTATCAAGAGTGGGAAATAAATCTACCTGTGTCTTTGATCTAGCTTTGTGACTACTATTTCTGTCATGGATGCATGGCTTTCTGTTCAAGAGATCTGACATCATGTGCTCCAATTCCTTCAATGTCCCTGCTTTGAGTGCTTGCCACTTCTTGGAATAGAATTCTGTAACATTACATCTTAAGACTTTCTTCATGACTACTTTAAGTCTAATATCACTTTGATCTAAATTTCCAGTATGGTTCCTTTAATAGGTCAATTAAATACCTATAAAATGAATAAAGAAGCTACTGCACCCTTTTATTTTAGACCTGGCCCACTTGTAACTAAGCAGAATAACATTCCAAGTTCATTTTGATTAAAAACTATGAAAACATGGAAGCTATAGTTTCCATATCATCGACTCTGTCAAGAAGAGAATCAAGGTCATATTAAGACATTAATATAGCTTAATCACATCCAATTTACTTTCTAGGTTAACTAAGTAATATTAAAAGGTGATAATTTTCTTTGAAACTTCTAAGTACAACCTGCATATACATGATTTTGAGAATATATGTTAACTTCGACATACAACTATATTCTAATATAATTATTTTAAACATAAAGAAACGGATCCTTACAAGACCAAAATAACCCACAGGCCATGAGGTTGGTTTTTACTTTTTCCTTTTTTTGTTTAAACAAATGTGCACCACGATGGTTCAACAAATAAGGCAAATGCCGTGAATATGAAAGCTGCAATTTGCAATACATCACATCTAGAACCCAGGGGAGGTGAACAGAGGTGGTAGTCATTCTAATTAAACAGTCAGATGACATCATGACAAGTTGGTTTGCAGCATCAAAACTGTCCATTTAAGTTTCCTTTTTCTTAATGATCAGAGGTCCCACGTTGTCTCCAGTCTCTTCATTGTGTTTTGTGTGAGATCCATCACAGAATGGAAACTAGGAAAAGAGAGAATGTCAATGTCTAATCATAAAATCAGTATTAGCTTGGTAGAGCGGGGGTGATGCTTAATTTACATATTTAACACACAGGATAACTCTTAATAAAAAGATCTTCCTAGACCACATTATACAGGTGCTCTTAAAGAGCATATGTAAAGTATATACACTAAGTATATCCACTAACTTGTGGATAATACACAGATCATTAATTGCATTTCCATTTGTGATATTTGATTGTGGATACTGAATATCTTTTCCATGTTTATATGCTAGTTCCGGTTACATTTCTCTTCTAGTGAACCATGTCCGTTTAGAGCCTAGTTCATTTGTTTAAAATCAATTTGTATATTATTCCTTTCTTGATTACCTTTGTAGCAATTTTTCCCAAGCCTTTTAATTTTGCTTATTTTTTCATATTAACTTCTCCACTTTCATACAAACATGTCAGTGCTTCCCTGTTTAACATTCTTCATGGAGACATCTTTCTCCTAGAAATGTGGTAAATTTTCATTATTTTTCATGATTTCATTTAATATAATTGACATTTTGGGGTCCGGTGGTAGAAAATGTGACAGAAGTAAATTTCTCACAGTGCTTGTCAAGGTGTACTCCAAAGTTGTTAAATCCTAAAATATGTGATTTGGTTTCGCTGTGTTTTAAGAACATATGATTCTTTTGATTTGTAGCATACATTATTATTTAAAAGAAGTTCTGCTATTAAAAAATACTCAGGGATCCCTGGGTGGCGCAGCGGTTTGGCGCCTGCCTTTGGCCCGGGGCGCGATCCTGGAGAACCAGGATCGAATCCCACATCGGGCTCCCAGCATGGAGCCTGCTTCTCCCTCTGCCTGTGTCTCTGCCTCTCTGTCTCTCCCTGTGTGACTATCATGAATAAATAAATAAAATCTTTAAAAAAAAAAATAAAAAAAAAAAATTAAAAAATACTCAAAATTTCCCAAGCTGACTAAACCATAGACACTCTTAACTTTGCAATCTAGTATTTGTGTTCTATACAGCAGACTTTATAACCATGTTTAAAATATGCTTTAGATTAGGGCTAGGTTTCCTTATTCTTGTTAGACCTTTCCTATTTATTCTCTACCTACCTTTATTAAACTTTATTCAAATAGATAAAGTTGAGAATTTTTTTTCCCATGTACTATTAAATTCTTTTGGAATTCTCATTTTCAGGTAGGTCTCATACATACTCTGATACCATTATTTCTGCCTTATATATTTTATAGTTAGCATAATTAAGTATATTTTCATACCTAACTACTTATGCTATATATTATCAATGGTTTTTGCAAGTATATCCTTCCTACTGTTAAATGATAAAGATATGAATTCAACAATGTTTTAGGTGTCTCCTCAGGACTTTACATTTAGAAGGTCCAATTATCAGTATTTTGGTTTTTTTTCCTTCTGTATTTATGTAGTTTATTTCTATTTCACATCAAAGGATGATACCTAGCATCTTTGTTTCATTCTTGATGTCTGAAACGTACCTACACTCTAGAATTTAGAGTTTCATTGTTTGGTATAAGGTACATTATTGCACTGAAGAGGCCTATGTACAAGAGTAAAGTAACAGGAATCTTAGCCTTAGGATTAAAATTGCCTCATTACTCACAGTGAAGGCAGTATGATTTTAGATACCTGAAAATATACAATCTTAAACTTTGACATTAGAAGTGTGTATTCTAAGATTAAAAAAAATATTTGGTTGATGTTAAAGAAATTCAAAAAAAAAAAAAAAGAAATTCAATTTTAATTTTACTATTTGTATATTATTCCAAGATATAGTAAACTAGTTAAAAATTACAGAAAAAGTCAAGGTACCAGCATGTTTAATGTTTCCAAGTAAATAATCTATTTTGGGGTAGATGGCAACATTAATGCAATATATACAAATAAAGCTTCCATTCTTTCTTTTTTTTTTTTTTTTTTGGTCAATAAGATATGGTACAAAGTAAATTCATGTTTAAAACAGTCCTTGAAAAAAAAAAAAAAACAAGTCCTTGCAACAAAAACATAAAAACATCAACCTAAGCTTTCATTTTTTCTTGGCATGGATGAAGAAAGTGGCCATAACAATGCATAAAAATCAAACTAAAATGTACCCCATAGCAAATAACAGCATTTCAAGGTGACATATGATTAATATATAAACACAGACTATTTTACAGTGAGAATACAAGTTTAGATCGTAAAAGACCTCACTTTTTATAAAAGGCACATATAAAACATGTTACTATACAGTTTTACATATTTAGGTTTTAAATTAAATTTCTGAAAAATGAAGTATTTACAAATTAAAAAGCTTCAAATAACTTTCTGAAAAATGAAGTATTTACAAATTAAAAAGCTTCAAATAACTTACTGAAATAGCATGTTTTACTTATTTATTTAATCTCATTTTGAAAATACTAGAAAAATAATACAGTTTTAAAAATCATTTCCCTCTAAATACAGAATCAAAAACAGGAAAGACATCTATAGAGAAATATACAAAAAACATCTTATAAAAGATTGAGAAAGCCATACATCTAAAATGAGAATATTTTTAAAAAATTTTTATTTATTTATTCATTAGAGACACAGAGAGAGAGAGAGAGAGAGAGAGAGAGGCAGAGACACAGGAAGAAGGAGAAGCAGGCTCTATGCGGGGAGCCTGATGTGGGACTCCATCCCAGGACTCCAGGATCATGCCCTGAGCCTAAGGCAGGCACTAAACCGCTGACCCACCCAGCGATCCCTGAGAATATACTTTTTATATGATAAACTAGTCTGCCTAAAAACCAAAATTTGCCTGTTTCCTGTTTTAAAAGAAAAAATATTTCTTTAAAAAGCAGTGAATAGTAGATATTGGCCAGTTGTTTAATAAAGGTTCATGCTTTTATAATAAAGCTTTTATGACTTTAAAACATAAATTAAGATTAAAAATCAAAAATCATTTTATTCAGAGACACAGATATCTTTTAATAGAACTTTATTAATCCCAGGAATCATTGATTTAAATCAAATTCCTCTCCCAAACTTCATGTGAAGATTAGGTATTCTCATTGTATTTATTCAATAGAGAGTTCTCACTTTAAGTTAATGAAAAACCAAAACTTTTCTTTTTCAGCCAGGACCAAAATGAGTTATTTCAAGACTGGATTAGCAAATTCTTGAGAATATACTGTATATATTACTGGGATACATTTATTAAAATTAACTCATGATTCTCAAATAAGTGAATGCCAATTAGTTGGCATTAAAATTCAAATGGTAAATTACATAACAATATTTATGTTTTTCAGGAAGTGTCTTGTTCTATTTAACTTTTCCTATGCGAGAAAGAAAATATGTGTATACTTTTAATCGTAACCTAGTAGTTTTAATAATGCAACAAAAACATTACATGTCAAAAACACGAATTATTCTCTTTCATTTAAAATTTTGAAATTTGTTGAACTGTCAAGCAAAGAGCTAAAATTACAAAAAAAATGCAAAGGGTATATTTAATTTAATTCACGTGGTATCAATACTTAAAAAGTAAAACCTAAAGAATCAAAACACTGATGGAAAAAAGTTTAGCTCATTAAGTGGTTCTAAAATCTGTTCTAGGGGCTCCTGGGTGGCTCAATGGTTGAGCGCCTGCCTTTGGACCAGGACATGATCCTGGAGTCCTGGGATTGAGTCCCGGGATCGAGTCCCGCATCAGGCTCCCTGCATGGAGCTTGCTTCTCCCTCTGCCTATGCCTCTGCCTTCTCTCTCTCTGTGTCTCTCATGAATAAATAAATAAAATCTTTAAAATATCTGTTCTTACATGCCAGTGTTTGTTATTAATGAATCCCGGAAAAAAGCTTGAAAATTAAATTGGCTGAATTTCCTAAATGTCCAGAAAATATCTTATATTGGCTAACTAAATTAGAAAACTACAAGTCCCATATTTTTATATGGTTTAGAGAAGGGGCTATAATAAATGATTAGGATTTTAAAAAACCCTAGAGATTCTTGCTTTTCATTTGGAAAGCTAGTTAACATCATCGATCTTCATAAAATACACAAGATTTGTTTCTTTTTAATGGTCCCAATCTCAGGTTGTGATGTTTCTGTTTTCTGGGTATTTGAAGATAAAAATAAGTAAGTGTTCCTGTTTATCTCTTCTATCTGCAACAAATTAAAAAATACATTTATCTTTCTTCTCCAAACTTTGTATTCTTAATGAGTATGGTTTCTATTTCCCAAGGAAGTTGCCTGGTGCTATTTTGACTCACTACCATAAACTGCTCTAAGAAATGGTCTTTTTCTTTGGTTGAGGAAGAAAAGCAGTAAGATTTGACACTACCTGAGAGGACATGACATTTTATTCCATTCTTAGGTACTTACTTTAGTAAAATGTAAGATAGTAGTAAAACATATTAAGAGAAATTAAGATTTTACAAGACTGTCCTTATGTAGATTGGACAAGCTATGTAACCAACACTCTGAATTTTATTTGTATGAAGAAATGGACTCCACGCATCCACTTCCAAACCATTAATAGGATGGAGACTTCTGTGAACACATATACAACCCCCAGAACAAAAACAAGCACACCACTAACAAAACAAACAAACAAAAAAAAATTCAAATCCTAAAGTTGTAAATGAAACAAAATGATTCTATATAGTCTGTTCAGCTGCATTTCATTTCGACTTCAGTTGAGTTCCTGACCGTAACTGGCACACCCTCCCTCTGTTCTTATTTCTTAGCATGCATCCTTCTACTGTCCTTGTTCAAACTCTCTCCTGCCTCCTAACGGCCAACAGACAACTCAGGGGAGTGAGGGTAGGCTGGGAATCTAGCAAGACTATGTTGCATACTTTTCCCTCTGACATCAAAGTTCTATTTTCTTATTTCGAAAATAAGGCTCTCTCTTCCTTCCTAAGTTTCACATTTGTGCTCTTACTCTCATTTCCTTCTACCTCTTTCAAGACATCACAGTCTCAAATAGTATCTTTCCCTGCAGTCACTTCTCTATTGCCTCTTTTCTTTCTCCTGTCACATATGGATAGCCCTCTTGTGAAATACTGTGAAATAGGCCAGTTTCTGAAACAGCAGAGGGCATAAGGGGTGGGGTGGGGAGAGGGGAGGACAAATGAGGTAAAATTTTTTTAAAGATTTTATTTATTCATGAGAGACACAGATAGGAGAGAGAAAGAGAGAGAGAGAGACAGAGACAGAGACAGGTAGAGGGAGAAGTAGGCTCCATGCAGGGAGCCTGACGTGGGACTCAAACCCGGGTCTCCAAGATCACACCCTGGGCCAAAGGTGGCACTAAACTGCTGAGCCACCTGGGCTGCCCCCAAATCTTAAGGTAAATCTTAAAATGTAATTTCTGCACACTGTTAAGAAATGATTCATTAGGCCTGGAAAGACCACTCAAAAATGTTAGACCCACATAATGGGCTACTAGTGATTGTACCCTTAGAATGAATTAGAACTGAATTAAAATTTCTATCACATGTAGCTTTTTTCAAGATAAGTAGAAAGGTGTTTTCATTTTGTCATATTAGAAACACAACTGGTTTGTCTGAGAAAAAAATTACTGAATATGAACTCAATAGAGACATCTAATCAAAGGCATTAATTGCAAATCTTCTGTGATCTTGCATGTAAGTGTGTGAGCTGGCACCACTGTGATAACCTTAGGTATCTCAGGAATGTGGGGTTTCCAAAAATATCTGAAGAATAAAAACATCCATTAATATGAATAATATTCAAAGTGAACTCTTAATTGATTCATGTGGGAATAAAAAGTTCCTAAGATTCAGTGAAAATTCAAAACCGACAAATCCTAGATGCAAAGAGGATCACTAACAGCATAAAAGATGAGCTTAAAATAAGAGAGAAAATGGGAAATAAAAAGACTGGTCTGGCATTCCTTTCCTCGAAATCTACCTAGGGGAAATGACCATCTCTAGTTTACCCATCTGGAAACTCTAAACTGTATGATGAAAAAGTAATCCCAGAATGTTTTGTTGAATTATAAAGTCTAATAAACATTTAAATCACTAGTTGGTGTGCGCTTGTGGTTCTTCCTGAAATACTTAAGATCTTAGTCCTCATAATTTCCTATTTGCTTTATTGACCTCTACTTTACCCTCTGGAAGAACCCAACCAAAACAAACACCCTTTATTTGACCCCAAATCTATGCTTTAAAGTTCACTCAAGCAGTCATCTTATTTCTTTCCCTTTCCATTCACTGCCATGTTTACTAAAATTTTGACATATACTCAAACTTCTAGCATTTCTTTATTAATAATTCATACTTTAACCCACTTAGACATAGCTTCTATTCTAATTATTCTGTTGAAATGACACTAAAAGGTCAATGGCCTAAATGTGTAATCCAACTTTTTAAATAATATTCACTTAGGTGTCTCTGCACAAGCCAATGTTCACAGCCAAATCTTTGAAACTTTCTCATTTCCACTGTGAAACTGTGATATTCTTGGTTTTCTTTTGACTCTGGCTCAATTCATCTCCTTTTTGACTCATTCCTCTTTCCAAAATGTAAGTAATTCACTAAGATTTCATACTTAGCCCTTGATTTTTATCTGCATCAAGAATCTGTTGCATTCTTATGTTTGACTCATCAGTTTTGCTGATCTCTATCTTCAACCCTGATGTCTCAGCCTTAGACTCACATTTCAGATTATCTGCTGGACATTTCCATTCAAACATCACCTCAAAATTCCTTTGGAATTGAATTCCTGGTCACTGTCCTAGAAAGTCAGCTTTTCTTCTTGCAGTCCTATTTCTGTTAATAGTACCATCTTTCTAATAACACGTTTAGATACTTTAACGAGTTTCAGTTTTTTTCCGCCAATCTCCCTCATAAATCAGTCAGTACATTTGGCTTATCCTTCCCTCAAAATGTTTCTTGTATCTGTTCATTTTTATCCATCCCTAGAGCTATCACTCTGGGGTAAGCATCATAACTTTGTCTAAAAACCCAACAAGAAGCTCCCCAATGTCTGGAGGCACAAACCCCACACACAGATACCCAAGATGCTCCTTAATTTGAACTTATACCTCAGGGGATGGAAGAGCAATGACCAGACTAGATTCTTCACTGATCTCAACCTTACTCACAAGGGTCCTTTCCTATAGATTTTGAGAAAGAGTTCCCCAAACTTGCTAGTTTATTCAAATACCAACAAATTTTCCAGGGGCAATTTAACTCCCATGTATATCTGTATGCCTTCCCAGAAAATTCTAGCCCACACTGTAAGCTTTTTCTTTTATTTTAAGCACCTGTACTGAGTCTACTGTACAGATCTATGATACCTGCTATTTTACTATTTAACTTTTCTCATGCATATATAGTAGACATTATATGATCATTGACTAAAGAACTACCAAAATGACTTAAACATTCTTGAATCTCTAAAGGTATTGTTTTGTATATTTTGATGAGCAACAGGAGGGGACACCTACCACGGGCATAAATTTTAAAAAGCAAACCAGGTCTAGTCTACAGAATATTACTGAAGAGTATTTTCTAGTGCCGCTACTAGTACTTACAAATAATCCCACATACCAAATGAACAGTGTTCTTTTTAAGTTACAACTTGTAATGGGGCTATTAATTTTGGTTCACATTCTATATGTTCATCAAGCAGCTTCAGATATAATGACATTATCTAAGCACTAGATCACTAGATTATACAATATTGTTATATTGGGGAAGGGAGTTAGAATACATTTTCCAGGAGCACCTGGGTGGCTCACTGATTGAGCATCTCTGCCTTTGGCTCAGGTCATGATCCTGAGGTCCTGGGATCTAGTCCCACATCAGGCTATCCATGGGGAGCCTGCCTCTCCCTCTAGCTATGTCTCTGCCTCTCTGTGTCTCTCATGAGTAAATAAATAAAATCTTAAAAAAAAAAAAAAAAAGAATACACTTTCCAGTACCTAGTATGTAACTTCTTCCTGATTTGTGATAATGGCTTTCCACTGTGGGAAGAGGTGGTCCCTGACATGTGCTTTCAGAAACATAACTTTTATTGTCCTTTTTTAAATGTGTTATAGTGTCATCTTTGGTGAAATCCATTTTATTTAAATGCTAATAGTGGCCGTACATACAGTATATTGACCATGTATCTCACAATATATGAGAAATTCTGAAATCATTCAATGTATGAAGCTTTTCAAGATGACCTTAGGAAAGCATTTTACTATCTTTAGGTCACTAGCTGTCATCACTGTCTAAAAGTTGCCTAAAAGCTGCAGGTATCACAGATGACAGCTCCAAAAGGAACTCGATGAAATGTTATCACAAAAGAAGATTTTAAAAACCCCATTATGTATTTAACTATAGGAGCTATAGCTTAAAGAAAGCTTAGATACAGGGTCAATATATCAAGGGTAGTTTTCCAAATTTCTCTTGAATTTTCTAAAACTTGTCCTAGAATCCAGGAGCTTGAAAGCTCACGAAAAGAATTTCCCTTCTGTTTCTCTTCATGTTTTAGGCTGCATACACTCTTTCCTGGGATACTGGAAGCAACGATCCATTTGGAGAGAAAATCCTAAGAATAAATAAGGGATTTTTTTCCCTTCTTGGCCAAAAACACAGTTATGTTCACCTGAACTCAATAAGGGAATAATGGAATTTTACTGCACAGTAGTTAATACATTTTAGGAACGATATTCCTGAAGAGTCCATGTAAAACAGAGAAGAACAGGATGCGTTAAAGAAAAGGGGCACCTGGCTGGCTCAGTCAGTGGAGCGTGCAACTCTTAACCTCAGGGTTGTGAGATTAAGATGGGCACAGAGACTACTTTAAAAAAAAAAAAAAAAAGAAAAAGAAAAGAAAGAAAAGGAGGGAAGGGGGAGAAGGAGGAGGAAGAGGAGGAGGTATCCTAATAATATCTGGTGATACATTTTTGATAGAATAGTTTAAAAAGAAATATTAAATTAAAGATGGAACTAACATAAAAGACTTGTTTTCCTCACCTTTTTGGACCTCCAACAACGACAGTACACAGCTTTATCTCCCAAATCCTCCATGTCATAAGCATGTACTATCTTGGGATTGTCTTTCTGGATGTGAAGGTTTACCATAGATTTGTTGCGATGATCTTTAACATAAAACCTTCTGTAAGCTAGATAACCAATTGCAGCTGTCCCAGCAGCAATAGTAACTGCTGCGATCCATTCAACTACAGCAGAAAAGAAAAACAGGAATAATTATCAAAACCAAAATATACACTAATAATGTGTATTTTTACTAACATGAATGTTCAGGAAATCCAGTTTTTGAGTTAAGCATTCTAATAGTCAAAGGTTTTTACTGTTAACAAAATAATCACAACACGATGGTATTAACAATTTCTTGTTAAGACTTTCCCCAGCCTTTACTGAGGCAACTGTGTATTTTCTATTGAATGACGATGGCTCAGTTAAGATAGAGAGGGAAACAAAATTATTTTATAGATGGAAAAGGAAAAACAATGCTTAATAATTTTTAAAGTGTTCACAAATAGATTTAAAGTAACATGTGAGCTTGCAGATACCTATTGCTTAAAAAAAAAAACAAACAAACCTTGATACATAAAAAATTCAGATTACAAAGACTCCCCGCACCCAAATAATCAGGAGGTGATTATGTTGGCAGACTCATCAGAGTTCATTTAAATAGAAGGTCCTTTGCTGATTTTAAAATGCATAACCACAAATAGAATTGGTATCCGAAGAAAAAACAAAAAAAGGACGAATAAAGTCACTTTTAATATTAAACATTCAAAGAAATATATCCAGCAGGATTCTAGGCTTCAAAGTCATTCAAAAGTTTTTTGTTTTTTAGATTTCAAAGTGCTTTCTCATTGGAATAAAAATTAGAATGCATTAATTCATTTCATAGAAAATATTAATATAATTACAGTTATATTCTCACTTAATAAATTCTAAATTTCCAATATCCACCAGTGGATGATGATTTGAATTCCCTACAAACTTCATTTTAAATTTCATGACCTTTTTCTACTCAATTATTTACTTGACTAACAGGCCATCTATTTATTTTTTGCACGTTGCTTTTCAAGGAGCCCTTAGAAACCCAAGCACTTAACTACCCCAGTTCCACAGAATGTTGGAGAGAAGAAAGTTCTGCATAGTCTGGTTAGCCTCAGCCTCAGAAGAGAGTTGTCTATTCCCAGCATGGAGTGAACTGCAGGAAGAAGTTGAACAAGGGTCAGGATAAACACACTGGACTGCTTCCCAGCACTTCCTGAGTCAGATCTTCATAGTGTTTGAAATAAGTTCCCAGACTATCAAATAAAGCCCTAGAGAGATAAGTACAAAAAACACATTCCAAGGACAAATAAAAACATATAATGAATAATTATCTGTACAGCTTATTTGCACTATTGAGTCAAATTTCTTATTGCACTAATGTGATTAATAAACCTTCCTAATAATGTCCTACATTAAATTGGAACTCATTTTTTAAAAAATTATTTTATTTTTAAAGATTTTATTTATTTACTCATGAGAGACACAGAGAGAGAGAGAGAGAGAGAGAGAAAGAGGCAGAGACACAGGCAGAGGGAGAAGCAGGCTCCATGTAGGGTGCCTGATGTGGGACTGGATCCCAGGTCTCCAAGATCACACCCTGGGCTGAAGGCGGCGCTAAACCGCTGAGCCACCCAGGCCTGCCCTGGAGCTCATTTTTACAGAACTGTAATGGGAAGAAGCAACCATTCTTACAGTTCTTTTTATCTTGGATCTTCTCTTTTAATTTATTTAGTTTTTATTAAACATTTCTAATTAGCACTTTCCTTGGGTTCTATTTTCAATCACAGTATTTTTCTCTACAAGATAATTTATTTTCCTTCCCACATTTCCATTCCTCCTTGCTAAAATACTCTAAAATAAACATTAACATTATGTCCTTCACAGGTGCTGCATGACTGAGAAAACAAGTTAATAAGTTATTTGACAG
Organism: Canis lupus dingo; assembly: GCF_003254725.2. Classification (NCBI taxonomy): domain Eukaryota; kingdom Metazoa; phylum Chordata; class Mammalia; order Carnivora; family Canidae; genus Canis; species Canis lupus. The sequence goes on along the minus strand of NC_064246.1, from coordinate 10,754,424 downwards.
CTTCAAACCTTTGGACTCATTGAAGAATGTTTTTAACTACACATTTTGTGTAGATTTGTCTTGAATTTTAGTACTGTTTCATGATATTACACTGTAGCAATTCCAAGCAGGGCTGAAACTTTGCTCTGATTTCTAACTTGGTTCATGATATTTCTTTTTGATGTATTATTTACCATGGAACTCCCTTGAGAAAGTACTCTCTACATCAGGAGGTATAGCAATCTGTTTCTAAGCTAATGGAAATCCACTCTGAAGAGCTAATGTACCTATTACAAAATGGGATAAAATATTGTTTTGCATAGTATACATTCAGTTATATTTGCTAAATATTATCTGTAGCATAAATTCAAAAGGAGGAAATATCCCAAAGGAGTAAAATAACACAATTCCCTAAATACTGTTAATTTTAGTTACACCCTACTTTTTAGGTGAATTGTGAAGTAATCTCTTAACAGATTTGCTTTAATAGTGCCTACATATTACAAAAAGGCCTGAAATCCAAAGAGCTAACATTGGTTAAGATTAATTTGTCTCACAACATAAAAAGGGAATCTTTTAGGAATTTCTACCTAAAACTCATGATAGACCAAATGAATCTTTCTTAGCCATCAAAACAGTCTTTTATTCTCTTTTCTCATATTAGTCACTGAATCCGTATGGTGACTCTTTTTTTAAACCTTTACCTCCCTAGAATTTTTGACAGTGGAATAAATGGCAGAATAAATAACACAGAAAAGAAGAAATAGCATATGAAAGAAAAGGAAATTGACTCTAGATGTTACTGAAAAGTAGCAGCCCCATGGAGAATCAAAACACAAACTGTAACCCTACTCCCTAACAAGGGTCACTTATGACACTATATAAATGTCATAATACCATATGTGTGCTAGAAAAATGGATTTGCATTTGCTCCAATGGATTGTTTAGAATCAAAGAGCTAGGCAAATTCTTAAGAATTTCCATTATCCCCCCCTTCCCAAAACCGAATTCTCTAATCTCACTAGAGACAAATGTAAAAAGTTCCCAGAATAAGAAATATGTTGCTGTTTTATCATTTCATCATTATAGGCTGAATCAGTTTTTTCTGGCAAAAAGCTGTGGATGCCACCGGCAACTCTAGGGAAAAGAAGGAAAAGGAAACTATGTAGAGACGGGCAAGAATGATGATGGATTTAAAAGTTAACAATTAGAGAAAGAATTGAAAACCCAAGAAAATAAATAAAAACAATAAAACCCAAGTGACATTTAGTTCTTGATAGTGGATATATTCTATTAAGAATAAACACAATCTCAGAAGCAAAAAAAGACTTTACCAAAAACCAATTTTTAAGGACATTGCAATTAGCACCTTTCAGACACTTTCTGAACTGGAGTCCAGAAAAATCCTGAGCACTACTTCTACCTCTTCTGGTTTTACCCTCACTTCCCTTCTCCGTAGACATCTCTCGAGGCAAAGTACTCCTAGTTAGATCAAACCCCACCCTGCCCAATCTTGCTTAACAGTGCTTTCTATCTATACAAATACAATGAATAAACCAATATGAAAAACAAAATGCAGAAAATACATTTCTAAATAATTCTTCTCATTCTCACTCCTTCCTTGATCTACTCTTGTATAATACTGGTTTGTATAACATATTACTGTTTTTTTCTCAGAATTTTTCAGAGATTGAAAACAATCTCTTGTTCGTAACCCATTCTTCAGCTTTTCTCTACCGTGGAAATTATTTTGCTTTAATTTAGACCAAGATCTCACCCTGTTTCTGTTCCTTTAGCCCCTTTTCTGTTCAAAATGGTCCTCTCCTGCCCAGTGTCAACTGTCACAGAATCAGAAGGTTCTTTCCTTTTCAGGAGAGGGGGAGGGGAGCTATGTGTAAATCTTTCTCATCCTTAGGTCTCTCCCATAGATTGACAGGCTGTGCCTGGTAATGATTTTTTTTTCTTAAGGCCTCGCATACAGGTGGTGTTCAAGGTTAGCTGAGTAAAAAGAAATAACAGATTACTAATTTGAATTTGTAACTACCTCTGTCCATTTTACCATCACATTGCTCTTATAACATATGACTTATCTTTGGCCTCATCTTAACCTACTGTATCACATGTGAGACTTAAAACATTTCTTCAGATTAAAAATAAAACTTTATTATGGAACATTTTAGACATATACAGGGATTACTATAATGAACTCTCATTTACCCTCACTGAGCCCCAACAAGGATCAACTCACTGCCAATCCTGTTTCATCTATGGTCCCTAATGTCATTTAATATTTATTTATCATTTATAACCCGAAAGAGCAGATTCAATGAGTTTGAGAGGTTGGTACCTCTAAAAGGAGCAAGACATATAGTAAACTTCCTAAAAGTCATATACTGTGCATGAGTCCCTAGAGACAGAGGATTCCATAGTAGTGAAAGATGCTTGAAGTTAGAAACTATATTAAACTAGTATCAGATATTAAATAAAAAATACGTTGGGCATAAGTACATTGATTATTCCTCAATAAGGGAAAAGCAAAGTTGGTATCGCCTATCCAAAGGGTATCAAGAACCATCTCACTGAATAAGATTTCTAGATTTCAATTCCAATCACTTATCCCCAATGCCTCTCCCAAGTTCCTGTCCTGGCCTAATCCCCATTAATTTTACTTATAACCTACAACCGATTATTTTTCTTCTGAATATAAACAAGAATTCTGCATAGATACACACTCTTATTTTTCATTTAACATATCCTTACAAAGTGCATACCACTGGCCAATACTATTTTAAGCCCTTAATAATTATTAATCTATTTAGTTGAGAAGAGACATCTTCTTAATTTATCTTCCCCAAATTCAAAGATCAAAAATTTAGATTTTTTTAGTGTGGCTTAAAAATCGAGAACAATTTGAGATCTAACCATTACAAGGTGGATTACCAATACATTATCTGTCCCTACTTTGCCACACTACTGTATTTGAGGAAGAAGGTAAGAAGGTGCTGGATAAAGAGATTTACAAAGGTTTCAGTAACAACCTTTACACTTTTAGGTGAAATAAAGAGTATTTACTTCTCATAACAAAGTTGAGTACTTCAAGTTTAAGCTGAGAACCCTCTTCTCTGGCAACTTCCTATCCCTTAGAAAACAGCAAGCTAGTGGGAAAGTCACCTTTGGATTCCCCTATGGTTAGATTAAAAACAAAACAAAACAAAAACACCACAAACTCCTCTTTATTGCAAGAAAGATTAGTCAGCAGGTAGTGTTAAGAAGTCGTAGGGTTCACCTACCTCACATTTCACAATATGACTCCACATTTAAAAACATTTGTTGGAGTTTTTCAGCCCATATCATGTTAAGTGCTAATTTTCTTCCTACAAAATTACTAGTGGCTCAAGTCACATGAGTATCTTATTTTACACAACAGTCTTATTCCTGAGAAAACACAGGTTTGGGTTTTTAAACAAAACAAAACAAAATTGCTCTCTATTTTAACTGCACCAAGGTACCTCTATTTAAAGGACTCTCAAGATGAGCATCCTTTGAAATAAGTTTTGCAAATAATCACCTCCTATATACTTCATTAGTAACTTAAAAATGTCATGGGTTATCATCCTAACTCTGCCAGGTAACTTTTGGCAACAGACGCGGATTTCTCTAATTTAAAGAATGGATTACAAAATTGGGTCTCATGTTAACAAGGGGCCTTTACAGAACCTGGCACTCCAGATGCTCAATATTTACCAAAAGAATCAACAGGGCTCTTTTCAATTAACTTCTGGACAATCTCTTTACATTTACTTAACTGCTGTTACAGGTAATCAAATCATGAAGTGTGGGGTTTAGTAGGGCAGAAAGATCACATGTATCACGTAGCTGGTGCACAATATTATATTAACAGTTATACCACTACCAAGAATTGTTATAAAGTGAGGCTCTACATTAATCGACTTCTAGAAAGTCTCTTAATTTTAATTGGACCTGTTTCCAAACGCTAGACTAGCGCAAAGGAAGTGAGGCTAAGAAAGCTGAGAGCTCAAAGCTCTGTTTTCAATCCTCTCTCCTGGACTACTGCCATAGAGTGCCAGATGCCAGAGGGATTTAAAAAAAAAAAAAAAAAAAAAAACAATACTGGGAAAACCGAAGACCTCGGATTAGGTTTTTTCCCCTAAAAAAAAAAGTGCAAAACTAAAATGCGATTAGTCACGCATTGCTCCAGGGTTGCAAGAAATTGATGGTCTGATTCCACGGTGATTTAAACTTGAGGAGAGGGCGCAGTTAAAAACAAAAACAAAAAACCTTTCCTCTTCTCCAAGCTCTGTGATCTAAAAACACAGAGGTGTCTCAAAGGAGAACAAGAAAAAAAGCTAGCGGCGGGACCATTAGATTTTAAGATATGGCTAGTTACGGAAACGTCGTCCAGACTTGGGTAGATGTCTCCATGGCCCCCATGCCACTTGTGCCTGGAGAGATCACCAATCCATGCCCACATCGCTCCCTTTCCCCGTTCCGCCCAGAGAGCCTGCAGGCCCGCCTTGCGCTTGCCCTTCTACATCTCAAGGTTACAGGACTGACGGGCTCGCAGGGCAACGGTAACTAATATCCCAGAGAGGAGCCTGAGGAAGCTGCAACCGGTGCGCAGGCCTCCAGCCTCACCCGCTCCCAGGCCCCACTTCACCTCGTACGCTGGAAGTCAGAGTCATGGCGCCGTCGCTTGCAAGGTGTGTGTGCACAGGACACTAAAGCACAAACAGGCTCTCGCGGAGGGCCGGAGTCAAGGTGCGAGAAACGTCCTACGCGCACCGACTCCAGGCCGCTACGGCGCAGGCGCCGCGGCTGGCCGTAAGCACGTGTGTATTGCACCCCAGCTGATGCTGAGCATGCGCGGAGCTGCGTCCCAGTCTTAAAGAAGTCTTGAGACTGGATTTTGACAGCCGCAAAAGTGGGGAGGAGGAAGAGACCCAGAGAGGTAGCAACTGAGTATGCGCAATCGTAAGGGGCGGAGTCTTGGAACCTGGGGCAGCGCTTTGAGAATAGAGATTCTAGGCCAGATTTTAAGTCTCTCCCAGGAGTGCAGGTTTCTAAGGGTAAAAACAGGTGCTGATATAACACTTGACATAATCAGGTATCTAAGATTTTATCCACAGCTTTCTTGCTCAGTTCGGTAGCTGCAAGGCCACGTCCCGTTTTCATATAAAATGCCAGTGGCAGACACACAGATATCAATTGTGGAGTACTATTTCAGAACCTCATCTCGCTCCCGGTATACATCACTCCCCGCTTTTGAGCCAGTTATCTATTGAGGACCATGGAATCTGCGCTAAGGGCTGAACAGGAGAGAAACAAAGCGGCTCTTTTTTTTTTTTTTTCAAATGTACTCAAAAAAGAAACTAAGATTATTTTTTATCTTCTACAGTCGGAAATTGTCGATTACAAAATACTTTATTAATGCGGTTTGCGGGCCCCAATTTGGGGGGCGGCGTTAGAATTAAAGGGTGTTTTGAAGGTGAGTCTTCTAAGAAGCTGCCTGTTTTTACTTCTTGTTTCTATGCGAGGTGGGAGTTGATTGCAGTTAAAGGATGGGCTCGCAAGCCACGCTTGGCACTACGGCCTTCCAACTCTCAACACGTGACCAATTTTGCTCCTCACAACTGGAAGCCCCTGGAGTCTTTGAGCCGGACCCCAGGAAACGCTGAAACGCCCCCTGAATGAATGAAGCTACAGTAACCCTGCTGGCATTGTAAAGCCAGCTTAGGGGCGGGGGTGAAAAACAGCGCGAGCGCGCGGGCCCCATCCGGTAGCCTTCAGCAACCGCGGGCCGCGCCGAGCTCCCGCCTCGCTGCAGGGGGTCCCGTCGGGCAGCCTCTGGGCATGCTCTGTAGCGGCGGCGGCCGCGGGTCGCGCAGTCGGAAGCTCGCAGCTGCGGCGGCGGTGCAGGCGGCGCTGACGCGCGCGGCAGCTGAGGGGACTGGAGGACGGCGGGAGGGGGCGGGGGCGCAGGAGGTGGGGCCGCCGTCGCCGTCAGGGCCCCAGGGAGCGTGGGGCGCCGCTGCCGCTGCTCCTCGCCCCGGTTCCGTCTCCAAGGCTGCGCCGGGAACAGTGGCCGCAGCGGCAGAGCAGCGGGAGTCGGGAGCCGCGCTCCGCCGTGAGTTGGGCAGGGGAGTGCCCGCGCCTCCGCGGCGTCATGGGCCCCCTTCCCGGGCCTCAGCGGGCACCAGCCGCGGGAACCCCCGGGCCTCCTCGCGGCCGAGCCTGAGCGACCCCCGGGTTCTTCGGCGCCCCCCTCCCTCCGCCCTATTTTTTTCCTGCTCTAGCTGTGGCCACAGCTTCAGCTCTCCGTTATGGCAACGGAGCCACCATCCCCCCCCCTCCGACTCGAGGCGCCCGGCCCCCCAGAAATACGGACCCCACCGGTGAGCGAAGCCCCCCCAGAGGGCACCTCGAAGCCGGCAGGCGGCAGGCTCTGCTTCCTCAACGGCTGCGTGCCCCTCTCGCATCAGGTGGCCGGGCACATGTACGGGAAGGACAAAGTGGGTAAGTGGGGGTGGCGTGGGGCTCGCCGCTCCCCTTCCGCCTCTGCCAGCCCCCGGCCGGCCGAGGCAGCTTGGCGCTCGCGGGCCGGGCTGGACTCCCCTCCAGTCTGTGCACAGCTCCCCAGGCCTCTTCCGCGGTCCCCAGAGCTTCAGGACCCTTGCTGCAGGAGCTCGAAAGAGGGGAGATTTCTAGGGTAGGGGGCGTCAGGCCACCAGCAGAGGTGGCGGGGACAGAAGGGCTTGGTCTCCCTAGGAGGGTGGATGTTGATTGGAGACGGCGTTGTTAGTTGAAAAATAGGAACTTCATTTTTACTGGACGGGGAAGTAAATTTTCCCCTGAGCACAAGGTCTGTTTATTATAGGCGGGTAGCTATTGCACAAGACACGGAATGAAATGCAGATGATGCTAATCTAGTGCTTCTCTTCTGTGTGCAGCTGCATAGCTGGAGGGGAAGAAAAAACATGGTGCTTATTTTATTTATTTATTTATTTATTTACACACTTATTTATTGGGAACGCTTGTCTCGGCTTATCCAGTAGCCTTCTTCTCCCTGTCCCCTTGAGAGGTTTTTCTGGTATCTCTTGGGTTTCTCAGCAGGCGTGGTCCCCATAGTGCAGAAACTCGAATTCATGGTAGGAAATATACCCTGTTGTTGTACTTGAAAGGTACACAGTTAAAACATTCAGATATTCTTGATGATCTTTTTAAGACTGCCATTCCAAAGCACAATACCAAACCTATCGCAGGTGATTCTCTTGGTGATACACTGGTTCTCTGGGCCGTGATTACTTGAGGAATCTGATATATGAGTATTTGAGTAGTGCAGATCATAGACTTGGAAACCACTGGATACAATTTGGTTTATGCTAGTAAAGTGATTCCAGTTTAGGGTAGTGAAATAATACGTTTTTAGATGAGTAACTGAGGCCAAGCCTGGTTAAATGACAAGCCTGAAGTCACACAGCTACTGTGTGTTAGAATCGGGAAACCAAGGGTCCTGCCTTAGAGCACTTTATTTTTTCACTGTGCAGATAACTCATCAAACAGGATTTTTCAAAATGGATGAATATTTGTTTGAATGTATGCATGTTATTCCCCAAAGAGCAACTTTTCTTACTGCTTTATCTTTACCTACCTTTCTTTTTCTCTTGGTGAAAGTTAGGTGTTAATGATGATGTCATGCATTGTGCTTTTGTCCCCACTGAATTGTACGTTCTTTGAAGTTAGAAACCAGATCTTTTTATCCTCAGGCTTGTACAGGGATTGGGGCTTAGTTCAACTGGGAAATGTTGAAAGAGTGAAAATTGACAATTCTTTTAGTATACACGGGCAAGGAAACAAATATAGTTCTGAAGGTGCTTAGGTGAGATGTAAGGAAACAAAGTTCTTAAGATGCTTAGCACAGACACATAATTGTGTGTGGCTCTTCGGCTAATGAAAGTTTGAGAGTAATTATGGAATTCCTGTTCATAGATTTATATATTGCATACCATTGATTTATTTTAATGAATTGTAATGATACTATTCCTTTAGTATTTTAGAAGCCTAAAAAAATTTTCCATAAGGGTCCTTAGAGATCGACTTGTGTGCAAAGGAAGATAGATTAAAAAAATCCCAGCATAAACATGCTCTCAATGGTGATTGTCGTTTAAGAGTGCAACCACTGCTTATCAAAGTATGTACTAGTGAGCCTATTCAGTGTATTCACAAATGTACTCTAAATGTGACTTTAAACATATTGCAAAGAGTGGCTGAGTTAATTTGTCACCCAAATTACCTAATTTACCAAGTAGTTGAGATTCTAAAGAGTCCTTAATTTTACTTATTGCATTCAATTTAAAATAAACTTCAAGAAAATTTGTAAGATACTCTTGACTAGGGATTGTCTTTGTATTACTGATACACAATTTTGCAAACATACTGTGCTAGCAACCTAATAAATATTTTGTTGAATTTAATTCATAGTTATTTATACAACCTAGCATATATTGTTAAGGAAAGGACACCTGAATGATAATCTTACCTGTTTATAAAGTGAATAACAAGATGGTCAGTAATTCAAAGTTCAAGAATTTATTATGTTTCTCTACTGTCATAAATCACTTACAGTTGTAAAGTACATTGTGTAGATTATACTTTGGTTTGGCTGTCAACTGAAATTCTCAGAATAAAGTTTCTTAAAGACATTGTGTGTATATTTGTTTTGCTTTTTAAAGTTTTTGTTACTGTCATTAAGTAAGGATTTTTCAATTTAGGACTCATAAATTACCTGTTTCCAAAAAGAAGTTGTTGGCTTTGTTAAATTAAAAATGAAAACACATGGAACCAGTTGTACAAAGGTACTTGGACATAATAACATCTTGTTATAGTTAAATAATAAGAATATGTTATAGTTCTGCTATCAGAGTTATATTTTATGTTCTTCACTAAAATATTTCAATCTTATTTCTAAGAATAAAAAGTGTTATTTTAAGATTGTAAAAGTAGTACATGATCTTTTAGGAAAAAAATTCAAACACCTACTCTCCATTTCCCAGAGGTAGTCACTGGTAAACTACTGCTGGTGCATTCTTTCAGGTTTTTGTTTCTGAGCACTTATGTAAACACACGAACAGAACTCTAATTTTTTGTACAACTGGATATATCAACAACTTTTTTTGTTTTCATTGTATACTATGTAGTATATCCATATTTTTGTGTTCATAATACACTTCATTCTTTTAAAAAACTGTTATATTCTGTAGTGTGGATGTATCATAATTTATTCTTCAAATGGTAGGTTTTTATATTTTCACTATTTTTTTGCTATTATAAATAATGTATTAAACATTTTTGTACATTATAGTATACCTTACACATTGTGCAACATTTTCTGTAGGGAGATTTCACAAAAGTGTAATTGCTATCAATTTAAATTCCCAAGCTCACCAAAGTTAGCATGAAATCCTTTTTCTGTTTTAGTATTTAACATGTTTAATTTTTTTCAAAAGTCATTAAAGTTTCAAACAAATAGTTTAAATCTGGTATTTGTTTCCTGATCCAACTAAAGATCTCGAAATGAAGTAGTCTATGGGTAAAAGAAGGATTTAAACTGGTATTGTCTATTTTGGTTTATGGTCTATTTTATTAGATATGTTCTGAAACTAATTGACTTAAAATAATTTCAAGCTTACAGAAAAGTTACAAGGATAATACGGTGAACTTAACATTTTGTGGAATTTCTTTATGTATTCTTTATTTGGAGGGAACTATTTGAGAAGAGGTTGCATTTATTTTGCCCCTTTACAGAGCAATACTTTGGTGTGTGCTTCTGTAATCACAGCATATTTATCAAATATGGGAAATTAAACAGTGATACAATGCTTTAATCTATAATCCATATTCTAATTTTGTCAGTTCCAGTAATGTCTTTTATCATATTTTTTTTCTCAGTCCAGGATTTAATTCAAGATTATATATTGCATTTAGTTGTCACGTCTCTTAGAATCTTAATTCGTAACAGTTCCTCAGCCTTTATCTTTTATGACATTGTCATTTTTTAAGAGTACAGGCTAGTTATTTGATGAAATGTTCTTTAGTTTGGATTTCTGATGGGTTGTTATAAGATCCAGGCGATACCTTTCTGACTGAAATATTATACAAGTGTGTTCTTAAGGGGTCACATCTGGAGGCCTACAATGTCTATATGCCCATTATTAGTAATATTAATTTGATCATCTGGTCCAGTGTGGTCTGGCTTCTCCAGTATGTAGTTAATATTTTTCCCTTTGCAACCAGTAAGCTGTTTGTGGAGAGACACTTTGAGATCATGCACATATCCAGATCCTTATCACACTTCACCCCTAGATTGCATATATATTGATAATTTTTCCCTGAAGCAATCTTTACTCTGAAAGTTGAAAAATTGTGACTTTTTTCCCTAATTCTGTCACTTTATTTTAACAGCATTCTAAGAAATAGCCCTCCCTTCACTCCTATATATGTATGTGTTTTTTTTACTAATAGTTTGGACTCATGGATTCTTATTTTGTAGTGTTATTACCCATTATAGAACATTTATTTTGCTGTTCAAATTGTCCTAGATTTGGTGAGTGGGAGCATTTCCTTCCTTTCTGTCACACGTTATTTTAGATTTATACTTTCCTTTCCCAATTCTAGAATCAGCAATTTCTCTCAGGAGCCCTGGTTCATTTTCAGTGGGAAATGGTATTTTGAAACCAAGATCTGGGTGTTGGATGTACTCATTCCCTTTGGACTGTTACTGCTTCCTGGCCTTTTAAAAGAACTTAACTGAGAAGAATGTATAAATATTTAGAAATCATAATTTCATATTGATATTTCTGATTTCATTCCAGTACCACAGAGTTCTTTCTTTTCTTCCCCTCCTGATTCTAAATTTGTATTTCCCATCTACCTCAGTGAGAACCCTGGCTCTTGACATTGTTAATGGGTGTTTTTTGGTTTGGGTTTTTTGGTTTGTTTGTTTTGCTTGATCCTATAACTTTCAGAATTTGTATGCCCATACTACTGCAGGAAACAAACCTAGAATTAAGAATTCAGAATGAGATTCCCTTATTTTAAGGGTATATAGTTGGAAACTCTTCAAAAGCTATTTGGGTTAGGGATTTTTGTTTTTTTGTGTGATTTTTTTTTAACCCTTCTCTAAGGTAATATTATTTATTTGAAATATAGTTGGATTCATTTGTGTTTAAATTCAGTTCCTTCCCTTCATTTTTATTTAATTTATGTTTTTGAATGCTTCCAAAATTAACATGCTTTGAAAAGTCAGATGTATCAGAAGTGTCACTCCATTCTCTGTCACTCCATTCATTTTCAGCATCCTTTGTAGGTATCCCATTCCATTGTTTTCTCATTTATCCTCGCTCAGATCTATATAAATTTTCACATCTTTCTTTTTGACACAAAAAGTAGTATGCTATATTTACTTTTTTGCACTTCATATTTTAAATTTAATGTATCTTAGAAATCAGTAGTATCGGTTTGAAGAGTGCTTTATCCTTTTTAACAGCTCAGTTGTACTCCATTGTGCATATATACTCCACTTTTTTGGCAGTCAGTTTCCTGGATTTGTTTTTGGACTTGTATTTATTTTCATCGATTAATTTATCATAGCAGTAATATCTGATTATCTTAATTCACTGAAGAATTGAGTCTTGATGTATGGTACAGTAAGCATCCTGTTTTCTTTTTTGAGATTGTCTTGATGATTTCTGGTCCTTTGCATTTTCATGTAGATTTTAAATCAACTTGTAATTTTTCCCAAGAAAAGGTAAGATTTTTGTGTCTGCTTTGAGTCTATAGGGTGCTTTGGTAAAAATTGATTTCTTGATAATACTTGTATCTTCCAATACATGAACATAGTAGATCTTTCCATTTATTTAGGCCTTCTTAAATTTCTCTTATAGTTTTCAATGTAGAGGTCTTACACAGCATTCCCTAAATATTTGATGCTACTGTAAATTGTATTGCTTTTTAAAATAATTTTTATTTTGGAAAAATTTCAAAGTTGTAAGAATAGTATAATCAGCTAATGTGTATAATTCATGTAGGTTTTACCTATTAATATTTTGCCACATTTGCTTTATCACTTTCTGCACTTGATTTTGCAGAACCATTTAAGATTAAATTGCAGACATCATGACCCCTTTCCTCTAAATAATTAAGTAATGCCTAAAAATGAGAACATTTTCTTACCTAACCATGGTTGCTGTTCTTTCAGCATATTGAACTAAGAAATACATAATTTCGTATTTTTAAAAATTTGGGCTCATACTTAATCTATAATTTAAACCTAATACCACAGGGTTGTTGTTTACCTTCCTCTGTTCTGTATTTATATACCCCTTCTTTCTCATTGAGAATTCTTACCCAAAACATCAATATACTTGCTCATATTGAAATATTTAAAACCAATTTTGCATTCCTGGAATAAGTCCAGTGGTTATGATAAATTATCCTGTATACATTGCTGGATTAGGTTTACATTAAAGATTTTTATCGCTGTGTTCATTTGAGATAATTATCTATAATTTTCCTTTAAGTCTTTGTTGGGGTTTTTAAAAGGATGATGGTTTCATAAAATTAGTGGGGAAATAAATAAATAAATAAATGTTCCCCACTTTTCTGTTTTCTGAAAAAATTTGGTAAGAGTGCTATTATTATCTTTTTTTCTGTAAATGTGTAATAGAATTTACTATTGAACCATTCTGGCCTACAGTTGTCTCAAGATATTTAAAATTATGAATTCAATGTTCTTCATAGACATAGGGCAATTCAGATTTTCCTTTTTTTTTTTTTTTTAAGATTTTGTTTATTCATGAGAGACACAGAGACAGAGGGAAAAGGAGGAGCCCTGTGGGGAGCCTGAGGTGGGACTTGATACCAGGACCCTGGGATTAAGCCCTGAGCCAAAGGCAGATGCTCAACCAGGCATCCCAGATTTTCTACTTCTTTTAATTATGTCTAAAGGAATTTATTCATTTTATTTAAGTTGGATTTATTGAAATGGGTTCATAATTATCTTATGGCTTTAATGCTTATAGGATTTAACATGATAATCCCATCTTTCACTTCTTCCTAATAATGGTAATTTATGTTTTTACCTTGATCCATCTAGATAGAGTTTTATCAGTTTTATTGATCTCAGAGAATCTTTTTCATTGATTTTTTCCCCTCTGTTGTCCATTCTTATTTTCATTGTTTTGTTTTTGTTTTTATTTGCTCCTATCTTTCCACTTATTTTGGGTTAATATATTAATTTTTTCTAGCATCTTAAGTTGAAACTTTTTTTTTTTTACTTTCTAATATAACCATTTAAAACTACTCATTTTCCTCTAGGTACTAAGCAGTTTCTTTGAGTACATTTCACAGATTTTATTATGTTTTCGTTATCATTTAGTTAAAATGTTTTTTAATTTCCCATGTGAATTTTGATCTGTGGATTAATTACAAGTGTGTTTACTTCTCATCTATTTGATATTTTCCCAAATATCTTATTACTTCCATTATGGGCAGAGAATATTCAATCCTTTTAGATTTAAACTTGTTTTTAATCATTTAGCACATAGTCTTCATAAATGTTCCATTTGTACATGAAAAAATGTGTATTCTGTTGGATATAGCGTTCTATAGGTGTCAATGTAGTTAAGTTGTTTGATAGTATTGTTTGGTTTTATATATCACTACAAATGTTCTGTATACTTATTTTATCAATTATTGAGAGTAATTGTGGCTTTGTCTATCTTCTCAGTTATGTCAGTTATTATTTCATGTATTTTGAAGCACTTATTAGGTATATACATTTAGGATGGCTATGTATAAACAATTTGACTGGGATCCCTGGGTGGCGCAGCGGTTTGGCGCCTGCCTTTGGCCCAGGGCGCGATCCTGGAGACCCAGGATCGAATCCCACGTCGGGCTCCCAGTGCATGGAGCCTGCTTCTCCCTCTGCCTGTGTCTCTGCCTCTCTCTCTGTGACTATCATAAATAAATAAAAATAAAAAAAAAATTAAAAAAAAAAAAAACAATTTGACTTACCATTATGAAATGTACCTTTTTACATATAATGTTCCTTTTTTTGAATTCTACGTCTAATATTAACATAGTCTTTATAATACTATAAAGTAATATTAATATGTTAACTTTCTTAGCAGAAGTACTTGCTAGTATATTTTTTCCCATCTTTTTACTTTTATTTTATTTTATTTTATTTTATTATTTTATTTTATTTTTTTCATCTTTTTACTTTTAACTCATCTGTGTCTTTATATTTAAAATGTCTGGTAGGTTGTATTTTCTATTCTATTTGGTACTCCCTGAACATCGTGGTTCTGTGTTTTTAGGTTTTTCATTAGTTTTAGAACATTTTAGACATTGTCTTGTCAAGTATTTCCTTATACACTGTCATTTAAAACTATTTTTCCCTTCATCTTTTTCAATAACTTTAGATAATTGAAATTGTATAGAATACCTAATCATTGTAGCATATTTGATTTCTTATGTCATGCATTTTTTTCTAATAAAAGCAGTATGTTTATTATAGAAACTTCTGGAAAAAGTTACAAAAAAAGTAAAAATTACCTAGAATGTTCTAACCACAGATAGAAATTTTAGCATACATTTATTTTACATAGTTGTAATCCTATTAAATACATAATTTTTTCACTGTGGTAAAAAAACATAACATTAAATTTACCAAATTAACCATTTTAAGAATACAGTACAGTAGTGTTAACTATATAAATATTTTTGTGTAACATATCTCTTAGAACTTTTTCATCTTGCAAAAGTGAAACACTATATTCTTTGAATAACAAATCCCCCTCTCCCTCCCTCAGGGACCTGGAAACCAGCATTGTAATTGCTATTTCCAAGAGTTTGACTGCTTTAGATACTTTATGTGAATGGAATCATGCAGTATTTGTACTTCTATGACTATCTCATTTCACTTAGCAAATGCCCTAAAGGTTCATCCATGTTGTTGCATGGAATAATTTCCTTTTCTAGGGCTAAAAGATATTCCATTATATGTATACACTACATTTTTTTAATCAGTTCATCTGTTAATGGACATTTAGGTAACTTTCACTTCTTGGCTATTGTGAATAATGGCTGCAGTGAACATGAGTGTGCCTTTTATTTCTTCTAGGATTCTTATAGTTATCGTAGACTGTTTAATATTGTTCCTTAGATCTTAGATGCATGCTTCTAGTTTTTTCCACGCTTTGTGTGTGTGTGTTTCAGTTTGGGTAATTTCTGTTGACCTGTTATCAAATTCCCTGATTCCTTCCTCTTTTATGTCTACTGATGAGACCGTAATAAACATAATTTTGTTTCTTTACTTCCTTTTTCATTTCTTTTTTAAAATTTGTTTTATGTTTTTATTTAAGAGAGAGAGTGAGTGAAAGGGGAGAGAGCACAAGCTAGGGGAGGGGCAGAGGGAAAGGGAGGAGCAGACTCCCTATGAGCCGGGAGCCCAAGGCAGGACTCGATGGATGCCAGGACCCTGGATTCATGACCTAAGCTGAAGGTAGTTGCTTAACTGAGCCACCCTGGTGTCCCTTTTTCATTTCTTTTTTTTTTTTTTTTTAAGATTTTATTTATTCATGAGACAGAGAGAGGCAGAGACTCAGGCAGAGGGAGAAGCAGGCTCCATGCAGGGAGCCCGATGTAGGACTCGATCCCAGGACTCCAGGATCGCGCCCTGGGCCCAAGGCAGGTGCTAAACCGCTGAGCCACCCAGGGATCCCCCCTTTTTCATTTCTAACATTCCATTTGACTCTTGAAATTTCTCTGTTTAAATGCCTCATTTTTGCATGCATGTTGTTTACATTTTCTGTTACAATCTTTAACATGTTAATATGTTAATTGTGGTTATTTTAAGTTCTTTTGATGATTCTGATATTTGTATCATCTCTGAAGCTGTTCTGTATGTTGCATCTTCTCTTTTGGCAGTATTTTTTCCTTTTTCATATGTCTTTAATTTTGTATTAAATTTGGACATCACATGTGAGACTGAAGGCAAATAATATTTATGATTGAAATGCATATGCCTCTTCTGCTAGGCAGATAGCATTGGTGATTGAACTAAGGTGGAATTTTGTTATTACAGTCACTTTCTGTTATGAATTGAATATTTGAATGTGTTGCCCCAAATTCCTGTGCTGATACAACAACCTTCAATATGATTGTATTTGGAAAGGGTCTTTATGGAGGTAATTAAGATTAATGAGGACTTAAGGGTGGGCCTGATCCAAAAGGATAAGTGTCCTTACAAAAAGAGATCTGAGAGAACATGTTTTCTCTTTCATTGTTTCCACCATATGAGGACAGAATGAGAAGGCAACTATCTACAAGCCAGGAAGACAACTCACACCAGGAGCTGAATAGGCTGTCATCTTGATCTGTGACTTCTAGCCTCTAGAACTGTGAGAAAATTAATTTTTGTTTTTTAAGCCACTTGGTCTGTGGTATTTTGTTATGGAAGCTGGAGCTGACAACACCTTCACAGCACCACAGGCTTGAAATTTTTCTGTTGTAATCTTTTGTTTAGGGTGGGGTTGATTTGCCAGAGGATTTTTCTCAGCATTCCTGTTTAGTGCTCTGCTTTAGGTCTTCCTTGTGCACTCATGCTTCAGAGATAGTTTTTTTCCATGTTCATGCCACTTCTCCAAATGTAGATTACTGTTGCTTATTACTTGGTGATTACTAGCCTGATGTAAGGGTGTAAGGGGTGTTCCTTGTCTTGGTCCAGCTTCAATATTAGGAAGGCCCTATGACCCTGATTCTTGGGATGGGGTTTTTAGGTTTCTGTATCTTAGGTAAAAGTGGAAGTCTAGAAATTTTTTTCTGACCTATTCTCTTTTCTCCTTATGATACTCCCACTACATGTTTGTTAGAATGCTTGATATTATCCTACAGGTTCCTAGTGCTCTATTCCATTTTAATTTTTAGATACTTTTTCTTTCTTTGCATTTGGATATTTTGAATCATCCTTAAAGTTCTTTGTTCCTTTCTCTGAAACAGTATTGTAATCCATCAATTAAAATTGTTTCAGATACTCTGTATCATGTCAGCTTCAGAGTTTTTTTTTGTTGTTGTTGTTGTTGTTCTTTTAGACTGCTTCTCTCCTGAAATACCTCATCTTTTCAGTGTTTATATCTATTTTTGCCTATAATTTCTTTAGCACATATAAGATTGTTGTTTCAACATACTTGTTGATTAATTATAATTATTTGGTTATCTGTGTGTCAGCTTTTCTTGACTATATTTTCTCTTGGTTATGTGTCATATTTTCCTGATTTTTTATATGTCTCATAATTTTTTTAAATTAGATTTTGGATATTTTATTTGAATAGGGAGTGAAGTGTACTATTTGTTTTGTTTCCTCTATGTAGAATATAAGCCCTTTCTTATGTTTAGGGTGATGGTCTAATAAGTCATATTCCTCTTGGAATTTAGTTGAGCTGGTGCTGAGCTCCAGTCTTATATTAACTTAGTCTGTTATTTTATTTATTGATTGATAGTTTACAAACTGTGATACTTTATTGGTGGTAAAACTTTAAAAAAATGTTATCTTAAATTCCAATATAGTTAACATACAGTGTTATATTAGTTTCAGATGTACAATATAGTGATTCAGCAATTCCATACATTGCCCAGTCAGTGCTTATCATGACAAGTCCATTGCTTAATCCTATCACCTATTTTACTCATCTCCTCCACCCACCTCCCCTCTGGTAACCATGAATGTGTTCTCTGTAGTTAAGAGTCTATTTCTTAGTTTCTCTCTTTTTTCCTTTCCTTTTTCTTTCTTTTTTTTTTTTTTGTTTCTTAAATTCCATATGAGTGAAATCATTTCTCTGACTTATTTCACTTAGCATTATAATCTCTAGTCCCATCCATGTTGTTGGAAATGTCAAGATTTCATTCTTTTTTGTGGCTGAGTAATATTCCTGTGTGTGTGTTTGTGTGTGTGTGTGTATGATATCCATTCATCTATCAGTGGACACTTGGGTTGCTTCCATAATTTGACTATTGTAAATAATGCTGCAGTAAATGCAGTATGTGTATCTTTCCAAATTAGTGTTTTTGTAATTCCACTAGTGGAATTACTGGATCATATGGTAATTCTATTTTTAACTTTTTGAGGAACCTGCATTCTGTTTTCCATAGTGGTTGAACCAGTGTTCATTCCCACCAACAGTGCACAAGTCTTCCTTTTTCTCCACATCCTCACCAACACTGTTATTTCTTGTATTATTGATATTAGCCATTCTGACAGGTGTGAGGTGATATCTCATTGTGGTTTTGATTCATTTTCCTGATGATTAGTAGTGTTAAGCATCTTCATATGTCTGCTGGCCATCTGGATGTCTTCTTTGGAGAAATGTCTGCTCATATCTTATGCCTGTTTTAAATTGGATTATTTGGGGTTTTTTGGGTGTGAGTTGTGTAAGTTCTTTATATTTGGGGTACTAATCCTTTATTGACTATATCATTTGCAAATATTTTCTCCCATTCATTGGCTTGTCTTTTAGTTTTGTTGTTTACTTTTTTTTTTTTTAAGATTTTATTAACTTATTCACAAGAGACAGAGAGACAGAGACACAGGCAGTAGGAGCCTGATATGGGACTCCATCCTGGACCCCAAGACCATGCCCTGAGCCAAAGGCAGACGCTCAACCACCGAGCTAACCAGGCATCCCTGTTTGTTGTTTCCTTCACTGGAATACTTTTTATTTTGATAAAGTCCCAATAGTTTATTTCTACTTTTGTTTCCCTTGCCTCAAGAGACATATCTAGATAGAAGTTGCTAGGGTTGATGTCAGAGAAATTACTACCTGTGCCCTGTTCTAGGATTTTAATGGTTTCAGGTCCTCCAAATAGGTCTTTAATACATTTTGAGTTTATTTTTGTGAATGGTGTAAGAAAGTGGTCCAGTTTCATTCTTTTGCATGTTGCTGTCCAGTTATCACAACACCATTTGTTGAAGAGACTGTCTTTCCTATTGTATATTCTTTCTTCCTTTGTTGACCTCCCAATTGAATCATGGGCTTGGTTTATTCCTGGGTGTTCTATTCTGTTCTATTGATCTGTGTCTATTATTGTGCCAATACCATACTGTTTTGATGACAGCTTTGTACTATACCTTAAAATCTGGGGTTGTCATACCTCCAGGTTTGTTATTCTTTTCCAGGATTGCTTTGGCTATTCAAGGTCTCTTGTGGTTCTATGCAAATTGTAGAATTCTCTGTCCTAACTCTGTAAAAATGCTGTTGGTATTTTAATAGAAATTGCATTAAATCTGTAGATTGCTTTGAGTAGTGTGGACATTTTAACCAGTTAATGTTGCTGACTCACCCTTTCAAGTTGCTTTCTTTTTTTACCTTGCCAATTTTTCAGCTAGGAGGGGTTTGGCTGTTATTTAAGATACTGTTGATTTGCTTTTGGATCCTGGAATTCACTTTATCCAGAGAATACCTGGGATTACTATCTTCTCCATAGCTACTTTCTTTTAAAACTTGGAGTGTGAAATGTTACAGAGTGAGTAGTGTGTTGGAGAATTGCTGGGACAAGCAGACTGTTTTTGTGTTAGAGGACTGTTGTCTTTAAACCATCTTGCTCTACCACAAGGTTGCCTATAGTGTAGCTGATATCTGCTTGCCTGTAAAATATATTTGTCCAATGGTAGGTTCACCTGTATCTAGAGTAGGTCCCTGGATCAAGGTAGGGAAGGTGCATAGTTCTCTCCTCATGTATGAATGCTTCATTTTCCCTCCTGTGGGATTCAGTTCATCAAGGCTTCGTTGCATCTACCACTCCTCATTAGCCCATAGAAAATGTCTGTTACCATAGGAATCAAGGCCTTTCTTGTTCAGCATCCCGATCTTCAAGAACAGAATTTCTCTTCAGTAATTTTTAGTTATATTAGATTTCTCCTTAAATTTCCCAAAATCTTTTGGCTGCTTATCAACCAGTCTTTTGGCTGAATATTTACCTTCTTTCTATTCTATATTTAGGTCTTAAGTAATCTTGATTACTGTACTTCTTGAGATTTCTGCTGCTATTGATTAAATTCTGAATTTTTTGTCATGATTAAAAATTATTGATACTTGCCAAAAGAAACAGAAACTAAGGTGACATATTTTATCAAAATAAATATATTTATTTGTACCCTATTGTATTCTAACACATGATTTTTTGAAATCTCAGTACTTAAAAATTTAAGATTTTAGCATATAAATTTGGTAATAAGTCTGAACAGTATAGGGACAGTGCCAGTGTTAGTATCTGATTTCAGCCCCCACTTTTCCTAGTGGCTATGTGCTCTCATACTATCAGTACATAGTGCATCTGAATCAGGAAAAATTTTTAGTTGTTTTCTTATGATAAATGAGAGAACCTTATAAAAAAGCTACAGAATAGGAAATTCATATAGTACCACCTTTAACATTTTTTTTTTTCTGTTTACAGGAATGGAATCAATTTAAACTATTGCTTTTAACTTCTTGTCTAACTATAACCTCTCCCAGAAAGACCATTTCTATAAAAATTTAGAAATATGTTCTATTTAGTAGAAAGTCTGAGAGGGCTCTAAGGAGTGTAGTAGTTGGAGACAACAAAATCACACTATTCAGAATTTGTGTTCTGGTTCTTTGCATATACCAAGTGCTGAAATGTATTGGTTAAATGTTAAAATTTCTGAAACATGGAAACCCCTTAATTTTTATGAAAGTGGTTTATCTGTAACTTTAGGAACACATCTATCCTGTGATGCAAGGTACACTATTATCAAAGCATTTAAAAAAAATCTGATTTTTGTTCTGTAGGTATCCTGCAACATCCTGATGGCACAGTTTTGAAACAGTTACAGCCACCTCCAAGGGGTCCAAGAGAGCTGGAATTCTATAATATGGTAAGTAAGGTAAGATTTGTTTCATTGTAGTCAAAGAGTTTTTCATAGTTTTCTGATGACTTGGTAAGAAATATATTTGACTTATGTTCTGCTGTATTGTGTATGTGACTGAAATAAAAAAAGCTTTATGAAATACAATGCTTATCTTTACTGATACAGTCTAATATTTTCCACTATACTTCATTTTTAAAATTTTATTTATTTATTTTAGAGGGCGAGAACATGCACACAGGAGCGGGGGGAGGAAGAGGGGCAGACGATCTCATGATCCTGAGATCACAACCTGAGCCAAAATCAAGAGTCAGCTGCCCAACTGACTGAGCCACCTAGGCGTCCATACTCCATTTCATTTTGTAAAGATTCTTATTCTGATCTGCTAAATTGCTTAACTGAGAGACTACTTGTATTTATCAGAAATGCTGAGTTTAAATAAGTGTTTTTATTTTTATTACAGGTTTTTTTAGAACCTTAAATGTGCTGATGTATGCCATGAATTTCCAAAGTTGGGGAGGAGGAAAGGGCATACTAAACCTTTAATTAACTCTATGACTAGGAATACTTTTTTATTACATTTAAAGTGTTTTCAACCATCACCTTTGTCTAGTTACAAAACATTTTCATCATACAAAAGGAAACCCTGTACCTGTTAAACCATCCCTGGCAACCACTGATTTTCTTTCTATGGACTTACCTATTTAGGATATTTCATGTAAATGGAATATACAGTATGTGTCTAGCTTTTGTTTAGCATGGTGTATTTTTTTAAAGATTTAGTTATTTATTCTAGAGAGAGAGAGCATGAGTAGGAGAGGCAGAGGGAGAGAGAATCTCAAGCAGATTCCATGCTGAGTATGGAGTCCAACTTGTGGCTCAGTGTCATGACCCTGAGATCATGCCCTGAGCTGAAACAAGAGTTGGTCACTTAACCAATGGTACCACCCAGGTGCCCCTAGCATGTTTTTAAAGTTTGTCTACATTATAGTCTGCATCAATATTTTGTCACTTTTTATGGCTGAGTAATGTTCCATTTTACTTTCATGCCACATTTTGTTTAGCTTTTAACTGCTACATACAACCTCTTTTTTGAAGAATGTATTTTATATTCACTCTATAAAAGTCCTGTATATACTTTGTTCAATTTATTTTTAGTACTTCATTTTTTGTTTCTATTATAATTTTTTGAATTGTTTCCCAATGATTGCTAATATACAGGAATGAAATAGATATTTGTATTTCTTTTATCTAGTAATCTGGTTGGTCTCTTAATTCTAATTGTTTACTGTGTAGACAGTAAAGCTGTTGTGATTGGAAGGGGTTTTTTTGTTGTTGTTGCTGTTCCTTTTGAATCCATATAGTTCTGTCAAGTATTTCCAGTTCAGTGCTGAATAGAAACAGTGATGGTGGGGGCATCTTCCTCTCATTTAATAGAAGTGCTTCTAATATTTCTCCTTGTAAGTATAGCTTTCTCTCTTAAGTTTCTGATAGATACTTCTTCCCAGGTTGAGGAAATTGCCTTCTGTGTGAGTCAAGATTCTGTCAAGAAACAAATGGTGTACTCTGTCAGTTTAATAAAGGGACTGTTTACAAAGGTGTGGTCAGAGTTTAAGGCCACCTTCAAGAGTGAATGCTATACCATCCCTGGGCCTGAAAGGGCAAAGAAAGGGAGAAGTTACTAGAGCCCAAGGAAGGTAACTTTATGAGAAAGTATGAACAGAGAAGGAGGGAATTAGAAAAGTAAATAACCTGACCTCAACACTTTTCCTACCTTCCACTGTCTGATACTATTAAGAGACAATGAATGGCAGGAGGGCAAGGGACACCCACTGATGCAGTTGATTGAAGTTAGCTTCTTGGAAAAAAGGGGAAGATACATAGCATCTGTTCTGTTTTTACTTCAAGAAACAATTTAAGACATGAATGACTATTGAATATTTTTCAGCTACCTTTTCTGTATCTGATGAAATGATTTTATGAGTTTCCTCTTTTAATCTTAACATAAATGCCATAATAGATTTCTAATCTATCATTACCTTTCATGTTTGGAGTAAAGCCTACTTGTAGATGTCCTTTTAATTTTTTTAATAATATGCCTTGCTGGATTTTGCTTGCTAGTGTTTTATTTAATATTTTTTCCAGCTATTCTCAAAAATGAGATTGAACTATTGTTTTCTTCACATATTTTCCTTGTCTGGTTTTGATATCAAGTTTCTTTTAACTCATAAAAGGAATCAAGGGGCATTTCTTTTTCTATTTTATGGAAGAATTTTTATCAGATAAGGATTTTGTTCCTTAAGGGCTTGCTTGATGGAACTTAAATGTAAATCATCAGTGTAGCCAGTTGTCTGTCTTTCTTTTTTGCTTTCTTTTTTTATATCCTTTTTTTGGTCATTCCTTCTTTCCTGGGAAAGGATTTTTTGTTAAGATTTATGTATTATGAATGAATGAATGAATGAATGAATGAATTGAATGTGAGCAGGAAGAGGGGCAGAGGGAGAGAATATAGAAGCAGACTCCTGTGCATAGAGCCGGACACAGGACTCCATCTCACGAGCCATGAGATCAGGACCTGAGCTGAATCCAAGAGCCAGATGCTAAACTGACTGAGCTACTCAGGCACCCCTGGGAAAGGATATATTTTTAGGCACTGATCTTGACTTTTTGTTAATGTAATAGTAAAATATAATTGGATTAGATATGATTCCTTTTTTACTGCTGATATTGTTTGGTTTTTTGCTACTTTTAACTTTTTCTTAATCAGTGTGACCTGTAGCATTTTTAGAGTGTAGTGGTAGGGGAAGGAAGATGATGCCTGGGTTTTTACTGTTTAATATTTTCATTTACTCTCTCTGTTTCAGTATAGTAACTGTCTTCATCTATGCGGAGTCCATAAATTTAGAGATCCTTTGGTTCAACTCTTCAAGGCAGACCTTTATGAAACCCAAACATCACTGCTCCATTTAATGCTTTTGATTTCCTTTTCATTTTAGACTCTTGAGTTTCCTTGGGAGCTCAGCTATGCGTTTAAGAAAATATTTGTTATATTTTATCCTTCTCTCTGGGGAGAAAGTTTTTTTTATCACCTCTCCCTTCAAAATATTTAAGAAGAGAAAGTTTACTTCTATACTCTTTTTAGTGTTTTTACAAATACTTTTTTTTTACAAATATATCGTGGACTTCTTTTAAGTACATAGAGATATACTTGGTTCCTCCATCCTGTTGTTATGTCATCATGAACACTGCCCTTCCTGATTTTATGCTAGGAACAAAGGTATGATAAGGTGTACTCTTCTCTTAATTACCTTGGCCTAGAAGTGACTCATATCACTTCTCACATTTCAATAGGGGAAGCTGGGAAATAGAGTGTATTACATGGGTATTTGGTGAGTCTCTGTCACACTTGAGTTTATTCTGTAGAATCCTGTTGTATGTATAATTACTTGACATGAATATGACTTGACAAATATAATTAGAATTGCAATACTAAGACTTCATGAGCATTTTACACCAGCGAACTTTAATGGTTTTGAATAATTAGATAGGCCATATTGTGAGAATTCATTGGATAACATGCTTTACAAGTTGTTTTTAAAACAAAAATATTTTCATTCCCTTTTCTTCTAGGAAAAAAACTAAGGATCTAGCTCCAGGATATCTGAACATTTCTAGTATTTTCTAGAATTATTATTGGTTATAAATCAAGGAATTACATGAGCAATAATTAGACTTACATTGAGTTAAAGTATAATTTTTTAAAGATAAAACTGTAACTCCCTTATAGATATAAAAAAAATGTTAAAGATTTTGTTAAACAAATTATATAATGAATGAACCAAGCAGATATTAAACTGGTGCAAAGAGAAGCTAAAGAAGCACAATTTTTTTTTAAAGATTTTATTTATTTATTCATGAGAAAGGCAGAGAATAGGCAGAGGGAGAAGCAGGCTTCCTGCGGGGAGCCCGATGTGGGACTTGATCCCAGGACTCCGGAATCGCTCCCTGAGCTGAAGGCAAACACTCAACCACTGAGCCACCTAGGCATCCCAAGAAGCATTTATAAGGAATGAAGGGAAGTTGAAATAAGTACATATGTGTGGACACTAAATTCCACCCTCCCATGACGGATGGGAGTGGAAGGAAGTGAATTAAAACCTCCTCTGGCCAGAACTTACATTTTTATGGACAAGAATTATTTTGCATTTGCTGAAAGTTTTATCTACAACTTACTTATTTGTAAAATAGTTCAAGGACATTGAAAGGCTAGAGTTAGATACCCCCCTCCCCAAAATGTGCTCTAAACAATACATACTTTTTTTTGTTGGAGACACACAGTAATATTTTTTTTCCTTCCAAATGTATTTCCAATTGAAATTCATACCAAATAAATTATGATTCAGCAGTATTGTTTTATTTGAGAAATGTGTAGAGGCAAATGTAAAGTATTATAGGACACTACCATAAAAATGTATTTCTCTTTGTTTCAGGTTTATGCTGCTGACTGTACTGATGGTATTCTTTTAGAGCTACGAAAATATTTGCCAAAATATTACGGCATCTGGTCGCCTCCCACTGCACCAAATGGTAATCATTTCTCAAAAATCCATCCTTTGCTATTAATTCATGAGAATGGCTTTTTAAAAGGCTTTATATAAAATTAAGCCTTGTATTATACAGACAGAATGTATGTGTTTTCCTTTCTAGTCTTTTTTTCTACTTCATTAAGGAAATCTTACTAATACTTTTGCTTTTCGTTTTTTCTTTCTTTTTTTTTTAAGAAGAGCATGGGAGAGAGCAAGCATGAGCGGGGGGAGGGGCAGAGAGAGAGGGAGAAGCATACTCTCTCTTGAGCAGGGACCTCGATGTAGGGCTTGATCCTAGGACCCTGGAATCATGACCTAAGCTGAAGATAGACGCTTAACCACCTGAGCCACAAAGGCACTTCTACTTTTGCTTTTCATACCCAGTTTCTTAAATGGTATGTAACATGACCAATGGGGCACCAGGGTGGCTCAGTCCGTTGAGGGTCCAACTCTTGTTATGGTCTTAGGTCATGATCTCAGGGTTGTGAGATCCAGCCCCCTGTTGGCTCTAAGGTCAGCAAGGAGTCTTCTTCTTTTCTTCTCTCCCTTCCTCCCCCTCTGCCCCTTCTCCCAACCCTCCGCTCATGTGTGCATGCTCTCTAAAATAAATCTTTAAAAAAAAAAATTAATGACCAGTTTGTTATAATTGAATAAAAAAATATGTACTTAATTCTGTGTTAATTTACAGATGATCTTTTTTCTTAATTTATTGGAAATAATTATTTTTTTCCTAATTATTATTTTTATTATTTTCCAAATAATTAGTATTTTCCTAATATTTCCATTTTGGGTAGGAAAATCAAGAAAAATATTTTGTTTGCATAACTTCCTCTGTATCTCATTCTATGCTTTATTTTTTTTTTTCATTTTTTTTCATTCTATGCTTTAAATTGCAATTTTTTAGGGGAGTCTGAGTGTCTCAGTTGGTTAAGCATCCAATTCTTCATTTCTACTCATGTCATGATCTCAGGGTTGTAAGATTGAGCCCTGCGTCGGACTCCATGCTGGACTTGGAGACTGCTTAAGATTCTTTCTCTCCCTCTCCCTCTGTCCCTTCCTCTTCCCTCTCTCTCTCTCTTTTTTTTTTTAAGATTTATTTATTTATTCATGATAGACATAGAGAGAGAGAGAGAGGCAGAGACACAGGAGGAGGGAGGAGCAGGCTCCATGCAGGGAGCCCGATGTGGGACTCGATCCCGGGACTCCAGGATCGCGCCCTGGGCCAAAGGCAGGCGCTAAACCGCTGAGCCACCCAGGGATCCCCCTCTTCCCTCTCTTAAAAAAAATTTCAATCTTTTAAAAAATAATGCTAAGTTTCATGGTTAGAGAACAAAATGATCTATGTAAGGGCATAGCATCTCTTAATGAAAACTTGAAGGAGTATTGCCTTTTTAAAGCCTTTGACAGAGCAGATACAATTAATTAAACAAGTAGCATGATTGCCTAATGATTGAAGAAGGTTTGTGAATGGGGGAAGAGTTTCAAACTTGACTGAGTTTAAGAATAACCTAGAGGCTTGTTAAAATGCAAGTTAATAGACTCAACTCCCAGTTTTTTGTTTATGTGGATCAATGTTGGAGTTTAGTGATATGCTGTTTAAAATAAAAGCTACAGGGATGCCCGAGTGGTTCAATGGTTGAGCATCTGCCTTCAGCTCAGGGTGTGATCCTCGGGTCCAGGGATCTAGTCTTGCATCAGGCTCCCTGTAGGGAGCCAGCTTCTTCTTCTGCCTATGTCTCTGCCTCTCTCTGTCTCTCATGAATAAATAAATGAACTCTTTTTTAAAAAGCTACACTTTTTTTTTATATAGTTAGTACTTGGACCACATTTTGAGAACAGGGAAAGAAGGGTCTCTAGCTTGGGCTTGTTCATCTGTTGTTGTCCTTCTATTCATTTACAAAGTGTGCCAAGTGGCATTTGTAGGGAATCATGATATCTCCCTGAGTATCCTCATTTAGGAAATAGTAAATCTATGATTCCCTGGGTATTTAGGATTCTTTTGTATTTTAGTAATACAAAAAAAAAAAAAAAGAGTGAGCTTAGCTTTTTTCTTCTCTCTTTTCTCTCTTCTCTCTTTTCTTTCTTTCTTTTTGTTTCCTTTCTTTCCTTCCTCTTTCCCTTCCTTCTTTCTTTTCTTTTTTCTTCTTTCTTTCTTTCTTTCTTTCTTTCTTTCTAGTCCTCCCCCCCAAATATATATATATATCTACTTGATTCAGATCAACACATTACTTAAATTATTTCACCAATCTTTATGATCACCTTTACTTATAGAGATTTCCATTGTAAGATATCTGGATTCCATCAAATTTCGCTTCTGGTTGCTGATTAATTTTGAGCAAATCATTACTTGTCAGTAGAGTGACATGGAAAGATTAACAAAGGTTGTTGAGGATGGTACTAGATTCGACATCTAGATGAAAGAAATACTGAGTTTAAAAACATTGTTAAGAAGGGGTAGAATAACTGAGGAAACAGCATCATTATTTTGAAAACTAGAGTATATAGAAAGAATTTGGGTGAGAGAAGAAATATTTTAATTAAAAATAACATTTTAGGGCAGCCCCTGTGGCTCAGTGGTTTAGCACCGACTTCAACCCAAGGTGTGATCCCAGAGACCTGGGATTGAGTCCCACGTCAGGCTCCCTGGAGCCTGCTTCTCCCTCTGCCTGTGTTGTGTCTCTGCCTCTCTCTCTCTCTCTCTCTGTTTAGTGAATAAATAAAATATTTTTTAAAAATAACATTTTATAGTTTGGAATTACTAGCGTATGATTTAAAAATCAAGGACTTGCTAGTAGTCAACAGCTTTTTCGTCTTTAGTACTGACTAGAAGGACATCGATGTCAAAATAGAAAGAGCAGTAACTTTGAGCTCAAAAGACTTGGTTTTTACCATGATTTTTTTCCAAATTTTTGAACTTGGTTAACTCATTAACCTTTTTGATTTCTACTTTTTCTTCTATAAATTGAAAGTAATACCACATAGAGTCGAAAAGATAGATGCATGTTATGTTATGTAAGAATGCTTTGAAAATTCTAATACTCTTATTTGACTATAAATGGAGAAATTGGTGCTATTGGGATGAGAAGGTGAAGTGAGAAAAATGAGAAAAGAGAGGAGAAAATGTAAATATAAGGGGGAGAAGGACAGGAATAAAAAAATATATTTGTACAGAGTGGCTCAGTAATGCCAACAATTGCCTCGGAATTTCTTGTTCCTTTTCAGTTTTTTAAAGCTCTGGAAGAAGTTGGACAAAAATTGTTGCACAATGCAGGTGTTTAGCTTTGATTTTACTAGAGAGTTTATGGGATCATTTTTCTGTTTTTATCCTTCTGATAACAAATGAAATAAATAGAAATATTTATATTATGAAACCAAATATTATATTGAATTTTAGTAGAACGTTATGGTTTACATTACTGTATTTTACATAGGAATAACTGGGCTTTTTTTTCTCCCCTTCTGGGCATCTTTTTTTAGGTGCTCAGAGTAGTTTTATAAAGCTTGAGATAGTTCTTACAATTCAAAGTAGTAAAATATAGAAAGTACTGCCAATTTGTTTAGCAAATTATTCTAACTTGAGAGAAGCATAAAGAATGTGCTGACCAATAAGATTTTTTCTTTTGATTTTTTTATGATAGCTTTATCAAGACATAATTTATGTACTGTAAAACTCACTCATTTAAAGTATACAATTCAAGGCGCCTGGGTGGCTCAATCAATTAAACATCTGCCTTCAGCTCAGGTCATGATCCCAGAAATGTCTGCTGTCAGCTCAAGTCATGATCCCAGCGTCCTGGGATTGAGTACTGCAGCAGCTCCTGCTGCTCCCTCTTCCTCTGCCTGCTATTCCCCCTGCTTGTGCTTTCTCTGTCAAGTAAATAAATAAAACCTTAAAAAAAAAAAAGGGAAAAAAAGAAAAAGAATTTATAGAGTATACAGTTCAGTAGTTCATAGTATATTCATAGAATTATACGAGCATCATCACCATTAGCTAATTTTAGAATGCTACTAAGGGATTTTTAAAAAATAAAATATTAGTAAATTATCTTTGAAGATTTTAAGCTAGTTGTATATATTAAATCTCATTTGTATCTGTATAAACATATGATGCCTAGTACATGTACCATCAAAAGCCTTTTACTGATAATTATTTAGAGAGAGAGGAAAGTATATCTTCAGGTAGATTTGAGCATATTGAGAGTTTTCAAATGTAATCTCTAGCCTGATTGATTGTTACATTTCTGGATCTAGCCACTAGTCAAATTTTAGGACGCATGGACTAAAATAAGCTGGCATACATGTCTATTCTCTCCTTCAAACTTAAGTCAAATTTGGAGGCTCAAAGAGGCCTATAATTCTTTCTACTTTTAGGTTATCTTGCTCTCAGAAATGACCGATAATTGCAGTAGAAAGCGGAAGCAAAACATTCTCTGTTTTTCCATATGGCTTCATAGTTGGGCAGGGGCTTCTCATCCGGGCTTCTCATCTGGCCTCTTCTCCTTGTTGAGAGGTTCAGAAATTGAGATGGAAATTAATACCTAGTAGACTTTCTAGAGATGATGAGGAAGAATTTGATACAACTTGAAACCCATGTTCTCATAATTTATACAATCAGAAATATTCAGTAAGGATATCTAAGTAAGTCTCCCTTCAACTTCCTAAATGCCCTCTCCCTTGTCCTTCTTTTAAAGGATCTAATTATCTTATCTTTACTGTTTAGTTATATGTAGGTCTTTCAGTTTTTCTACAGTATTTCAAATATTTCTGTTTTTTTCTCTTTTGATACTGAGAATTTTCTGCCTTTCTTAGAGTGTCAGGACTATATTCCAGCATAGAAAATTTGCTATAGGAATTTCTTATGCTTAACAATAATTTCTTATGCTTACATTATAAAACAATGTAAGTACTGTATTCATATTTTAGGTAATTATAATCAAATGTATTTAAACAGAAAATATATTTAAAATAGGAAAGCTTTCTTCAGCCATGGTAACTTTGGGTAATCTTATACTGTCATCAACAGCATGAAGTGTATAAATATTTTGAGCATGCTAACCATGTCATTGTTAAAATGACTTAGATATCTTCTTAGTAATCTGCTTATAACAGCATGTATTTAGAAATACACCACTGGTAGTTATTTCTGGTAGTTATTTTTGTGACTTTAACCTCAAAAAATTAATGATTTACAGAAATTATGTGTATACTTTTCATAAATTAATAGATAAATTATAGATTTATCTCTTACAGCCATAGACTCCTAAACTAAGTTATTTCCAGGAGTGTGACCTCTTGTAATGAGCTCCACGTATTTATGAAAAGTAGATGTCCTTATATTTATTATACAAATACCATTAGGCATTATGGAATATCTCCTTAGATCTGAGTTTCACAAATGCCAGTCCTTGGACTTCTGGCAAACTGGCCTTATCAGAATCTGTTGTCCTAAATAGAGCTTTACAGAATTTAAAAAAGTAAATCTAGTTATTATTCTAATTATTCTATCAATCTTTATGATTTATACACACACAAATAAATATACCCCTATATATGTAAAAATGTAAAAATCACCTCTTTTCATTCAAAATCATATCTTGCAAGTCCATCATATTAAATAATCATACCATAATTAAAAAAAAATCATACCATAATTACTCTTTTCCAAACATCATATTAAAGTAGTTTAATTATTTCCTTAACCTTGGTCAGAATGAACTTAAAACTGTCCCAGATAGAAAATTTATGTTATTCTTAGTCCATCAGATTTTTTGGATGAGTTTTATTTTTATTTTTAAGATTTTATTTATTTATTTGTGAGAAAAACAGAGGCAGAGGCAGAGAACGAAGCAGGTTCCCCACGGGGAGCCCGATGTAGAACTAGATCCCAGGACCTACCTGATCTAGATCATGACCTGAGCCAAAGGCAGATGCTCAACCACTGAGCCACCAAGGTGTCCATTGGATGAATTTAGAACATATTTTCTGTTTACTTGAAAATTAAAAAATACTGTTCCATTCTATACCCTGAGTGGCCTGGCTGAAAAAGTGTCCTTTGTTATCCAGTCTGTGGTATTGCCTTACATGCAAAGCCCTGTAGTAAAATGCCTTTGAGCATTTAAGTTACTGAATCTCAAGAATGACTTACTTTGAATTAAGCTCTGTGCTAGCAAAATAATTTGCTAATAGCATTTTTTCAGAGATAATTAGTATTCAGACTTATTTCTAGTGATGACAACCTGTAAAAATCAGTAAAAGTCTCAGTGCTCAGATCATGTCCCATTTTCAAGTATTTATTTCATTCAAAAGTACTTGTGACAAGCTGCGAGATATATGATGACATATTCTTAAAAACTCTGCATCTCTAAAGCAGGTTTTTTTTTTCTAAAGCAGGTTTTGATGTTTATTTTTACAACTTAGAGGGAACAATAAAAATCACAGTCTCAAAAAAAAAAATTACAGTCTCAAATTCTTAGTTTCACTTAAAAAAAAAATTAGGGCCAGGAACTAAAAGAAAAGACTAAGCCAACTCAGTATGTCTTAATTTAAGGGTTATTAACTTAAGGCTATAAATAATCTAGTAGTTATTTGGTAATTTGAGTCATATATCACATATCAAGAACCTGAAAGTAAAGAAAAACACATTTGGCTGGTTGAAATAAAACCCAAGATACTCAGGCCTGTTTACTGTTGAATGACTCAATTTATTATGTTAGTAAGGCCAAACCCAAAGTTCCACTGGGCAATAGGAATGAGAAGGGCAAACATTCATTCATTCAGCAAACATTTATTATATTCCTACTATATATGAGATTTGCATTTGTATTTTCCTCTTTCTCAAGAGGGGAAGGAGGAAATAGAGATTTTATGTTAAGATAATGCAATCTACTCTTGCTTCTGTCATCTCGTATTACAAAAAAGTTTATTATTTGTTTTGATCACTACCAAATTGTCAAGTAGAAAATAATAATGCTACACTGAGATAAAGATGCTATGATAGTTAGCTAGGTTCACTCACTTTCTGTGTACTCCCTTACGTAGCCTCACCTCAATAGGACTTTTGCAGTCTCTTGCGTTATGGAAATTAATGATATACTTGTGAATGCCAGTAATTTACTGTATTAGGTTTTAATTAGTCTTTTCTGATATTTGAACTATAAACCATGTTACTGAAATTTTTACACAGCTATAGGAAAAGGATGAGTCTGTTTACTTTCACTCAAGGTAGCTGGAGACAGGAGGAGAGAATCTGAAGAAGACCAGAAGTTCTTTGCTGCTTTCTTCCCCATCTTTTCACACTATCCTGTACTTATATTTTAAAGCACAAAAGCTCATTGACTAGGTTCCAGTTTCTTGGTTGGGGTATTCCCACTGTGCCCTTACCTTTCACTGTTAATAGTCCCCTGTCTGTCTCCAGACCTTTTGTTTTCTCTTGCTGAACATGTCTGTTTGTGAGTGTTTCTTTAAAATGTGTTATACTTTCTCTTGTGTGGGTGCTGGTTTCTTAGGCTATAGTTTTTTGTCATATTTGGGCTTGACTTCACCTAGTTCTATACAATCATGACTTTGCTCCCATCTTCCTTTGACTAAAGGATAAAACTTAACTTTTTATTTCTTATCCTTTCAGGGAAAAGATTTATGCCTCTTAAATCTGAAGGCTTAAAACTTTCTCAAGGCCTACCCAGGGTTGTTCTCACTTTTGGTTCCACACAGACTTCTTTATTGTAATTTAATAACTGCTACTCTTGGGACGCCTGGGTGGCTCAGTGGTTTAGCTCCTGTCTTCGGCCCAGGGCGTGATCCTGGAGACCCGGGATCGAGTCCCACATTGGGCTCCCTGTGTGGAGCCTGCTTCTTTCTCTCTCTGCCTGTGTCTCTGCCTCTCTCTCTGTATCTCTCATGAATAAATAAATAAAATCTTAAAAAAAAAAATAACTGCTACTCTTTGTGGGTCAGGATAAAGGCAAAGAGGGTAAGAGTCTTCCTTTTTCTCTGGTGGCCTCTTACAGAATTCACTGAAAACACATACCTTCTCTAACTTTGTTACTTTGGTAAGAAGCAGATAAAATCTTTTCTGTTTTTGAGAAAAAGTTTTTAGGAGACATGCTTCTCACATTCATAACAGAAAATTATGAGCTCATTCAGAACTTTGGGATGATTCTTTTATCAAGTAGAAAGAGGAAGAATTTCCTTCCTTCCTTCCCTTAGTGTACTTAAACCTTTATTTTCAAGCTAAGCTATAATTAGTTCAGCTACAGTATGTAATAAATGGGACTTTTATAGTCTTTTACTTGAATCTCCATTTGTAATAGATAATATCATGTATATTTTATATTATTACATATTATATAATATATATATATCTGTGGGAAGATGTATGAAGGATGCCAAAGTGGTTTACAGATGAACTTTTGATGAACACTTATATTCTAAAAAGCAAGATATTTATTTTTCTTTTGAGACTAGTAAAACTAGAATGTAAATTTGGCAGTGACCATAATTTAGATTGATTTACCTTTCTTAAGCTATATTTCTGTTGTGTACACTGTGGGAAGGATTTATTCCTATTACTAATTTAAAATGAAGAATTTTAAAAATTATTAAAATACTAAGAGATCTGCTGAGGTACAGATGACATAAAATATATTCAAAAGGGGGGAAAAAACATAAGGGGAATGCTTTCTGAAACAGCTTTTGAAATAATCTCATTTTAATGTCCGTAGAAACCTTAGATCTATTTCATACCTTTTGCTTATGATTGAATAGTATTTAATCACTTCTTGCAAGAGTATCTCTGTGATATTTATACTTGATATAAATTTGTTGGTCAGTCTTTTTTTTTTTTTCTTCAGATGGAGTAATAATAATTGTTTCTGGATTTTATTTTAACTTTTTTCTCAGTTTTTAAGATTTCCTTATTTTGTTTTCCCCCTGGCAGTTTTTTGAATAGTAATATGTTTGCCTATTACTAATTAGTTTTTCTTTAATAACAGATTTATACTTAAAACTGGAAGATGTGACCCATAAATTTAATAAGCCCTGTATTATGGATGTAAAGATAGGGCGAAAGAGTTACGATCCTTTTGCCTCATCTGAGAAGATTAAGCAACAGGTCAGCAAGTACCCATTAATGGAAGAGATTGGGTTCTTGGTGCTTGGCATGAGGGTAAGAGTGATTATTGGTAACA
The DNA here is from genome assembly GCF_003254725.2 of Canis lupus dingo. Lineage (NCBI taxonomy): Eukaryota > Metazoa > Chordata > Mammalia > Carnivora > Canidae > Canis > Canis lupus. The sequence continues at coordinate 10,719,712 of NC_064246.1, read as the reverse complement.
TTTCTCTTTACTTGTTCTTCCCTTGAAAAATGTAGATGTTGTTATAATACTTATATATTAGAAGATAATATATTTTGGATTTGGGTTGTCCATATCTCCCCAATGCAGGCAGAGATTTTAATCTCTTTTGTTCACTAATATATGGTCAGTGTATGGAATGACTCTGATTCATCGTATGTAATTAATAAGTGAATGAATGGCTGAACCACTGGACTATGACTCTGGTAATTTTATTTTAAAGGAGCTTAAATTTACATGCAAAATAATGTGATAAGTAATGTGATATTATTTATGATTTTTCCACAGAAAGGTACTAAGTTTTTATATTCCTTTTTTTCTATATTTTTAAAATAGAAAAGGGAAATTAAAAATTAGGTTACAGCTTCAGACTATATTTTAAAAGTTGTCTTATTTGCTCATAATTCTGTAGGTTGACAGTCCGAGTAGGGCTCAGGTACACAATTTGCTGATCTCACTTAGGGTCCATGAGGGTCCACTTAGGGTCCTCATTTGATGACTCAGCTAGGGCTTAGATGGTCTGAAATGACCTCGGTCTCACGTCTGGGAGATGGTACTGTTGGCTGAGCCTTTTTCCCTGTGATCCCTCATGTTCCAGAAGGCTAGCTGGAGCTTCATCATATTCCATGAAGCCAAGCATGAGAGCTACAGGAAAGCTTAGGAAGTCATTTGCTGTCACGTCTATGGAATTATATAGGAAAGAGTAAATCACAGGGCCAACCCATATGATAGGGAAAAGAAACAGATTCCCCTTCTGATGGTTGGAATAGAGAAGTCACAATGCAAATGGCAGTGTGCACAAGGATGGGAGGGATTGTTGAGGCCATCTTTGCAAATAGTATGCCACATTTAAGTAATGTAGATAAAATCCTCTAAATAAATCATATGCCTTCTAGGTGTGTGGAGATAAAATTTGTACATATGATAAATGATTGATTACCTATATGAGCATAATGGGTAGTTTTGAAATTCATTGTGTAAGATATATAGGTTTTCATTTTTATTTTTAAATAGAGTTTATAGGAAGTATTATATATAGATGAATTGTTAATGTGATGGTAACAACAGCACAGTTGAATTTGGTATTCTGATTATAAATAAAACCAAAGAAATATTATACAGTTATTTCATTTTAGAAAACTATAATTAAATGTGGATATATGGTAAAGAAAAAAGAAAAAAAGGGTAATGGAATAATGTTAAAACAAACAGAGAATAAACATCCCACAGGAATCTAACTGGGCAACTATTTAAACCTTCACTGTTGTCAAATCTCTCACCCTCCCACTTTCCTTCTCACTTTTAGCAGGTGACTTTGCCTTCTGCTTCAGAAAAAAATAAAAACTATCAGACTGGATTTCCTTTAATTTTCTGTTAACAGATGTACATACCTAACCTTCAAGTACTTTCATTCCCTCTTTATTTCTTCCTCCTGTTGAAGAATATTTCATCCTCTTGTCTAAGCATAACCCTTCCCTATGTCCTCTGGATCTTGGTCCCTCCCACCTCTTTAGGAACCTAGTGCTATTGATTCTCTCTTGTTTTTCTTATATCTTCAACTTCTGTTTCTCTCTCCTAACTCTAACTTTGTTTTAAATGTATTCAAATTGCTCAACTTTTTCAGTAATGAAACATCAAAACCTGCCTTTACTGTGCTCTGCCCTCCAGTGGTGGATTCAACTTGCTTCCCAGAATTGAACCAGTTATTTCCATTGCCTTTGCACTCAGTATTCTTTTATATTTTTAATGATTTTACTTATTTATTTCTTTGAGAGAAAGCACATGCACATGCCATGTGCAAGTGGGGAAGGGCAGAGGGAGAAAGAGAATCTCAAGCTGACTCCATGCTGAGATGGAGCCTGATGGGGGGCTTGATCCCATGACCCGGAGGTCATGACCTGAGCCAAAATCAAGTCAGCCCCTTAACCTACTGAGCCACCCAGGCACCCCTCCACTCAACATTCTTAAAGTTACTCCAGTTTAGCTTCTATTCTATCATCCCTCCAGATTTGCTCTCACTAAGGTCCCTAAAAACCTTGACAATCTCCATTGTTACTAGATCCAAATGACAGTTTTCATTATTCACTTTACTTTGAAAACAACTTTCAGTTTTAAGTCTTTCTTGAAACTTTCCTCTTGGGGTTCATGACACCCTCTCCTGCAAAGACACTTTGCAGTCTTCTTTACCAGTTCATTTCTTTGTTTATTCTTTAAATGTTGTATTCTGCTCAGTTCCATCTTAGTCCCTCTTTTTCTTTCTATTTCTTTTTGTTTTTAATTGATTCATTTTCATTTACAACAGTAACACCCAAATGTATACCTTCTGCCTCTGGTTTTTCTTTGCTCTCCTAGTCTGTATAGCTAGATCTTTACCTGGATAATGTCAAGACATCTAGAACAAATACATAAAAAACTGTTACATCCCTGTTGCAAACTAACATCCACAACAATAGTAACATTTCTATTATTCCTTACCCCAATAAATAGCACCACCATACATACAGTTTTACAAAGGAGAAAACTTGTACTATCACATCTCAGAATCATCCATCAGTCCTATTGATCTTAATTCCCATAATCCCTTTCCAGTCTCTAGTCTCTTAACTGATCTTTCAAGTTCAGTTTTGCTCTCTTCCAATCTGTTGATCAAACATTGCAAAAGTATATCTAATTATGACATTCCCCTATTTAAAAACTCTTCAGTGGGTTTCTGTTACCTTTTGGGTACATACATATACAGGATAAATAAGACCTTGTGTCATTTGGTGTTCTTGGGATGTGGTTTCACCAAACAAGGAGAAGTTGTTCTGTTTGTATTTTTTTAAATAACAGCTTTATTTAGATATAATTTATATATCCTTCAATTCACTCATTTAAATATAAGATTCACAGGTTTTAGTATACTTGCAGAGTTGCACAACCATCACTACATTCAACATCAGAATATTTTCTTCACCCTCAAAAGAAATGTCATACCTATTAGCAGTCACCTTTTTCTTCCGGTCTTTCACCTCACCCTGATCTACTTTCTGTCCCTATAGATTTGCCTCTTCTGGAAATTTCATATAAATGGAATCATATAGTACAATAGGTGGTCTTTTGTGCCTGGATTCTTTCAGTTAATGTTTTCAAAAGTTCATCCATGTTGTTGCATATGTCAGTATTGTATTCCTTTTTATTGCTAAATAGTATTTCATTCTCCATATATACCACATTTTCTTTATCCATTCATTTATTTTTATTTTTTATTTAAATTCAATTAGCCAACATATTTACATCATTAGTTTCAGATGTAATTTTCAATAATTCGTCAGTTGTGTATAACACACAGTGCTCATCCCATCATGTGCCCTCCTTAATGCTCATCATCCAGCTATCCCATCCCCCAACCCACCTCCCCTTCAGCAACCCTCAGTTTGTTTCCCAGAGTTAAGAGTCTCTCATGGTTTGTCTCCCTCTCTGATTTTTTCTTTTTTCTTTTTTCTTTTTTTTTTAAATTTTTATTTATTTATGATAGTCACACAGAGAGAGAGAGAGAGAGAGGCAGAGACACAGGCAGAGGGAGAAGCAGGCTCCATGCACCGGGAGCCCGACGTGGGATTCAATCCCGGGTCTCCAGGATCGCGCCCTGGGCCAAAGGCAGGTGCTAAACCGTGCACCACCCAGGGATCCCCCTCTCTGATTTTTTCTATTCAGTTTTCCCTCCCTTCCTTTATGGTCCTCTGCACTATTTCTTATGTTCTGCATACGAGAGAAACCATGTGATAATTGTCTTTCTCTGACTTAATTCAATAAGTGTAACACCCCTCCAGTTCCATCCATGTAAATGGTAGGTATTCATCCTTTCCGATGCTGAGTAGTATTCCATTGTGTATATATACCATATCTTCTTGTCCATTCATATGTCGAAGAACATCTCAGCTCCTTCCACAGTTTGGCTCTTGTGGACATTGCTGCTATGAACATTGGGGTGCAAGTGCCCATTCGTTTCACTATGTCCGTTATCTTTGGGGTAAATACCCTGTAGTGCTAGGTCAATTGCTAGGCCATAAAGTAGCTCTATTTTTAACTTCTTAAGGAACCTTCATACTGTTTTCCAGAGTAGTTGTACCAGCTGGCATTCCCAACAACCGTGCAAAAGGGTTCTCCTTTTTCTACATCCTCGCCAACATTTGTTATTTCTTGCTCTGTTAATTTTAGCCATTATCACCGGTGCAAAGTGGTATCTCATTGTGGTTTTGATTTCAGATTTCCCTGATGGCAAGTAATGTAGAGCATTTTCATATGTCTGTTGGCCGTTTATGTTTCTTCTTTGGAGAAATGTCTGTTCATATCTTCCCATTTCTTGAGGGGATTGTTTTTTGGGTGTTGAATTTGATAAATTCTTTAAAATCTTGGATACTGGCCCTTTCTCTGGTACGTCATTTGCAAATACCTTCTCCCATTCTGTAGGTTGCCTTTTAGTTTTGTTCACTATTTTCTTTGTTGTGCGGAAGCTTTTTATCTCAATAAAATCCCAATAGCTCATTTTTGCTTTTGTTTTGCTTGCCTTTAGAGACATGTCTTGCAAGAAGTTCCTGTGGCTGAGGTCAAAAGGTTTCTGCCTGTGTTCTCCTCTATGACTTTGATGGATTCCTATCTCACATTTAGGTCTTTCATCCATTTTGAGTTTATCTTTGTGTATGGTGTAAGAGAATGGTCCAGTTTTCATTCTTCTGCATATGGCTGTCCAGTTTTCCCAATGGCATTTATTTAAGAGACTTTTTTTTCCATTGGATATTCTTTCCTACTTGTAAAAGATTAGTTGAACATAGAGTTGAGAGTCCATTTCTGGGTTCTCTATTCTGTTCCACTGATCTATGATCTATGTGTCTATTTTTGTGCCAGTACCATGCTATCTTCATGATCACAGCTTTGTAATATAGTTTGAAGTAAGACATTGTAATGCCACTAGCTTTGGTTTTCTTTTTCAACATTACTCTGGCTATTTGGGGTCTTTTCTGGTTCCATACAAATTTTAGGATTGTTTGTCCCAGCTCCTTGAAAAGTGTTGATGGTATTTGATAGGGATTGCATTGAATGTGTAGATTTCTCTGGGTAGGAAAGACATTTTTAACAATATTTATTCTTTCAATTCATGAGCATGAGGTGTTTCTCCATCTCTTTGTGTCTTCAGTTTCTTTCATAAATGTTCTTAGTGTTTAGAATACAGACCCTTTACCTCTGGTTAGGTTTATTACTAGGTATCTTAGGAGTTTTGGTACAGTTGTAAATGGGATCAATTCCTTAATTCTCTTTCTTCAATCTCATTTTTAGTGTATAGAAATGCAACTGATTTCTGTGCATTGATTTGTATCCTGCCGTGATGCCAAATTGCATGTGAGTTCTATCCATTTTGGAGTGGAGTCTTTTGAGTTTTCCACATACAGTATGATGTCATCTGCAAAGAGTGAGAATTTGACTCCTTTGCCAATTCGAATGCCTTCTATTTCTTGTTGTTGTCTGATTGTTGAAGCCAGGACTTCATGGTGGATAATCGTTTAAATGTACTGTTGTATCCTATTGGCTAGTATCTTGGTGAGAATTCTGGCATCTGTGTTCATCAGGGATATTGATCTGTACTTCTTTTTGTTGGGATTATTGTGTGGTTTTGGGATTAAGGTAATGCTGGCCCCATACAACGAGTCCCATTTCTATTTTTTGAAATAGCTTCATGAGAATAGGTATTAGTTCTTCTTTAAATGTTTGGTAGAATTCCCCTGGGAAGCCATCTGGCCCTGGACTTTTGTTTCTTGGAAGGTTTTTGGAACTGCTTGGAACTGCTTCAGTTCCCTTTCTAGTTATGAATCTATTTAGGTTTTCTGTTTTTTCCCATTTCAGTTTTGGTAATTTATAGGTTTCTAGGAATCCATCTATTTCTTCTAGAGTGCCTAATTTGGTGGCATATAGTTGCTCATAATATGTTCTTAAAATCATTTGTATTTCCTTAGTATTGGTTGTGATCTCTCCTCTTTCATTTGTGATTTTTTTCGAGTCTTTTTTCTTCTTGATAAGTTTGGCTAGGGGTTTACTTATTTTTTTAATTCTGTCAAAGAACCAGCTCCTAGCTTCGTTGATCTGTTCTACTGTTTTTCTGGTTTCTGTTTCATTGAGTTCTGCTCTATTCTTTATTATTTCTCTTCTGCTTGGTGTAGGCTTAATTTGTTCTTTCTCCAGCTTCTTTAGGTGTAAGGTTAGCTTGTACATTTGAGATTTTTCTGATTTTTTGAGAGAGACTTGTATTAAAATGTACTTCCTTCTTAGGACTGCCTTTGCTATATCTCAAAGGTTTTGAACCTTTGTGCTTTCCTTTTCATTAGTTTGCATAAATTTTTAAAATTCTTCTTTAATTTCCTGGTTGACCTCTTCCTTGTTTAGTAGAATGCTCTTTAACCTCTAGGTTTGAGTTCCTTCCATATTTCCTCTTATGATTGAATTCAAGTTTCAGAGCATGGTGGTCTGAATATATGCAATGAATAATCCCAGCCTTTTGGTATCAGTTGAGACCTGATTTGTGAACAAGTATGTGATCTATTTTGGAGAAAGTTCTATGTGTAGTTGAGAAGAATGTGTATACTGTTGCATTAGGGTGGAATGTTCTGAATATATCCATATAGTCCATGGTGATAAATGGTTCTACACCCCCTTGCTTTCAATTTGGAGGTGTCTTTAGGTCTATAATGATTCTCTTGTAGATGGCATAGGGATGGGTCTTGCTTTTTTATCCATTCTGATACCCTCTGTCTTTTGATTGGATCATTCAGTCCATTTACATTCAGAGTACCTATTGAAAGATGTGAATTTAGTGCCATTGTATTACCTGTAATATCACTGTTTCTGTAGATTGTTTCTTTCTGGTCTATGTTATTTTTTGGCTCCCTCTTTGCTTACAGGATCCCCCTTAATATCTCTTGCAGGGCTAACTTAGTAGTCACATACTCTTTCAGTTTATGTCTGTCCTGGAAGCTGGAAGCTTTTTTTCTCCTTCCATTCTGAGTGACAATCTTGCTGGATAAAGTATTCTTGGCTGCATGCTTACCCAGTGTGTGTGTGTGTGTGTGTGTGTGTGTGTGTGTGTGTGTGTGTATGCTGCATATATCATGCCAGCCCTTTCTGGCCTGCCAGCTCTCTGTGGATAGGTCTGCTGTTGGTCTAATATGTCTCCTCTGTGTTAGGAATCTTTCGTCTTGAGCTGCTTTCAGGATTTTCTCATTATCACTGAAATTTGCCAGCTTCACTGTTACATGTTGGAGTATTGATTGGTTTTTGTTGATTTTGGGAGGGGTCCTCTCTATCTCTTGGATATGAATGCCTGTTTCCTTTCCCAGATTAAGGAAATTCTCAGTTATGATTTGCTCAAATATACTTTCCAGCCTTCTCTTTCTCTACTTCCCTCCCTCCCCCTCTCTCCACCCTCAGGCACTGCAATAATTCTGATGTCGGTTCTTTTCATGGCATCACTGATATCTCAAAGCCTCTCCTCATGAGCTGTTAGTTGTTGTTTTTTTTTTTTTTTTCTCTTTTCCACAGGTTCCTTCCTTTCTATCAACTTGTCTTCTATGTCATTTTTTCTCTCTTCTGCCTCATTTATCCTAGCCGTTAGAGTGTCCCATTTAGATTGCACCTCAGTTAGAGTATTTTTAATTTTGCCCTGATTAGATCTCATTTCTCCAGTAAGTGATTCTCTAGAGTCTTTTATGCTTTTTTCAAGCCCAGCTAGTAACTTTCTAATTGTTATCCTGAATTCCATCTCTGACATTTTACTTAAATCTGTATCAGGAGGAGGAGGGCAAGATGGCAGAGGAGTAGGTGCCTCAACTCACCTGGGCCCACCAACTTACCTAGATTACTTTCAAGTCATCCTGAAAACCTACGAATTCGACCTGAGATTTAAAGAGAGAACAGCTGGAATGCTACAGAGAGAAGAGTTTTCACTTTTAGCAAGGTAGGAAGGCAGGGGAAAAAAATTAAAAAGAATCAAGTGGGGGAGGGCCCACGTGTCGTGCCCGGCTAAGGCCGGCTGGCAAAAGCTTCCCAGGACAGGAAAGCCCAGTCCCAGAAAAGCAGGAACTTTAAAAAAAGCCGCACCAGATTCTTCCTGGATGGAAAGGCACTTAGCCGGGAAATCGAGCAGAATCGTAGGAGGGGCAGTGGAGCCTCCAGTCACTAATAGAGGAAGGGCACCCATGTGAAAGCGTGCCACAGACTGTGGGCCAATCTCAGTAAAGGGCTGGAGCACACCTGGCAGGGCCTTGGGGATAAACCAGTGGGTCAGGTGGGGGCTCCAGATGGAGGGGTCTGCACCCTGCTGCCTTTGGGAGCCCCGGCCCCAGAGCGTGATTCCAGCTGGACAGGTCCCAGATCCCAGGGTGCTGGGTGGACAAAGCTAGCGATCCAGCACTCCCCCCAGGACAGAAGGAGGCGGGGAGGGCACAGGACAGCGAGGACTTACCTGTGCAGATCAGCACACCCACGCCGCCCCGGGACCATCTAGGCCAGTGCAGACTCAGAGACTGCAGTAGTTACTGGGGTTGCTGACTCCAGGGCTGGAGATCTGGCAACCACCAGTGTTGTTGTTCCTCCTTGTGTCACCTTATGCCTGGGAGAGGCAGGGCCACCAAGGAACAGAGGATTCATGGGGTAATAAACAGCTCCCACTGAGCCTGGCACCCAGTGGGGGCGAGGCAGCTCCCCCAGGTACACATACCTGAGAGTCAGCACAGCAGGCCCCTCCCCCAGAAGACCAGCTGGAAGGACAGGGGAAGAGCACGTTCTTGACCAAGCAGCCCTGGAAAGCTCCAGAGGAAGTCGAGGGATTTACAGTATACAGAACCAGAGGGCACTCCCTTTTTTTTTCTTCCTTTTTCCAGTACAACTCGGTTTTATATGAGACTGTTAATTTCCATTTTTTTCTCTTTTCTGACATTAACTACAACATTTTACCACCTCTTCATTTTTAAGATTCTTCCTTTTTGACTTTCATATTTCTATAATTACAGGTCCTAGATATATTTTCCAATTCTAGGTTCCCTTCAAAATAATCAACTTAATTTTGAGAGATATACAAGATCTGTTTTTTCTGTTTTGTGTTGTTTTCTCTACCTCATTTTGTTCTACAAGGGCAGAAGTTAATACCTTCTAAAACATGATCAGCATGCACCCAGACCAAGTGGTGTACAGTGCTGTTTCATTCTGTGAGATTCCTCATTCCCATTCTGCCCCTCTCTTTTATCTCATTTATGTTTTGGTGGTCATTGTTAGGGCCCTCTACAAGTATTTCTGGTTTATATAAATTTGGGACTGAGCATTTTCTAACATACAGAACTTAATATACTCAGAAACAATAGGATCACCCTCTAGAACCCTTCTGATAGACTACATTCTCCCTCCACTACAAATTCATCACCACCAGCATCTCCCAGCAACCCCCTTTGGTTTCTTCTCCTTGTTTTTTCTTTTTTCTTTTCTTTCTTTTTTTTCTCTCTTCTTCTTTAGGATTCCTGGCCTTTTATTTTTTACCACTTTGTTTCAAAATTTGTTTTTCACTTTAATGGTCCTTTTATTTTGTTCTGATCTTTGTTTTCAATTTCTGGTCTCTGACCTCAGCAGAATTATCTAGGGTGAAATTTACTTAGGTCGTGGTTGATATTCTTGACACAGGCCACTCATACAGCCACTCTGCACTGAGCAAAATGACTAGAAAGAAAAATTCACCACAGAAGAAAGAATCAGAAACAGTACTCTGCCACAGAGGTACAGAATTTGATTTACAATTCGATGTCAGAAAGCCAATTCAGAAGCACAATTATAAAGCTACTGGTGGCTCTGGAAAAAGCATAAAGGATTCAAGAGACTTCGCGACTGCAGAAGTTAGATCTAATCAGGCTGAAATTAAAAATCAGTTAAATGAGATGCAATCCAAACTAGGATTAGTCCTAGTTTGGTCCTAACGACGAGGGTTAATGAGGTAGAAGAGAGTGAGTGACATAGAAGACTAGTTGATGACAAGGAAGGAAGCTGAGGAGAAAAGAGAAAAACAAAAGATCATGAGGAAAGGTTAAGGGAAATAAATGACAGCCTCAGAAGGAAAAATCTATATATAATTGGAGTTCCAGAGGGTGCCAAGAGGTACAGTGGCCAGAAAGCATATTTGAACATAATCATAGCTGAGAACTTCCCTAATTTAGTCAGGGAAACAGGCATTCAGATACAAGAGATAGAGAGGTCCCCCCCTAAAATCAATAAAAACCGTTCAACACCTCGACATTTAATAGTGAAACTTGCAAATTCCAAAGATAAAGAGAAAATCCTTGAAGCAGCAAGAGACAAAAGATCTCTAACTTATATGGGGAGAAATATTAGATTAACAGCAGACCTCTGCACAGAGACCTGGCAGGCCAGAAAAGGGCTGGCACGATATATTCAGGGTCCTAAATGAGAAGAACATGCGGCCAAGAATACTTTATCCAGCAGGCTCTCATTCAGAGTAGGAGGAGAGAGAAAGAGCTTCCAAGATAGACAGAAACTGAAAGAATATGTGACCACCAAACCAGCCCAAAGAAATAATCCACAACAACAGGGACTATTATGATGACACTAAATTCATATCTTTCAATAGTAACTCTGAACATGAATGGGCTAAACGATCCCATCAAAAGATGCAGGGTATTGGACTGGATAAAAAAGCAAGACCAATCTATTTGCTGTCTACAGGAGACTCATTTGAGACCTAAGGATACCTCCAGCCCGAAAATGAAAGGTTGGAGAACCATTTACCATTCAAATGGTCCTCAAAAGAAAGCAGGGGTAGAATCCTCATATCAGATAAATTAAAGTTTATCCTAAAGACTATAGTAAGAGGTGAAGAGCGACACTATATCATACTTAAAGGATCTATCCAACAAGAGGACCTAACAATCATGAATATTTATGCCCCTAATATGGGAGCTGCCAAGTATATCAATCAATTAATAACCAAAGTAAAGACAAACTTAGATAATAATACACTAATACTGGGAGACTTCAACACGGTGCTTTCTGCAAATGACAGATCCTCTAAGCACAACATCTCCAAAGAAACAAGAGCTTTAAATGATACACTGGACCAGGTGGATTTCACAGATATATACAGATCTTTACATCCGAATGCACTGAATGCACATTCTTCTCCAGTGCACACGGAACTTTCTCTAGAATAGACCACATACTGGGTCACAAATCAGTTCTCAATTGATACCAAAAGATTGGGATTGTTCCCTGCATATTTTCAGACCATAATGCTTTGAAACTTGAACTCAATCACAAGAAGAAATTTGGAAGAAACTCAAATGCGTGGAGGTTAAAGATCATCCTGCTAAAAGATGAAAGGGTCAACCAGGAAATTAGAGAAGAATTAAAAAGTTTCATGGAGACTAATGAGAATGAAGATACAACCATTCGAAATCTTTGGGATACAGTGAAAGCAGTCCTGAGAGGAAAATACATCGCAATACAAGCATCCCTCAAAAAATTGGAAAAAACTCAAATACACAAGCTAACCTCGCACCTAAAGGAACTGAAGAAAGAACAAATAAAACCTACACCCAACAAAAGAAGAGAGTTAATAAATATTCAAGCAGAACTCAATGAAATAGAGACCAGAAGAACTGTAGAACAGATCAACAAAACCAGGAGTTGGTTTTTTTAAATAGTTAATAAGATAGATAAACCATTAGTCAGCCTTATTAAAAACAAGAGAAAAGACTCAAATTAATAAAATCACAAATGAAAAAGGAGAGATCACAACCAATACCAAGGAAATACAAACAATTTTAAAAACATATTATGAGCAGCTATACGCCAATAAATTAGGCAATCTAGAAGAAATGGACACATTTCTGGAAAACCACATATTACCAAAGCTGAAGCAGGAAGAAATAGAAAACCTGAATGGGCCAATAACCAGGGAGGAAATGAAGCAGTCATCAAAAGCCTCCCAAGACACAGAAGTCCAGGGCCCAATGGCTTCCCAGGGGAATTCTATCAAACGTTTAAGAAAGAAACAATACCTATTCTACTAAAGCTGTTCTGAAAGACAGAAAGGGACAGAATATTTCCAAACTCCATTTTATGAGGTCAGCATCACCTTAATTCCAAAACCAAACAAAGACCCCACCAAAAAAAGAGAAGTATAGACCAATATCCCTTATGAATACAGATGCAAAAATTCTCAACAAGATACTTGCCAGTAGGATTAAGAAGATTATTCACCATGACCAAGTGGGATTTATCCCTGGGATGCAAGGCTGGTTCAACACTCGTAAAACAATCAATGTGATAGATCATATCAACAAGAGAAAAAACAAGAACCATATGATCCTCTCAATAGATGCAGAGAAAGCATTTGACAAAATACAGCATCCATTCCTGATAAAAAATCTTCAGAGTGTAGGGATAGAGGGAACATTCCTCAGTATCTTAAAAGCCATCTATGTAAAGCCCACAGCAAATATCATTCTCAATGGGGAAACATTGGGAGCCTTTCCCCTAAGATCAGGAACATGACAGGGATGTCCACTCTCACCACTGCTATTCAACATAGTACTAGAAGTCCTAGCCTCAGCAATCAGGCAACAAAAAGAAATAAAAGCATTCAAATGGGCAAAGAAGAAGTCAAACTCTCCCTCTTTGCAGATGACATGATACTGTATATAGAAAACCCAAATACTCCATCCCAAGATTGCTAGAACTCATACAGCAATTCGGTAGCGTGGCAGGATACAAAATCAATGCCCTGAAATCATTGACATTTCTATACACTAACAAACTGAAGAAAGAGAAATTAAGGAATCATTCCCATTTACAATTGCACTCAAAAGCATAAGATATCTAGGAATAAACCTAACCAAAGAGGTAAAGGATCTATACCCTAAAAACTATAGAACACTTCTGAAAGAAATTAAGGAGGACACAAAGAGATGGAAAAATATTCCATGCTCATGGATTGGCAGAATTAATAGTGTGAAAATGTCAATGCTACCCAGGGAAATTTACACATTTAATGCAATCTCTATCAAAATACCATGTATTTTCTTCAGAGAGTTGGAACAAATTATCCTGTGATTTGTGTGGAATCAGAAAAGACCTGGAATAGCCAGGGGAATATTGAAAAAAAACAGAGCCTGGGGCATCACAATGCTGGATTTCAAGTTGTACTACAAAGCTGTGATCATCAAGACAGTATGGTACAGGCACAGAAGCAGACACATAGATATGGAACAGAATAGAGAACCTTGAAATGGGCGCTCAACTTAATGGTCAACTAATATTCGACAAAGCAGGAAAGACTATCCACTAGAAAAAGGACAGTCTCTTCAATTATTGGTGCTTGGAAAATTGAACAGCCATGTGTAGAAGAATGAAACTAGACCATTCTCTTATACCATACACAAAGATAAACTCAAAACACAGGCAACACCCTTTTTGAACTTGGCCACAGCAACTTCTTCCAAGATACATCTATGAAGGCAAGGGAAACAAAAGCAAAAATGAACCATTGGGACTTAAGATAAAAATCTTCTGCACAGCAAAAGAAACAGTCAACAAAACTAAAAAACACAGAATGGGAGAAGATATTTGCAAATGACATCTCAGATAAAGGGCTGGTATCCAAGATCTATAAAGAACTTATTAAACTCAACAGCAAAGAAACAATCCAATCATGAAATGGGCAAAAGATATGAACAGAAATTTCACCAAAGAAGACATACACATGGCCAACAAGCACATGAGAATATGCCCCGCATCACTTGCCATCTGGGAAATACAAATCAAAATCACAATGAGATACGACCTCACGCCAGTGAGAATGGTGAAAATTAACAAGACAGGAAACAACAAATGTTGGAGAGGATGTGGAGAAAGGGGAACCCTCTTGCACTGTTGGTGGGAATGTGAACTGGTGCAGCCACTCTGGAAAACTGTGTGGAGGTTCCTCAAAGAGTTAAAAATAGATCTGCCCTATGATCCAGCAATTGCACTGCTGGGGATTTACCCCAAAGATACAGATGCAGTGAAACGGCAGGACCTCTCACCCCAAAGTTTATAGCAGCAATGTCCACAATAGCCATACTGTGGAAGGAGCCTCGGTGTCCATCGAAAGATGAATGGATAAAGAAGATGTGGTCTATGTATAACAATGGAATATTACTCAGCCATTAGAAACGATAAATACCCACCATTTGCTTCGACGTGGATGGAACTAGAGGGTATTATACGGGGTGAAGTAAATCAATCGGAGAAAGACAAATATTGTATGGTCTCATTTATTTGGGGGATATTAAAATAGTGAAAGGAAATCAAGGGGAAAGGAGAGAAAATGAGTGGGAAATATTAGGATGACAACATGAAAGACTTCTAACTCTGGGAAATGAACAAGGGGTAGTGGAAAGGGAGGTGGGCAGGGGGATCGGGTGGCTGGGTGATGGGCACTGAGGGGGGCACTTGATGGGATGAACACTGGGTGTTATGCTATATGTTGGCAATCAAACTCCAATAAAAAATATACAAAAAAATCCATATCAATTAGATCTGCAGCAGATAGTATTACCTCTCGTTTTTTCTTTTGTTGTGATTTCCTCCTTCTTGTCATTTTGTCCAGAGAATTGTGGATGAACAAGTGAACAGATTAAAAAATATCAACCACAACCCAAGGAAAATACACACTAGACAAATCCAATGAGGTCAGAAAGCAAAACTGAAAAACAAAGAAAAAGCAAAAGAAAAAAGAGGGAGGAAAAGAGAATATAATCTCACAGGGTGGACAAAACACAGTGATCCACTTGTTCCTAAATGTGTATTGGTTTGTGTGCTTGAAGACAATATTTCCCAAAATTGGAAAGCAAAACCTATATATATACAAAAATAAAATTGAACAGAATGAAAGGAAGCCAAAAATGAAGTATCTATGAAGTGTAAGTATAAAAAAAGAAAGTTAAAAAAAGATTTAAAAAACAGTTTTTAAAATAAGAAACTATTTGAAAAGGAAAAAATGGAAAAAATTTTAATTGAGAGATAAACAAATCATGAGAAAAAAAGCTTCATTCCATATATTCATTCTATAACCGCTTTTCTCCTAGTGCTAGAGTTTTACAGTCTTGTGGCAATTGTAAATTTGCTGTGCACCTGTTCTTTCCAGTTGATCTTCTGGGGGAGGGGCCTGCTGCCTGGTTTCTCAGATGTCTTTGCCTGGTTGGAGTTGCACAACCCCTTGCCAGGAGGTGTGGCTCAGCGTAAGCTGATCCTGTGTGTTTTTGATTCCTGAAGGTTTTCCTTGCCTCTTTAGAGAATCCAAACAAAAATGGCTGCACCTTGATCTCCAGCCCGGCTCCTCAGCAAACCCTCAGGGACAAAAGGTCCTCATATTTAACTGGGGCGGCTGTATGTGCCCACACTGATCCTCCCCTGGGAAGTCAGAGTATCCCACCCCATGGCACTATGTAGGGTGCTGGCACTGAGGCCACCTGTCAGGATCCTGTGTTTACCCTCTCCCTTTGGGGAGGTGGAGGGTGCCTGCATTCCAGTCCTTTGCAGATTCCCGGGGTAGAGATAGTCCCCTGATCGTCCTGCTGGGCTTGAAGTCTATGGCTAACCCAAGTTGAGAGCCTCCCCTGGATTTGCTGATCCTAACCAGTATCACTGCTCCACTGCTTGGGAACTCCACCATCTCAGGAACCCCCGTTAATTCTGTGACTCTAGGGTCCTGAGACCACACTGTCCTTCACCACCACCACCCCGCCCCCCGAATTCTTCCAGTTTCACCACCAGAGCACCAGGGATGTCTCTCACTAAAGCAACTTTCTCAAGGTTTCAATTTTGCCTTCCTGGGCTATATACAGCTTAGAGAGGCTCTCCCCTCCATTTATTTTCCCCTATTTTCTCTCAGATTCTCTTCCCCACACCTCCTACCTTGCAAAAAGTGGTTGCTTTTTTACTTGTAAAGTTCCAGAGACTCTTTTCTTATATCCCAAGGTGAATTCATGGGTGCTCAGAATACTTTGATAGTTCTTTAAATAAATTGAAGGGGCTAGATTAAATGAGGTCTCCCACTCTTCTGCCATCTTGCTGAAAGTCCCTATCCATTCATTTATTGATAGACATTGGGTTTGTTTTCACTTTCTGGCTATTATTAATGCTTTTATGAACATGCATGCACAAGTTTTTACATGTGAATATGTTTTTATTTCCTTTGGGTAGATTTCTAAGTTTGAAATTGATGGGTCCTATGTTTTAAGTTTAGCCTTTTAAGAAACTGCTGTAGTGTTTTTCCAAAGTTCCTGCACCATTTTACATTCCTGCCAGTGATGTATGAGGGTTCTAATTTCTTCACATCCTTGTGCAGCCTTTGTTACTGCCTTTTTTTTTTTTTAAACCATAGCCATCCTAATGGATGTGAAGTAGTATCTCATTATGCTTTTGATTTACATTTTCCTAATGGCTAATGATGTTAAGCGTCTTTTCATGTGCTTATTGATCTTATTTGTATATCCTCTTTGGAGAAATGTTTTTTCCAATGCTTTGCCTATTTTTAAATTGGGTTGTCTTTTTACTAATGAGTTTTATACAAATCCCTAATCAGATATATGATTTGCAAATATTTTCTCCCATTCTTTTACTTTGTTGACAGTTCCTTTGAAGTTTTCATTTTGAAATCTAATTTATTTTTTTCATTTTCTTTTGTTACCTATGCCATTGGTGTTATAGCTAAGAAACATTGCCTACCCAAAGGAATGAAAATTTACTCCTATTTTTCTTCTAAAGATTGTATAGTTTTAGTTCTTACATTGGGCTATGTGATGCATTTTAAGTTTATTTTGAGGGTGTGGTTTGAGGAAGGCGACAAACTTAATTCTTTTGCATATGGATATCTAGTTGTCCCAGCACCATTTGTTGAAAAGGCCGTTCTTTCAAGACCTCATCAAATAGTCTTGACACCCTTGTTGAAAATAAGTGAACTATAAATGTGAGAATTTATTTCTGGATTTTCAATTCTGTGTTTTTGATTCATATTATGTCTTTATGCCAGTATCACATTTTAAAAAAATTTAACCTTTACTGAGGCATAATTGACCTATAAAATTATTAGATATTTAAAGTGTACATCATGGTGATTTAATATGCATAGACATTTAAAAGGATTCTGCCCAGCTAGTTAATTAACACATCAATTACCTCACATATTTATCTTTTACTTGTGTGAGAACATTTAAATTCTACTCTCTTAGCAAATCTCAGTTATACACTACAATGTTATTAACTATAGTCACCTTATTTTACATTAGATCCTCAGGACTTTATTCATCTTGTTGCTGAAAGTTTGTACCTTTTTACTCACTTTACCCTATTTCCCCACCTCCCAGCCCTTGGCAACCACTTTTTTACTCTGTTTCTATGAGTTTGATTTTTTTTTTTTTTTTTTTTTTGAGATTCCACACATAAGTGATGCCATGAAGTACTTGTCTTTCTTTGTCTGGCTTATTTTATGTAGCATAATGCCCTTAAGGTGCACCCTAGTTGTTTCAAATGGCAGGATTTTTTTCTTTCTCATGAATGAATAATAATTCCGTTGTATATATGTACACCATATCTTTATCCATTCATCTATTGGTGGCCATTTAGGTTGTTTCCATATTTTGGCTATAGTGAATAATGCTGCAGTGAATATGGAGACGCAGATATCTCTGCGATATTTTGTTTTTGTTTCCTTGAACATATACCCAGAAGTAGAGTTGCTGGATCATATGGTAGTTGTTTTTAATTTTTTGAGTAATCTCCATATTGTTTTGCATAGTAGCTCTACCCAATTTATATTTTCTTTTTTTTTTTTTTTTTTTTTTTTTTTTTTTAATTTATATTTTCTATTAAATTTTATGAGTACCTTATATATTTTGGATATTAACCCCTTATCAAATGTATGATTTGCAGTTTTTTTTTTTTTTAGAACCACAATGTCTATTAATGTAGCCTTGGAGTAAGCTTTAAAATCAGAAATCTTAACAGCTCTAACTTTATTCTTCTTTTATTCAAGATTGTTTTGGCTAATTTTGGATCATCTTTAAATTTACACATACATTTTAGAATTAAGTTGTAATTGTCAATTCCTGCCAAAAAATGCCAATTAGGATTTTAGTGGGGATCATACTGGATCAATTTGTGTTCCTGTTATTTTTGTTCTCGTAACTTCCTTTACATAGTAGTTAACATATTGTTTAATTATCTGAGAAAGGTTATGATTAAAGTATGAGATGATAAATGAAAATGAGGGACTCCTGGGGTTAAACATCTGCCTTCAGCTCAGGGTGTGATCCTGGAGTCTGGGGATCGAGTCCCACATCGGGTTCCCTGCATGGAACCTACTTCTCCCTCTGCCTGTGTCTCTGCCTCTCTTTCTATGTGTCTCCCATGAATAAATAAATAAAAATTTTTAAAAAATGAAAATGATGTGAATATAGATTTGCTTAGACAATTCTAGGATATTAAAATTGGAAGATAAACCTTGAATTTTAATAAGAGTAATGTTAGAGTTAAATTTCTCAAATAGTTTATTTCTTTGGAAGGTGGTAAATTTGACTTTTTTAGTCATAGTGGGTTTATAGACTAATAATAGAGTTAGATAATTTTAGAATTAATACTCTATAAAGTGTAAAAATTTCCCTCCAGGGAAGTCTGCCTTAAAACAAAAAATCCCTTGATGTCACTGACTAGACTGAAGTTTACCAAATATATCAAATATTTAAAATACATTTAAATATTTTTCTGTTCTGCTCAACCAGTAATAGAAGAAGTTGTGTAGGTAGAATAATTTGCCAATTTTCTGTGCTGATTTAGTATCTTTCTATTTATTTAAAAACATTTTTTTGAGAGAGAGGGTGAATGAGCCAGGGGGAGGGGCAAAGGAAGAGGGAGAGAATCTTAAGCAGGCTCCACACCCAGCCCAGAGCCTGACACAGGGCTCAGTCTCACAACCCTGAGATCATGACCTGAACTGAAATCAAGAGTTGGACACTTAACTGACTGAGCCATCCAGGCACCCCTAGGGTTTCTTTATTTTTAATAACTTTCAGTAATTATACTTTATTTATACATTGATCCCAAGATGGTGTAGATGATAAGACTCAAAAATGAAATCTTGCCATTTGCAACAACGTGGTTGGAACTAGCGTGTATTATACTAAATGAAATAAGTCAGAGAAAGACAAATACCATGTAATCTCACTTACGTGAAATTTAAGAAAGAAAACAGATGTATAGCAAGAGGGGGGAAAAGGAGAGAGGGAAGCAAGCCAGAAGAGACTCTTAATGATAGAGAACAAACTGAGGATTGATGGAGGGAAGTGGGTGGGGATGGGATAGATCGGTGATCGGTATTATAGAGGACACTTGATGTGGTGGGCACTGGGTATTGTAAGTGATAAATCACTGAATTCTACTCCAGAAACCAATATCTCATTGTCTGTTAGCTAAAATTGAAATTAAAAAAGAAAAAATCTTTAAAAAGAAAGATGAATTTTGAGGCACCGGGATGGCTCAGTTAGTGGAGCATACAAGTTTTGGCTTCAGGATGCTGGGTGTAGAGAGGACTTTAAATATGAAAAAGAAATCTTAAAAAAAAGACTCACCATTGATTTAATAACAAGGGTTATTGGAATATCTGTTACAAAAGAGGTTGAAATAGAGTAGTCCCTATAAAAGCAAGGGAATCAAGAGAGGAAGGTTATAGGGTGACTTTAGAAAAGATAGTACAGTTTTTCCCTGCTCTCTGAAAGTAGAGTGTTCCTATGAAAGATTTGATTAAACGCTATTTTCACTTTTTGCTTTTCTTTATAGAAGTGAAAATCCTCTTTTGATCTCTTTTGACTAGCAAAAACAGATATTAATGTAGTTCTTTTGTAAAAGTAAAGTGGCATAACACAAACTTTTGAAAAGCAGGGGATACCTGTCTTTTGAACTGGCAACAAGAGAAAGTTTCTAATAGGTAGAAAACTGAGAAGAAGACCATATTGTGAAACAGGAGTTTATGTAAGGTGACTGGAATATACTGTATGTAGGTAGGTGGGGTATATAGTATCTTAAAGTATCAGACTTGAGAGAAGTGAGTATATCAGTAACTTGCTTTAGGACTTACTGATTTTTGAGGTAGTGTCCTTATAGATTAACTATTGTATACATTCTTGTTTAATTTTCCAGTTTTGTATTGATTCTGAAAACAAGTCCTATGTAATTACAGGGATTTATTAGCCTAAAGTAATTAAAATATAGTTCATAGAAACTTACCTGAAATATCTTTAAAACATATAATTTAAGATTTTAAATGACTTAATTTTCAGATGTTCCAGTATATTTATGGCAACAGCTTTAAGTTTTGACAAAGAAATACTTTTTGGAGAGAAGTACCTTTTCTTAATCACTGATTACTAGTTACTTGTGGAAAAGATTCTTCTCTTTTGGTATTGATTGCATTGTCTAAAGATCAGACTCTGTATATCTTTTTAGGTGTTTTGCTAAAGATACTTGAATTTGTTTGCTCCTGACATTTTAAGTTCAATTCATATATTGAAATATGATCCAGGAAGGTTAGCACTTGCTTTTGCTTGTTTCTTGTTGTTTTGTTTTTCATTTTTGTTTGTGTTTCATTTTGTTTGTTTTTAAGTAGGCTCCATGTCTGATGTGGGGCTTGAACTCACAACCCTGAGATTAAAGGTCAGTCACATGCCGCACTGAGAGAGCCAGCCAGGCACCCCAACTTTTGCTTGTTCAAAAGTCTTGTTCTTAGTCTGTCCTACTCCTGTCCAATTCTCCTTTCCATTTAAAAAAAAAAAAAAAGAAAGAAAAGTAGATTTAAAAAAATTTTTTTGGCTACATATATAGATATTTTCAAAGTTGGGGTATATCTTCTGATTTACAAATATCTTTGCTGCTGACCAAGACTGGGTCATGAGAATGAGCCCCAGATCAGGCTCTGCGCTCAGTAGGGAGTTAGCTTGAGATTCTCTCCATCTGTACCTCCCTCCACTTGTGCACAGACTCTCTCTCTCAAAAATAAGTAAATGAATCTCTTAAAAATATATTAATATTTAAGAAGATACATTGTTGTATGCTTCAGATTCCAAAAGTATAGAAACATATACAGTGAGAAGTCACCTTACACATAGGATGCTATATATTTTCCCCGGTGTATCCTTCCAGAGATATTTTTAATATATACAAATACTGCATATATTGTGTTCTTTGATCATAAAACCTACTTTGAACATGATTTTGTGTCTTACTTTTTTCCTATTTAAATCATAAAGATGTCTCCACAGTTTTATATCCTGTTATTATATCATCATTTAACCCTTTTTACCCAATTTAACTACCTTTGATGAATCCTTTGATTGTTTTTGCAGTCTTTTGCTATTTTTATTTTTATTTATTTTTATTTTTTTAATTTTTATTTATTATTTATGATAGTCACACACAGAGAAAGAGAGAGAGAGAGAGAGGCAGAGACATAGGCAGAGGGAGAAGCAGGCTCCATGCACCGGGACCCTGACATGGGATTCGATCCCGGGTCTCCAGGATCGCGCCCTGGGCCAAAGGCAGGCGCTAAATCGCTGCGCCACCCAGGGATCCCACTATTTTTAAATAATATTACAAATTAGTAAACAGAGGCCTACCTCATTCCACCAGTATGCTAGCATATTTATGGGACAAGTTCCTAGGGGAATTGCTGGGCTTATATTCATTTATATTTTGGTAGATATTGGCAGTCTGCTTGATATATAGAGTGGTGGTTTTGAACCAGGGGCAGTTTTGCTCCAGGAAGACATTTGGCAAAGTCTGAGACATGATTTTTCATGGTTTGGGGCAGGGGCTGTGCTCCTGGTATGTTTGAGAGCTGATTGGGTTATGTGAACTGTTCAGATCCTTTGTTCATTTTCCCATAAGAGTAATCATGCCCTTTGTTCATTATATAAATTTTAAATACCTTTTCTCTGTGTCTTGTCTTTTGATTTCTGCATGGCAAAAACACTATGAACATTTTAAAAAACAATGTATATAAAGGGAGTTTCTGAGTTTTGGTAGGAAATATTTTCCCTAATATCAGTTATTCAAGGAGTCTTCCATCTTTGTGGGGACACTTTTATCATTTCATTTTGTGCATTTTGATATTTGATGTATTTGGAATTTATTCTGGTATAAAGTTTAAATACAACTTATTTTTTCCAGTTCACTACCTAATCACACTATGGCTATTTAATAAATAATCCATCTTTTTCTACTGATTTTAAGTACTATTATCACATACAAACTTCTCATGTATTTGATTCTAAAAATATGTTTTAATGAAATCAATATATCTTGGAGATATCTGCACTCCCAATGTTTATTGCAGCATTATTAACAATAGCCAAGATATGGAAACAACCTGTGTCACTTACAGATGAATGGATAAAGAAGATGTGGTGTGTACACACACACACACACACACACACAGACATACACACAATGGAATATTATTCAGCCACAAGAAAGAAGGAAATCCTGCTGTGCAACAGTGTGGATGAACCTGAAGGGTCCATACTAAGTGCAATAAGCCAGACAAAGAAAGACAAATGATGTGTGGTACCACTTATAAGTGAACTAAAGAAAAAAAGCTGATTTCATGGAAATAATAGAATGGTGGCTCCTAGAGGTTTAGAGGAGGGGAAAGTGGGGAGATGTAGGTTGGAGGGTACAAGATGAATAAGTTCTGAGGATCTTATATATAGCATGATGACTATAGTTAATAATATAGTACTGTATATTTGAAATTGGCTGAGAGTAGATCTTAAGCCTTCTCACCACACATGCACAAAAAATGAGTTAACTGTGAAGTGATGCATGTGTTAATTATCTTGATCTTAGTAATCATTATACAGTGTTATAGCAAATAATCATGTACACTAAAAATATATAATTATTTCTCATATATTTCAATCAAGTGGGAAAATATAAATAAAATATATTTTAGTATCTAGTAGGATGGCAAGGCTATTCCCTCAGTACTCTTATTTGGATTTTTCCTGCCTATTCTTATTTTTTAATATAAACTTCAGAATTTGCTTATATGGTTTAAAAAAGATGTTTTGTTATAATCACATTTTAGTTGTTGACTAAGTAGAATTGATCTCTTTTATGATGTTGAATTTCCTCTCTGAGAACATTAAGTGTGTGTGTGTATGTCTTAGGAATGTTTTAAAGATCTCTTTATGTAGACTTATACTTACTTAGTTTATCTCTATGTTTTATTTCTTTGTTGTTGCACTTGTAAATGGGGTCTGCCATTACATTTTCTAACTGGTTATTTGTATATATGAAAGCTTATTTCTGTATACCAGTTTGTACTCAAGTTCTTATTGTTTGATTAATTTTTCAGTTGATTTTCCAATATACAACCATTATCTACAAAGATTAATATTTTTATCTCCTTCTTTCCAAATTATTATACCCTTTCTCTTGTCAGTTTATATTTGCTAGAAATTCCAGAACAATATTAGATAGATGATAAAAAAAAATTGTGGTAGAATACTTTTTCTTAAAGCTTCTTATATTTTAGAACAGGTACTTCCTTATTTCCTTTTCTAAACTTGAGGCTAGCTGTTGGTGGATTGATAATGTTATAGATAATTCTTTCATATTGGAAATATTCATCACTTAAACTCCTTTTAAAGAGTTTTCATCAATAGAGGGTATACATTTTTTTAAATAATTTTATGTCAGTTTTTTTCAAGTGCATTAAGCATCCATGTGTTGGATCTGTTTTCTACTTTCATAATGTTTTTTTTTTAATTTTTTTTATTTATTTATGATAGTCACACAGAGAGAGAGGCAGAGACACAGGCAGAGGGAGAAGCAGGCTCCATGCACCGGGAGCCCGACGTGGGATTCGATCCCGGGTCTCCAGGATCGCGCCCTGGGCCAAAGGCAGGAGCCAAACCGCTGCACCACCCAGGGATCCCCATAATGTTTTTTTTTAAGATTTTATTTATTTTTTCATGAGAGACACAGAGGCAGAGACATAGGCTGAGGGAGAAGCAGGCTCCCCGCAGAGCCTGATGCGGGATTCAATCCCCACACTGGGATCATGCCCTGAGCCAAAGGCAGATGCTCAACTGCTGAGCCACCCAGGTGTCCCAAGTATATAAATTTTTAAATGCCTTTTCAGCATCCATTGATATGATACAATACAATATTTTTCTTCTTAAATCCATTAGAATGAAATATGTGTAGATCTTCCTGTCTTTTACTATCCTTGCATCGCTGTATAAATCTCATATAGCCGAGAACTATTCGTTTTTAATATTTAGTGCTTTTTCTCACAGGTTTATCATGTTCATTCTGATAGCTATGAGACACAAAACCAGCACTATGGAAGAAGTTTAACAAAAGAAACTCTAAAGGATGGTAAGGATTGAAAAACCATACTATTACTGCACAGTTTTCAAAATGATTCTAAAGTAATTTCAATCTTAATTCTTCTTTGTTATAGTGATTCAATCCATAAGTAAACTCTAAAAAACCCTTAAATTGATAAAACCGCATTAATCATAATCCCTGGTTTGTAATACACCAAAACCATGGATCCATGAATGCTTTCTTTTACATTTAGTTCATTTCTTATTTATTGTTATACATAAAAAAAAAAATAATGGACATCAGTGAACCAGTAATACAGTCCAAGTCCTAAACTAGAGTTGTCTTCAAATCCTAATATGTAAATCATAGTGTATTAAAACTGTATACTGTTACATAAGAGAACTTTAAAATGTGTATTATTGTATATAATGTATTTTTATTGAAATCTCCCATGTGTAGTTTAACTGTGTATTATAAGTTTCTACAACTACATAATAAATAAATGGCTTTAGAAGCAGTTTAAATAAAGCCTGTTAACATACATGCTTCTAAAATAACCAAGCTATTACAAAAACAATAATACCTTAATAGGTTTCTGGAAATATTATTCTATTAAACGCTTATTCTTAGCTTTGCCTAAGATGGGAAAGAGTTTATGTGTAGTGTAAATAGTTTGAAGAAAAATTTTTATTTTATATATAGAAAACAAACATACACTGTGTGATCTTAACAGTATTTGCCTTGGTTTGCTTAACCAACAGCAGGATAATATTCAATTGGCTCTTTATTAAAATATTTTGCAGGCTAATATGAATATATTTTTATAAGTAATTTCTGTCCCAGAGTGGAGGAACAAACTATTTAAGGGCAGAAATCAAATTATATATACCCATAAATTCTCAAATATAATAAAATAAGCATAAATAATCTTAAAAGATTATTAATAATCTGATAGGTTAAAACATCTAAAAATCTCAATTTTGAAGAACATATTCAACCTGGAGTAGTGTTGATCCCCAAAGAGAGCTTAACTTTTGTGAAGACTGATTTAATCAACTTTATTAAGAACAAAAGGATTTATTATAGTTCATTATTTGATATTTTGGCTGTTGGTAATTTTTTTAAGATTAATTAATTAATTAATTAATTTATGACAGACAGAGAGAGAGAGAGAGAGAGGCAGACACACAGGCAGAGGGAGAAGCAGGCTCCATGCCGGGAACCCGATGCGGGACTCGATCCCGGGACTCCAGGATCGCGCCCTGGGCCAAAGGCAGGTGCCAAACTGCCCAGCCACCCAGGGATCCCTGTTGATGCTATTACAAGTGCCTGTGATTTGACCCTAGGTTTAGATTAGCTCTTGAGTATGATTCTAACAAACAAATAACCTTATTAAAAAATCCCTCACACTAGCAAATGAAGCAAATCTTATCACGTTCCTCAAGAGAATATAGAGAACTAAACTACCAATCCTAGTGTAATAATTTTTTAAATCTAAGTAGTATATTTCACTTTACATATTTAACTTTACATAAGTGTCATTTTCTAGTAAGAGAGTCCTCCACACTAGAAATTAAGTTTGAGGTCCAAGTTTCTCTGACTAGAATTTTACCTGTTCAGTTAATTGCAAGGGGTGATGGGAAAAAGTTGAAGAATTCTATCTAAGATGAATTCACTTCCCAGGTGATAGCGAGTTCATAATTTCATTATAATCCAATATTTTCCTATTTATAGGAGTTTCCAGGTTTTTTCATAATGGATTCTGCTTAAGAAAAGATGCTGTTGCTGCCAGTATTCAGAAAGTTGAGAATATTCTGCAGTGGTTTGAAAATCAGAAGCAGCTTAACTTTTATGCAAGTTCATTACTGTTTGTTTATGAAGGTTCATCTCGGCCAACTACTACAAAATCAAATGACAGAACTTTGGTAGAAAAGTTTTTGTCCAAAGGGCAACTGTCAGGTGCAGATGTCCTGGAGTACAATAATAACTTTCATGTGTTAAATTCTACAGAGAATGGGAAAATAGATGCTTCAGTAGGCAAAAGCTTGTCCAAGATGTATGCTCGTCACAGAAAAATGTGTTCAAAAAAGCATCACAGTCAGACTTCATTGGAAGTTGAAAATATAGAGCAAGACAATGGGTGGAAAAGCATGTCACAGGAACATTTAAATGGAAATGTACTTTCCCAACTGGAAAAAGTTTTCTATCATCTTCCCACTGGTTGCCAAGAGATTTCAGAAGCAGAAGTGCGAATGATAGATTTTGCTCATGTGTTCCCTAGCAACACAATAGATGAGGGATATGTTTATGGGCTGAAGCATTTAATTACTGTGCTGCAAAGTATTTTAGACAATTGAATCCTTTGCTGCAGTCTTCTAAGGGATGGGGCAATCATAAGAGCAGCAGTCGATATCTCTGCACTTGTAAAGCTATGTAAAAAATTTGTATTGTGAGTCTACATTTTGTCTTTATACTTTTGGTAGAAGGGTTATCTTTTTTATAATCTTACTCAGGAAAACTAATTATTTGTTCATTAGAAAACTATGAAGAATAAAGAAACTTAGGAATGTTAAGCAGGGAATGTGGTGGTACATGGCTTAAACATCTGTTTGGCTCAAGCAAAATGCAAACCATTATTCAGTCATTAAGAGTTTATTTAGCTTTCTGTAGCCAATTTGTCATGAAATCTCTATCCACCCAACCTTGACAATGAGCCATATCTAAACTCATTAAATTATTTGAACACTTTAAAAAATCTAGAGAGCACAGGTTGATGTCCTTAGTGTTACTATGTATGAAGTTATTAAAACTGGAGAAAATTCTACTTCAGAACAGTTAAGTACTGTTTGTTTTATATTAAAAGTTCAGACCAGCATATCAAAAGGTGCTTCTTAATAAAGCAATTCAGAATCATTGTATTCCAAAAGCAGATTTTCTCTTTAATTTCCATTTATATGCCTATTTCAATATATTATACTTCACAAGAAAGATAATTCAACAACAACAACAAAAATCTTGAAATTAGAGTCATTAATAATTATTCTTGCCAAGGTTAGGAGAAAAGAGAAGTTATTTGCCAGGAACATAATGTTTTTCTTTTAAAATTGGAATATATATTTACTACATTGTGAAAGGTGTTGTAAACCATATAAATATCGTTTCCTCTAACTGCAGCTTCAAAACATAGATGATTGAAGCTTTGTCTTATTTCTCCTTTAAATAGCTATTGAGAATTTTCTCTTTTAAAATTCATGTCCCCATTTGGTTCAGCACTAGTATAAATATATGTTAGAATTCTCAGAATTCTAATAAGTAGTGAAGGACACCATCCAGTATTGTGTTACCAAAAATATTATGTGTAAATTAGTGCATCACTATGAATTTGGTGCATATCTAAATCCATGCTTCTATTTCACTCTTACTCAAAATGTTTTTATATCCTATTCCAGAGAGAGATTATGATTTACTTTTGTAATAGGTGGCGGAGATGCCATTTTTCCTGGAAAAATTAGATTTTTTTAAGTATTATATGTGGTTCACATATATCACCATTTTAAAAAATAACTATTATTTGAAAACATTTAAAACTTTGAAATTAAATTTACAAATATGTTAGATATTTATGAAAGCATTACTTGCACTTTGATTCACTAATAACCCTGCTAAGTAGTTAAGAGTTTTGTCATATTCCTGGAAAATGTTTTAGATTTGTGGGCTGTTGGACTTTTGCCCTCTCTTTTTCCCCTAGAATTACAAATTCAAGTTTTAATTCTAAGCAGCTTTTTTTTGGTATGGAGGAAAGTATCACAATTTTTTTATATTTATCTCACTTTCCCAACCTCTCTAAGTGTACTTTGCAAATACCTAAGCACAAACAGAAGTACCAAATGCTCTGTGAATTCTATGCTTAGTAAGTCTATTAAACCCGAATTACTTTAAAATTCATATACATTTTGTTATAGCAAAATTTGTTTTAAATTTTTTACTTAGGGTCAGTATAAGTATTTTTCATAGAGACTTCATATTTTTCTCTACTGTCTAAATGAGTATTGGCTGTAGCTTTTTTTTGTGAGGATGAATTTCAAGTCCTAGTAAATAGTAAAAAATTTTTTAATTTTACTTTTTTTCTCCTACAGTATAGACTTTTGTTGTTGTTGTTGTTACTCGGACAGTAGTTCAATAAGTCTTAAGCTCAGATAATTAACAGTTTTGAGTCTTAACAAGAGGCTTTTTTTGTATGGGATGGTATCAGCGTATATACAGTGAATTTAATAAATTTAAGTATTACCAGACTTTTTGCACATTTTAGCTCAATAAAGTGTGAATCAGCTGTTCCAGATTTTCTTTATCCATATTTGGAAATACAGTTTTGTAAAAATCAGTCTTACCTTTTTGATACAGTAGATCATCTTTTGTTTTACTAAAACAAGAAGCGCTTTTATCTTTTGTTTTTCAGGGAAGAGATTAACATTTAATTCTGTTTACATTTTTTTATCACTGTTATCCGATACCCATTTTCTGTTACTTTATTAGTCAACCTTACATGTCACAGAGTAAGTATTTATGTAATCTACATGTGAATATTTTACTATCTAGCCCAGTTATTTAACATTATGCTGAAATTTACCACTGTGGGGAAGAATGATCACTATTTACCAAGCATATTTAAACATGTACATGTTTAAGAAATAAGCATAATAAGGATATAGTTTGAGTTAATAGGGTTATCATAGTTTTTTTTCCCCCCTAGGAAACATAAATAATGATTTTAGTGTATTTCTTATGGAATGCACTCATGAAAAGGACTTTTGAAAAATTGTGGATAGTGAATAATACATTTCTCTAATAAAAATTTAAATTGGATAATAGTTTTATAATGAAGTATTTACACTAATTGATATTTTAATATGGGTGGGAAGTTGCATAGGTTGAAATAAATTAAAAATTGATAAGTGCTAAATATTTTATCTAAATAGTTTTGCAAGAAACAGTTGTGAAAATGTGTATATTAAAATGGCTCTAACATGGAGCTTGGTATTTTCAACTCAGTATTCATTATTCTTTGTTTAATGTGTCTGGAACGATCTTACTATGCCTCTTACACTACAATTTCCTATTTTGGGGCTTAAGGTTATGTTCAACTGAATAAGAACTTTTTTTTTTTACTTTGAGTGTAACCTACTATTTTATGATTTCCAAGACGATGTTCTTCATACTATCTCTATAATGTCAGTATATTAAATTCCTAATATAACTTAAGAAAAAGGAATTAATTTTTAGAGATATTTCAGTTGTAATTTTTATTTTCATGCAACTGAAGACATTTGTTTCTAGGATTTGGAATATTGTAGAAAATACAGGATGAAAGAAAATGGAATGAAACAATTTTATTTGTGAAATTGCAAAAATTTTGTCCACTTTTTAAAACATTGTCATCATTTTAGTACTCTTTTAGCAGTTAGGCATTTGTTAATTTAAAACTTGATTTGCTCTTAAAATTGTTTACAATGCTTTGTAATAATCTTCCTTATCCAGTGCCTTTAATCTTGATTTGATGTTTGTAGCCTCAGTTATCCTTCCACTACATCCTGTAATATTTTTATAGTTTCTTCAAAAAATGTCAATTTAATCATGTAAAGAGGTAGCAATTGTCTATCAGTGCTTTGGGAAGACAAGTAGAGTTGCCTATGGAGGCCGGGCTTTACTTAATTCATTCAAAAATACTTAGTGGATGTCTACCGAATAAAGCATTTTCGGCCCCTGAATATACAGTTGTGAACCAATCAGGCAAAGCCCTAACCATTTTCTGCATTCTGTCTAGATGGGGTGGGTTTGGGGACCTAATTAAAATAGAGATACAGAAAAATATGCATTTAACAATAATAAAGTTAACTGGCATTTGAATTTGTGTAGAGATAAGGTAATGAGCGGAGACAAAGTAACTGACAATATATTAGGTTAAAAATAATATTTAGCAGCATTATAACCTCTATTTGACTCCTGAGTTCAGGTAGCAATTATAGATAGGATAAAAAGGCCTTAATTTTTCACTTTCTTGCCGGTAAAGGTACGTTTATTTTTAGGCTGCCCATTGAGAGTAGTGTTTTAACAGAACATTACTGTGAAAAACATTCCATTACATATTCACAAGCAAATTACTGCACATTTTTAAAATTTGTGTTTTACAAGTAGTACAAATACTTTAGGCCTCAGTCTCATCTTCAAATTATTGATATTTTAAATTTGGCAATGAAAATGAAATTACTTTTTGACTTACAGAGTGAAGTATTGTTACTTAAAATGCTTGTTAATATTTTAGGAAGGTTGGAGTCTCCATTTTTTTTTTGATGTTTAAATTCTTGTTACTTATGTTGATAGTGTCTAATAAGAGGAAATAGCATTCATGTGATTAAATAAATTAGGAAATACTTTGAAAACTTTTAGTTGTTAAACTTTGTCATCATGGGGTTAAATTTTGGCCTGGTGTTCACTTACAATACATGTTAACAAGTTTAATTATGAAGTGAAATAGTTTCAAGTATGATGTGTAATGCACCTGCATATAAATGAAATTGGCGTGCACAAAGACACTTTACTATAAGGAGCTGTACTGGAAGATTTATGAAAGCATGTGAAATTGCACCTAAAATTGTATTAGTGACTATGCTAAATTTATTGTACTTGATGAATGAATGTATTTAGTGTAGTCAAAGTTACTTTGGCTTAAATGTCTAAATAATGTCTTTCTTTTTTAAAATGTGTTTGTAATTTGTAGTATTGATGGGGGTATTCTTGGACTGCAGGGGTTATTGTCAATGTGTGATTTGTGTTTTTATTTTATAGAATCATCTAATGTGATATACTGATTTTTATAAGTGATATTTAGATAATTCTAATAACTGTATATTTGACAACCTATTAAAATGTTTTGCATTTGATCTTTTCTTCATTAATTATAATTTGCTAACAAACTTCATGGTAATTTAAAAATAACTTAATCATTCAACAAACATTTACGTGCATGTTATATACTAAAAACTACAGGAATCATTAGTGATTCAAAGATGATTAAGACAAGCTGTTAATGGAAAAAAGCATATGCATTACAAATGAAAAAATATGTAAACTTTTTGCCTAAATATTTTTCTATCAGATGTACCAAAATCTTTGGAATCAACCTTATAGGAGAAGTGGACTATAGCAGAAACAAAAATGACTTGTCTGTGAAAATACATAATTGTAAACTTCAGAAGGGGTAAGATAGTTTTGCTTGTATTTGAAGTTTGATGAATCAGCTACTTAATTAGTGACCTAAGTATTTTCATTCATTAAATAAAAAGAGAGGATACTATCAAATACCTACCCTATATTAGGCACCATATTTGGTTTGGGGGATTTTTAAAAGCTGCATAAGATTTTCAGTACATGTTCTCAAAATATGTACTGTCTGGTAGAAAAAAACTGTGTAACTATGGGATAAAATATTGGGACTAGGACTGATTCTTAATTCAGCAGAGCTGTGAATGAGTGGAGTCAGTTCTGATAAAATGCAAGAGGAAGAAGAGGGATTCATAGTCTCATTGCAGCTGTGATTCAAGGCTCCAGAAGGCTGTGTAGCATTCCTCTTTTATGCCTGCTACTGTGAACAGTGGGAAAGAGCAATACTATGTGATGTAGTTTTTTAAGATTGGCTGCCTAGCTGCTGAGACTAACAGAGAATCCTATTGTCATAGTCCCCTAGTTATAGCTCAGTGTAAGAACTAAATAAAAGCTGAAGTGAAGTAAGTGAAAATAATCATTTAAGGATTTCATTAAAAATGCAGATTCTGATTCAGTAGGACTAGACAGGGTCTGTGATGCTGCTGGCCCATGTACCACTGTTTAGTAGAAAGATTTTCCAAAAGTTCTTTGGGTATAGAGTGTGCAGTGGAACTTGGATTACATTGATTCAAGCAACCAGAGCTATTTGAAAGCCAGGGAGAGTGCTGAGAAAGAATGTGAGAAAATATAGCCAGCAATGGCTCAAGTTAATACTATCCATTCTTGAATGGAAGAAATCTTCATCAGCTATGTCGGGCCATTAAACTTTCCTCCTACAGGTCTTAAGGGTCCTGCAATAACAGACCAATTTTGTTCTGTTATTCGTGCTGTTAGCTTTTTGTGTGTGTGAATGGACAACTGAACAGTCTGCGTATGCCTGTTAATTACGTTGTACTTGCTTTTGGCAGAATTGATATGGTAGACCTGGTTTGGATACTCTGAAATGTTTTGAGTCCAATCTATATGTTTCTAAAAGAAGTTAGGAAGGTCTTTTTTCTTTTTTAAAAAATATTGATTGATTTATTTTAGAGAGAGGGTGAGTGCCAGGAACAGAGGCAGATGGAGAGGGAGAGAGAATCTTAGCAGTGGAGCCCAACGTGGGACCTGTCTCACAATCCTGAGATCAACTGACTGCACCACCCAGGTGTCCCAGGAGGGTCTTTAAAATTGTTATTTATTAAACTAATGTATGACAAAGTGCTTTGGGATGGGCACAAAAAAGATGGTGAATGTGGAAGCATCATGTAGACACTTATTAATCTATGGAAGAATAAACAGTATCACCTCATACACTTCGAGGATCATAAGCTTAAGGTAAATAGGCTTAATTTATAGCTTATAGGGCTTGGATCCAGGTCAAAGAATATCTTTGAGAATTTGTAAAGAAACCATAACTTTTAGTTCTCAGTCTTAACTTCCATTTGCCACTCCCTATTATGGTCAACTCTAACCCATCCAGGTTATGCCAGAGGCAGAGAGAACAATCTCAGTAATGGGCTAGCCTGACCACTCTGTTAGCATTTATTGCTGCATAACACCCTAAAATGTAAGTGTCTTAAAAACTCTCCTTTTTTATTTGTATGGATTTGCAAGTCAGTTGGGTGATTCTGCTGATCTTGGCTAGACTTATTCATGTTTCTACAATCAGCTGGCAGGTCAGCTCAGTTGGGGGCTGGGTTGTGAGCCAGTCCAGGATGACTGGGATGACTTGTCTCACATCCTTTCAGCAGGCTAGCCCCAGCATTTTATTTTGGTGGTAGTGGTCCAAGAGAAGACCCTGAAACATGGAAACACGTTACAAGCTTGTTTGAGTCAAGTTTGCTACTATTACCAAATCCAGAGTTAGTATGGGCAGGTATTGAATCTTGGTTTGTCATAGTTTATGTTTTCATCAGGCAGCAATGTCAGATCAAGTGGACAATGTGGGCATTAATTCTGTTGATCAGAACAGAGGCAGCAGGATAAGTAGCATGTGCAAATTTTAAAATCTCACTTGTTTTCCCTTTTTAAAAAAATGTCACCCAGGTTTCCTTTTTTTAAAGAGTTTATTTATTTATTCATGAGAGACACAGGAGAGGCAGAGATATAGGCAGAGGGAGAAGCAGGCTCCCTGCAAGAGGCCCGATGTGGGACTCAATCAAGATCCCAGGATTACGACTTGAGGCAAAAACAGACGCTCAACCACTGAACCACCCAGGCGCCCCCTTCACCCCATCCATTACCTCCTAGGTAGGACCATCTGGGCAGTCTCACAGTGTCGCCATCTTCAATTTGTAGTAATATGTTACTTGGGGAATGGTTTGGTATTTTAAGCAATATTTTTTCCCAAGTTCTTATTTAAATTCCAGTAATTAACATACAGTATATTAGTTTCAGGTGGAGAATTTAGTGATTTACTTGGTACTCATCACAGCAAGTGCTCTCCTTAATTTCCATCTCCTGTTTAACCCCTCCTCCAGTCCATCTCACTTCCAGTAACTATTGGTGTGCTCTCTGTAGTTAGGAGAGTGTTTCTTGGTTTGCCTCTTTTCTTTCCCCCTCCATTCATTTGTTAAATTCTGCATATGGGGGTACCTGGGTGGCTCAGTCAATTAAGCGTCTTGCCTCCACCTCAGGTCATGATCCCAGGGTCCTGGGATTGAGCCCTGAGTCAAGCTCCCTGCTCAGTGAGGAGTCTGCTTCTCCCTCCCCCTCTGCCCATCCCACTACTCGTGCACTCGTGTACTCTCCTCAAATAAATACAGTCTTAAAATAAATTCAACATTTGGAATGTTTGAATTTGTCTTTCTCTGAGTGACTTATTTTGCTTCGCATAATAGTCTAGCTCCAGCCATGTCATTGCCAACAGCAAGATTTCATTTTTAATGGCTAATATTCCATTGTACATATGCCATATAGTATCCTAAGCAATCCTGTCTTAATGGGCTTCCTTGACAATTACTTGAATGTTAATTGATTTTCTTTCAAATGTATATAAACTGTTATGTTCCTACAGCAAAGATTATGCAAAAACCATGTACTTTCTATTACATACTGTAGATACAGTTCTCCAGTTGATGTTAAAACTTTTTTTTTTAAAGATTTATTTATTTATTTTTATTTATGATAGACACACAGAGAGAGAGAGAGAGAAAGAGGCAGAGACACAGGAGCAGGAGAAGCAGGCTCCATGCCGGGAGCCCGACGTGGGACTGGATCCCGGGACTCCAGGATCGCGCCCTGGGCCAAAGACAGGCGCCAAACTGCTGAGCCACCCAGGGATCCCCTAAAACTTTTTTTTTAATTGAACTAGTACTTCTGGTTCAGTTTTTAGGTGCAAGAGCTACTTAATTCTAAAATAATATTTGAACTTGAATGTGCTGTTTATTGTCAGTTTAGCTAGATTTTAGTTTTCCTAAGTCATTTTCTCCCTACTATTTTTTTCTATTGCTAGTATATAATATACCAGTGAGGGTGAAAATTCTTAGGAAGAATGTTTATGTCATAATTTCTCTTTTCTATACATTTCCCATTCATTGAGGATATAGTTTTTACCCTTTTAATACGTTCTGAATATATTTCTTGGGGAAAATAAAATTAACAAGTCTTTAAGACCAACAACATCTCTCTACTTGGATAACCAAAGCAGAGAGGGATTTTATCCCTAATTTTCAGTTTCTAGATTTATGGCAATTCTGTATAACCTAAGTAGGGTGATTGAATCAGACTTTTTACTCGGTAACTACACAAATGTATGTTATGTAGCTTTTCCTGACTGTTTGATCTTTATTTTTTCTTTATAGCTTTTGTAGAGATCTTGCTTTTACAAAAGGGCTTGAATATTTGACTCTTAGAAATATGATATTCGGGACACCTAAGTGGCTAAGTGCTGAGAAGCTGCCTTTGGCTCAGGTCATGATCCTGGAGTGCCAGGATCGAGTCCCACATCGGGTTCCCTGCATGGAGCCTGCTTCTCCCTCTGCCTGTGTCTCTGCCTCTCTGTGTCTCTTATGAATAAATAAATAAAATCTTTAAAAAAAGAAATATGATATTCATATACTTTTAATCCGTAAATAGCAAATAACATATTAGAAGCTTCCAAATAACAAAGCTACAAATAACTTCAGGTGTCACAATGTTCTTAAATTGTTTATAGTAATCCATCCACAAGGATGGATTATATTTTCAGAAGAAGATATTAAAGGTAAGTGGTGACTTTTCTTCTACCTAAACAACTTTAGGACAGGAGGTTATAGGTGTTCTGTAGCCACTTCCAGAATCATTGTTATTCCTGCTTCCTACCTTAAACATAACAAAGCAGAAACAAACTCTTGTGAAGTACCCCCTCTCCTTATTGCACCATCTACTCACAGCCTTCCCCTGATGTCAAATGCAATACTTGGCTCACAATCATACTCCCTGTGGATTTTTTTTAAAGATTTTATTTATTTATTCGTGAAAGACATAGAAAGGGGGGCAGGGGAGAGAGGCAGAGACACAGGCAGAGGGAGAAGCAGGCTCCATACAGGGAGCCTGATGTGGCATTCGATCCTGGGACCCCAGGATCACGCCCTGGTCTGAAGGCAGGCGCTAAACCGCTGAGCCACCCAGTGATCCCCCGCTGTGGATTTTTTAAAGGTGATTTCCATGTATACACGCTCAAACTTGTGGCTGGAATCTGAAGTAAGAATGGTGTTATTGGAGACCCTCCCTTAATCTATGGAGTATGATGCTAATCCCCGAGTGGTTAGCATCAAGATCGTATTGCAGTATTTTACTGTGTGTTTCTGTTTAGAGAAACTTAGTGTGCCTGGGTGGCTCAATCAATTAAGCATCTACCTTCAGCTCAGGTCATGATCCCAGCCTCCTGGGGTTGAGTCCCACATTGGGCTTCCTGCTCAGCAGGAAGTCTACTCCCTCTGCCCTTCCCCCCTGCTCATGATCTCTCTCTCTCTCTCTCAAATAAATAAATAAAATCTTAAAAAAATAAAACTTAGTTTCATTAACACTGAAATCATGGCCAACAGTGATATAACTCATTCCTGAATAAATGCATGTATTTTCTTTGTCAGACATATCACAGCCTTCTTCTCTTAAGTATACTAGATAGCCGTTCAGCACTCCTCAGGGGCCATTTAAACAGTGATATCACCAAAAAAAGACAAAAATACAAAAACAGCACAAAATAAAATAAATACAAGAAGACACTTAATAATATGAGAGCTGAAGAAGGCACAGCACTGCCTTGTTCAACTTGGCCTGGAAATGTGTGCATCTGGAAACTCAAATTTTTTGCTATTCTGTGCATGTCCACAAATGATTGCAAAAATGACATGAATACCGATTTGAGGCTACAGTAAATTTTGGTAAATAGGTGAATTCACAAACATAGAATCCATGAATAATTAGGCTCAACTATATGTGTGTGTGTATGTGTATGTGTATATACATATATGTATGTATATACACAGTGAGAGTGTTTATATCAGTCACTGCACTAAGTAATTTAAATATTATAACCATTTACTACTTAATCCTTTTAGTTTGGGGTCTAAGCACAGATTGGTTAGAACCATTTATCCCACATCCTGTAAGAAGTTGAATATACTTCTCCAGGGCTTATGCTCAGTAGGAACTAGCCCCAAGTGTGTATTCCTCCAAGTATTTTATCTTGTTTGTCTCTACAACTGCTCTTTCTGCTCCATACAAAGCCAGATATGGGCCTCAGCACTTTTTTCTTGATTTTTCTTTCAAACTACTCACACAAGACATTTGTATAGCAGGCTAAGGAAGGCTGGGGAATTGAAAACTTGGTTACATTGCAATAACACAAACAATAGTTTGTGGGTACGATAGTTACTATATCAGTCTATTAAAAAATGCTATATATGTACTTTGGATCTTAAACTTAACAGCACTGGTCAAAGCTTTTAGTCGTTTTTTTTCCTTCTTTCCTAGCAGTAAATACAAGAACAGAGATTTAGTTTAACTGAAATAAATTATAGTAACCACTATGGTAAGCACAATTGGCCATGACAGTTTTAGTATCATTTTCCCCCTTTATGTTGCTGATGTCAAACTCATTTAATCCTCACAAAGTCTTTATAAGAAAAACTTATTTCAAATTTAGAGATTAGGAAAAGGCCTACAGAGGTTAAGTAACTTGTCAAAGTTCAAATTTTATTACAAGAAGTTCAACCTAGATCTAAGAGATGCTTAACTACCACACGAGATTTGCTTACTTCTCAATTCTCTAAGTTCCCTGGTAAGAGATGTCTGGATTAGTAAGAATATGCTATGTCATGTACTAATTTGTAGGGAAAAAACACCTACAATCAAATGCTGAAAATGTTATCCAAATTTAAAATGTGGGTTTATGAAATCTTACTCTTCAATGGAGATACTTTGCATGTTAAAGATATTAAAAAGCCAGGGGCAACTGGCTGGCTCAGTAAGAGGAGCATGCAACTCTTGATCACAGGGTCCTAAGTTTGAGCCCCAGGTTGGGTATAGAGATTACTAAAAAAAATAATAATAATAATAATAAGTATAATTTAAAAAGAAATAAAGAGGGGAGCCAGGGCATTGCATTTGTTTAAGTGACTGACTCTTGGTTTTGGTTCAGGTTGTGAGATTGAGCCCCCATGTCAGCTTTGCACTCAGCACAGAGTCTACTTAAGACTTTCTCTCCCTCTGCTACCTCCCCCACTGCCCAGCACTCATGTACAGTCTCTAAAATTAAAAAAAAAAAAATTAAATCTATAAATAAATAAAATAAGTTAAAAGGCCATAACTAAACATTGGGTAGTTTCTATTTAGTGTACAACATAGCCTAGGAACAGAGATTTTAAATATTTATTTAAATATACTGGTTAGTTGTTTGCAGCATTATGATGGTTTTCTGATGTTACTAGGCAATTTTGAAAGGATGCTGATTAAAGGAGTTAAAAGTACCATGGTGGAAGCATGTTCACATTATATAAATGAATTTAAAATTTTAACTTGCTGTAAGCAGAGAGCTTTCTCATGAATATATACACAAAGTATATGAATGCTATCAAGATATACCATGTATGGAAAGTTTTATCTTGCCTTTCTTTTATCCTTTTACGGTTTTATTGAGGTAACTCAAGACTTGTTAGTTACTTTGAGATTTAAATTTGTGAGCCATCACTACAATCCAGTTTTAGAATTTTCCATCACCCCCAAAATGTTCCTCAAGCCCATTTGCGCTTTTTTCACTGTTTTTAATAGGCCCAAGGAAGGAACACACACACACACACACACACACACCTACTTGAATTAAAAAGAAAAATCGCCTAGTACCACCTAGTGGTGTTTATGTAGACAGCAAGTAGATATTGGAGTTTTAGAAATCCCCAGATTTGAGTTGAGATTCCTTCAGTGGGATCACTACATCAACTACAAATATTTGTGGTTTATAATTGAAACTGAGATAAAAAAAAAATATGAACAGTCTTATCTAAAATCCTTCCTAGATAAATTTTTTAAAGTTAAAATTTAAAAACTAATGATATCTTTTCTTCAAATGAGTTTAGTTGGGGCCCTAATATGTTTAGCTAGTAAATGCTTAACAGCTTTGTTTGAGACAATGATACGGGGAACCAAGATCCTTTTTTTTTTAAGATTTTATTTATTTATTCATTCATGAGAGATACACAGAGAGAGAGAGAGAGAGAGAGAGAGAGAGGCAGGCAGAGACACAGGCAGGGAGAGAAGCAGGCTCCAAGCAGGGAGTCCAATGCGGGACTTGATTCCGGGAGTCCAGGATCACACCCTGGGCCTAAGGCAGATGCTCAACTGCCCACCCAGGCACCCCACCCCCACCCTTTTTTTAAATGTATAATTGTCGTTAATATTATTTGTAAAGTATCAGTCAAAAAAAATAAAAAATAAAGTATCACTCAGCCAGATGACATGGACACAGGATTCAAATATGGCAATGAAGGAATAAACTTTGTCCAGAGGAAAAAAAATACCATATATGAATGTTCCAAAGGTAATCCTTTTAGGGAAATCAAGAAAGCAGAGATAGGTAGGAAATGGAAGTGTCAAGAGAATGAATCTGCAATAGATGAAGCATCATTGTGTTTAGATCCAACAGCCAGAGGCACTGACGTGAGCCCTGCTTTTCATAGGGTCTGCTCTGACTCTCTCTGGCTCCCCTCTACCTGCAACCTACATGGTGCTGAGCACTGAGATTTTGCCTCTACATCCTTCTTTTGTAAATTTTTTTATTTAAATTCAATTTGCCAACATACAGTATAACACCCAGTGCTCATCCCCTCAAGTGCCCTCCTTAGTGCCCGGCACCCAGTCATTATATATCCCCACTCTCCTCCTCTTCTGTAACCCTTTGTTTCCCAGAGTTGGGACTCTCTCATGGTTGTCTTCCTCTCTAATTTTTCCCCACTCAAGTTTCCTCCTTTCCCTTATAGTCTCTTTTACTATTTCTTATATTATGAATATAAGTGAAACCATATGATGATTGTCCTTCTCCAGTGGACTTACTTCACTGGAACCAGGATCCTAACTCACTCCCTGACCTGATAAAATTAACTTTATAAAGAAAAGGCTTTTAGAGAAAGAGAAATATACAAAAAGAGAAAGAGTGTTTATATTTAGCCATTTTAAAATTAATTGATTTTTCCTTTTTATTTTTCTCTTGAGTATGTATTATAATTTTAAAAATTAATAAGCTCTGTTTTCAAAGGTGGACATCAAATTTTCAACACATTGCAAAAAATGCCTAACAAAGCCTCTGAAAGACAGTAATTTTCCATAACTATTCCCTTTACTGATTCTTCCTTATTGGTGGCAGTAACTGCGTCACTCATGAGTTAAGACTGAAAGCAGTGGTTAACTAGGGGACACCCACCTCAGCCTCTCATTATGACTCCTTGCTGGGGGCTCCACCTGTTACCTGGTTTCATGGGAGCTCAATGTCCCAAGATTAATTAATGATCAACAGTGTTATTATAGTTAAATGTACATATTTCTGATAGTATTACTAGAAATAGTGCTTCATTATAAAAAATTATTCAGGATAACAATAGTTTTGGCAAAGAGCTATGTAATTAGAAATGTCAAATTGAACAATAATAAATACCTAATTTGGATTCCAATTTTGGCTCTGATTTTTTACTTCCATATGATCTTGGGCAAGTCACTTGACATTCTTGTCCTGAATTTGTTTCTCAACTGTAAAATGGGGATAATAAAAATATCTTATAGGGTTATAATGGGAATTAACTGAAACAATATGTGTCTACCATTTTTGAGCTCTAAATATAAGGCATTGCTACTATTATTGTATTGGTTGTATTATTTTCTTAGAGTGGTGTACCTTAATCTGTGGCTGGGAAAATCTGATCACACTCGTACAGGTGTAGATGGAAAATAAAATCCAGTATAGGAGAGGTGGGGCACAGGTGCTGTCCTTGGTTCTGAAACCACCATCCTTTTCCTGGGTAAGACTTTAGAAACCTCAGGACCCTGGTGATTCTTTTATTTATTTTTACTTAAAAAATTATTTAGTTAAATTCCATTTATTTAACATATACTGTATTACTATT
Organism: Canis lupus dingo; assembly: GCF_003254725.2. Taxonomy (NCBI): domain Eukaryota; kingdom Metazoa; phylum Chordata; class Mammalia; order Carnivora; family Canidae; genus Canis; species Canis lupus. The sequence continues at coordinate 10,678,343 of NC_064246.1, read as the reverse complement.
TACTGGGGTAGAATTTAATGATTCATTAGTTGCAAATAACACTGCAAGTGTTCATTACATTAAGTGCCCTCCTTAATGCCCATCACCCAATTACCTTCCCCCACACACACTTCCCCTCCAGCAACCCTCAGTTTGTTTCCTAGAGTTCAGTGTCTCTTATGGTTTACTTTGCTCTCTTTTCATTTTATTTTATTTTTCCTTCCTTTTCTCTATGTTCATCTGTTTTGTTTCTTAAATTCCACATAATGAGTGAAATCATGTATTTGTCTTTCTCTGATGGACTTATTTCACATAGCATAATACCCTCTAGTTCCATGCATGTCATTGAAAATGGCAAGATTTCATTCTTTTTGATAGCTGAGTAATATATATCTCACATCTTCTTTATCCATTCAACTGTCAATGGACAGCTGGGCTCCTTCCACAGTTTGGCTATTGTGGATGTTGCTACTATGAATATTGGAGTGCAGATGCCCCTTCAGATCACAATGTTTGTATATTCTTTAGGAAAATACCTAGTAGTGCAGTTGGTGGATTCTAGGGTAGCTCTATTTTTAACTGAAGAATCTCCTTATTATTTTCCAGAGTGGCTGTACTAGTTTGCATTCCCATCAACAAAGAATAGAGTTCTCATTTCTCTGTATCCTCACCCACATCTGTTGTTTCCTGACTTGTTCATGTAGGCATTCTGACTGGTGTGAGATAGTATCCCATTGCAGTTTTGATGTGTATTTCTCTGATGACAAGTGATGTGGAACATTTTTTCATGTGTCTGTTGGCCATGTGTATGTCCTCTTTGTAGAAATATCTCTTCATGTCTTCTGCCCATTTCTTGACTGGATTACTTGTTGGGGGGGGGAGATTGAGCTTGAGAAGTTCTTTATAGATTGTAGATACTAGCCCTTCATCTGATAAGACATTTGCAAGTATCTTCTCCCATTCTGTAGGTTGTCTTTTGGTTTTGCCGGCTGTTTGCCTTGCTGGGCAAAAGCTTTTTATCTTGATGAAATCCCAATGGCTCTTTTACTTTTGTTTCCCTTGCCTTTGGAGACATAGCTAGCAAGAAGTTGCTGCAGCCTAAGTCAAGGAGGTTGCTGCCTGTGTTCCCCTTCTAGGATTTGGATGGATTCCTGTCTCACATTTAGGTCTTTCATCCACTTCGAGTTTATCTTTGTGTATGATGTAAGAAAGTGGCCCAGTTTCATTCTTCTGTGTGTGGCTGTCCAATTTTCCCAACGGCATTTTTGAAGAGACTGCTTTTTTCCATTGGATATTCTTTCCCACTTAGTCAAAGATTAGTTGATCATAGAGAGAAGAGTCCATTTCTGGGTTCTCTGTTCTGTTCCATTGGTCCATGTGTCTGTTTTTGTGCCAGTACCATACTGTCTCAACAATCACAGCTTTGTAATGCAGCTTGAAGTAGGCATTGTGATAACTCTGGCTTTGGTTTTCTTTTTCAACATTCCTCTGGTGATTTGGGGTCTTTTCTGGTTCCATACAAATCTTAGAATTATTTGTTCCAACTCTGAAAAAATTCCAGGGTATTCTGATAGGGATTGCATTGAATGTGTAGATTGCTTTGAGTAGCATAGATGTTTTAACAATATTTCTTCTTCAAATCCATAAGCATGGGATATATTTCCATTTAGCTTTGTCTTCCTCAATTTCTTTTATGTGTTCTATAGTTTTAAGAGATCCTCTGCCTCTTTAATTAGGTTTATTCCTGGGTATCTTATGATTTCTGGTGCAATTCTAAATGGGATCAGTTTCTGATTTCTCTTTCTTCTTCCTCATTATTAGTGCATAGAAATGCAATTGATTTCTGTGCATTAATTGTATAGCCTGTCAATTTGCTGATTTCCTGTATGAGATCTAGGGGTGGAGTCTTTTGGGTATTCTACATAGAGAAGCATGTCATCTGTGAAGAGTGAGAGTTCTACTTCCTCTTTGCCAAAATGGATGCCTTTTGTTTTTTGTTGTTTGGTTGCTGAGGCTAGGACTTCTATACTATATTGAAAAACAGTAGTGAGATGGGCATCGCTGTCATGTTCCTGACCTTAGGGGAAAAGCTCTCAGCTTTTCTCAGTTGAGAAGGATATTCTCTGTGGGATTTTTATATATGACTTTTATGATATTAAATTATGTTCCCTCCATCCCTACACAGTGGAGAGTTTTAATCTAGGAAGGATGCTGTGTTTTATCAAATGCTTTCTCTGCATCCATTGAGAGGATCATATGGTTCTTGTCCTTTCTTTTATTAATGTGGTATATCACATTGACTGATTTGCAGATATTGAACCACCCTTGGAGCCCAGGAATAAATCCCACTTGGTTGTGGTGAATAATCTTCCTTTTAAAAAGATTTTATTTATTTATTCATGAGAGACACATAGAGAGAGGCAGAGACATAGGGAGAGGGGGAGGCAGGCTCCCTATGGGGAGCCTGATGAGGGACTCAATCCCAGGACTCCAAGATAACAGTGTGAGCCAAAGGCAGACACTCAACCACTTAGCCACCCAAATTCCCATAAATAATCTTTTTAATGTACTCTTGGATCCTATTAGCTAGTATAGTTGTGAGAATTTTTGCATTCGTGTTCATCAAGGATATTGGTCTGTAATTTTCCTTTAGTGGGGTCTTTGTCTGGTTTTAGGATCAAGGTAATTCTGGTCTCATAGAATGAGTTTGGAAGTTTTCATTTCTCTTTTTTTTATTTATTTTTATTTATTTATGATAGGCACACAGTGAGAGAGAAAGAGAGGCAGAGACACAGGCAGAGGGAGAAGCAGGTTCCATGCACCGGGAGCCCAAAGTGGGGTTCGATCCCGGGTCTCCAGAATCGCGCCCTGGGCCAAAGGCAGGCGCCAAACCGCTGTGCCACCCAGGGATCCCTCATTTCTCTTTTTTGAAACAGTTTCAGAAGAATAGGTGTTAATTCTTCTTTAATTGTTTGGTATAATTCCCCTGGGAAGCCATCTGGCCCTGGACTCTTGTTTGATGGAAAATTTTTGATTACTGCTTCAGTTTCTTTACTGGTTATAGGTCTATTCAGGTTTTCTAGTTCTTACTATTTCAATTTTGGTAGTTTATATGTTTCTCAGAATACATTATTTCTCCCAGATTGCCTAATTTTCTGACATATATTTGCTCATAATATTCTCTTAAAATTGTTTGTATTTCTTTGGTGTTGGTCATGATCTGTCCTCTTTCATTCATGATTTTATTTATTTGGCTCCTCTCTCTTTTCTTTTTGAAAAGTCTGGTTAGGGGGTTTATCAGTTTTATTAAGTCTCTCAAAGAATCAGCTCCTAGTTTCATTGACTTGTTCTACTATTTTTTTTATTTCTATATCATTAATTTTTGTTCTAATCTTTATTATTTCCCTTCTCCTTCTGGATTTAGGCTCTATTTGTTCTTCTTTCTCTAGCACCTTTAGGTATAAAATTAAGTGTGTATTTGAGACCTTTCCTGTTTTTTTGAGGAAGGCTTTTGTTGCTATATGCTTTCCTCTTAGGCCCATCTTTGCTGCATCCCAAAGGTTTTGAACTGTCATGCTTTCATTTTCATTTGCTTTCATGTATTTTTTTATTCTTCTTTAATTTCCTGGTTGACCCATACATTCTTTAGTAGAGTGTTCTTTAATATTCATATATTAGTGTCTTTCCAAATTTTTTCTTGTGGTAGACTTCAAGTTTTAAAGCATTGTGCTCTGAACATATGCATGGTCTAATCTTAATCTTTTCATCCCACTTGATATCTGATTTGTGACCCAGTGTGTGACCTACTCTGAAGAATGTTCCATGTGCACTCAGAAGAATGTGTATTCTGTTGCTTTAGGGTGAAATGCTCTGAATGTATCTGTGAAGTCTATCTGGTCCAGTGTGTCATTCAAAACCCTTGTTTCCTTGTTGATCTTCTGCATATATATCTGTCTATTGCTGTGAGTGGGGTGTTAAAGTCCCCTACTATTGTATTATTATCAATATGTTTCTTTAATTTTGTTATTAATTGGTTTATATATTTGGCTACTCCCAAGTTAGGGTCATATAAATATTTACAATTGTTAGATCTTCTTGTTGGCTAGACCTGTTTATTATTATATAGTGTCTTTCTTTCTTTCTTTCTTTATCTCTTATTACATTCTTTGGCTTAAAATTTAGTTTGTCTGTTAGAAGGATTGCTACTCCAGCTTTCTTTTGATGTCCATTAGCATGATAAATGGTTCTCCATCCCTTCACTTTCAATCTGGAGGTATCTTTGGGTCTACAATGAGTCTCTTGTAAGCAGCATATTGATGAGTCTTGTTTTTTTAATCCATTCTGATATGTTATGGTTTTTGATTGGAGCATTTAGTTCATTTACATTCAAAGCAGTTATCAAAAGATATGAATGTAGTGCCATTGTATTACTTGTAAAGTCACTGTTTCTGTAAATTGTCTCTGTTTCTTTCTGGTCTATGTTACTTTTGAGTTCTCTTTCTCTCTGCTTAAAGTATCTCGTTCAATATTTCTTATAGGGTTGGTTTAGTGTTCACAAATCTGTTTAATTTGTGTTCTTCCTGGAAATTCTATCTCTCTTTCTATTCTAAAAGCCTTGCTGGGTAAAGTATTCTTTTTTTTTTAATAAAATAATTTTTATTGGTGTTCAATTTACCAACATACAGAATAACACCCAGTGCTCATCCCGTCAAGTGTCCCCCTCAGTGCCCGTCACCCACTCACCCCCACCCCCCACTCTCCTCCCCTTCCACCACCCTTAGTTCGTTTCCCAGAGTTAGGAGTCTTAATGTTCTGTCTCCCTTTCTGATATTTCCCACACATTTCTTCTCCCTTCCCTTATATTCCCTTTCACTATTATTTATTCTTGACTCATATTTTTCCCATTTAGCACTTTGAATATATCATGCCAGTCCTTTCTGGCCTGCCAGGGCTCTGTGGATAGGTCTGCTATATATAGCCTTATTTGTCTACTTTTGTAGGTTAAAAGTTGTCCTGATCTGCTTTCGGGATTTTCCTTATATCTCTGAAATTTGAAGGCTTTACTGTTATCTATTGAGTTGTTGACTTATTTTTATTGATTTTGAGGGGAATTCTCTCTGCCTCCTGGACTTGAATGGTTGTTTCCTTCTCCAGATTAGGGAAGTTCTCAGCTATGATTTGTTCAAATAAAACTTCTGCCTCTCTCTATTACTCTCCATCTTCTGGGACCCCTATTATTCAGATATTATTTTGCCTTATGGAACCACTGAGTTCTCTAAGTCTCCCTTTGTGATCCAGTAGTTTTCTTTCTTCTTTTTAGCTTCCTTTTTTAATAATTTAATCTTCTATATCACTGACTCTCTCTTCTGCCTCATTTATCCTTATTTTTATAGCCTCCATTTGGGACTGCATTTCAGTAATAGCATTTTTACTTTCAGCCTGACTATATTTTATTTCCTTTATTTCCACAGTAAGGTATTCTCTAGTGTCTTCTATGCTTTTTTCAAGCCCATCTAGTATCTTTATAATTGTTTTAAATTCTAGTTCAGACATCTTATTTATATCCATGTTGATTAACTCCCTGTCAGTGAGTACTATCTCCTATTATTTCTTTTAGGGTGAATTTTTCCATCTTGTCAATTTGTTCAGAAAAGAATATAAGAAAGAAAGAGTAAAAACAACAACAATGAACAGAAAACAGAACAAGACAAATCAGAAAAAATAAAAAACTAGACAAAACAAGAAAAAACTAAAACTAAAGTAAATTAAAAACTAGATCATGGGTGTTTTGGTCTGGTTGTTAAAAAAACTAGATTCTAAAAAGAAGGAAAGAAAAACATACATAAATATAAATAAAATACAATGAAAGGAAGAAAAAAGTATGTACATAGAAAACTATAAATTAAAAAAGAATAAAAAAGAATTGAAAAAGTAAGAAGATAACTGCAAAAATAATACTGAAAGACTAAAGACTTAAAGAAACAAAAAATGCTATGTACTGTTTTCCGTAGGAATTGAAGCTCTGTGGCACTCTACAATCAGTAAACTTGGTGTGAGTCAGGTGTTCCTGCTGGTCTTCTGGGGAAGGGGCCTGTTGTGCTGATTCTCAGATGCCTTTGCCCCAGTGGAAATGCACCTCCCTTGCCAGGGGGCTAGGCTCAGTATAAGCAGCTCCAGATTCCACTGTGTGGTGCTGTTTTGCTCCCTGAAGGTTTTCAGGATGAATGGGTGGGGTCAAAATAACAGCACACCACTCTCTAGCCCAGGAGCTGAAAGTTGGTACCCCCCTCCACTCTTCATTGAGTCCTCAGAGAAAAAGCAGTCAATCACTTGTCTGTCTCCCTGGTTTCCATCAGAACTCTGTGTTCATCTGGCCTGTGACTATTTTTATCACAGGCACGTGACTGAGTTTTAAAATTCCCAAATTTTATGGACTCTTGTGGCTTAACCTGCACTGTTCCTCCAGGAGGAGGGAGGAGGGCCTCAATATGCTTCTGCCTTTTGTTGGACTCCTGCCAAGAAAGCAGTCATATATGACCATATAGCAGTTCTCATTTTTAGCAACACTAAGCAGAAAGCCAGAACCTAGACTCACTATTTTTGACTGGCTTTCCCAATCCTATGCCTGGGAACTTTGCTGCACTCAGGCACCCCAATTCTTCTTGTGACCCTGGGGATCCTGAGACCATAATGTCACAAGATTATGGTCATAATGTCACTGAGATTTCACCTTGCTCACTACCTGAGCACCTTTAAGCCAGGGATGTCCCCCACTGTAGCAGACTGCTAAAAGTTCTGATTTTGTGCTCTGCTGCTTATGATACTTTACAGCAGCCTCCTTAAGCAAGGTCCCTCCCCTCTGCCATTCCTCTGAAATAACACCCTGGATTCAAGTCTCCCCACCTGATACTTTCCAAAAAAGTGGTCACTTTTCTATTTGTAGAATTGCAGCATTTCTTTTCTCAGATCTCCAATTGATTTCTATTGATTTGATAACTATCTAGCTGAATTTCAGGAATCAGACAGACAAACTTATGGTCCTCTACTCCTCTGGCATATTAACTCCTTCCTCTTCATGTATTTTTTTTAATCTTCTTGTTTTATTTCCTGGTTGAGCCATTCATTTTTAGCAGCATGTTGTTTAATCTCCATGTATTTGTGGTCTTTCCAGAGTTTTCCTTGTGGTTGACTTCTAGTTTCATAGTGTTGTGATCAGAAAAGATCCATAGGTTGACTTTGATCTTGAATTTGTTGAGGCTGGTTTTGTGGGCTAATTTGTGATATATTCTGGAGAATGTTCCATGTGCACTTGAAAAGAATGTGTATTCTGCTGTTTTAAGATGGAATGTTCTGAATATATCTGTAAAATTCAACTGTTCCAGTGTGTCATTCAAAGAAATTTTTCCTTGTTGATTTTCTGTTTAGATAATTGTCCATTGATATAAGTGGGGTCTTAAATTCTCCAATATTATTGTATTATTATTTATTAGTTCTTTTATGCTCATTATTATTGTTTTATGTATTAGGGTGCTTCTATGTTGGGTACACAAATATTTATAATTGTTACATCTTATTGAATGGTCTCCTTTATTATTATATAGTGTCTTTCTTTGTCTCTTGTTAGTCTTTGTTTCAAAGTTTATTTTATTCAAAATCAGTATTGCTACTCTGGCTTTCTTTTGACATCCACTTGTATAATAGACGTTTCTCTATCCCTTCACTTTTTCAGTCACAATTTGTGTGAAATACCTATAGATACTTTGTTTTGGTGAAGTTTCTGTATGGTTTTGTCAAATGCCTTTGTGCTCAAAACAACCTTGGCTAGAACATCACAATTAGTTATTCCCTAAATACGTTCCTACTACTATCAGATGGTCACTGGGTTGACAGAACTTTCTTCTAGAAAAAGAAAATTCTGGCAAAAGGGAGGATGCTAAGGACAAATTATCAGAATTGTACTCGTGAATAAATTACACGTGCATATACACATCTACATGTAAAACCACAGAGTATATGATAGAATCATTGGTGTTAAAGGGACAAGTTAGCTTCACTTACAGATAACAATTGCTTATAATGATATCAAATTCCACCAATATACATAATCCTTTTTATCTCAGTCCTTTAACACTCAAAATAATGAAGAATATTCTGAATATTACCTGAGGAAAAAGCAGGGATATCTTTTTATACAAAATGAATTCTAGATGCAAAAAATTGAAGTAATAAAAGACAATTTCATCACTTTTACAAAATACAAAGTGAGAAGAGTGAATCATTTTATCAGAACCTTCAGGGAAAGGCAAAATTCAAAAGGGAAAATATGCTGTGAAAAGAACATTTTTAATCCTTTTTGGCTGCAGCATGTAAAAAGGCATAGGTGGGAAGAATAATCAGAAGGCCTGCATTATCAGACAGGCAGTCATCACTAGTTTCGACATGAAGACCCAAAATTAATCACTCTAATAAAATCATATTTAAATTACATATTTAAAATCATACTCAAAATACAATCATGCCAACAAAACAAACAAAAATGATTCACTTTTTTTATTCAGAGGGAGAAAAAAATCTCTAGAAGAAAATGATGATTTTTTTTTTTAAAGCTAGCATTGGTATTCGATAGAGATTTTTTTCCTCTGCTGGGCCTTCTGAAACAATAGAAATATCTTTTTTTTTTCTTCATAGTTCCAGTTTTTATTTAAAAATTTGAAACTAATTGCTACAGGGAAGTGTGCAGATTTGTATGTGTACCTTTTTAAATTTTCTAAAATTTTAATTCAATTTAATTAACATATAGCGTATTCTTAGCTTCAGAGGTACAGTTTAGTGATTCATCAGTTGCATAGAACACTTGGTGCTCATTACATCAAGTGCCCTCCTTAACTTCCATCACCCAATTGCCCCATCCTCCCACCCATCTCCTCTCCAGCCACGCTCAGTTTGTTTCCTAGTTAAGAGTCTCTTATGGTTTGCCTCCTTTTCTGTTTTCATCTTATTTTATTTCCACTTCCCTTCCCCTAAGTTCATCTGTTTTGTTTCTTAAATTCCACATATGAGTGAAATATATGATATTTGTCTTTCCCTGGGCAGCCCTGGTGACTGTGTTTTAGCGCTGCTTGCAGCCCGGGGTGTGATCCTGGAGACCTGGGATCAAGTTCCATGTCAGGCTCCCTGCATGGAGCCTGCTTCTCCCTCTGCCTGTGTCTCTACCTCTGTGTGTGTGTGTGTGTGTGTGTCTATGAATAAATAAATAAAGTCTTTTAAAAAATTAAAAAAATATTTGTCTTTCCCTGATTGACTTATTTCACTTCACATAACACCCTGTAGTTCTATTCATGTTGCTGCAAATGGAAAGATTTCATTCTTTTTGATGGCTGAGTAATATATATATATATATATATCACATCTTCTTCATTCAACTCCTGATGGACATCTTGGCTTTTTCCATATTTTGGCTCTTGTGGACATTGCTGCTGTAACCCTTTGGGTGCATGTGCCCCTAAAAATTAACAACTCAGAAAAAAACAGTTACTGGTGAGGATGCAGAGAAAGGGGAACCTCCTTGCACTGTTGGTGGGAATACAAACTGGTGCAGACACTCTGGCAAACAGTATGGGGGTTCCTCAAAAAGTTGAAAATAAAGCTATCCAATGCCCTGGCAATTGCACTACTAGATATTTATCTAATGGAAATGTCTTTTAAGGCAAATACATTCCAACTAACTAAAAAAGAAACAGTGAAGAGAAAGCATTGAGGATTTTCAATGTTCAAATCACAACTACAGTGTTCTAGTTCTCTGGAAAGAACTATCTTGTATCAAACATCTTGATAGCAGAGTTCTTGCTGCATTGGCAGTGTCAGAGTGCCAGACTGTTCTGTTCTATGTAGAATATTTTACTAACTTAAAAAAAATCATCATTTTCTTCTAGACATGCCCCTGTAAGTTGATTTTACACGTTTGCCTTAGTAGTTTTTTTTTGTGTGTGTGTGGATAGAAAATTACCTCAAATTATTGCAATAAGGACTGTAATAGCATGTCCAGAAAGAATTAATTCTTGTAAGCAGGCCATTCTGTAAAGCAAACCTGTTTCTGTCAACTCTGGTTACCAGAATTTTGAGTGCAATGGGTAGAAAGGGTGCATTCCTTATAGTATCTATACACAAATATATTTGGAAGGCATATTTAACTCTAAAACAGATAATAACAAACTTGCTGGGAGGCAGGAACCCAAATGGTGAAATAGAAGCTGTGTATATAGTATTAATGGGTGAGGCCATGTTGTGTGATGATTAAGATCAGAATAAAGAACAATGTAGTTAAGTAATGTCTCCATTATACACTAGCTGTGTGATCCCTGACAATGTAGCTATCCTCTCCATTATCTTAAAAGTCAGCATAAGAGAATATGCCTCATAGAATTCTTTGAGAAATTGGTTAAACTGAAACTCATAAATCACTTAGTAAAAAGCCTACATTACAATAAGTATTAAACATATCAGTGTGGTGATGATGATAACATCAATTTCAAATACCTATTCATTATGCACCCAATAATAACCTACATGACTTCTGTCTCTGCTCAGGTCATCTGTTGTTATCCTTATTCTACTTATAACCCTATATGTTCCCCAAGTCTTTTCTAATGATGCTGGGAGCAGGGAGGCCATTTTCTTGTTTCAGATTCTCTATATTCTTTGTATATAATTTTTAGTCTTTGAACCCCAAAACACATCAGGTTCTCTTTAGAGTCCCTACAAAATTTCTCTTCCCCTGTTAGTCCTGGTAAATGTGACTGTTTATTTTAATTGCTAGTATAAGATTGTCATGTGTTTAATGAAGCTGCAGTTCTTTAAACTCAACACCACTCTGTGTTCTTTGGCATGTCACTACTTTAGAGGGCAATCACTACTCATAACCCAATTAGAGTCCAAATGAAAACAAATTCCTTAATTGCAAAAAACAAAAACAAACAAAAAGAAAACCTCCACACCATGATATTTCCTGTGCAACACCATTAAACATTACTCCTTACTATTAAATTATGTCATGACTACTATTGTTCATTCTACACTAGTCAATACTAATTCAAACACTGGACAAAAATGCTTATTAAACTAAATTAAATTGGATTATACAGCTAGCATGGAATAGTGATGTTTCATGGAGCCTTTGGATAACCTGTTTCAGCCAACTGAGACCATGGCCATTGCTGTGTAATGAACTTCTTCCCTCTGGGAATACTCAGACATGAAAAACATTCAATAGAAGAGCATGACGTCATGTGGTTTAGGCTAGTCTATTCCTATAATCTATAGGAAATGGAAGAAACAAAAACATGAGCACCTCTTTAGTCTTCCATTTTACTTTATCTAAATCACATGAATTTTCTCATGTTTGCTATCCTGTAATTGTTCTATTCATGAAAAAAAATTAAGCTTATCTGCCCAAATGAGAAAGTAAATATTTTCACATAATTTCATCATTTTACATCATCTAGGTTCAAAAGATGGGGACAAGTGAATTGGCACCAACGGAATAATCTTGGGGTCATACTCATGGAGCTTAACCATGAGCAAACCATGGATGTGATCCTCATTGCTGATATACAAATTATTCAAGGAAAGGGACTTCAATGTATGGCTAAAAAATGTGGGTAAAATCCAAGTATTCCTTAATATTATACTAGATAGCAGAAGGAGTCCAGGACAGTGGACATACTAGAAAGATAACAATTCTTATGACATCTTATCTGAGTGATCAAGTTAATGCAAGGCCAGTCAAGCACCTCATGTCTCATACAATGAGCAAATTGAGTACATCATTTCTGATCTGAGCTAGTAAGTAGACACCCAGATAATAGATCATTGAACAGTTAAGGAAAAAAACCTCTGATGGTGTCCCCCCAAATAAGAGAAGAGTAAAATTTAATAAGCAAAAAAGTAAAATGAAATAAATACTAAAAATCTATTATGCAGCCATATCCTGGAGAACTAGGGACAAAGTTGCTGTGCTCAAAACCAAGCCAATTCCTTTTTTAAAATTTAAGTTGAATTAACAGGGACGCCTGGGTGGCTCAGCGGTTCAGCGCCTGCCTTTGGCTCAGGGCATGATCCTGCAGACCTGGGATCAAGTCCCACGTAGGGTTCCCTGAGTGGAGCCTGCTTCTCCCTCTGCCTGTGTCTCTGTATCTATCTCTCTCTCTCTCTCTCTCTCTCTCCCCCTCTGTGTCACTCATAAATAAATAAATAAAATCTTTAAAAAAAAACAACTTGAAATCAAGAATAAAATAAATAAATACATTGAATTAACCAATATATTAGTTTTGGATGTAGAGTCCAATAATTCATCCGTTTCCAAGCCAATTCCTAATCACACTTCCAAGTGCATTACGAATTTGTCCCTTCCCTTTCCAGTTTTTATAGGTCACTAGAACTCAGTTTCATTGTCTGTAAAATGAAATATATATAAATTATATAAAATATATATAATTATATACCATTATAACTATATACTACAATGCTTTAAGTTATATTGTGTAAATATAGTTATATTTAATATTATTTGATTCATTAAATTAACCCCCAAGACAGGGTAAATCTTAAGACAAAACTGTGGAAAAGCAATATTTATTTTTAGCTTCTATCTACCTCTCCACTTCTGCCCAACTCTTCCTGGCATATCCATTTGCCCATTACCAAGCTCTGTATATCCTTCTTCGAACTGAGTTATCTGATAAATGCATGTTTAATACTTGTCAATAATGACAATATGTTACTCTTTTCACAGGGTATTTTTATTTTAATAGCAGAGTATAGGAAGGTAATGCCTTAGCCCAGATGGCAGACTTTCAAGCACATTAGCAAATCAACAGTCAAAAATCAGAGAAGAGGAATTGCTTTCCAAATGCACAAACTTGGCAGTTGTGCACTGCACATTCCTAGAGCATTACAATTGGTTAGTTTCTCAGAGTGTACAAAAGAGTTTCTCTAAACTCTGAGGATACTCCTTTTATCAGTTAGCTATTACTACAAAATGGCTAATTAACCACAAATTCTCAATGATATTCAACAAACATATTTTTTAAGCTTCGGAGGTGTTCTGCTGATTTAGGCTAAATGTGGATGATCTTGGCTGGCCTTCTCATTCATGAGGTGTATCTAGTTCACTCATGTGCCTCTATGTTGACTCTAAACTATGTGACTTTATTTTTCTCAGGGGGGCCAATGAACTAACCTGAGCATGACCTTACTGTGGTGATGGCAAAGTTGAAAGAGTGCAAGTGCATTAAGCAAAATCTCTAAAACACCTGGATGGTGCAGTCAGTTGGGTATCTCCTTCAGATCCACTTGTGATCCTGAGGTCCTGTGATTGAGCCCCACATGAGACTGCCTGCTCAGTGGGGAGCCTGCTTCTCCCTCTCCCTCTGCCTGCCACTCTGCCTACTTGTACTTTCTCTCTCACTTGTTAAGTAAATTTAAAAAGTAAAACCTTTTCTTAAAAAGGCTAAGCTCAGAACTGGTATGCTGATATTTCAACCACATTTATTGTCAAAGAAAGTCATATGACCAAGCTCAGAGTCAGAGTGGAAAGGTACTGAAAATTTGCATGACAGAGAGCATAGTTATACGAAGAAGGGATGATTGGAGTCACTAAAAAGATCTACCTCAAGTCCACAAGAGACAAGAATTATTCATACTCCTTCCATTTGAAACATATGCTCATCCCAGGAACCTCAAAAGTTTTATCAAACACATTAGGTTTGAGTCCCATATGATTTAAATTGCAAATTGACTAATTCTTTTGAGTTCCTCATTTTGTACTACCTTATATGCAGCTACATAGAAGCAGTTGGTCTTTTCAAGTTTCCACTGGGAGACCTCCTTGCCCATAGCCAACATTTGTTTAAGTACATTCCAAATATCACAAATGACTATTTCACCAAATGGGTTCCCATTTTTTCAGTCTTCTGTCATAGTTTCCTCAACATTTTTCCAACTTCCCACCACCAGCCAATCCTAAAAATAACTCTACACATTTCAGGTGTTTATTGAAACAACATCCATTTCTGGGTACCAATTACTCTTTCACTTCCCTTTGGTTGTATAACAAACCATCAAAAAACTTAATGGCTTAATATATATGACAGAACAATATTTGAAAATGTATTTGAAAAGATAGTTAAAACTTTCCAAAATTAATGAAAGGTAGCAATCCACAGACCTTTTAAGTTCCATGATCCCCAAACATGATAAACATAAACATCACATCTATTCAAATACAAAAGTCAGATTGCTGAAAAAACAAAACTAAGTAGTAAATTTTTAAAGTAGATTTTTAGCTTTTAGGTAGATTGAGTCAAAAAGAAGAAGACACATTACATACAATGTAAATCCATATAAATAATAGTCAATATGTTAGTTACCTGGAACAATGAAGGACATAGGACAATGTGACATCTTTAAAGTGATAGATGAAAAAAAAATTAAAAAAAATAAAGTGATAGATGAAAACCAAAAACACTCAGCTTAGAATTCTCTATCAGGAGACAAGATCCTTTTAAGAGGAAAGTAAAATAAAGACATTTTCAGAGTGACAACAGCAGAATTAGTCTTCAGAAGACTTGTATTATAAGAAACACTGAAAGTTCTTCAGGCTGAAGAGAAACAATACCGGATATAATACTAAATCTGCAGAAAAACACAGACCACAGTGAGGTGAGCGTGTATATGTGCATATCTTTAATTTTAATGTGTAAATTACTTTTTAAAATATTAACCAAGGATTATGGGAATTATCATATATCTAGAAGTAAAATATAAGACAATAAGAATAAAATAGGGGACTGGAAAAAGACTTGTAAGGTTCTTATACTATTTGTCAGTTAGTGTGTTATTATTTGAAGATAGACAACAATAACTTAGATCACATTATAATCTCTAGGATAAAGCACCCCTTTAAAGTATTAAAAAATACATAGCTAAAAGGCCAATACATGAAATTAAATATAATAATAAAATGTGAACTCATCCAAGAAAGGCAGGAAAGTAGTAACAGAAGAATAATGAGCTTCATAAGTGAATTGAACTAAATATTTAAAATAAAATAATACTAATCATACATAAACACTTTCAGAAAACAGAGCAGGAAAGAATGCACCCCAACTTGATTTTTAAAAACCTGAAAAGAATATTTAGAAGAAGGCTACAGATCAATATTAATCATGAACACAAAAGTCCTAAGCAAAATACTGACAAATTGAATCGAGAAATACTAAAATAATATAGTAATAATAATAAATTATGACCAAATGATATTTTCCCAAGAATTAAAAATTGATTTGACTTTCAAAAATTAATGTACTAGACTTCTGGTTTCAGCTCTAACATATGAAAAGCATAGAAGTCTTCTCTCCTGTTCTCCTACAAGAAAAAAGCTGAAAAAACTTAAAATAAACATTGTTCTTAGATTTTTTTTGTTGTTGTTCTTAGATTAATGAGAGAATTGAAGTCACAAAGCAGACCACTGCCTTGAAAACTATAGAGACATGTGAATACAGAGGATCACAGTCTATCAGGAGCAGAATCCACTGGAGCTATAAACTGGTAGGAACACTTAATGGTAATTGAAAAAATCACTGGAGACTAAGTGTAGACGAGCTTGAGTGTTAAAAACCCCTTAAAGGGATCCCTGGGTGGCTCAGCAGTTTGGCGCCTGCCTTTGGCCCAGGGCGTGATCCTGGAGTCCTGGGATCGAATCCCACATTGGGGTCCCTGCATGGAGCCTGCTTTTCCCTCTGCCTGTGTCTCTGCCTCTCTCTCTCTCTCTCTCTCTGTGTCTCATGAATAAATAAATAAAATCTTTAAAAAAAAAATAACCTTAAGATCCAGCGTTAGGGTGTCTCCTTTACTTCCAAGAGTCCAACCAGGTTTTTTTTTTTTTCTTTTTTCCCCAGGGAAGAACAGAGAAAAACAGCCTCTTGATCCCAACTATGCAAGGGCATGTAGGAAGTAACCATTTTGAAATAAGCGTAGAACATTCTGTCTACTTTACCGGAGCCTTATCTGATGTAGGGAAAGGGCAATTAGACAGCAGCTCCATCCCCATCTAGCCTTCCTGTCTCACATAGAATTAAGAAAAAAAAGGCTATGAAATTTTTCTGAAGGTCACACCCAGATACACTGGTCCTCTAAAACACAGACTTAATCATAAGATTATAGAATGGTTTTCTTCCTCAAAATCTTACTAACACATTAACAGCGCCCCAATATAATAACAGTGGAGTATAACTGAGAAAACTACAAGACTATTTAAGAAGGAGTTTCTAGGGAAACTCAAAGACAAAAGGGAACACCAAAAAAGGACACTAGAGAAAATTGAGCTGCTGACACAGCTCTAAGAAACATTAAACACAGCCTCTCAACCAGATAAACATAACGCCTCACATTAAAGTTTGGTTCACCTCAGTACTTATTATCCAACATATCTTATCAGGATTTCAAGAAGAAAATTACAAGGTATGTTAAAAAGCAAGAAAAAAAAAATCAGTCTGAAGAGCCAAAGCAAGTGTTAGAACTTGACTCATAAATGGTAGAAATTTTGGAATTATCAGCCAGGAACTTAAAAAAAAAAAACTATAACTAATATGCTAAAGGCTGTAATGGAAGAAGTGGACAACATGCAAGAACAAATGGGTAATGTAATTAGAAAGATGGATAGAAAAGAATAAAAAGGAAATGTTAGAAACCAAAACAATTGTAACAGAAATGAAGATTGACTTTCATGGGATTATCAGTAGATTGGACATAGCCAAGGAAAGAGTCGTAAGCATAAAAGTTTCTATATCAATAGAAACTTCCCAAACTTAAATGAAAAGGGAAAAAATAGAACAAACTATCCAAGAACTATGGGCTATTTACAAAGGGTGCAATGTATGCAATAGGAATACCAGAAAAGGAAAGAAAGGCAGAGTTGAAAAATATTTAAATTAAAAAAATATTTACATTAATCATGGCTGAGAATTTCCAAAATTATTGACAGATACAAAACCCACAGATTTTGTCATCTCACAAAACATCAGCAGGGTAAATACCCCCAAAATCTACATGTAGGTATATCATATTCAAAGTGTGGGAAATTAAAGAAGGAAACCTTGAAATAAGCCAGAAGAGGGAAAACAAATTATCTATAGAAGAATCAAGAATAATAATTGTATCAGACTTTTCTTCAGAAGCCAGCCAAACCAGAAGAGAAGGAAAATAAATACTTTAAATGTTGAAAGAAAAAAACCCCCACCAATCTAAAATTCTGTATCCAGTGAAATTATCATTGAAAAGTGAAGGAGAAATACAAACTTTCTCAGACAAACAAAACTTGAGGGAACTTGTAATCAATAGAACTGCCTTGCAAGAAATATTAAAAGAAATTCTTCAGAGAAAAGGAAAGTATGTTAGTTGAGACATAGAAAGAAATAATCATAAGAGAAAAATAATTGACATTTAGAATGCATCAAAATTTAAAAGGTCTGCTCATGTAAAAATATGTTAAAGAAAATAATAGGCAAAGTACAAGTTGAGAGCAAAGGTTCAAAAGCATATATCAGACAGACAAAGAACTGGTACCTTGGGTATATTAAAAAATTGTTACAATCAAAGACAAGACAAGCAACTCAATGAAAAAATGCTCAACATAGTTAGTCACCAGAAAAATCAAATTGAAACCACAATGGGATTGCACTACACACTCACCAGAAAGGATAAATAAGTACAACTGGCAGTATCAAATATTGATGAGAATGTCAAGCAATGAAAAATCTAATACTTTATAAGGAGTAATTTAAAATATTACAACTTTGAAAAATGGTCTGACAGCTTCTTATGAAACTAAATATATTTCTTCCTTATGAACCTGAAAATACCAATCTTTGTGGTATGTACTCAAAGAAGCAAGAATTTTATTCATAGCAACTTTGTTCAAATGAGAAAAAATGGGAAATAATAGTGTCCATCAACAGAAGAATGGATGGAAGATGGAGGAGTAAAAGAACTCTGAGCTCAACAAAACTCGTATTTTTCAACTAGATAGCATCCATATTAAAGTCAATAAACTGGAGATTGACACACAGATTGGCATAACAAACTCCACAACTAAATACAGAGAAGCTAGATCTGAAAGTCTAGAAAAAACAGAAAGGCAGAGTGAGGCCGCCACAGGATGGAGGGAGCTGCATACATACAAAAGGCAGATAAATGGGCCTTCATGCCAGAGAGCTCACACAAGGAAGACTAATACCCTTAACATTTAGCTTTAAAAATCAGAGGGGCTGAATTCCATGAGTTTGTGAACCAGTGGGACCTAGAACTCAGAGCTTTAAAGGTCAGCTGACTCAAGACTGGGCTAGCTGAGAAAGTGAGTGATAGCTGCTTGATGTG
Source organism: Canis lupus dingo (assembly GCF_003254725.2). Lineage (NCBI taxonomy): Eukaryota > Metazoa > Chordata > Mammalia > Carnivora > Canidae > Canis > Canis lupus. Next base: position 10,659,932 of record NC_064246.1, on the reverse strand, counting down.
TTTAAATAGGTAGCAGCTTGAGTAGAGAAGCAACATAAAAATGGCAGTTTACCCAACACTGGGGTAAATAGGAGACAGATCTGTTCATACTGATTTTGGAGCATGCTGGGGGACTTCTTTGGAAATGAGGGAGCTGACAGATGCCATTTATTTCCCCAACTGCCAGCATGAACACAGACCCATCTGCAGGAGGCAGGGCTGCACAGACACTTGTAGCCTTGAACCAGGGCTCAGGGCAAATTTTGTCAAATCTGTGTGAATGCCCCAGCCAGCCACCAAGTACATGGCTGCCACCATGTGCCCAGGCCAGCCACAGCACCCAGCTGCCCAGCTCCTGCCACTGTTGTGCTCCAGGCCCAACCACATCCAGCCATCATCATGCAATGCACCGAGGCTCACAACTCTGACCACTCCAGCATCAGCCCCCAGGTGCCAGTCAATACTTTCACAAGCAGAAAACATAGCTGAATTTCCTAACACACAGAAACAGACATAGAGAGGCAGACACAATGAGCAGACAGAGAAACTTATCCCAAATGAAAGAACAGGACAAGGCCACAGCCAGAATGCTAAGTGAAACAGATATAAGTAACATGCCTAATAGATAATTTCAAGCAATGAACATAAGGATACTCACTGGACTTGAGAAAAGCCTGCAAGACATGAGTGAGATCCTTAACACAGAGATAAGCAATAACATAGAAGAGATAAAGGGTTTAATAAATGAAACAAGAAACATACTTGATAGAGTGAACAGGAGGATGGAAGAAGCAGAGGAACAAATTCATGACCTAGGAAACAAAGTAATGGAAAGTAATCAGGCTGAACAAAAGTTAGAAAAAATTTACACAAAATGAGAATAGATTTAGGGAACTTAGTAACTCCATCAAATGTAATAACATTCATATTGTAGGAGTCCCACAGGAAAAAAAGAGAGGAAAGGGGGCAGAAAATTTATTTGAAGAAATAATAGCTAAAAACTTCCCTTATCTGGGGAAGGTAACAGATATCCAGATCCAGGAGACACAGAGAACTCCCATCAAAATCAACAAAAGTAGACCCATACCAAGACACATTGTCATTAAATTGGAAAAACACAGTGATAAAGAAAAAATTCTTAGGAGCAACAGACAAAAAAAGTTAGTAACTTACAAGGGAAAAAAATCATAAGGCCAGCAGATTTTTCAACAGAAACTTTGCAAGCCAGAAGGAAGTAGCACGATATATTCAAAGTTTTAAATGGAAAAAAATCTGTAGCCCATGAATACTCTATCCAGGTAGGCTATCATTTGGAATAGAAAGAGAGATAAAGAGATGCCTGGGTGGCTCAGTGGTTGGCCATCTGCCTTTGGCTCAGGGCATGATCCCAGGATCTGGGATCGAGTTCACATCAGGCTCCCTGGAAGGAGCCTGCTTCTCCCTCTGCCTATGTCTCTGCCTCTCTCTGTGTGTATCTCTCATGAATAGATAAATAAAATCTTTTTTAAAAGGGGAAGAGAGATAAAGAGTTTCCCGGACAAAAACAAAAGGAGTTTGTGACAACTAAACCAGCCCTGCAAGAAAAATTAAAGAGGACTCATTGAGTGGAAAGGAGGGACCAAAAGTGACAAAGTAAAGGTAGAAAACAGAAAAGCAGTAAAAAATGAATATTTCTGTGAAAATGCAGTCAAGGAACTTATCAAAAAAGATAAAATATAATAACATATACCTAAAACATGGGGAGGAGAGGAGAAAAGAATAAGTTCAAACTTAAGTGACCATTGACTTAACATAGACTTTTATATGTAGAAGAGGTTATATATAAACTTAAATGTAACCATATATCAAAAATAACTGATAAACATGTAAGGAATATAAAGAAAGAAACCAAAGTTTATCACTAAGGAAAATCAGCAAGACATGGAAGAGAGAAAGACAAGAATGGATCACAGAAGATCCTCAGAAACAACCACAAAACAAAATAAAATGGCAATAAATATACATCTATCAATAATTTCTTTGAGGGGCAGCCCTGGTGGTGGTTTAGCGCCACCTGCAGCCCAGGGCGTGATCCTGGAGACCTGAGATCAAGTCCCACATCGGGCTCCTGCATGGAGCCTGCTTCTCCCTCCACCTGTGTCTCTGCCTCTCTCTCTCTCTCTATGTCTATCATAAATAAATAAACAAATCTTTAAAAAAATTTATTTGAATGTAGACTCTTGGGATTTCCAAGATGGAGGAGTAGTAGGAGAACCCTGACCTTTGCCTCATCCTTTAGATACAAATACAACCTTCAACTATTTTAAACAACTAAGAAGAGGATCGGAGGAGTGCAGAAACAAGCTACACAGTTGGAGCGAGTGAATTTGGCAGAGGTGAGGTTTAGAGTCCTGATTTGGGCTTTGGGGAGTCTTGAAGTTGGGAAGCAGAAGAAGCACAGTACTGGAGCAAAGTCAGGAAGAGGGAGAAAGTTGGAAAGAGTGCAGAAGATGATGACCATACAAGAAGCTATGGTAAGTGGATCCTTGGGTTGATCAGAGTGATTGCTCCTCTTCCTAGAGGGCATTTGGAGGACCATATTTGTCCTCTCCAGATACAAGGGGACAGCTGGGGAACTGTTGAGTGGAAATCAGCAGCAGAGCCAGAGGGGTGCACAGAGGGCTCTTAACTTTTCAGTGTGAACCACAATTGGCTTAACCCTCTGTGTGTGTGCTCATTGGCCACTTTTCTAGGGTTGAATGAGCAGAATGCAGAGACTGGAGCTGGTTGTGGATAACCTAGCCACTGCTTTTTGCTGCCTGCCACAATAGAGTCATGGTTCTGTGATGGCTTTTCTGGGACAAGAGGAGTAGGGGACTGAGTTGAGTGCAGATGGCTAATAACCTGGCTACAAGCTTTTCAGTGAGCTTACAATAATCTCTAGTCTGTATGCACACTGTGTGATGGCTTTTTGGGGATAGAAAGGTGCTGAGGATGCCCTGAGCCTCCCAAACTGGGGACAAGAGTGGGTGAGCACATTGCCAAGCCCTTTAAAACTTGGAACTTTGAGTCCCAGTCACTGGCCAAAGATAAAATACATGAAATATATGGCTCTGGGCATGCCAACGACCTGGGCACAGACAGATTAGGGCAGGGAACTGACCCAGGTCACAGGAGATTGCTCACTTTTCTAAGAGGGCCTCCTGAGCAATAGCTGCTTTGAGTTCCACTCCTCAGAGACAAAAAGGTGAGGTGAGTCCATATTCTACCTTCTACAATGTCCCCTCCTGTCTTCCAGCAGAGTCAGAACTCCAGAGTGAAACACAGTACCTCTAATGAAGGCTGGAGTCTCATATGCTAAACCCCACCCCTCTAACCTGGCAGGAGTGTCTTTACAAGGGCAAATCAGCTTGTGAGCCAGCACAAAAGGCCCCTCCCTCAGAAGACCAACAGAAACTGCCACATTTACCAAGTCTAATGATTAAAGAAAGGTCCAAAACTTCTGCTTCTGGCTTAATTTCACAAACAAATCAAAGCATATCTACTTAAAGGACCGAACACTCCCCACTACAAGCAAGGAGGAACTCTGTAGCAGAAGGACCAGTGGGAAATAGCAGCCAAAATACGCCACCAGAGTGTACACAGCATACACCAGAATCACTTTCTGAAGATACTATTGTTATTGTAGCTGCTTTGGCTGTTTTTCTTTCTTTTTCGGCTTGCTCTTTACTTCCTCCTTTCTATTCTGGACAAAATGACTAGAAGGATAAATTCACAGCAAAAGAACCAGAGATAGTATTCTTTGCCAAAGATTTAATCAATATGGATATAGGCAGGATGTCAGAACTAGAATTCACAACAACAATTATAAAGATATTGACTGGGCTTGAAAAAAGCATAGAATACAACAAAGAGTCCCTTACTGCATAAATAAGAGAACTAAAATCTAATCAGGCTGAAATTAAAAATGCTATTACTGAGATGCAGTCAAAAATGGAGGCTCTAACTGCTAGGACAACTGAGGCAGAAGACAAAGTCCGTGACATAGAAGACAAAATGGTGGAAAGTAAAGAAACAGAAAAAGACAGAAAAACTACTCCTGGATCATGAGGGGAGGCTTTGAGAAATCAGTGATACTCTAAAGCACAATAATATTTAAATAATAGGGGTTTTGGAAGATGAAGAAAGAAGGGGGGCAGAAGTTGTGGACAATTTAGAGCTGACAATTTCCCTAGTCAATGGAAGGAAACAAGCAATCAGTCCAGAGGAACCCCCCTCAAAATCAATAAAAATAGATGAACAACCTGACATAAAATAGTGAAGCTTGCAAATTTCAGAAATAAAGATAAAATCCTAAATGCAGCTCTGGACCACAGGTTCTTAACCTACACAGGTAGAAACATAAGACTGTCTGCAGACCTGTCCACAGAGACCTGGCAGACCAGAAAAAAATGGCATGCTATATTCAAAGTGCTAAAGAAGAAAAACATGCAGCCAAGAACACTTTATCCAGCAAAGGTTGTCATTCAGAATGGATGGAGAGATAAAGAGCTTCCCAGACAAAGAGAAACTAAAAGAATTTGTGATCACTAATCCAGCCTTGCAAGAAATATTAAAAGGGATCATTTGAGCAGAGAGAGAGCCCAAAAGTAACAAAGACCAAAAAGGAAGAGACAATCTACAGAAAGAGTGATATTACAGATAATGCAATGGCGCTAAATGCATATCTTTCAATAATTACTCTGAATGGAAAAGGACTAAATGTTCCAATCAAAAGACTCAGATATTAGATTGGATAAAAAAATAAAAAACAAGACCCATCTAGATGCTGTCTCCATGAGACTCATTTTAGACCTAAAAACACCTTCAGATTGAAAGTTAAGGGGCAGAGAACCATTTATCATGCTCATGGACATCAAAAGAAAGTGGGAGTAGCCATCCTTATATCACACAAACTAGATTTTAAACCAAAGACTATAATAAGAGATGAAGAAGGACACTATCATATTAAATGGTTATCCAATAAGATGAGCTAATAATTATAAATATTTATGCCTTTAACACAGGAGCAGCCAATTACATCAACCAATTAATAAAAAAATTAAACATATTGATAATAATACAATAATAGTAGGGGACTTCAACACCTCACTCACAGCAACATTCAGATCATCTAAACAGAAGGTCAACAAGGAAACAAAGGTATTGAATGACACTCTGGATGAGATGGACTTCACAGATATGTTCAGAGCCATCCATCCTAAAACAATAGAATATATTCTTCTCAAGTGCAGATGGAACATTATTCAGATTAGAACAGATTCGGGGTCACAAATCAGGTGTTGACCAGTATCAAAATATTGGAATTATTTCTTGCATATTTTGAGACCACAATGCTTTAAAAAATGAACTCAAGCACAGGAGAGAATTTGGAAGGAATACAAATACATGGTTGTTAAAGAGCATCCTAGTAAAGAATGAATGAGGTGAGGAGGGGAGGCAAGATGGCAGAAGAGTACAGGTCCTTGTTTCATCTAGTCCCCTTAATTTAGCTAGATAACTATCAAACCATCCTGAACACCTATGAATTCAACCTTAGATGTAAAGAAAGAATGGCTGAAACTCTACAAATAGAAAAGTGACCACGTCTTGCATGGTAGGAGTGCAGAGAAGAGAAACCCAAGAAGGGGTATATTGGAAAATAAATGGTGGGAGGTGTGAAACTTTGTAGCTTGCTGCAGGAAAGTGAAACAACTCTGGGGCTCAAAATTGGGATCTTTAGAAATCTGCTCCTGTGAGAAAAATTCCCTGCCTGAAAGGTAGTCAGTGGTGAAAAAGGGAAGAAACACAGGAGGAACAGTAGGGTCTCAATATTCTCAGAGGTACAGAAAGAATAGTGGCATCTGAGCCAGCAGAGTTCCCAAGCACTGGGGTAGGGAAACAGGTCAGTGAGTTTGGGAGAGGCTCAGCTTGTTATGCATAAACCACAAACCAGACTAGTCAGGAGGCTGCTCACCATACTGGGTCCTTGCAAAGGACTGGTTGCAGCAACCCTCCACCTTCATCTGGGAGAAGTGGAATGGGTGCCCACTCAACAGGATGAATGTTCTCTATGCCAGGGCCCTAAAAGGGACAGAAGTGGGGCAACCCTCCACTTACTCTGGGAGGGTGGAGTGAGTTCATGCACAAGTGAGCAAAAGTACTCCCAGGCAGGGTCCTGCAGTTGCACAAATCAATGTCCCCTTGCCTGCCCATGGGAAGGATCTGAGTGTGTGGACACTATAAGAATCTGCAGTTTGGCATGTGCTGGGTTTTCTCAGGATGCGACAATTTTTTTCTTTTTGCCCCAAGGAAAAGCTCCAGGAACAAAGACCTCACATGATAAACTGCTTACACTGAGTGCTGCCACCTGGCAAGGGGCGGTACAGATCTCCCCAGACACAGACACCTGAGAATCCGTGCAACAGGCCCTTCCCCCAGAAGACCAGCTGAAAGAACAGAACAGCAAATTTACTGACCAAAGAGGACTGGAAAACTCCAGGATTAGGGTAAAATAGTACATAGAACTTGAAGTTTTCTTCTTATGATTCATTTATCTTTCAGGTTAAAATTTTCCAATACTTCTTTTTTTCCATCTTAACCATTATAACTCTTGGTTTTTAAGGTTTTTTTTAACTTTCATATTTTACAATTATGTGTTATAGATATATTCTTCATTTTTGGCTTCCTTTCACCATATTCAATAATACATATATATGTATTATATATGTAAGAATATATATATATATATATATATATATATATATATTGCTTTTTAAGAAATATATAATCTTGGAATTAAGTATCTTCTGACATACAGATGAAAATACCACTGAGAACCAAGTGAATCACCCTGTTTTGTCCACTCTGTGAGATTATATTCTCTCTCTCCTACCACTTCCCCTGCACACTTTTTTTGGTTTTTCTTTCTCTTTGTCTTTTTTCTTTTATTTTCTGATTTAAGTAAAATGTCAGAGGCAAAGTTCAGGATTTAAATTATCAAGTTACTTGTTAGGCCTGAAAAAAGCATAAAAGACTAGAGAATCTCTTACTGCAGAAAAGAAACTTAATCAGAAAAAAATTAAAAATACTCTGAGATGTAGCTTAAGCTGGATGCTCTAATAGCTAGGGTAAATGAAGCAAAAGAGAGGATAAGTGACAGAATACAAGTTGATGGAAAGGAAGGAAGCTGAGGAAAAGAGAGAAAAACAACTAATAGTCCATGAGGAGAGGTTCTGAGAATAAAATTATAGTTTAAAAAATCCGTATTATTAGGACTACAGAGGGCACGGAGAGTGAGAGGGCCAGAAGGTATGTTTGAGCAAACCATGGCTGAGAACTTTCTGGGGAAGGAAACAGACATTCACATCCAAGAGATAGAGAGGACCACTCCCAAAATCAACAAAAACCGATCAACACCTGGTATAAAATAGTTAAGATTGCAAATTTGAGAGATAAAGAGAGAATTCTGAAAGCAGCTGAAGACAAGAGATTCCTAATAAACAGGAGAAATGTTAGACTAAGAGAGACCTGTCCACAGAGACCTGGCAGGTCAGAAAGGGCTGGCATGATAACGTCAGGATATTAAATAAGAAAAACATGCAACCAAGAATACTTTATACATCAAGGCTGTCATTCAGAAAGTAAGGGGAGATAAAGAGCTTCTAGGACAGACAGAAACTGCAAGAATATGTGACCACCAAACCAACACTGTGAGAAATATTAAGGGGGATCCTGAAGCAAAGAGGGAGCCCTAGGAAACAGAGACAATCTGCAGAAACAAGGGTGATACAGGTAATACAAGGGCACTAAATGCATATCTCTAAATAGTTACTCTGAACATGAATGGGCAAAATGCTCTAAACATGAATGGGCAAAATACTCCAGTCAAATGACACAGGGTATTAGACTGGATAAAAAAGCAGGACCCATCTAAATGCTGTCTACATGAGACTCATTTTAGACCTAAAGACACCTTCAGACTGAAAATGAGGGGGCTGGAGAACTAATTACCATGCAAATGGACCTCAAAAAAAGCTGAGTAGCAATATTCATATCATATAAATTAGATTTTAAACCAAAGACTGTAGTAAGAGATGAAAAGGGACATTATATCATACTTAAAGAGCCTATCCAACAAGAAGAACTAACAATTATGAATATTTATGCCTCAAATGTTGGAGCAGCCAATTATATCAACCAATTAATAACCCAAAGTAAAGAGATACATAGATAATAATACACTAATAGTAGGAGACTTCAACACTCCACTCTCACAAAGGACTGATCTTCTATCCAGAAGATCACCAAAGATACAAGGGCCTCGAATGACACACTGGACCAAATAGATTTCACAGATATATACAGAACATTCCTTCCAAATGCAACTGAATACACATTCTTCTCAACTGCACATGGAATTTTCTCCAGAATAGACCACATACTGGGTCACACATCAGTTCTCAATTGATACCAAAAGATTGGGACTGTCCCCTGCATATTTTCAGATCACAATGCTTTGAAACTTGAACTCACTCACAAAAGAAATTTGGAAGGAACTCAAACACTTGGAGAGCATCGTACTAAAAGATGAATGGGTCAACCAGGAAATTAGAGAAGAATTTAAAAGTTTCATGGAAACTAATGAAAATGAAAGCACAACTGTTCAAAACCTTTGGGATACAGCAAAGGCAGTCCTAAGAGGGAAATACATCTCAATACAAGCCTCCCTAAAAAAAACAAAACAAACAAACAAACAAAAAAAACAGAAAAATCTCAAATACACAAGTTAACCTTACACCTAAAGGAACGGAAGAAAGAATAGCAAATAAAGCCTGAACCAACCAGGAGAAGAGAAATAATAAATATTAAAGCAGAATTCAATGAAATAGAGACCAGAAGAACAGTAGAACAGATCAATGAAGCGAAGAGCTGATTCGTTGAAAGAATTAATAAGATAGATAAACCCCTAGCCAGACTTAGTAAAAATAAAAAAGACTCAAGTGAATAAAATCATAAATGAAAGAGGAAAGATAACTGAAGAGTCAAACAGAACAAAACAGAGTTTGGATATTCAACACACATGCAAAAATTTTATTCTTTGGAAAATGGAACTACTTTGCAAGATCTGCCCCAACCTTAAAGGTGTTTGTTGCTCAATAAATCATGAGTACTAATCAAGTACTTATCAGTTGTATTGCCATTTTGTGTGTGTGTGTGTGTGTGTGTGTGTATGCAAGTGCACATGCGTGTGTACATCCATGTGTCTGTCTCTCTTACTAGATAGTTGGTTGAAGGTAGGATAAATAGTTGTGCTCCCTAAGGAATGCCTGTATATAGTTTGGTCCAATTATGGTGGATTTCTCAAAAGGAACATGTTGGCAGCTCCTTCCATGATCAGGTAGGACGTATGGAGACAGAGAGAAATAGAGAGAGACCAAATATAATTATAAAAATGAGACAATAAGTGTCAAGAAGAAATACTCTTTCAGTTAGTCATTTATTCATTCCATCAGATATTGTGTACCCATTATGACTCACAAGCTGAGAATATGAAAATAAATAAAATAATGCTATTTAGTTATACCTTAATAAATCTGTCTTTAAAAAAGAAAAAAAAAGAAATAAATCAAGCAACACCCAGTATTCTGAGTGGGGTAATTTCAAGAAGTGAAAGACTAAAGAAACAAGAAGTGAGTTTGTGGGGTAAGAAAGAATTTCATGAGGCACAGATAGAATGGATCCTCATGGACAAAGCATGAAAGAGTGAAAGTACAAACCGAGATTAGGCTACAGTGTATAATTAGGTTTGAGAAAGGCAGAATCCTGAAATGGAGTGGAGGGATTATGGCAAAAGGCCGAAGGAAACACATTGTGGATTGTTTGCTGAGTCATAGGAACCAAGGTGAGGAGTTCAAATTTATTTTAGTAAGCAAAGGAGAGTCTTAAATATGTCTGAGCTGACTGTTGACATACTCTGAGCAGTACTTCAGAAAGAAGATGTTAAGTACAGTGTTCAAGAGACTAGAAGAAACGCAGAGCAAGCAGCGAACTGGTTTCCAAGACTATTACAATCCATGGAGTGCCTGGGTGGCTCAGGCGGTTAAGTGTCTGCCTTCAGCTCAGGTAATGATCCCAGGGTAGGAGGATCAAGCCCCGCATCGGGCTCCCTGATCCATGGGGAGTCTGCTTCTCGCCCTCCCTTTGCCTCTGCCTGCCAGTCCCCATGCTTGTGTATACGCTCTCTCTCTTTCTCTCTGTCAAATGAATACATAAAATCTTTTTTAAAAAAGACTATTACAATCCAGGCAAAAAGCAATCAAGGTCTTTAAGATATATGCATGATTATTCCCACAATAAATACTATATTTTTAAGTCATTAAAAATAAAATTGGGGCTGCCTGGGTGGCTCAGCGGTTGAGCGCCTGCCTTCAGCTCAGGGCATGATACCAGGGTCCTGGGATCGAGTCCCACCTTGGGTTCCTTGCAGGGAGTCTGCCTCTCCTGCCTATGTCTCTGACCCTCTCTGTGTGTCTCTCATAAATAAATAAATAAAATCTTTTTAAAAAGGGGAGAGATCGCAACCAACACCAAGGAAATACAAATGAATTTAAAAACATTATGAGCAACTATATGCATTCAAATTAGGCAACCTGGAAGAAACGGATGCATTCCTGGAAACCTATAAATTAACAAAACTGAAACAGGAAGAAATAGAAAATCTGAACAGACAATTAACCAGAGAAGAAATTGAAGCAGTCATCAAAAACCTTCCAAGAAACAGAAGTCCAGGGCCAGATGGCTTCCTAGGGGAATTCTACCAAACATCTAAAGAAGATGTTTCAAAAAATAGAAATGGAAGGAAAATTCCAAACTTATTCTATAAGGCCACCATTACCTTGATCCCCAAACCAGACAAAGAACCCACCAAAAAGGAGAGCTACAAACCAATAGCCCTGATGAACATAGATGCCAAAATTCTCACCAAATTTCAGACAATAAGATCCAACAGTACATTTAAAATATTATCCAATTTTTAATGGACCAAGTGACCAAGTGGGATTAACTCCTGGGCTACAGGGCGATTCAAGATCCACAAATCAATCAATGTGATACACCAGATTAATAAAAGAAAGGACAAGAACCATATGATCCTCTCAATGGATGCAGAGAAAGCATCTGACAGAAGATAGCATCCTTTCCTGATGAAACTTTCCACAGTGTAGAAATAGAGGGAATACACCTCAATATCATAAAAGCCATATAGGAAAAGCCCACAGTCAATATCCTTCTCAATGGGGAAAATCTGAGAGTCTTTCCCCAAGGTCAGGAACACGACAGGGATGTCCACTCTCACTGCTGTTATTCAACATAGTACTAGAAGTCCTAGCCTCAGAATCAGACAACAATGAGAAACAAAGGCATCCAAATTGGCAAAGTGGAAGTAAAACTCTCTCTCTTCACAGATGACTTGCTTCTCTACGTAGAAAACCCAAAAGACTCAACCCAATAATTGCTAGAGCTCTTACAGGAAATCAGCAAATTGTCAGGATATACAATCAATACACAAAAGTCAGTTGCAGGGCAGCCCTGGTGGCTTAGCGGTTTAGTGCCGCCTTCAGCCCTGGGTGTGCTCCTGGGGACCCGGGATCAAGTCCCATGTCTGGCTCCCTGCGTGGAGCCTGCTTCTGCCTCTGCCTGTGTCTCTCTATCTCTCATGAATAAATAAACAAAACCTTTAAAAAAAAAGTCAGTTGCATTTCTATACACTAACATTGAGACAGAAGAAAGATATATCAAGAAATCATCCCATTTACAATTGCAGCTAAAACCATAAGATACGTAGGAATCCACCTAACCAAAGGGGTAAAGGATCTGTACTCTAATAACTGCAGAACACTTATGAAAGAAATTGAGGAAGGCACAAAGAGATGGGAACACTTCCATGCTCATGGATTGGAGGAAGAGATATTGTGAAAATGTCTATGCTACCCAGAGTAATTTGCACATTCAATGCAATCCCGATCAAAATACCCTGGACTTTCTTCACAGAGTTGGAACAAATAACCCTAAGATTTGTATGGAACCAGAAAAGACCCTGAATCACCAGAGGAATGTTGAAAAAGAAAACCAAATCAAAGGTATCATAATGCCTACTTCAAGCTGCATTACAAAGCTGTGATCGTCGAGACTGTATGGTACTGGCACAAAAACAGACACATGGACCAACGGAACAGAACAGAGAACCCAGAAATGGACTCTCCACTCTATGGTCAACTAATCTTTGACTAAGTGGGAAAGAATATCCAATGGAAAAAAGCAGTCTCTTCAAAAATGCTGTTGGGAAAACTGGACAGCCACACACAGAAGAATGAAACTGGGCCACTTTCTTACACCATACACAAAGATAACCATCAAAATCCTAGAGGAGAGCACAGACAACAACTTCTTGACCTCGGCTGCAGCTTCTTGCTAGCTATGTCTCCAAAAGCAAGGGAAACAAAAGCAAAAGTGAGCCATTGGGATTTCATCAAGATAAAAAGCTTTTGCCCAGCAAAGCAAACAGCCGACAAAACCAAAAGACAACCTACAGAATGGGAGAAGATACTTGCAGATGTCTTATCAGATGAAGGGCTAGTATCCACAATCTATAAAGAACTTCTCAAACTCAACCCCCCAAAAACAAGTAATCCAGTCAAGAAGTGGGCAGAAGACATGAAGAGATACTTCTCCAAAGAAGACATACACATGGCCAACAGACATACGAAAAAATGCTCCATATCACTTGTTGTCAGAGAAATGCATATCAAAACCACAATGAGATACTACCTCACACCAGTCAGAATGGCTAAAATTGACAAGTCAGGAAATGACAGATGTGGGCAAGGTTGCAGAGAAAGGGGAACCCTCTTGCACTGTTGGTGGGAATGCAAGCTGGTGCAGCCACTCTGGAAAAGATACGGAGGTTCTTTGAGTAGTTAAAAACAGGGATGCCTGTGTGGCTCAGTGGTTGAGCATTTGCCTTTGGCTCAGAGTGTGATCCCAGGGTCCTGGGATCGAGTCCCACATCGGGCTCCCTGCAGGGAGTCCTCTGCCTATATCTCTGCCTCTCTCATGAATGAATAAATAAAATCTTGAAAAAAAAATAGTTAAAAATAGAGCTACCCTAGGACCCAGCAACTACACTACTAGGTATTTTCCTAAAGAATATACAAGCATTGTGATCAGAAGGGGCACCTGCACCCCAATGTTTATAGCCGCAATGTCCACAATAGCCAAACTGACTGCAGAAAGAGCCTAGATGTCCGTCAATAGGTGAATGGATAAAGAAGACGTGGTGTGTGTCTATCTATCTATCTATCTATCTATCTATCTATCATCTATCTATCCCCACACAATGGGGGGGGATGTCTATTACATTCACACAATGGAATCAAAAAGAATGAAAAAAGCCAAAAAGCCATCAAAAAGAATGAAATCTTGCCATTTGCAGCAATGTGGATGGAACTAGAAGATTATTATGCTAAGCAAAGTAAGTCAAAGGAATAGAAATATATGATTTCACTCATATGTGGAATTTAAGAAACAAAACAGATGAACACAGGGGAAGGGAAGGAAAAATAAGATGAAAACAGAGAAAGAGAGAGAGAGACAAGCCATAAGAGACTGATAATTTAGAGGAAACAAAGTGAAGGTTGCTGGAGGGGAGCTGCGGGGGATGAGGTAACTGGGTGATGAGAATTAAGGAGGGCACTGGATATAATGTGCACCGGTGTGTTATATGAAACTGATGAATCACTAAATTACCTCTGAAAATAATAACATGCTATATGTTAATTAAATTGAATTTAAGTAAAATTTAAAAATACTTTTTATCTAAATTGATTAAATGCTCCTATCAAAGACATATGGTGATAGAATGGAGGAATGTTGTGTCATCAGTTACCAAGACAGTTATTCTTCCCTCCTCTCCCTTCACTATCTCTTGAATCAAAGGCTCTCAAGTGTCTGCCCCTTTCTTTATTTTGATCCTTTCTCTTTTTATGCAGATTAATATCCTATTTACACATGCATCTGTACCAAAACAATGAGCTCAAAGCTACATGACTCTTTAGTTGCACTAAGGGGGCCACTTGTTGGGATGAGCACTGGGTGTTATACTATATGTTGGCAAATCGAACTCCAATAAAAAAATATACAAAAAAAAAAAAGAATTATGTTCTCTACCCACTGAGTACAGTTGGGATATCTCTTAATATAAATTCTTGAGGAAATATTTTTATTGGCGGCTTAGCTAGACAGTTGATTACCAGATATTAGTTCTTTTGTCTCCTATTGATCCAGTCAATCATAGAAATTATATGATGGATAACATGTATTTTAAACTGTTTCAAGGTTGAGGATGGGTGGGTAGATTTACAGACTAGAATAACTCATAATGTGGCCAGCTAAGGACATAAGTGGTTTTGAGAAGACTAACTTTTTTATAGACCAAATAACTCTTTATTTAATACAAAATAAAGTCAGCTGTGTGCATTAAAAACACTTCATCATATCTTTTCTTTGGTCTTCTTTAACTGTCATTTTAGGACATTCCAGTTTATTAAGTTGCTTATGACCTACTTGTTTTCTCTGTTTTATTTTTGACTTTCTTCTACTTAGTTCCTAGTCCTCACTTCTTCCTCTCATAAAAATACCATTGCAACCCATTTGGCTAGAAGGTGATCTGTTGACTTTTCTGGACCCCTGACATCTTTCATTATTGCCCCCTGACTCTTTCCTTATAGAGTGTCTCAAGGTTGTTATCACACTTTAGCTCAGGTATTTAGACCCAAAATCCAGTATTAGATTATTTGATGAGTTTTGGACTCCTCTTTGAGGTGTTATTTGAATGTTTAGTTTACCTATGCGATTCTTCAATTTCTTCTAAGAAAATAGTAGATGGGAACTTTTTACTGGCAAAGCAGTTAGTTTTTTACAATTGTTATGTCCTAAAAGTAGGAGATGTATTATTTTATGAAACATGAATGAGCACTAAACTAGCACTTATATATTAGCAGGAAGCAAATAGGATTATTACAGTGAGAAATCTAGGTCAGCAAAGTCATCTTGTTGGACAAGCACCCTAACAGAAAGGACATCTTTTTAAGCTAAAAATATTAATTACACGTATAAATCCCCTTTTTGATTTTTGACATCTTTTCTTGGCTACCTTTTGAGGCCCCTATTAGATTATTATTTCAAGTGTAAAGAAATCATTCACTTCAAAATTATATAGCACACTTATTGATAAATTCAGCATTGGTCTTTCTATTCAAGGGGAGTTTAGTAATAATTGAGTCTTTCAGTAGCAATATCAAAGTGGTGATGCTTTTTCTCTCTTGCCCAAGATCTGTGCCTTGACACAGGATATTGTATCAGAGCCTAATCCCCAGCACATTGAGTAGTTATTTAGTTTCTACAGTAACCTGAATCACTTTTATCAGCCTTCAGAGTCACAGTTGAGAGCACAATTGCTTATGGAAGTGAGTATTTACCCATCCTGCACAAAATGATTAAAACTGGAGTTAGAAACAGTGAAATTTTGGGACTAATGCAAGAAATGTTGAGATGTCTTCTACATTCCTTAGGTTGTCTTTTTCTACCCATACTCAAGGAACTTGGCTAGAACACAGTGGGTATGGTAAGGAACACAGTTAAATTGCAATGCCAGCTTTGGTTAGCCATTTGGCCTCTTTGGAGTGCCATTTCCTTAGTAAAATGAACATGTTGGGTTAATAGTTTCCAGCTCAGATAGTGAATTGCTCAGGTGTATTGTAATTGGTTGCAAAGCATGTAATAGTAATTAGTTATGGATTGCACTTACTAAGTGAGGTTTGGGAAATAATATTGATTTCAAAGAGTGAATTCAAAGTTTTTCCTGTACTACTGTCCCTCTCATTTGCTTGTATTGAGGTATGCTTTCATGAGTGAAAGACCAGAAAGTGTATGAGTTTCTTAGGGCTGCCATAACAAAGCATCACACACAAACTGGATGTCTTAAAACAACAAAAATTTATTCTCTCACAGTTCTGGAGGCTAGAAGTCCAAAATCAAGGAGTTGGCAGGGTCATGTTCCCTCAGAAGTCCCTAGGCCACAGTCCGGTAAATTATGAATCCTAAATAACATCAGTAGCATCAGCAACCAGTGGTGAATTCTCTAAGCACTTGAGTACAATGAGCTAATGTAGGTATTTGTTTTATGGAGACACAGGTATCTCTTAAAAATAAGGAAAACATTCTCTGTAGTTGAGGACATTTTCTCTGACTTCTGGATCACTTTTTGGGAGTCCTTCATTTGGGTTTTAGGGTCCAACTCTCATAGAGCTATTTAGGTGGACCTTACTGAAATCCCATCTTAAAGTTCCAGAGAGAGTTTTTTCTTTAAGATTCATTACAAAGTGAAAACACTCCTACTTTTCAACAGTTTTTGTTTCAGATTTAATGTCTAATATCATAGACTACAAGAATTTTCCTCTGTGCTTAGAGGAAATAGCAAACTGCATTTCAACTCCTTAAAAAAGAGGAATGACCTAATTTTATTTAAAATGTCCAACAAAATTCAGCGCCGACTTCCATCAGGGCTCCAGTGGGGCCTCGGTCCCGCTGGTGGGCGGGTAACTGGGTGAGCTGGAGTGGGCGGTGCTGGCCAGGGAGCAGAGGCCAGGGTTTCCACCTAGACCAGGCACAGCCTATCTGTGCCTACCATGGAAACCTGAGCACTGCCAGTAGGAACTGTGGCTGCAAGGTCGTGACCTGTCTTCTTTCCCCTGGACCCTTTCCTGAGACTTCATGGCACGACTGAATGAGCCCACCGCTGACCGCTGAGAGTTTTTGGAGGACTCCGTCCTACAGAAAGATGCAGCCCTCGCTCCTCGCTGGCCGCTGCCCCTCTGCCTCGGTGACCGCAGCCTGTGTGCCCTCCCAGCTCGGTTCTGGCAGCTTGGGCCAACGGCTCTCACAGATCACCAGCAGCCTGTACATCAGCAATGGTGTGGCCATCAGCAACAAGCTCAAGCTGTCCAGCAGGCAAATCACCACGGTCTTCAACGTCTCGATGGAGGCGGAAAACACCTTATACGAGGACATACGGTATGTGCAGGTGCCTGTGACCGATGCACTCATCTCGTGCCCCTGCTACTTTGAGGGCCCCATTGCTGAGTGTTCCCACCGTGTGGAGGTGAAGCAGGGTCCCCGTCTCTGCTTTGTTCCTCCGCCGCCCTCCACCTGGCACCTCTGGAGGCCTAAAAGCCACAGTGCCGAATCCCGCGCCTGAACCAGGTGGTGCTGCTGTCCAGCTTCCTGCCCAACAACGGCTTTCGGTAACAGCTGAGCCACTAACAGCCACAAACAGTTCCAGCTGTTTGGCAAGAACACTGCGCACATGGTCAGCTCGTCTATGGGCGTGATCCCTGGAGCCTGTAAGAAGGAAGTCGGTTTGATGGCAGCCAAACGGCGAGCCATCCTGGCTAGCGCCTGCCCCAGGGGTCAGAGGTGCAGATCTGCCGTTGATCCTACACCAAGATCTGAACTTGAACATTCTACTTTTGTTGATACAGAAAATTAGATGATAGCTTTTATAAGGACAAGAGAAAAGGGAGGGGGGCTGCAGTTTTTAACCTTATAATCTATTTCTTTGAAGAATAAAACTCACTAAAGCTAAGATGGTGAAAATATTTCCTACCAGTGAGTCCCAGGGCATGACTGCTGGGGCCTAGCCACAAAGGAAGTGTTGTTCACTCAAAGCCCAATGCATGTGGCAGGACTGGAATTCCACAGTCCTCCCCCTGGGCAGACTACACAGGAGCAAGTCAGCCAGAATCCCACTTTATTCTTTGGAACCTAAAGCCAGAGCCTTAGGTGTCATGGCACTGTCTGTGTCTCTCACAGTAAGTGCTAATATACTTCATAAGTGGCTTTCAAATACTCCAGGAGCCCTCTGAGCCTCAGGTTCCCCTTGCCCTCAACTTCAACCATAGTTACTTAACTCTGGGTTTATAGACTGGACTTAAGCAAAAGACAGTTTTTGAAGAAAGTATTTCCTTATATGAAATTTTAAAAACAATTTTGAGTGACATTCCAGATGGCAAGAACTCAGGGTGACTTTGATGACCTTCTACCAGCCTTTGATAAAAGATGTGTTAGTCCCTTTCTCTGGGGGCATATGCTGAGAGAGCAGGCTTGATCAGGCCTCAAGTTTTCCTTGTACAGGCCTTGGTTCAGAAGGTTGGAGCTCTGGACCCAGCTCTGTCACTTTCGTCATCTCTTTGTGTAACCTCTTTCCTTACTAATCAAAGCAATGACAGCCCTTCTCTTACAGGGTTGTTGTGAGGATTAGCAATCTTGGCAGCATGTCTGGCAATAGCACTTGCTTAAAGGATGACTTGTAATTGATGATGCTCTGAGGCTCTTCTGGTCTGTGGTCAGCATACTCATCCTTATAACAATGTTTTCACATCTGTGCATGGTCCTTTATTGTTTACTCTTCTAGAAAATCATCCTATGGGAGGTAAAAATTTTTAAGGTTATTTCAGACCCTGTGGTAGGGGAAGCCTAGATTCAGCAGCCTTTTCAGAGTTCCCATTGTATTTAATCCATGTGTATCCAAAGGTTGTGAGCAAGAAGCATGATTCCACCTCCCTCAAATGACTTATTTAGAATTACTGGCCATTATAACTAACCAGTTA
The DNA here is from genome assembly GCF_003254725.2 of Canis lupus dingo. Taxonomy (NCBI): domain Eukaryota; kingdom Metazoa; phylum Chordata; class Mammalia; order Carnivora; family Canidae; genus Canis; species Canis lupus. The sequence goes on along the minus strand of NC_064246.1, from coordinate 10,641,210 downwards.
TAATGCACCAGTCTGGCTAACCTCTAAGATCCATGGGGGCATTTGCCTAAGACACAAACCAGTTGACTCCATTAACTAGGCTCTGGAATCTGGGATTGCTCACACTCCCGGGTGCCTAGAGATGTGGCTTAGGATCAGCTACTTTAATCAAGGGGTCTGCAGACAAACTATATATGAGACAAAGAAAAGCACAACTACTCCAACTGATGCAGTGCTGCAGGTCTGGAGCCCAGTGAAGGCTGAATATTCATTCCCTCCAAACATATACATCTGCCCCACTTCTACAAAGGGAATGCCTAGAGATACAACTGGGGAGAAAATGAATGAAAAAATCATTGCTGTGGACTGATCTTCTCATTTTACAGATGGAACGCTCGCAGAGTATCAGGGACGGTATTGCAGAGCCCTTTCTGGCAGAAACCCAGATGGAATATCTTTTGAGGTACTTTTTAAGGATGGCTGGGTGGCGCAGTTGGTTAAATGCCCAACTTTTGGTTTCAGCTCAGGTTGTGATACCAGGGTTGTGAGACTGAACCCTACATTGGGCTCTGCACTCAGTGAGGGATCTGCCTAAATTCTCTCCCTCTCTCTCCATCCCTCCCCTATCTCTAAAATAAATAAATAAATCTTTAAAAAATAAAGTACTTTTTAAGAGTAATTTATTTTTTAAGAGTAATTTATTTGTATATATTTTTCACTTAAAAAATCCTAAATTAACATACTCTGAAATTGGCATGCTATAAAATTAATAGTTCTAAGGGTTTTGATGCATGTATGGTTTTATATAACCATCTCCATAATCAGAACGCAGAGCACTTCATACCCTGAAATATTCTCTCATGCTTCCCCTTTATAGTCAAGTCCTTGGCCCACCCAAGCCTCTAGCAAATAGGATATGTTCTTCCCTGTGTACTTATTTCTAAGGCATCACATAAATGTAATCATACATGATGTGACCTCTGGAGGCTGGAGATTATTTGGGTATAATGTCTTTCTTTAATATTCATTCATGTTGTTCCTTTTTGGTGCTGTTCCACTATATGGATATACCAATTTGTTTTACATTCACCCAGCAAAAGATCCTTTGGTTGTTTCCTTTTTTTTTTTTTTTTTTGGTGATTATGAATAAAACTTCTATAAACATTTATGTAAAAAAAGTTCAATGTATACTAGTATTTATTTGCACCAATTATATGGTAGGTCATTTCTAAATGGAAATAAAAAATAAAAAAAATTTTGAGAGTAGTGGATTAGGAATAAGAATATAGATTTTTAAGCTATAGTAAGTAGACTTGATGTTACATTAATAGGGCTGGATTCATGGGCATGTAACCTCTGGAGCTACCCAAGGCCCTCTGCCTAAAAGGGCACTTGTTTGCTGTAATGCTCTGCTGTAATTATCTTTAAATTTTGCACTGGGCTCCACAAATTATGTAGTCAGATAAATAATAATAATAGGAAAATTTCATATCTGCTACTCTTTTCCCAGTCTCTTAGAAAACTACAAGGCAGCCTACTGAATGGGAGAATACATTAGCAAATAACGCATATGATAAAAGGTTTGTATCCAAAATATATGAATAATTTATAAACCCAATGCCCTGAGAAAGAATAGCCCAATTAAAACATGGGCAGAAGACATGAATAGACATGTTTCCGAAGAAGACATCCAGATGGCCAATAGACACATAAAAAGATGTTCAATATCATTCATCAGCAGGGAACTCCAAATCAAAATTGCAGTGAGATATCACATCACATCTCTCAAAACAATTAAAATTAACAACACATGAAACAACAGGTGTTGGTGAGAATGTGGAGAAAGGAGATCCTCTTGCATTGCTGGAAGAAAACTGGTACAGCCAGTCTGGTAAAGAGTATAAAGTTTAAAAAGTTAATGATAGAAAAAAAAAGTAAATGATATAATTACCCTTGAACCAGTTATTACACCACTAGGTATTTACCTTAAGAATATAAAGATTTAAAATAAAGAATATAAAGATAATAATTCAAAGGCATACATGTACACTGCTATTTATGGAAGCATTTTCTACAATATTCACTATGGAAACAGTACAAGTGTCCGTTAAGCAATGAATATATATATAGAGAGAGAGAAAGAGAGAGACTCTAAAATTACTGAGGAATAAAAATAATAAATTGCTGTTTGCAACTACATGGATGGAGCAAGAGAGTATTATGGTAAGCAAAATAAGTAACTCAGAGAAAGATGAATGCCGTATGATTTCACTCATATGTGGAATTTAAGAAACAAAACAACACAGAGGCAAACAAAAACAGACACTTTTTTTTGAGGGAGAGAGGGGAAGAAAAATATATAGAGAGAATCATTTAAAATTGTTTTTTAATTTAAATTCAATTTAATTAACATATAGTATATTGTTAGTTTCAGAGGTAATTTAATGATTCATCAGTTTCATATAACACGCGGTGCACATTATATCCAGTGCCCTCCTTAATTCTCATCACCTGGTTACTTCATCGGCCCCAGCTCCCCTCCAGCAACCTTCACTTTGTTTCCTCTAAATTATCAGTCTCTTATGGCTTGTCTCTCTCTCTCTCTCTGTTTTCATCTTATTTTTCCTTCCCTTCCTCTGTGTTCTACAGTTTTGTTTCTTAAATTCCACATATAAGTGAAATCATATATTTCTGTTCCTTTGACTGACTTATTTTGCTTAGCATAATACCCTCTAGTTCCATCCACATTGCTGCAAATGGCAAGATTTCATTCTTTTTTATGGCTGAGTAATATTCCATTGTGTGAGAATAGATAGATAGATAGATAGATAGATAGATAGATAGATAGATAGATAGACAGACACACACCACGTCTTCTTTATGCATTCACCTATTGACGGACATCTAGGCTCTTTCTGCAGTCAGTTTGGCTATTGTGGACATTGCGGCTATAAACATTGGGGTGCAGGTGCCCCTTCTGATCACAATGCTTGTATATTCTTTAGGAAAATACCTAGTAGTGTAGTTGCTGGGTCCTAGGGTAGCTCTATTTTTAACTATTTTTTTTCAAGATTTTATTTATTCATTCATGAGAGAGGCAGAGATATAGGCAGAGGACTCCCTGCAGGGAGCCCGATGTGGGACTCGATCCCAGGACCCTGGGATCACACTCTGAGCCAAAGGCAAATGCTCAACCACTGAGCCACACAGGCATCCCTGTTTTTAACTACTCGAAGAACCTCCGTATCTTTTCCAGAGTGGCTGCACCAGCTTGCATTCCCACCAACAGTGCAAGAGGGTTCCCCTTTCTCTGCAACCTTGCCCACATCTGTCATTTCCTGACTTGTCAATTTTAGCCATTCTGACTGGTGTGAGGTAGTATCTCATTGTGGTTTTGATATGCATTTCTCTGACAACAAGTGATATGGAGCATTTTTTCGTATGTCTGTTGGCCATGTGTATGTCTTCTTTGGAGAAGTATCTCTTCATGTCTTCTGCCCATTTCTTGACTGGATTACTTGTTTTTGGGGGGTTGAGTTTGAGAAGTTCTTTATAGATTGTGGATACTAGCCCTTCATCTGATAAGACATCTGCAAGTATCTTCTCCCATTCTGTAGGTTGTCTTTTGGTTTTGTCGGCTGTTTGCTTTGCTGGGCAAAAGCTTTTTATCTTGATGAAATCCCAATGGCTCACTTTTGCTTTTGTTTCCCTTGCTTTTGGAGACATAGCTAGCAAGAAGCTGCAGCCGAGGTCAAGAAGTTGTTGTCTGTGCTCTCCTCTAGGATTTTGATGGTTATCTTTGTGTATGGTGTAAGAAAGTGGCCCAGTTTCATTCTTCTGTGTGTGGCTGTCCAGTTTTCCCAACAGCATTTTTGAAGAGACTGCTTTTTTCCATTGGATATTCTTTCCCACTTAGTCAAAGATTAGTTGACCATAGAGTGGAGAGTCCATTTCTGGGTTCTCTGTTCTGTTCCGTTGGTCCATGTGTCTGTTTTTGTGCCAGTACCATACAGTCTCGACGATCACAGCTTTGTAATGCAGCTTGAAGTAGGCATTATGATACCTTTGATTTGGTTTTCTTTTTCAACATTCCTCTGGTGATTCAGGGTCTTTTCTGGTTCCATACAAATCTTAGGGTTATTTGTTCCAACTCTGTGAAGAAAGTCCAGGGTATTTTGATCGGGATTGCATTGAATGTGCAAATTACTCTGGGTAGCATAGACATTTTCACAATATCTCTTCCTCCAATCCATGAGCATGGAAGTGTTCCCATCTCTTTGTGCCTTCCTCAATTTCTTTCATAAGTGTTCTGCAGTTATTAGAGTACAGATCCTTTACCCCTTTGGTTAGGTGGATTCCTACGTATCTTGGTTCTGAGTGTATTTTGGCCTGTATGTTAGAAGGTACTAAATTCCAAAGTTATATAAAAAATCAAGACTTATATAGAGAAACAACAACAACATAAACAAAAACAAGAAGACAAAAGAGGGGGTGGAATGGGAAGGAAGAGAGAATATAATCACAGAGTGTAGACCAACATAGTGCTCCACTTGGTTCTGAGTGTATTTTGGTCTGTATGTTAAATGGTACTAAATCAAAAATTATAAAACAAAACAAAAGAAAAAGGAAAAAACCCAAACTTCTATATCTACAAATATTAAATTTATTTTTTTCAAATATTAAATTTAAAATGCTGTAGGAAATGAAAAAGAATATATTTATGACATGTAATTGTAAAAATATGAAAATCAAAAAAGGAAAAATCTTATAAATGAAGAGTTGATAAAATGTTGTAGTTAAGACAAGCAAAAAAGAAAGAATATTGGAAAATTTTAACCTGAAAGATAATTGAATTTTAAGATAAAAAGCCTTGAATTCTATATACTATTTTGCCTCAGTCCTGGAGTTTTCCAGTGCTGCTTGGTCAGTAAACTTGCTGTTCCCCTGTTCTTCCAGCTGTTCTTCTGGGAGTGGAGCCTGCTGCAGTGATTCTCTGGTGTCTGTGCCTGAGTGAAGATGCCCCACTCTGTGCCAGGTGGCCCAGCTCAGTGTTAGCTGTTTGCCCTATAAAACCTTTGTTCCCTGGAGGCCTCACATTTCCCAGGGTGAAAGGAGGAAAAAAATGGCAATGGCCAGATCTTTAGCCCTGAAACCAAGAACTCCCAGCATGTACCAAACTTCAGTCTCTTAGTGTGCACTGGCTCAGAATCTGGGGGAAAGAGTGGGGCACTGATTTGTATAATTTGAAGGGCATCAGGTGGCAGGAGAGCTTTCACTATCTTGTGTGCTCACCGGCTTTACCTCTCCCAGAGGGAGTGGAGGATAGCACACTTTTCTCCACTGCCAGGCCCTGGGATAGAGGGCATTCACCAGATCAAGTGCACACCTGCTCTGCCTCTTCCAGATGCCCGTGGAGGGTTGCTGTATACCTGTCCTGTACCAGGACCTAGCATGGCAGCAGTCTTCCGATCTGACCACGGTTTGCAGTTTATGGCACAAGTTAAGCTTTCTCCCAGGTGCCCTCATTCTTTCTGTGTCTCTGGGAATATTGAGACTTCACTGCCCCTCCTGCGATTCTGCCCTATTTTCACCACTGTGCACTTTTAAGCCAGGGAAGACTCTCTCAGGAGCAGATATCTAAACGTCCGAATCCTGCCATTCTCACTAGCATGAGGTGGTATCTCATTGTGGTTTTGATTTGTATTTCCCTGATGGCAAGTGATGCAAGCATTTTCTCTTGGCCATGTCTATGTTTTCCTCTGTGAAATTTCTGTTCATGTCTTCTACCCATTTCATGATTGGATTGTTTGTTTCCTTGCTGTTGAGTTTAATAAGTTCTTTCTAGATCTTGGATACTAGCCCCTTATCTGATATACCATCTGCAACTATCTCCTCCCATTTTGTAGGTTGTCTTTTAGTTTTGTTGACTATTCTTTTGCCATACAGAAACTTTTTTTATCCTGCTTAAGTCCCAATAGTTCATTTTTGTTTTTGTTTCCTTTGCCTTCATAGATGCATCTTGCAAGAAGTTACTGTGGCCAAGTTCAGAAAGGGTGTTTCCTGTGTTCTCCTCTAGGATTTTGATGGATTCTCGTCTCACATTTAGATCTTTCACCCATTTTGAGATTATCCTTGTGTATGGTGTAAGAGAATGGTCTAGTTTCATTCTTCTGCACGTGCCAGCACCAGTTATTGGAGAGACGGTCCTTTTTCCAGTTAATATTCTTTCCTGGTTTGTTGAATAGTAGTTGACCGTAGAGTTGAGCGCCCATTTCTGAGTTCGTTATTCTGTTCCATTGATCTATGTGTTTGTTTCTGTGCCTGTACCACAGTGTCTTGATGATCACAGCTTTGAAATACAGCTTGAAATCTGGCATTGTGATGCCCACAGCATTGGTTTTCTTTTTTCACTATTCCCCTGGCTATTCCGGGGCCTTTCCTGATTCTGTACAAATCTTAAGATGATTTGTTCCAACTCTCTGAAGAAAACCCATGGTATTTTGATAGGGATTGCATTGAACGTGTAAATTGCCCTGGGTAGCACAGACATTTTCACAATATTAATTCTTCCAATCCATGAGCATGGAATGTTTTTCCATCTCTTTGTGTCTTCCTCAATGTCTTTCAGAAGTGTTCTGTAGTTTTTAGGGTATAGATCCTTTGCCTCTTTGGTTAGATTTATTCCTAGGTATCTTATGCTTTTGGGTGCAGTTGTAAATGGGATTGACTCCTTAATTTCTCTTTCTTCAGTCCCATTGTTAGTGTAGAGAAATGCCACTGATTTCTGTGCATTTATTTTGTATCCAGCCACATTGCTGAATTGCTGTATGAGTTCTAGCCATCTTGGGGTGGAGTGTCTTGGGTTTTCCATGTACAGTATCATGTCATCTGTAAAGAGGGCATTTAACTTCTTCTTCGGCAATTTGAATGCCTTTTATTTCTTTTTCTTGTCTGATTGCTGAGGCGAGGACTTCTAGTACTGTGTTGAATAGCAGTGGTGAGAGTGGACATCCCTGTCGTGCTCCTGATCTTAGGGGAAAGGCTCTCAGTGTTTCCCCATTGAGAATGATATTTGCTGTGGGCTTTCATTGATAGCTTTTAAGATGCTGAGGAATGTTCCCTCTATCCCTATGCTCTGAAGAGTTTTGATTGGAATGGATGCTGTATTTTGTCAAATGCTTTCTCTGCATCTATTGAGAGGATCATATGGTTCTTGTTTTTTTCTCTTGTTGATATGATCTATCACATTGATTGCTTTACAAGTGTTGAACCAACCTTGCATCCCGGGGATAAATCCCATGTGGTGATGGTGAATAATCTTCTTAATGTATTGTTGGATCCTATTGGCTAGTATCTTCTTGAGAATTTTTGCATCTGTGTTCATCAGGGATATTGGTCTATAATTCTCCTTTTTGGTGGGGTCTTTTTCTGGCCTTGGAATTAAGGTGATGCTGGCCTCATAGAACAAGTTTGGAAGTACCCATCTCTTTCTATCTTTCGGAACAGCTTTAGTAGAATAGGTATTTTTTCTTCTTTAAACGTTTGATAGACTTCCCCTGTGAGCCATTGGGCCCTGGACTTTGTGTCTTGGGAGGTTTTTGATGACTGCTTCAATTTCTCCCTGGTTATTGGCTTGTTCAGGTTTTCTATTTCTCCCTCTTCCAGTTTTGGTAGTTTGTGGTTTTCCAGAAATGCGTCCATTTTTTCTAGATTGCCTAATTTATTTCCATATAGCTGCTCATGATATGTTTAAAAAATGGTTTGTATTTCCTTGGTATTAGTTGTGATCTCTCCTCTTCAATTCATGATTTTATTAATTTGAGTATTTTCTCTCTTCTTTTTAATAAGGGTGACTAATGGTTTATCTATCTTATTAATTCTTTCAAAGAACCAACTCCTGGTTTTGTTGATCTGTGCCACAGTTCTTCTGGTCTCTATTTCATTGAGTTCTGCTCAAATCTTTATTAACTCTCTTCTTCTGCAGGGTGTAGGCTTTATTTGCTGTTCTTTCTCCAGTTCCTTTAGGTGCAAGGTTAGCTTTTGTATTTGAGTTCTTTCTAGTTTTTTGATGGATGCTTATATTGTGATATGTATTTCCCCCTCGGGACTACTTTTGCTGTATCCCAAAGTTTTGAACGGTTGTATCTTCATTTTCATTAGTTTCCATGAAACTTTTTTTTTAAGATTTTATTTATTTATAGACACACACAGAGAATGAGAGAGAGAGAGAGAAGGAGAGAGAGAGAGAGAGGCAGACGGAGAAGCAGGCTCCATGCAGGGAGCCCGACGTGGGACTCGATCCCGGGTCTCCGGGATCATGCCCTGGGCTGCAGGTGGCGCTAAACCGCTGCGCCACCGGGGCTGCCCTGAAAACTACATCTGAAACTAATGATGTAGTTGTAGATATGTTGGCTAATTGAATTTAAATAAAAAAAGAGAAATAACCTCTTTATAAAGTAGAACTGTCTTCAAATGTATAACAAGAATTGTAAGGGAAGTGTCATATATGAACTGAACTTAATGAAACAACACTGTGTAGAGTGTATCCAATTAACAACTTAATGAAATATTTTTATGGAAGCATAAGGAAAGTCTCAAATACTTAATTCAATTGAATAACTCCATGAGAAACCATCTTTCAACTAACCTTAACTCTTAGGCAGTTAGAAATACTCAAATGTATGTGTGGAAGTGTAAGGAAATTGCCATATACTTAACTGAATGAAACAATTGTGTAGCAACCATCTTTCAACTAATATCTATTTTTTGAAGATAGAAACATTTTCAAATGTTTATGTGGAAGCATAAGAATAGTGCCATATGCATAACTCAGTTAAACAACTGTAAATAGGAACCATCCTTCAACTATCCTCACTTTCAAGAAGTTAGGAACATTTCCAAGTATAAGGAAAGTATAAGGAAGTATAAGGAAAATGCCATATACTTAAGTCAATAAAAATAATTATGCATAAAAAACATAAACTAATCTCACTTTCCTGGAGAATAGAGCATTTCCTTTCCTGGAGATAGAAGCATTTAAGAATGTACTATGGAAGTATAAGGAAAATGCCATATATATAACTTATTAAAAGAACAATGTATAGAAACCATCTCTCAACTAACATCTTCTTTTGTGAAGATAGAAGCTTTTAAAAATGTATGTGAGGAAGCATAAGAAAAGTCATATGATTAACCAAAAAAAATTAGCCTGTGTAGAAACATGTTACAACTACAGTCTTCCTTCCTGAAGAAAGAATTGTTTTCAACTGTATGTGTGGAAGCATAATTAAAGTTCCACATACTTAAATCAATGAAAAAACTGTGTGTAGAAACCATCTTTCAACTAACATCTTTACTCATGATTGTAGAAGTGTTTCTAAATATGTATGCATAAGAAGTATGCATATAAGCATAAGAACAGTGCCATATACTAAACCTAATGTAAAAACTCTGTGTAGAAACCATCTTTCAAGTAATACCTTTCATGAAAATATAAATGTATTCCAATGTATGTGTGGAAGCATAAGAAAAGTGACATATATTAAATTCAAAGAAACTAGTCTGTGTAGAAATCATCTTTCATCTAAAATATTCACTCATGAAGATAGAAGTGTTTTCAACTGTATGTGTGGAAGCATAAGGAAATTGAGACATATTTAACACAATGAAATAACTCTGTGTAGAAACCATCTTTTGGTGGAGGTAAGATGGTGGAAGAATAGGAGACTCTCATTTCATCTGGTCCCTGGAATTCAGATAGATAAACTCATTCTGAACACCTGTGAATTCAATCTAATATCTAAGAAAAGAATTGCTACAATTCTATAAATAGAAAGGTGACCACTTTTTGCAAGGGAGGAAGTGTGGAGAAGTGGTTCTGGAGATGTATCAAAAGATAAGCTGAGAGGGGAGGGAGACTCTTTAAGGTGGTTACCTGAAAGTGATATAGCAGTGGAGTGCAAAATCGGAACTTTAATTAGTCTATTCCAGGGAGGTATGTCCCTGCCTGAAAGATGCTCAGATGGTAAAGCGGGGCAGAATCCTAGGAGGGATAGTGTGGTCTCAGGATCCCTGGGGTCACAGAAAGAATGAGGGTACCTGAGGGTAGCAGAATTTCCAAGCATTTGAGCAGGGAAACAGGCTACAATCAGTGAGCCTGGGAATGGGCTCTCAGCCCAGTGTTGCCATAAACCTTCAATCTCTGTAGAATCAGGTGATTGCTCTCCAAGCAGGGGCCTGGCTAGTGGCAGAAACCTGTCAACCCTACTCCCTCCCCAGGTAGAAGCTGGGCAGGTGCACACCGCAGGAGTCTGCAGAGTTTGGTGCACAGACTGTTTTCTCTGAGGGTGCACTGAAGAATGGGGGCTGCAGTCAGTCAGCTCTGGAGCTGGGGATCACGGTGCTGCCATTTAAATTTTTTCCTCCATCCTCTAAAGCAATAAGGAAAGCCTTCAGGGAACAAAGCCACATAGAGCAACCCAAGCAACTTAAACTGAGACTGGCCTCTTGGCAAGAGGTGGGATAACTCCATCCAGGCAAAGACACCTGAGAATCAGTTCAGCAGACCCCTTCCTCAGAAACCAGAAGGAACACCAGGCTAATACCAAGTTTATGGATCACACAAAACTGAAAAACTATTGCACTAGGGGGAAAATAGTATATAGAATATGAGGTTTTTTCCTCATGAATCTTTAGTCTTTCATTTTAAATTTTTCTTTGTTTTTCCTTTTCAACTAGTTTCTTATTTTATCAACTCTTTTTAAAGTCTTTTTAAATTTTTCATTTTAACATTTCATTTTATAGATATACTCTTTATTTTTGGCTTCTTTTCACTATATTGAATTTTATTTTTGTATTTATATAAGTTCTTCTTCTTTACAGTTTTGAGATTTAATGTTTTCTAACAAACAGACCAAAATACATGATGGGCCTAGTTTATCACTCTGTTTTGTCCATCTGTGAGATTATATTCTCCTTTTATTCCCTTTTTTTCTTTTCTGTTTGGTTTCAGATTTCTTTGGATTTGTCTAGTGTGTTTCACCAGGGTCATGTTTGATATTTTTTGTTTTGTTTTCTCATTCATCTATTCTTCTCTGGATAAAATGATTAGAAGAAGAAATTAACAAAAAAAGAAAGAACCAGAGTTAATTCTCTCTCCTAGGATTTGATTGATATGGATATAAGTAAAATGTTGGACCTCAATTTAGGAAAGTGATTAGAGAGATATTAGCTGGGCTTGAAAAAAGCATAAGAGACAATAGAGAATCCTTTGTGCAGGAATAAAAGAACTAAAATCTAATCACAGGCCAAAATTGAAAATGTTTAACTGAGGTGCTAGGGTAAAATGGATCTCTAATGGCTAGGGTAAATGAGACAGAAGAGAGAGTCTATACATAGAAGACAAAATGCTGGAAGGTATAGAAGCTGAGGAAAAGAGGGATCCCTGGGTGGCTCAGCGGTTTGGCGCCTGCCTTTGGCCCAGGGCGCAATCCTGGAGACCCGGGATCAAATCCCACATCGGGCTCCCAGTGCATGGAGCCTGCTTCTCCCTCTGCCTGTGTCTCTGCGCCTCTCTCTCTCTCTCTCTCTGTGACTATCATAAATAAATAAAAAAAAATTAAAAAAAAAAAGCTGAGGAAAAGAGAAAGAAACAACTAATGGATCATGAGGGGAGCCTTTGAGAAATCAGGAATACCATAAAGTGGTATTAAAATTAATGGGGTCCCACATCCATATGCTATCTACAAGAGACTCATTTTAGAACTGAAGACACTTTCAGACTGAAAATGAGGGGATGAAGAACTAATTACTACACAAATGGACCTCAAAAGAAAGCTGGGGTAGCAATTTTTATATCAGATAAATTAGATTTTAACCCAAAGACTATAGTAAGAGATGAAGAGGGACACTGTATCATACTTAAAGGGTCTATCCAACTAGAAGACCTAACAGTTATAAATATTTATTCCCCTGATGTGGGAGCAGCCAATTACATCAACCAATTAATAACCCAAAATAAAGAGATACATAGGAAATAATACATTAGTAGGAGGAAACTTCAACACTCCATTCTCAGCAAAACACAGATCATCTAAGCAGATCAACAAAGAAACAAGGGCTTTGAATGACATCGTACCAGGTGGACTTCAGAGATATACACAAAACATTCCATCCTGAAGCAACAAAAGATACTTTATTCTAACTGCACATGGAATTTTCTCCAGAATAGACTGCATACTGGGTCACAAATCAGCTCTCAATTGATACCAAAAGATTGGGATTGTCCCCTGCATATTTTCAGATCACAATGCTTTGAAACTTGAACTCAATCACAAGAAAGAAATTTGGAAGGAACTCAAACACTTTGAGGCTAAAGAGCATCCTACTAAAAGATGAATGGGTCAACCAGGAAATTAGAGAAGATAAAAAGATTCATGAAAACTAATGAAAATGAAAGCACAACTGTTCAAAACCTTTGGGATACAGCAAAGGCAGCCCTAAGAGGGAAATACATCTCAATACAAGCCTCCCTCAAAAACACCCCAGAAAAATCTCAAATACACAAGTCAACCTTACACCTAAAGGAACTGGAGCGAGAACAGCAAATAAAGCCTGAACCAATTGGGAGAAGAGAAATAATAAAGATTCGAGCATAACTCAATGAAATAGAGACCAGAAGAACAGTAGAACAGATCAATGAAGTGAAAAGCTTGTTCTTGGAAAGAATAAGATAGATGAGCTCCTAGCTACACTTATCAAAAAGAAAAGAGAAAGGATACAAATTAATAAAATCATGCATGAAAGAGATCACAACCAACGCCAAGGAAATGCAAACAACTTTAAGAACATATTATGAAAAAAAAGAACATATTATGAGCAACTATATGCAAACAAATCAGGCAGTCTGGAAGAAATGTATGCATTCCTAGAAATTGATAAGCTACCAAAACTGAAATGGAAAGAAATAGAAAACCTGAACAGACCCACAACTAGCAAGGAAATTGAAGCAGTCATCAAAACCTCCTCCCCAAAAGAATCCAGGACCTGCTGGCTTCCTAGGGGAATGCTACCAAACATTTAAAGAATAACTAATACCTATTCTCATGAAGCTGTTCCAAAAAAATAGAAATGGAAGGAAAACTTCTAAACTCATTCTGAGGCCAGCATTACTTTGGTCCCCAAACCAGACAAAGACCACATCAAAAAGGAGAATTACAGACCACTATCCCTGATGAATATGGATGCCAAAATTCTCGCCAACATACTAGCCAGTAGGATTCAATAGTACATTAAAAGGATTATTCACCACAAATAAGTGGGAGTAATTCCTGGGCTGCAAGCGTGATTCAATGTTTGCAAATCAATCAATGTGATGGATCACATTAATAAAAGAAAAGACAAGAACCATATAATCCTTTCAACAGATGCAGAGAAAGCATTTGACAAAATACAACATCCATTTCTGATTAAAACTCTTCAAAGTATAGGGATTAAGGGAACATGTCTCAATATTATAAAAGCTGTATATGAAAAGCCCACAGCAAATTCATCCTCAATGTTAAAAAACAGAACTTTTCCCTAAGGTCGGAAGCATGACAGGGATGTCCATTCTCACTGCTATTGTTCAACATAGTACTATAAGTCCTAGCCTCAGCAATCAGAAAACAAAAAGAGATAAAAGGCATTCAAATGGGTAAGAAAAAGTCGAACTCTCGCTCCTTGCAGATGACATGATACTTTATGTGGAAAACCAAAAGACTCCACCCCAAAATTGCTAGAACTCATACAGCATTCAGCAAATTGGCAGGATATAAAATCAATGCACAGAAATCAGTTGCCTTGCTATATACTAACAATGAGACAGAAGAAAGAGAAATTAAGGAACTGATCCCATTTATAATTGCACCAAAAACCATAAGATGCCTAGGAATAAACCTAACCAAAGAGGTAAAGAATTAGTACTCTTAATACTCTACAGAACACTTACGAAAGACATTCAGGAAGACACAAAGAGAAGGGAGAACATTCCATGATCATAGATTGGAAGAAATAATATTTGAAATGTCTATGCTACCCAGAGCAATCTAAACAAAATACTACCAACATTTTTCACAGAGCTGGAATAAATAATCCTGAAATTTGTATTGAGCCAGAAGACCCCGAACTGCCAGAGGAATGTTGAAAAAGAAAACCAAAGCTGGAGACATCAAAATCCCAGACTTCAAGCTATATTGAGCTGTAATCATCAAGACAGTATAGTAATGGCACAAAAACAGACACGCAGATCAATAAAACAGAATAAAGAACCCAGAAATGGACATGCAACTCTATGGTCAACTAATCTTTGACAAAGAAGGAAAGAATATCCAATGGAAAAAGGACAGTCTCTTCAACAAATGATGTTTGGAAAATTGGACAGCCACATGCAGAAGAGTGAAAATAGACCATTTTCTTACATAAAGATAAACTCAAAATGGATGAAAGATATAAATGTGAGACAGGAATCCATCAAAATCTAGAGGAGAACACAGACAGTAACTACTTTGACCTTGGCTGCAGCAACTACTTGCAAGATGTGTTTATAAAGGCAAGGAAAACAAAGGCAAAAATGAACTATTGGACTTCATCAAGATAAAAAGCTTCTGCACAGCAAAGAAAATAGTCACCAAAACTAAAAGGCAACCTAGGGAATGGGAGAAAGTATTTGCAAATGACACATCAGAGAAAGGGATAGTATCCAAGATCTTTTTTTAAAGGTTTTTTTTTTAATTTATTTATTCATGAGAGACAGAGAGAGACAGGCAGAGACATAGGCAGAGGGAGAAGCAGGCTCCATGCAGGGAGCCCGACCTGGGACTCGATCCCAGGACTCCGGGATCACACCCTGGGCTGAAGGCAGATGCTCAACTGCTGAGCCACCCAGGTGTCCCAGTATTCAAGATCTATAAAGAACTTATCAAACTGAACACTCAAAAATGAAATAATCCAGTGAATAAATGATCAGAAGACATGAACAGACTTTTCTCCAGAGAAGACATATAAATGGCCAACAGACATTAAAAATTGCTCAGCATCACTTGTCATCAGGGAAATCCAAATCAAAACCACAATGAGATACCACCTCACACCAGTCAGAATGACTAAATCTAACAAGTCAGGATACAGCAAATGTTGGTAAGGATGTGGAGAGAGGGGGAACCCTCTTATACTCTTGATAGGAATGCAAGCTGGTATAGCCACTCTGGAAAACAATATGGAGATAACTCAAGAAGTTAAAAATAGAGCTACCCTATGACCCAGAAGTTTCAGTATTAGGTATTTACCCCAAAGATACAAATGAAGGGGTATCTGTACCTCAATATTAATAGCAGCAATGTCCACAACACCCAACTATGGAAAGAGCTGAAATGTCCATTGACAAATGAATGGATAAAGAAGATGTGGCATATATATATAGTGGAATATTACTCAACCATCAGAATGGATGAATATTTACCATTTACCTCAATGTAGATGGAACTGGACAGTATTATGCTGAGCAAAATAAGTCAATCAGAGAAAGATCATTTATCATATGGTTTCACTCATGTGGAATATAAGAAACAGCACAGAGGATCATAAGGGAATGAAGGGAAAACTAAATGGTAAATCATCAGATAGGGAAACAAATCATAGGATACAAACTGAGAGTTGTTGGAGGAGAGGTAAGTAGGAGGAAGGATAATTGGGTGATGGGCATTAAGGAGGGCATGTGATGTGGTGAGCACTGGGTGTTACATGAAACTGATGAATTATTGAACTCTAAAGCTGTAACTAATGATGTTGGCCAACAACTATATGTTGGCTAATTGAATTTAAATTAAAAAAACGAATCCATCTTTCAAGTAGCACCTGCTTTCATGATGATAGATTCATTTTCAATTGTATTTGTGAAACATAGGAAAGTTCAATACACTTAATGAAAGAAGTCTGTGAAGAAACCATCGTTCAACTATTATCTTTTAGGAGGGTGGAAGCATGTGTGTTCAGATGAGCCAGATCCTGTGCTCATTGCTTCTTTCTGCATGTACTGTACTCCTCCTTCTATCATGTCCAATTTAGTGTGGAAAAGGGGCCTCAAAATGCATTCATCTCTATTTCAGCACTCTATTTTGACCCCCTCCCCTAGCAGCTGCATGAGACCAAATATATGAGAAAGACTTTGTGTCTTTGAGCTGGTGCGGTATTGGAGCTTTTGTGAAATTGCAAATATATCTAGGTGTACCCAATCAAGGAATGTGCCAATCCTACAAGCTGTTTCTGTACAAAGGATGGTAGGTTAGGAAGTTCCCAGTCCTGCAGAGTTCCCACAAGATTCATCCAGAGACTTTGACATATTTGGCCATAGATGTCTCGAGAGTAGGCCTGAGATCTCATGAGATTTGGGGTGAAGTGCCACGAGATTTGGCCTGCAAGAATTACCCCATGATTTCCTGACACCTGGCAATGGGATGAGGCGGCTTGTTTCTGTAAGTGGCAAGTCACAAACAGACTGTCCCGAATTGTTGAAAGCCTGAAAAACCACCCAGGGAGCCTTTTGTATATTCAGATAAGCCAGCTCGAATTCTTGGTGCCTCTTTCTGTACTTGCAGCCCTTATGTTTCTATCACCTCTAAGGTAATCTCAATAAAGGACCAGGTGACCCATTCATCCTTATTTCACTGCTCCATTTGGAGACCCACATCACCTAGGATGCTGAATGTGGTGGACACATGAGTGAGAAAACTTATGTCTGTGAACTTCTGGCACCTGGGGGTATTTGTGGCATATCTAGTGTTCCCAGGCTTCCTCAATCTGGGTGTTCCTGTGCTACCAATTATGCTGCACACGACAAGGCAAGGGAGTTTCCACCCCTGCCAAGTACCCCTGAGATTCTTCCCCAGGTCTATCTGAAATTTGACCATAAATCTCGTGAGATTTGGCCCAACCTCTCAAGAGATTTTGGCTGAGTTCCATGAAGTGGACTTTGATCTCCTGAGATTTGTCCAGAGATTTCATGAGTTTGGTCTGAGGTTTCATGAAAGGTAGTCTGAAAATTAATTCATGAGATTTGCACCAAGATGACATGAGATCTGACTAAAGCAGAGGTGGTTCAAATGTTTTGAGGGGGCTGGACAAACATACACAGACAACCTTAACCTCTTGAAAGCCTGTAAAGTTCCCAGGAAGACTGTGTGCTCAGATGTCCAGCTACTGACCACATTGCTTCTTCTACTCCTGTTCTCCTGTTTCTATGACCTCCAATTTAGTGTGAGTAAGAGGCCATAGGGCTCATTCATCCTGAATTCAGTGCTGCATCAATACTCCAACTTTAACCTGGATGCTGAAACATGAAGGATATAGAAGTGAGACACCCTGTGTCCTCCTGGAGGTCACATCTCCGAGCATTTGTGAAACTGTAAATATTGGCAGATGTGCCCAATCCTGGAATTTGTCATCACCACCTACTCAACCAGCAGAAAGAAGGCTCAGCTAGGGAGTGCCAGGTCCTCCCAAGAGCCTGGGAGCTTTGGCCAAAGATCTAAGGAGTTTTGGCCCTATATCTCACTGAATGGGCCTGAGATCTTACAAGATTTGGACTTAGATCATAGGAAATTTGCCCCAAGATCATGTGAGATCTGGCAAAGGGAAGAGGTGGCTTTTTTCTGTGGGTATTGAATTTCAAACATACTTTTCCTGAATTGTCAGAAGCCTAGGAAAGCACCTAGGCTAATAGTACCTAGTACCTAATTGTGTACTTATTAGCCAATTCATATGCCTGTTGCCTTTTCCTGCACATACTGCCATCCTGTGCCTGTCACTTCTAACATAGTGGCAATAAAGGACCTGGTTCTGCATTCATCCCAATTTCAGTGGTGTTTTAAATTCCACATCACAATGGCATGAGGGGGCATTTGTGGAATGCCAGGTGTTCCTAGTGTCCCCAAACCAGGAATGTCCCATTGCTACCCATAATGCTGTACAGGAGTCAAGGCTATGGAGTTCCCATCCTTGCTGAGTTCTCAAGAGATTTCTCCTCAGACCTTGGGAAATTAGACCCAACCTCTCAGGAGATTTTGACCAAATGCCAAGCAGTGACCTTTAATCTCATGATATTTGTCCAGAGATCTCGTGAGATTTTGTCCAAGGATTCCTGACAGGTAGCCTGAATATCCACGAGATTTGTCCCAAGATTAAATGAAATCTGACATAGGCGAAAGGAAGTTTATCTATATTTTGGGGGGAGGGGAGATGCATATAGACAACCTTAATTGTAGAAAGCCTGGGAAAGCACCCAGAAGCTTCCATGTGTGCTCAGATGTCCATATTGCTTCTGTCATCTCCCCCTGCCCTCCTGTTTCTATTACCTTCATTTCAGGGTGAAGAAGAGGATACAGACCCCCCGAATTTAGTGCTACCATGTTAGCCCAAATTTTCCGAGGATGCTAAAACACTAGGATATAGGAGTGAGCCAGCTTCTGTCTTCATGCAGAGAATGGGTGAACACTGGTGAAATTGTAAATTTGGAGGTTGTGCCCAATTCCTGTCTACATAAGTAAGATTTATAAAGTGGCTTGTTCCTGAAGGTGGTGACTCTCTTGCAGAGAGTCCTGAAATGTCAAAAGCCTGGGAAAGGGAGCCCTCCTATGTATTTAGCTGTTCTGGCTCCTAGGCTCCTTGCCTCTTCCTGGACCTAATGCCCTCCCGTGTCTACTGCCTTTTCCATAATGTCAGTAAGGGGCCCAGAGGCCCTTTCATCCCTATGTCAGTGATCCATTTTGATCCCAACAGAAGAATGGTGTCTGTGGGCCTTGTGGATTTCGAGGTGTTCCCAGGGTTCCCCAAACAAGAATGTTCAAGCACCAGCTTTTAGGCTGTATAGGCATCCAAGTTAGACAGTTCCCACTCCTGCTGTTTTTCTGGGAGATTTCTCCCCAGCTCTTGGGAGAGTACCTTTGAGATCTGGTAAGATTTGGCCTGACTTCTCAGGGGATTTGGGCCCAGGTCCAAGGAGTGGACTTGGATCTCACAGGGCTTGGCCAGAATTCTTGTGGAATATGGTTGGAGGATTTCTGAGACACAGTCAGAGAGTTCTCAAGACATGCCCCTCAGATTACATGCAAAACAGCTAAGGAAAGAGGTGGCTTAACTTCTTGTTTTCATCTATGGGATTGTGAGATAAACTACACAACCTTTACCTGTTGACAGAATGGGAAACCCCTTGGGGAGCCTGCTTTAGTGCTGACATGTCCTGCTCTGGGGCACATCCTTCTTTCTCCTCCTGCCCTCCTGTGTTTATCCCCGCCAGTTTCATGTGAAAAAGAGTCCACAAGGCCCATTCATACTGAGCTCAGTGCTCCCTTGTTACACCCACTTTACCCGGGATGCTGAAACACCAAGGACTGGGGTGTGGGACACCTTGTGTCTTCCTGCAGGTCAGGAGCCTTCCTGAAACTGGAAATCTTGGATTCTGTGTCCAAACCTGGCCTGTGCCATCCCTACCTACCTACCAAAGGAGCAAAAAGCAGGCTCTTCTAAGGTGTGCCAGTTCCTCTTGAGGGCACGGCAGCTCTGGCCAGAGATCTCATTAGTTTTGGCCCTAGATATCCATGGCTGGACTTGAGATCTCATGAGATTTGGACTAAGGTCACTTTAGATTTGTCACCAAGATCATGTGAGTTCTGACAAAGCAAGGAGGTGGTTTGGTCCTGCAGGTGGCCACTCTCACACAGACTGTCCTGAAATATGGAAAGCCTGGGAAAACACTCAGGGAGACTTCCTGTGTGTTCAGATGAGCCAGATCCCAGGCTCATAGTTTTTTTCCTGTACCTAATGCCCTCCTGTATCTCTGGCCTCTCAAGTAACCTCAGTAAGGGGACCCAGAGGCCCATTCTTCTTGATTTCAGGGCTCCTTTTTGACCCCAACAATAGAATGGCATCTCTGAGCTTTGTGGAATGCTGAGTGTTTCCAGGGTTACCCAAGCAGGAAATGTCCAAGTGCTAGTAGCTATTAAGATGCCCAAGCATCAAGGCAAGGGAGTTCCCACCCCAAGAGCTGGTCCCAGTCAAAATCCTTTGTTTTAAGGAGGGGAGATGAATTTTGAAATCTCTAATCTAATTATCATATTCAGTTCATCTGTGGTGAAATATCGTATTGAATTGCAAATTCGAAGAAGTTGTTTAAACTCTCCCAGGGCTTCTCCTGCCTTTTTTTCTACACAGCAGGAGAAGTAGATTGAAGCCAGTTGTTAGGGTATTTAGCTGTTAACTAAAATTTCGTGGGGTGGAAGCCATGGATCTCTCGAGATTTGGCCCAACTTCTTAGGAGATCTGGGCCCAGTCCAAGGAGTGGACTTTGACTTCATGAGATTTGTCCAGAGTTCTCATGAGAGCTGGTAGGAGGATTCCTGAGAGGGAGCCAGATAATTCATGAGATTTGCCCCAAAATTACATGGGATCTAGCTAAAGAAAGAGGTGGCATTTCTTGTTTTACTGAGTGGTTCCATGACAATCAGAGAGCTTTTACCAGTTGAAAGCCTGGGAAAGACCCCAAGAAGCCCAATTCCTTGTCCTCCTCCTCTCCTGTTTCTATCACCTGCAATTGAATGGAAATAAGAGTCCATAGGGCTTAGTCTTTTTTTATTTCAGTGCTGCCTCATTACTCCCATGTCACCCAGGATGCTGAAAGATCGTGGATGTTTTCCTCCAGGTCATGCCTGGGAGCATTTCTGAAACCAAAAATATTGGAAATAGTGTCCATCCTGGCATGTGCCATCCCTTCCTACTTAAGGAGCACAAAGCAGACTCTGCTAGGGAGTGTAAGTACCAGCCAAGAGCCAGGAGGTTTGGTCAGAGATCTCATGAGTTTGACCCTAGATCCAGGAGGGAGGGCCCAAGATTTCATAATTTGGGTGATATCTCATGAGATTTCAACCTAGAGATCTTAGGACACTTGGGCAAGATCATGTGAGATCTTCCCCCAAGACCATGTGGTCTGGCAAAGGCAGGAACTTGCTTGTTCTTGTAGATGGAGACCTTCACCAAACTCAAGAAATGTTCAGAACCTGGGAAAGACCCCAGAGAGCCCTGTGTGTGCTGATGAGACAGCTCCCAGGCTCCTTGCCTCTTCTCATACCTAACGCCCTCCTGGGGGTTCCCTTCTCATGTAATGACCATAAGGGATGTGGGGGCCCCTTCTTCCCCATTTCAGTGCTCTGATTGGACCCCAACATCAGAATGATATCTGTGGTCTTAGCCAGGTGTTTCCAGGCCTCACCAAACAGGAATGTCCAAGTGCTAGCTCTTAGACCTCACAGGCATCAAGGTTGGGGAGGTCTTGGCCCTGCTGAGGTCCCAAGAAATTTCTCCCCAGGTCTCTCAAGATTGTTTTCTAGATCTGGCGAGATTTGAACCAGTATGTCTGGCTACTTGGCCCCGTTCCTGCAAGGGGACTTTGTTCGCATGAAATTTGTACAGATTCTTTTGAGATTTGGTAAGAGAATTCCTAAAAGACGAACACAACCTTAACATGTTGATAGACTGGGAAAACCACCAGGGGGAGTCCGCCCATGTGCTCCTATGTCCAGCTCCAGGGCACAAGGCCTCTTCCTTCTCCTCCTGCCCTCCTGGATCTCTCACCTCCGGCTTTCTGGAAAGAAGAGCCACAGGGTTTATTGGTTCTGCATTCAGTGCTCCCTTGTCAGGAAGCTGAAACCCCAGGGTGTTCAGGGTGAGACCCCCTGAGTCTTTCTGCAGGTTGTGTTGGGGAGCATTTCTGCCAGATGCTGTGCCCAATGGCAGGATGTGCCATCCCTACCAAGTTAAGGAGCACAAAGGTGGCTCTGCTAGGGAATGCCAGCTCAGGCCATGGGCAGGGAACTGTGGCCCGAGAGGCCAGGTGTGTGGGCCCTAGATCTCACGGGCTGGGCCCAAGAATTTGCGAGACTGGAGATCTTTCAAGATTTTGAGTGACATCAGGTGAGACTTGGAGGAGAGCTCACAAGATTTGGAGTGAGATCTCACAGGATTTGAGGGACATCTCCAGAGGTATGGATGGAGATCCTACTGACCTAGAGGAAATCTCATGAGATTTGGACTAAGTTCTCAAGACACCTGGACTGAGAACATGCGAGATTTGGAGTAAGGTCAGGTGAGATTTAGAAATCTCACGAGATTTGGAGTGAGAGCTCATGAGCCTGGGTGGACCAGAGCTTGTGAGGTTTGGACCGGGGTCATGCGAGAATTGAAGAGAGTTCGGGGGAGAGTTGGAGGAGATCTCCGGAGATTTGAAGTGAAATCTCATGACCTGGGAAGGAGTCTCATGAGTCTGGCACCAAGAGCTCAGGAGTTTTTGACTGAGATCACCAAGATTTGGAGTGAGGTACGGTGAGACTTGGATGAGTGCTCAAAGGAGACTTGGAGTGAGATCTCTCACGACTTGGGGGACATCTCATAAGGTAAGGTCTGGAGAGATATTAAACAAGAACTAGAGGAGATCTGGTGAAATTAATCCTCAGATCACTCATGATACAGACTGAAATCATGAGAGCCTGATGGAGATCTCGGGAGACTGGGACCAAGGTCATGCAAGAATTGAAGTGAGGTCAGGTGAGACTTGGAGGAGGTATCATGAGATTTGGAGTGAAATCTCATGCAACTTGGGAGAGATATAGAGAAATCTGGAAAAAAGTCCCATCTTATTTGGCAGAGATCTCCTGAAATTAGGAATGAGTTCTCACTAGACCTGGATCAGAATCAAGTGAATTTGGAGTGAGGTAAGGTGAGACTTGCAGGATATCTCATGAGATTTGGAGCAAGATCTCACTCAACTCAACTCACCAAAGACTGGACAAAAATCATGCATGACCTGGAGGAGATCTCTAGACTATGGCTTTCAACTACCATGTTCTTTGGCAAAATTAGAAGAGATGTCAAAAGTATGCGTGAAAGTATAAGGGAAGTGAAATATATTGAACTCTGAGAAACAAGTATTACTAGAAATCACCTTTCAAATACGATCTTCTCTGATGAAGTTAGAAACTATGTTAAAAGAATGTGTGAAAGCATAAGGGAAGTAGCATATATGTTACACCTGGAAATAAGTGTTAGTAAAATTCACCATTCGAAAACAGTTGTCTATGGTGAAGTTAGAAGATATTTAAAAAGTATGTATGAAAGCAAAAGGAAAGTGCCATATAATTAGCTTTTTGAAACAAGTAGTAGAATGCAACTTTCAGCTATCATCTTCTTTAGAGAAGTTAGAAGCTATCTGAAAAGTATGTGTGAAACCATAAGGATAGTGCCATATACTTAACTCTGAGAAAAAAAGTGTTACTAGAATGCAGCTTTCAAATACAGTATTCTTTAGTGAAGTTACCCATCCCTCCCGACTTAAAGAGTACAAAGGCAACTCTGCTAGGGTGTGCCAGCTCCTGCCAAGAGCCCAAAGCTGTGACCAGAAGGCCTCGTTTATAGGCCCTAGATCTTGAGGGCTGAGCTGAAGATCTCATGAGATTTGGAAATCTCCAGAGCTTTGGAATGAGGTCATAAAGCTTGGCCACAATAGCAGCAACCCTAGAAAGATGCCTAGGGATAATGCACTAGGAATGCCAGAAGTCAAAAGTCAAGTTTATGGTCCTGTCCCCTCTTTCCACAAGGAGATAGATCCTTTCTCTCCTGTGAGACTTGGAAGAGACGTGGAGGAGATATCATGAGATTTGGACCAAGACATGTAAGATTTGGACTGAGATCTCTCAAGCCCTGGACCAAGATCACACCAGCTTGGGAGGAAATCTCATGAGACTACGAGAAAGAGCTCATAAGAATCAGACTGAGATCATATGAGATTTGGAGTGAAGTCACATGAGACTTGGAGGAGATATGAGATTTGGAATGAGATCTCACACAACTTGGAGGAGATCTCCCAGGTCTGGATGGAGATCATGCCTGACCTAGAGGAGATCTCGCAAAATTTGGACTGAGATCTTGCAAGCCCTGGAAGATCATGTGATCCTGGCAGGAGATCTCACAACACTGGAAACAAGAAGTCAGGAGATTTGGGCCAAGATCCCATAATATTTGGTGTGATGTCAGGCAAAACAGAGATCTCATGAGATTTGGAGTGAGATCTCATGCGATTTGGGGGAGATCTTTAGAGATCCAGATGGAGATATCATCTGATCTAAAGGAGATCCAATGAAATTTGGACTGAGTTCTCATAAGACCTGGACCAAGATCACACGATGTTTGGAGTGAGGTCAGGCGAGACTCAGAAGAGTTCTCAGATTTGGAGCGAGATTCCTCATGACTTGGAGGAAATCTCAGGAGGTCTTGAGGATTGTCATGTGAGACCTGGAGGAAATCTCGCGAGAATTGGCCTTAGATCACTAGTGACTTGAACCAAAATTATGTAAGCCTAGGAGGAGATCTCATGAGACTGGGACCGAGATCTCAGGAGATTAGGACCAAGATCATGCAAGACTTGGAGTGAGGTCAAGTGAGACTTGGAAGAGATTTCACGAGGTTTGGAGGGACATCTCACATGAATTGGGGGAGATGTCTAGAGGTCTGAATGGAGATCATGCACCACCTGGAGAGCTTGTGAAATCTCTCTTGAGATCTCACCAGACCTAGAATAAGATCGGGCAAGTCTGGCTAGAGATCTCACGAAACTGGGAACCAGAGCTTGCAAGATTTGGATCAAGGTCACGTGAGATTTGGCCTTATCAGGCAAGACTTGGAGAAGATGTCATGAGATTTGGAGTGAGATGAGGCACAACATGGGAGAAAGCTCAGGAGGTCTGAACAGAGATTTGCTTGGACCTGGAGGAGGTCTTGCAAGATTTGGAATGAATTCTTAATGAGACCTGGACCAAGATCACACAAGATTTTAAGTGATACCCATGGAAACTTGTAGGAGATATCACGAGATTTGGAGTGAGATCTCAAGCGACTTGACCAAGATCTCTGGAGGTCTGGACAGAGATCTGATCTGACCTGGAGGCTTTTTCCTGAGATTTGGACTGAATTCTCAGGATACCTGGACTGAGATCACATAAGATTTTGAGTGAGGTCAGGCTGGACTAGGAGGAGATCTTATGAGATTTGTTGCAAGATCTCATGCAACGTGGGAGGAAAATCCCAAGGACTAGACAGAGATGACACCTGACCTGGAGGAGATCTCAGTTACTTTGGACTGAGATCTCTTGAGACCTGGACTAAGATCACGTGAGCCTGGGAAGTGTTCCCATGAGACTGGGAATAAGAGCTCATAAGATTTTGACCGAGGACACCTGAGATTTGGTGTGAGATCAGGCAAAATTAGAGATCTCATGAGATTTGGAGAAAGATACCAAGTGGCTTGGGGGAGATCTGCGGAGGTCTGGAGGGTGATTTCGTCCAACTTTAGGAGCTCTCAGATTTGGACTGAGTTCTTATGAGATCCAGATGGAGATCATGCGAGATATGCAGAGAGGTCAGGTGATATTTTGAGATCTCATGGGATTTGTTGTGAGATTTCATGCGACTTGGGGGAGATATCCCAAGGATGGATAATATCACTCATGACCTGGAGGAGATCTCAGGAAACTTGGACTGAGATCCTGTGAGACCTGGACCAAGATCATGTGAGTCTGGGAGATGTTCCCACAAGACTGTGACTAAGTGCTCCTGAGATTTAACCAAGGTCACACGAGAAATTATATGAAGTCAGGCAAGACTTGGAGGACATCTCATGAAATTTGTAGGTAGATTTCATATGACTCTGGGGAGATGTCCAGAAGTCTGGATGAAGATTCCATCTGCCCTGGAGGAGATCTCACAAGACTTGGTCTGAGATCATGCAAATTTAGAGGACAGAGTCGGTGAGGCTTGTAGGAGACCTCAGGAGATTTGATATCATGTGACTTGGAGTAGATCACATGAGACCTGGACTGAGAGATAAGGAAATTGGAACCGAGATCATGTGAGAATTGGAGGGAGGAGAGGTGAGACTTGGAGGAAATTTGAAATGAGATATAGCATGAGTTGAAGGAAATCTCATGAGAATTAGACTGAGATATCTTGAGATTTGGACTGAGATCACACAAGATTAGGAGTGAGGTCACACGAGACTTGGAGGAGATACCACAAGATTTGGCTGAGATCACATAAGATTTAGAATGATGAGATGCAGGAGTAGGAGGAGACCTCAAGAGATTTGGACCAAGCTCTTGGAGTCTGGGAGGAGATCTCACGACACTGGGACTGAGATCTTGAGAGATTTGGACTGAGATTTTGTGATATTTGGAGGGAGATCTCAGGTTTGGTGGAGGAGATCTCGCCATTAGGGGGCCAAGATCATGGGAGATTTTGACTGAAATCTCACAAGGCTATTCAGAGGAGTCCTCAAAAATTGCTGGCCAAAATCACATGAGATTTGGCCGAATATCTTGCAAGGCTTTGCAGAGGAATACTTTGAGATAGGAGCCAAAATCATGTGAGATTTGGACTGAGATCTTGCGAGGCTTGGCAGAGAAGATCTCTCAAGGTGTGGGCTGAGTTCCCGTGATATTTGGACTGAGAAATCACTAGGCTTGGCTGAGGAGATGTCCTGAGATGTTGGCCAAGAACATGCAAGATTGATTGATATCTCGGGAGACTTGGTGGAGGAAATCTCTTGGGATGCCAGCCAAGACCATACAAGATTTGGCTGAGATCTTCAGAGGCTTGGCAGAGGAGATATTGCAATATTGGGGCCAAGATAATGCAAGTTTTAGACTGATATCTTGCAAGACTTGGTGGAGGCCAAGATGCAGGCTGAGGTCACACCAGATTTGGACAGAGATTTCATAAGGCTTGGGGGAGGAGATCTCTCAAGTTGCAGGGTGAGATCATGGGATATTTGGACTGAGATCTCATGAGACTTGGCAGAGGAAATCTCATGATTTGAAGGCTGAGATTACAGGAGATATGGACTAAGATCTCACAAGGCTTGATAGAGATCTCATGAGATGCAGGCTGAAATCATGTGAGATTTAGAGATTTCGTGAGGCTTGCAATTGGAGATCTTGTGAGATGCAGGTCAAGATCACAGGAGATTTTGACTGACATCTTGCATGGCCTAGGGGAGGAGAACTTGTGATATACAGGCCTAGACCATGCAAGATCTCGTGAGGCTTGGCAGAAGAGATCTCGTGATATTTGGGCTAAGACTACGTGAGACTTGGCATGAGATCATGTGAGCCTTGGTGGAAGAGAGCTCACGATTTGAGGGCCAAAAACACGTGAAATTTGGACTAAATTCACAAGACTTGGTGGAGGAGATCTCCAAAGATGTGGGCTGAGATCTCACAAGGTTTGCACTGAAGTCACATGAGATTTCATAGTGAACTCCCAAGATTTGGACTGAGATCTCAGAGACCCAGTCTGGGATCCCGTGATGTTTGGAATGAGATTTCACAAGGTTTGGTGGAGGATATCTCATGATGAAGAACAAGATCACGTGAGATATGGACATAGATCTTAACGATGTTTGGAACAGGAGGTCTCATAGGCTGCAGACAGAGATCACATAAGATTTGGTTGAGATTTCACGAGGCTTGCTGAAGGAAATCTCTTGATATTCCAGTTGATATCACAGGAGATTTCGACTGAAAGCTCAACAGCCTTGGCAGAGGGAGCTCACAAAATGCAGAATGAGATCTCACAAGATTTGCACTGACGTCACACAAGATTTCATAGTGTCTTCCCAAGATTTGGACTGAGATCTCTGGATGCTTGGTGGAGGACATTAAGCGATTTGAAAGCAGTGGTCACATGAGATTTGGCCTGATATCTCAAGGGCTAGGCAGAGAAGGTCATGCAACCTGCCAGCCAATCACTCATATTTGGCTGGATATCATGTCAGTCTTGCAGGAGGGAATCATTGATATGCCACATGGGATCACGCAAATTGATTGGGATCTCAGGAGGCTTGGCAGGGGATATCTATCAAGACGTGGGGCAGATTACGTGAGATTTGGACTAGGATCTCATGAGGCTTTTCAAAGGAGACCACCTGAATTGCCAGGAGATATCACATGAGATTTTTTTTTAATTAATAAAGCATTACTTTTATTTATAAAATGTTTTTGCTCACATTTAGAATATATTCTTTTTTACCTTTGTTTTTATTCAAATTCAATGTGCCAACATAGAGTATAACAGCCAGGGCAAATCCCATCAAGTCCCTTCTTCATTGCCTGTCACCAGTTATTCCATCCCCCAGCCATCTCCCTTTCGGCAACTCTTGTTTCCCAGACTTAAGAGACTCTCATCTAATTTTTCCCACTCAGTTCCCCTCCTTTCCCTTATAATCCCTTTCACTATTTATTATATTCCCCATATGAGTGGAACCGGATAATGATTGTCCTTCTTCGATTGATTTACTTCACTCAGCATAATACCCTCCAGCCCCATTCATGTCGAAGCAAATGGTGGGTATTCGTCCTTTCTAATGGCTGAGTAATATTCCATCGTATATATAGACCACTTATTCTTTATCCATTCATCTGTCAAAGGACATCACGGATCCTTCCACAGTTTGGCTATTGTGGACATTGCTACTTTGAACATTGGGGGTGCGGGTATCGTGGCATTTCACTACATCTGCATCTTTGGGGCAAATACACAGTAGTGCAATTGCAGGGTTGTGGGGTAGCTCTATTTTTAACTTCTTAAGGAAGCTTTACACTGATATCCAGAGTGCCTGTCCCAGTTTGCATTCCCACCAACAGTACAAGAGGGTTCCCCTTTATCCACATCCTGTCCAACATTTGTCGTTTCCTGTCTTGTTAATTTTTGCCACTCTCACTGCTGTGAAGTGGTATCTCATTGTGGTTCTGATTTGTATTTCCCTGATGGCAAGTGACGCGGAGCATTTTCTCATGTGCTTCTTGGCCACGTGTATGTCTTCCTCGGTGAAACTTCTGTTCATGTCTTATGCCCATTTCATGATTGGATTGTTTGTTTCCTTGCTGTTGAGTTTAATAAGTTCTTTCTAGATCTTGGATACTAGCCCCTTATCTGATATACCATCTGCAACTATCTCCTCCCATTTTGTAGGTTGTCTTTTAGTTTTGTTGACTATTCTTTTGCCATACAGAAACTTTTTTTATC
Source organism: Canis lupus dingo (assembly GCF_003254725.2). NCBI lineage: Eukaryota > Metazoa > Chordata > Mammalia > Carnivora > Canidae > Canis > Canis lupus. The sequence goes on along the minus strand of NC_064246.1, from coordinate 10,612,077 downwards.
CTGCTTAAGTCCCAATAGTTCATTTTTGTTTTTGTTTCCTTTGCCTTCATAGATGCATCTTGCAAGAAGTTACTGTGGCCAAGTTCAGAAAGGGTGTTTCCTGTGTTCTCCTCTAGGATTTTGATGGATTCTCGTCTCACATTTAGATCTTTCACCCATTTTGAGATTATCCTTGTGTATGGTGTAAGAGAATGGTCTAGTATCATTCTTCTGCACGTGCCAGCACCAGTTATTGGAGAGACGGTCCTTTTTCCAGTTAATATTCTTTCCTGGTTTGTTGAATAGTAGTTGACCGTAGAGTTGAGCGCCCATTTCTGAGTTCGTTATTCTGTTCCATTGATCTATGTGTTTGTTTCTGTGCCTGTACCACAGTGTCTTGATGATCACAGCTTTGAAATACAGCTTGAAATCTGGCATTGTGATGCCCACAGCATTGGTTTTCTTTTTTCACTATTCCCCTGGCTATTCCGGGGCCTTTCCTGATTCTGTACAAATCTTAAGATGATTTGTTCCAACTCTCTGAAGAAAACCCATGGTATTTTGATAGGGATTGCATTGAACGTGTAAATTGCCCTGGGTAGCATAGACATTTTCACAATATTAATTCTTCCAATCCATGAGCATGGAATGTTTTTCCATCTCTTTGTGTCTTCCTCAATGTCTTTCAGAAGTGTTCTGTAGTTTTTAGGGTATAGATCCTTTGCCTCTTTGGTTAGATTTATTCCTAGGTATCTTATGCTTTTGGGTGCAGTTGTAAATGGGATTGATTCCTTAATTTCTCTTTCTCCAGTCTCATTGTTAATGTATAGAAATGTCACTGATTTCTGTGCATTGATTTTGTATCCTGCCACATTGCTGAATTGCTGTATGAGTTCTAGCCATCTTGGGGTGGAGTGTTTTGGGATTTCTATATACAGTACCATGTCATCTGCAAAGAGGGAGTTTGACTTCTTCTTTGCCAATTTGAATGCCTTTTATTTCTTTTTGTTGTCTTATTGCTGAGGCTAGGACTTCTAGCACTGTGTTGAATAGCAGTGGTGAGAGTGGACATTCCTGTCGTGTTCCTGATCTTAGGGGAAAGGCTCTCAGTGTTTCCCCATTGAGAATGATATTTGCTGTGGGCTTTTCATAGATGGCTTTTAAGATGCTGAGGAATGTTCCCTCTATCCCTACACTCTGAAGAGTTTTGGTCAGGAATGGATGCTGTATTTTGTCAAATGCTTTCTCTGCATCTATTGAGAGGATCATATGGTTCTTGTTTTTACTCTTATGGATGTGATCAATCAACAATCACGTTGATTGTTCTATGAGTGTTGAACCAGCCTTGCATCCTGGGGATAAATCCCACTTAGTCATGGTGAGTAATCTTCTTAATGTTCTGTTGGATCCTATTGGCTAGTAACTCGTTGAGAATTTTTGCATCCGTGTTCATCAGGGATATTGGTCTATACTTCTCCTTTTTTGGTGGGGTCTTTGTCTGGTTCTGTAATCAAGGTGATGCTGGCCCCATAAAATGAGTTTGGAAGTATTCCATCCCTTTCTATCCTTTGCAACAGCTTTAGCAGAATAGGTATTCTTCTTTAAACGTTTGATAGACTTCCCCTGTGAGCCATCGGGCCCCGGACTTTTGTGTCTTGGGAGGCTTTTGATGACTGCTTCAATTTCCTCACTGGTTATTGGCCTGTTAGGTTTTCTATTTCTTCCTGTTCCAGTTTTGATAATTTGTGGTTTTCCAGAAATGCATCCATTTCTTCTGGATTGCCTAATTTGTTGACATATAGCTGCTCATAATATATATTTAAAATCGTTTGTATTTCCTTGGTATTGGTTGTGATCTCTCCTCTTTCATTCATGATTTTATTAATTTGAATCCTTTCTCTTTTCTTTCTAATAAGGCTGGCTAGTGGTTTATATATCTTATTAATTCTTTCAAGGAACCAACTCCTGGTTTTGTTGATCTGCCCTACAGTTCTTCTAGTCTCTATTTCATTGAGTTCTGCTCGAGTCCTTATTATCTCCCTTCTGCTTGGTGTAGGTTTTACTTGCTTTTTTTTTCTCCAGTTCCTTTAGGTGCGAGGTTAGCTTGTGTGTTTATTCAAGGTTTTTCCAATTTTTGGAGGGAGGCTTGTATTGCGATGTATTTCCCTCTTAGGACCGCTTTTGCTGTATCCCAAAGATTTTGAATGGTTGTATCTTCATTTTCATTCGTTTCCATGCATCTTTTAAATTCTTCTCTGATTTCCTGGTTGAACCATTCATCTTTTAGTAGGATGCTCTTTAACCTCCATGTGTTGGAGTTTCTTCCAAATTTCTTCTTGTGATTGAGTTCCAGTTTCAAAGCACTGTGGTCTGAAATATGCAGGGGACAATCCCAGTCTTTTGGTATCGGTTGAGACCTGATTTGTGACCCAGTATGTGGTCTATTCTGGAGAAAGCTCCATGTGCACTTGAGAAGAATGTGTCTTCAGTTGTGTTCGGATGGAAAGTTCTGTATGTAGCTGTGAAATCTGTTTGGTCCAGTGTATCACTTAAGGCCCTTGTTCCTTTGGTGATGTTCTGCTTAGAAGATCTGTCACTTGCTGGAAGTGCCATGTTGAAGTCTCCTATTAGTGTATAATTATCTAAGTATCTCTACTTTGGTTATTAATTGATATACTTGGTGGCTCCCACATTAGGAGCATGGATATTCATGATTGCTAGCGCTTCTTGTTGGATACACCCTTTCAGTATGATACAGTGTCCCTCCTCGTCTCTTACTACAGCCTTTGGAATAAACCTTACCTGATATGAGTATTGCTACCCCAGCTTTCTTTTGAGGACCATTTGAATGGTAAATTGTTCTCCACCCCTTTGTTTTCTGGCTGGAGGTGTCTTAGGTCTAAAATGAGTCTCTTGTAGACAGCATATAGACGGGTCTTGCTTTTTTACCCAGTCCAATACCCTCTGTCTTTTGATGGGATCATTTAGCCCATTCACGTTCAGAGCAACTATTGAAAGATATGAAATTAGTGTCATCATATTACCTATTCAGTCTGTTTTTGTGGATTGTTTCTTTGGGCTCCCTCTTTCTTGTACAGGGTCCGCCTTAATATTTCTTGCAGAGCCAGTTTGGTGGTCACATATTCTTTCAGTTTCTGCCTATCCTGGAAGCTCTTTATCTCTCCTTCTATTTCGAATGATGGCCTTGCCGGATAAAGTATTCTTGGCTGCATGGTCTTCTTGTTTAGTACCCTGAATATATCCTGCCAGCCCTTTCTGTCCTGCCAGGTCTCTGGAGAGGTCTGCTGTTAATCTGACATTTCTCCCCATATAAGTTAAGAATCTTCTGTCTCGAGCTGCTTTAAGGATTTTTCTCTTTATCTCTGAAATTTGCAAGTTTCACTAGTAAATGTCAAAGTGCTGATTTGGAAAGAGATCTTTTGATGCTTGGGGGAGGAGATCTCATGAGATGCAGGCCAAGAGCCCACAAGATTTGGACTGTGATCTCTCAAGGCTTGGGAGAGGAGATCTCACAGGATGTCCCAGCATTTCACTACATCTATATCTTTGTGGATATAAGATCTCGGGAGTACAGGTGAAGGTCTGGCGAGATTTGGAAAGACATCTGGCGAGATGAGGGATGAGATCATGCGGGGTGTGGACTGTGATCTCCCGAGGCCAAGCAGAATTCTCATAAGATGTGGGCCAAGATCAGACAAGATTTGGACAGAAATCTGGTGAGGCATGTGGTTGGAGCTCTCCCAAGATGCTGGCTGAGATTAAGCAAGACTTGGGCAGAAATCTCACAAGGCTTAGCAGAGGAGATCTTAAGAGATGAGGAATGAGATCTCATGAGATATAGGCCAAGATCAGGCAAGATTTTGACAGAGATTTCAGGAGGCTAGGAGGAGGAGGTCTCCTGAGATGTGGGCTGAAATCATGCAAGAATTGCACTGAGATCTTGTGAGATGCTATAGGTCATGCTGGGGAGCATTTCTGAAAGTGGAAATGCTGGAAGCTGTGCCTAGTCCTGAGATAGATAATTTCAAAATGGTTGAAATATCTAAATGTGAGAGAAGAATCCATCAAAATCCTAGGGGAGAACACAGGAAACACTCTTTCTGAACTTGGCCACAGTAACTTCTTGCAAGATACATCTATGAAGGCAAAGGAAACAAAACCAAAAATGAACTATTGGGACTTAAGCAGGGTAGAAAGCCTCTGCACAGCAAGAGAAACAGTCAACAAAACTAAAAGACAACCTACAGAATGGGAGGAGATAGTTGCAAATGGCATATCAGATAAAGGGCTAGTATCCAAGATCTAGAAAGAACTTATTAAACTCAACACCCAAGAAACAAAAAACCCAATCACGAAATGGGCAGAAGACATGAACAGAAGTTTCACCAAAGAAGACATACACGTGGCCAAGAAGCACATGAGAAAATGCTCTGCATCACTTGCCATCAGGGAAATACAAATCAGAACCACAATGCGGTATCATCTCACAACAGTGAGAATGGCAAAAATTAACAATACAGGGAACAGGAAATGTTGGAAAGGATGTGGATAAAGGGGAACCCTCTCGCACTGTTGGTTGGAATGCAAACTGGTGCAGCCCCTCTGGAAAACAGTGTGGAGGTCCTCAAAAAGTTAAAAATAGATCCAGCAATTGCACTACTAGGTATTTGCCACAAAGATATAGATGTAGTGAAATGCTGGGACACTTGCATCCCAATGTTCATAGCAGCAATGTCCACAATAGCCAAACCGTGGAAGGAGCCACGATGTCCCTGACAGTTGAATGGATAAAGAAGAAGTGGTATATATATATATATATATATATATATATATATATATATATACACACACACACACACACACAATATTCATATATATATGAATATTACTCAGCCATCAGAAAGGGTGAATATCCACCATTTGTTCAACATGGGTGGAAGTGGAAGGTATTATGCTGAGTGAAGTAAGTCAGTTGGAGAAGGACAATCATCATATGGTTTCACTCATCTGTGGAATATAAGAAATAGTGAAAGGGATCATAAGGGAGAGGAGGGGAACTGAATGGGAAATTAGAGAGGAAGTCAAACCATGAGATATCCTAACTCTGGGAAATGAACAAAGGGTTGTGGAAGGGGAGATTCGTGAGGGTTTGGGGTATTTGGGTGATGGGCTCTGAGGAAGGCACTTGATTGGATGAGCACTGGGTGTTATACTATATGTTGGCAAATTAAACTTTCAAAAAACAAATGAGAAAAATTTAAAAAAAGATATGAGTGTTATAATGTGATACGTGATGCAATGTGTATAAAAACTAGGAAAAATCCATGAGTTTACCTCCTTGAAACTGCACTCTGTGTAAAGTGCCCTTCAATTAACATCTTTTCATTTGAACCTTATATGAAGACACATCAGTGAACAAATGTGCTATCTTCCTAAAGCTACTCTGTGCTTAAAGCATTGTTTAAATAACAGCCTTCCTTGGTGTTGGTAGTGATCTCTCCTTTCTCATTCATGATTTTATTAATTTGAGCCTTCTCTCTCTTCTTTTTAACAAGGCTGGCTAATGGTTTATCTATCTTATTAATTCTTTCAAAGAACCAACTCCTGGTTTTGTTGATCTGTTCCACAGTTCTTCTGGTCTCGATTTCATTGAGTTCTGCTCTAATCTTTATTAACTCTCTTCTTATGCTGTGTGTAGGATCTATTTGCTGTTTTTTCTCTAGCTCATTTGGGTGTAAGGTTAGCTTTTGTATTTGAGTTCTTTCCATTTTTTGGATGGATGCTTGTATTGCGATGTAGTACTACTCAGCCATTAGAAATGACAAATACCCGCCATTTGCTTCGACGTGGATGGAACTGGAGGGTATTATGCTGAGTGAAATAAGTCAATCGGAGAAGGACAAACATTATATGGTCTCATTCATTTGGGGAATATAAAAAATAGTGAAAGGGAATAAAGGGAAAAGGAGAAAAAATAAGTGGGAAATATCAGAAAGGGAGACAGAGGGATCCCTGGGTGGCGCAGCGGTTTGGCGCCTGCCTTTGGCCCAGGGCGCGATCCTGGAGACCCAGGATCGAATCCCACGTCGGGCTCCCTGCATGGAGCCTGCTTCTCCCTCTGCCTATGTCTCTGCTTCTCTCTCTCTCTGTGACTATCATAAATAAATAAAAAAAATAAAAAAAAAAGGGAGACAGAACATGAAAGACTCCTAACTCTGGGAAACGAACTAGGGGTGTTGGAAGGGGAGGTGGGCTGGGGGTGGGGGTGACTGGGTGACGAGCACTGAGGTGGGCACTTGACGGGATGAGCACTGGGTGTTATTCTGTATGTTGACGAATTGAACACCAATAAAAAAAATTATAAAAAACAGCTTTGTCAAATGTGAATGTGAAAGCATAGGGAAAGTGCCATAAACCTAACTGTCAGAATCAAATATGTGTAGAAAGTATCTTTCACCTAGGTTTGTCCCTCAGAAAGATAGAAGCATTGAACAAAGTTAATGTGAAATTATAGAAAAAGTGCCATATACTTAACTCTGAGAAACATTTCAGGGTACAAACCACCTTTAGATTAAATCTTCTTTCATGAATATAGAAACGTTGTCAAACAGATGGGAAAACCACTGGAGAGTGCTAATACTGAACTCTCAGAATCCAGTCTGTATAAAAAGTATCTTTCAATTAGCATCTTCTTTCATGAAGAAGGAAGAGCTTTGAAAGGTGTTTGTGAAATCATAAGGAAACTGCTGTATACTTAACTCTGAGAAAGATGTCGTATAGAAAACATCTGACAGGGGATCCCTGGGTGGCTCAGTGGTTTGGTGCCTGCCTTTGGCCCAGGGCATGATCTTGGAGTCCCGGGATTGAGTCTTGCGTCGGGCTCCCTGCATGCTTCTCTCTCTGCCTGTGTCTCTGCCTCTCTCTCTCTTGTGTGTCATGAATAAATAAATAAAATATTTAAAAAAACATCTGACACCTAGAATAATCTTTCATAGGGTTAGAAGCTTTGTCTAACATGTGTGTGAAACCATAAGGATAGTATCATATACTTAACTCTGAGAAACAAGTCTTCATTGAAAGCCTCTTTCCACTAGAATCTTCTTTCATGAAGTCAGAAACATTGTCAAACGTGTGTGTGTGAAAGCATAAGGAAAGTGCTGTATGTATAACTCTGAGAAAGAAGTCTGCGTGGAACCTCTTTTGACTAGCATCTTTTTGTGTGAAGTAGAAGATTTGTCAAACGTTCTGGGGAAAGCATAAGGAAACTGCCATTTACCTAACTCTAAGAAACAAGTGTGGGCTGAAAGCCTCTTTCAACTAGTATCTTCTTTCATGTAGTTAGAATTTAGGTCAAACGTGTGCATGAAAGCATAAGGAAATGCCACATAGTTAATTAACTCTGAGTTTAAAAAAAATTAACTCTGAGTAAAAAAAAATCCTGTGTTGAATGTCTCTTTTGATGACCATCTTCCTTCATGTAGTTAGAAGCTACACCAAACATGTGTGTGAAAGCATGAGGAAAGTACCATATACTTAACTGTTAGTATCAAGTCTGTGTAGAAAGCATCTTCCACCTAGCTTCGTCCCTCAGGTAGATAGAGGGATTGTCAAAACCTTATTTCAAAGCATTAAAAAAATGCCATATATTTAACTCTGAGAAACAAGTCTGCATTGAAAGACTCTTTCAGCCAGCATCTTCTTTCATGAACCTAGAAGCTTTGTCAACAGCAGATGTGAAAGAATAAGGAAAGATCCATATACTTAATTCTGAAAAACAAGTTTTGTTGAAAGCCTACTTCAATTAGCATCTTCTTTTATGAAATTAGACGTTTTATCAAATGTTTGTATGAAAGCATAAGAAAGGTGTCATATACTCCACTCTTAGAAACAAGTCTGTGTTGAAAGAGTCTCTGAACTAGCATCTTATTTCATGAAGTTAGAAGTGTTGCCAAACATTTGTGTGAAAGCATAAGGAAAGTGCCATATACTTAAAGCTGAGAAACAAGTCTGCATTGAAAACGTATTTCAAATAGCATCTTTTTTATGCAGTTAGAAGCATTTCAAACATATGTGTGAAAGCTTCAGAAAAGTGCCAGTTAACTTTGAGAAACAAGTCTGTGTAGAATTCATCTTTCAAACAGCAACTTGTTTGATGAAGTTAGCAATGTTGTCAAATATATGTGTGAAAGCATAGGGAAATTCCCCTATTCTTAACTCTGAGAAACAAGCATGTTAAGAAAGGGTTTTTCAACTAGTGTCTTCTGTCGCACAGTTAGTTACAAGCATTATTAAATGTGTGTGTGCAAGCATAAGGAAAGTGCCATATACTCAACCATGAGAAACAACTCTGCATAGAAAATATCTTTCAACTACCATCTTCTTTCATGACGTCAGATGCATGGTCAAATCTATGTGTGAAAACATAAGCAAAGTGCCTCTACTTAACTCTTAGATACCTTTTTGTAAAGAAAGCATCTTTCCACCAGCATCTTTGCTCATGAAGTAAGAAGTGTCAAAGATATGTGTGAAAGCACATGAAAGTGCCATATAGGGATTCCTGGGTGGCGCAGCGGTTTGGCGCCTGCCTTTGGCCCAGGGCGTGATCCTGGAGACCCGGGATCGAATCCCACGTCGGGCTCCCGGCATGGAGCCTGCTTCTCCCTCTGCCTGTGTCTCTCTCTCTCTCTCTGTGTGTGACTATCATAAAAAAAAAAAAAGTGCCATATACTTAACTCTGAGAAACAAGTATGTGTAGAAAATCTTTCAACTAGAATCTTCTTTCATTTCATGAGAGGTATTTCTTTCTCAAAGCTTTATGTAACAGCATAAGAAATGTGCCAAATACACAACTCTGAGAAACAAATCCATAAAGAAGGCATCTTTCAACTAGAATTTTCTTTCATGAATTTAGAAGTGTTGTCAAACCTATGTGTGAAAGCATAAGAAAATTCCCCTATACCTAACTCTGAGAAAAAAGTCTGTTCAGAAAGGGTCTTTTAGCTAGCACCTTCACACACACAGTTAGAAATGCTGTCAAACGTGTGCAAGAGCCTAAAGAAAGTGCCATATACTTAACTCTGAGTAACAAGTCTGAGTCAAAAACATTTTTCAACTAGTATCTTATTTCATAAAGTTAGAAGCATTGTTAAATATATGTGTGAAAGCATAAGGAAAGTGTCATACATTTAAGAAATAAATTTATGTAGAAAGCATCTTTGAATGCTATCTTCTTTCAAGAAGTTAGAAGCATTGTCAAATGTATGTGGGAAAGCATAAGGAAAGTGCCACTCATTAACTATGAGAAACAAATCTGTGCAGAAAGTATCTTTCAGTTAGTTCAAAATTCTCTTTGAATTTAGAAGCATTGTTAAATATATATGTGTGAAAGCATAAGAAAAATGCCATATGCTTACCTCTGAGAAATAAGACTGTGTAGAAAATATCTTTCAACTAGCATTTTTTTCATATAGTTAGAAAATTGTCAAACAAGTGCCATATACTACACTTTGAGAAACAAGTCTTTGTTGAAAACATCTTTCCTCTAACATTTTCCTTGATAAGGTCAGAGAAATCTTGAGAAATCAGAGGTCAGTGTTTGGAACTCCACCCAAATCTCCTGAGGTCTGAGGTAACTTCCCAAGATCTAGGAAGAGGCATCGAGCAAAGGGAGCCAGCTCATCTCAATACACAGAAAAGGGTCCTGGGTGCAGTCCCAGGCTTTAGACATTTCCACACTGTCTGAGACTCACCAGCTGCACAAATAAGCCATCTCTTTTGGTGGCCAGATGTTACGAGATCTTGGGGGCAAATCTTCAGTGATATCAGTCCAAAACTTGGGAGAATTCATCCAATTCTCACGAGATCTTGGCCCCAGGCAGCCAGATCTCGGGCCAAACCTCATGGAAGTTCCAGTCAAAGGTCTATTGGGCCTTGGGAGGGCCTGGAAACTGCCTAGCAGAACCAGCTGTGGGCTGATTAAGGAGGTATGGATAGCACATTCCAGGACTGGGCCTGACTGCCAACATTTGCAGTTTCACAACTGCTTCCAGACACAACCTGCCTGAAGGCACGAGGTGTCTCACTCCTCTATCCCTGGTGTTTCGGCATGCCAAGGGAAATGAGGGTACAAAGGGAAAATGGAATTTCAGATGAATGGGCCCTGTGGATTCTTCTTCTCAGAAAATGGGGGGAATAGTACTATGAGGGTAGGAGGAGAAGACAGAAGCAGTATGCCACCCCTCCCTGTTAGACATCTGAGCACACTGGCAGTCTCCCTAGGGGCTTTCCCATGCTGTCAATATGTTGAGGTGGCCAGTGTTTGTCTCCCCACCCCCTCTCAGAATACAAAGAGAAGCCACTCTTCCCTTAGCCAGACCTCATGGCATTCGTGAGTTCTGCTGCACAGCCACCTCTTCCCTTGGCCCGATGTCACCCAATCTTTGGGCAAATCTTGTGTGATCTCAGTCCAAATCTTGGAAGAACCCATCCAACTCTCATGATATCTTGGCCCCAGGCAGTGAGATCTAGGCCAAACCTCCTGAGATCTCTGGCCAAAGATCTCTTCAGTCTCAAATGGACCTGGCATCCCTAAGAGAACTGTCTTGGGGCTGCTTGAGGAGGTAGAAATGGTTCATTCCAGAATTGGGCCCAACTGCCAATAGTTGCAATTTCACAATTGCTCCCAGACTCACTCTGCTGGAAGGCATGAGGTGTCTCAGTCCTCTATTCCTGGCATTTCAACCTCCTGAATGAAGGGGTTAACAAGGTAGCATGCAATTTAGATCGAATGGGCTCTGTGTCCTGGAGGGTATAGAACCAGGAGGGCACAGAACCAGGAGGGCAGGAGGAGGACACAGAAGCAGTATGCCACCACTGCTAGACATCTTAGCACACAAGCAGACTCCTGGGGGCATGCCCATGCTTTTAACATGTTTAGGTGGCCTGTGTTTGTCTCTCCACTGCCCTCCAGAATAAAAAGATAAGCTAATCTTTCCTTAGCCTGATCTCATGCAATCTTGATGCAAATATTGCAAATTCTCTGTCCATGTCTCAGGAAACCTCAGATCAAATCTCATGAGATCTCTGTTCAAATATGGAGAGATCAATGGACAGTGTTGGAACCTCCTCCAAAATCCCCTGTGAGGGCAGGCATTATCTCAAGTGATCTATTGTTAAATTGAGATCTGGGGAGAAACCTCATGGGACCTGGGTGGGTTGGAATTCCTTAGCCTCAACTCCTATGCAGCTCCGTAGCCAGTGCTGGAACACTTCCTCTTCAGGATGCTCCGGGAACACTTGGCATTCCACAAACACCCACTGACACCTTTCGGATGTGGTGGTAAAAACAGAGCACTTGAATAGGGATGAATGGGACTCCAAGTCCTTTATACACACTGTCTTAGAGATGATAGACACAGGACATTAGTAGGTGTGGTAAGAGGCAACAACCATTGGAGCTGGCACATTTGGACACATGGGAAGGCTCCCTGGGTGCTTTCCCAGGTTATGGACAAATCAGGACATTCTGTCTGAGGCTCTCCAATTGCTGAAGAAAGCCACCTATTCCCTTTGCCAGATATCAGGAAACCATGAAGCAATTTGTGCAGGTTCTCCGGCCACATCTCATGACATGGCATTCCAAATCTCATGAGATCTTAGGCCAAATCCTGTGATATCTATGGCCAATTTTCAGGAAGTCTCAGGACAAATTTGGTGGGAACTCAGCTAGAGTAGGAACTCCCTAGCCTCCTGCAGAAGAAGGAGAGAAGGAGGCAGGCATGGCCATGCCTGATGGGACACCCTGGAAATATTTGCCTTTTCACAAACATCCTCCGATGCCACCTGCCTGAAGATATGAGGTGTCCCAATCATTATCTTGGGCCTCTTTTAGGTGAGGTGAAGCGGGGTTAACAAATGAGTACTGATATAGAGTTGAATGGGCTTTGTGGCCCCTGATTCTCAGCAAAGTAGAGGAATAGAAACAGGAGGACAGTGGATGCAGGAAAATGCCATGTGCAGAGGATCTGGCTTATCAGAACACACAGGCAGGCTCCCTGGATGTTTTCCCTGGCTTTCCTCACTCTAACACATTCTCACCCCCAAGCTTCAAGGCACCTCTTCCCTTTGCCAGGTCTTGTGTGATCTTGGGGCAAATCTCAAGTGACCCAAGTCCAGATGTAGGGATATCTCATCTCAAATCTCATGAAAACTTGGGGAAATCAGTGGGATCTAGTACCAGAAAGGGAGAGATGGCTGGCCAAATCTCTCAGCTCTTGGAGGAACCGTCACTCCCCAGGCAAGCCTTTTGCTAGATATGCAGCTTGGGATGGCACATTCCAAGATTCGGAACCACTTCCAGTATTTGTAGTTTCACAAATGCTCCCTGATGCAACCTGTATGAAGACACAAGGTGTCTCACTCTTATATCCCTCCTATTTCTGCATCCTGGGTGAAGTGACAGTAACAATGTGGCACTGAATTCAAGATGAATGGGCTCTGTAGCATCTTTTTCACACTAAATTGGTGGTGACCAATTAGATAAAGAGAGCCGGCAGGAGAAGGAAGAAGCAAGGTGCCTGGGAGCTGGACATCTGAACACACAGGCAGGCTTTCCCAGACATTCTACATGCTAAGTCAGTCTGTGAGTGACAGTTTGTGAGTGTCCAGAAAACAAGCCACCTCTTCCTTAGCCATATCTCATGAAATCTTGGGGCAAATCTCTTGAATTCTCAGGCTACCTCTCTCGAGACCTTAGTCCAAATCTCATAAGATCTCTGCACCAATCTTGTGAGATCAGGGGCCACTCCTTGGAACTCAGACAAAATTTCCTGAGAGGTGGAGCCAAATCTCTGTATATCAATGGCCACATCTCTCAGGGTCTGGGGAGGAATATCTGGGGAACTTGGCAGGGGTGGGAACTCCCTAGACTCAACTCCTGTGCAGCAGCATCAGTAGTAATGGGGCATTCTTGGATTAGGGATCTCTGGGAACACGTGGAATTCCAGAAATCCCCCAGATACCAGCAGGACAAATATACACGTTATCTCACTCAGATGTCCACCATGTTCAGTGTCCTTTGTGGTGTAGGGGACAAAGCAGAGCACTGAAATAAGGATGAATGTTCCTCGAAGTCGCATAGTGACACTACCTAGTAGGACATAGAAACAAGAGAGCTGTAGGTGCAGGAAGAGGCAACAAGCAAGGTAGCTGGCTCCTCTGAACACACAAGAAGTCTCCCTGGGTGCTTTTCCAGGCTTTTGGCAATTCAGCAGTTTGTTCGAGACTCACCAATCACAGAAACAAGCCACATTGTCCCTTTGCCAGATCTCAGGAAATCCTGGGAGTAATTCTTACAGATTCTCAGGCTACATCTCCTGACATCTTGACCCAAATCTCATGAGATTTCAGGCCAAATGTCTGGAAATAGCTAAATATCACGAAGTCTCGGGACAATGAGCCCAGAAGTTGCATATCTGAATATACAGGCAAGTTCCTAGGGGCTTTTATAGGCTTTAATCACCTTAAGGCTGTCTTTGTGTCTCAGGAGGATAAGCAACCTCTTTCCTTTTTTTTTTTTTTTTTTTGCAACCTCTTTCCTTAAGCAGACTGCTGTAATCCTGCAGTAAATCTAGCAATTTCATGAATTTAGATGTGTGTTCAGATGTACATGTGGTAGTATAAAGTACCAAATACATGACTCATTTAAACAACACCATGTAGAAAGCATCTGTCAACTAACATCTACTTTCCTATCAATAGAAGTGTTTTCAAACGTATCTGCAGAAGCATAAGGAAATTGCATATACTTAACTCAGTGAAACAACACTGCGTAGAAAAGAATCTTCCAACTAACATCTATCATAAAGATAGAAGCCTTATCATACATATGTCTGGAAGCATAAGGAAAGTGCCATATACTTAACTCATTGAAACAACACTATGTAGAAAGCATCTTGCAAACAACATCTTCGCACACAGAGATTTGAGCTTCTTGTGGCTCATAGCAAAAAGGGCAGCCCGGTGATCTGCAATCTGTTGCAATCTGTGCTCTGCTCAGTTCAGCACCAGAAAAACTGTGGATCTGTTAAGCCTATTGTGGCTCACACACAAAAGTTGATTAGTTTCTGCCCTCTGTGCGCCCCTCTGACACTGCTGTTACACTGCTGCTGAATTCTACTCAATGGCTCCCTGCTGGCCTTTTACCTTTGGAGAGGCTAAATAGGCTCTTCCAAATGCCCTCCAGAAGGGATGCAATCTCTCCTAAGCAGCCCAGGGGATCTCCTTGCCCTGGATCATTGTGTGTTCACAATCCACTGCACTCTTTCCAGTTTCCTCCCTCTTCTTGACTGTGCTGTGAACCGAGCTTCCACCTTTCCTGGCCTCCTGGCTTCCCAATTCCCCAGTTAAGGGCTCTGAACCTTGCCTCTGCCAAATTCTCTGGCTCCAACTGTACAGATTCTTTACACCTCTGATGCTCTTCCTAATTGTTCAAAGTAGTTGAATGTTGATCTAGTTGTATTTGAAGGAGGAGGGAAGTTCAGGGTTCCTCTATACTCTGCCATCTTGGAAACCTAGTGCAAAAACACTTTCATCATCATGAAACGAAGATATTACTTTAGGGACACTTTAAGCACAATGTAGTTTCAAGGAGTTAAGCACGTACCTTTTGCCTGGTATTTATACATATAAGTTTAAAACACAGCCTAGTGACAAAGAGATGTTACCTATAGGATGGTTTAAGTAGTATAGATTCAAGTTAAAAAGCACATGCCTTTACCTAATACTTGTATATGTAATTTTACAAACACATATATCTTAATCAAAGAAAGATGTTCCTTGACAAGCGGTTTAAGCACAGTGTTGTTTCAAGGATTTGAACAAATGGCCTTTTATAGTCTCATTCATATGAGTTAAAAACACATTCTAAGGAAAAAAAGATGTTGCTTGGAGTATGGTTTAAAGAGTATAGTTTCAAGAAAATAAGCACAATGCCATTTTCTTGTGTTAACAATACAAGTATCAAAACACTTCTTAAAAAAAACACTTCTTAATGCTATGAAACTCTGATGTTACTTTAAGATGTTTTAAGAACATTACAAGGTTTATTTCTAGTGTTTATCTACCCAAGTTTATGAACATATACATACAAAAGAAAGCTGTTATTTATTTTTTAAAATACATTTATTTTTTTTATTGGTGTTCAATTCGTCAACATACAGAATAACACCCAGTGCTCATCCCGTCAAGTGCCCACCTCAGTGCTCGTCACCCAGTCACCCCCACCCCCCGCCCACCTCCCCTTCCACCACCCCTAGTTCGTTTCCCAGAGTTAGGAGTCTTTCATGTTCTGTCTCCCTTTCTGATATTTCCCACTTATTTTTTCTCCTTTTCCCTTTATTCCCTTTCACTATTTTTTATATTCCCCAAATGAATGAGACCATATAATGTTTGTCCTTCTCCGATTGACTTATTTCACTCAGCATAATACCCTCCAGTTCCATCCACGTCGAAGCAAATGGCGGGTATTTGTCATTTCTAATGGCTGAGTAGTACTACATCGCAATACAAGCATCCATCCAAAAAATGGAAAGAACTCAAATACAAAAGCTAACCTTACACCCAAATGAGCTAGAGAAAAAACAGCAAATAGATCCTACACACAGCATAAGAAGAGAGTTAATAAAGATTAGAGCAGAACTCAATGAAATCGAGACCAGAAGAACTGTGGAACAGATCAACAAAACCAGGAGTTGGTTCTTTGAAAGAATTAATAAGATAGATAAACCATTAGCCAGCCTTGTTAAAAAGAAGAGAGAGAAGACTCAAATTAATAAAATCATGAATGAGAAAGGAGAGATCACTACCAACACCAAGGAAGGCTGTTATTTAAACAATGCTTTAAGCACAGAGTAGCTTTAGGAAGATAGCACATTTGTTCACTGATGTGTCTTCATATAAGGTTCAAATGAAAAGATGTTAATTGAAGGGCACTTTACACAGAGTGCAGTTTCAAGGAGGTAAACTCATGGATTTTTCCTAGTTTTTATACACATTGCATCACGTATCACATTATAACACTCATATCTTTTTTTAAATTTTTCTCATTTGTTTTTTGAAAGTTTAATTTGCCAACATATAGTATAACACCCAGTGCTCATCCAATCAAGTGCCTTCCTCAGAGCCCATCACCCAAATACCCCAAACCCTCACGAATCTCCCCTTCCACAACCCTTTGTTCATTTCCCAGAGTTAGGATATCTCATGGTTTGACTTCCTCTCTAATTTCCCATTCAGTTCCCCTCCTCTCCCTTATGATCCCTTTCACTATTTCTTATATTCCACAGATGAGTGAAACCATATGATGATTGTCCTTCTCCAACTGACTTACTTCACTCAGCATAATACCTTCCACTTCCACCCATGTTGAACAAATGGTGGATATTCACCCTTTCTGATGGCTGAGTAATATTCATATATATATGAATATTGTGTGTGTGTGTGTGTGTGTGTATATATATATATATATATATATATATATATATATATATATATACCACTTCTTCTTTATCCATTCAACTGTCAGGGACATCGTGGCTCCTTCCACGGTTTGGCTATTGTGGACATTGCTGCTATGAACATTGGGATGCAAGTGTCCCAGCATTTCACTACATCTATATCTTTGTGGCAAATACCTAGTAGTGCAATTGCTGGATCTATTTTTAACTTTTTGAGGACCTCCACACTGTTTTCCAGAGGGGCTGCACCAGTTTGCATTCCAACCAACAGTGCAAGAGGGTTCCCCTTTATCCAC
The DNA here is from genome assembly GCF_003254725.2 of Canis lupus dingo. NCBI lineage: Eukaryota > Metazoa > Chordata > Mammalia > Carnivora > Canidae > Canis > Canis lupus. Next base: position 10,595,267 of record NC_064246.1, on the reverse strand, counting down.
ATCCTTTCCAACATTTCCTGTTCCCTGTATTGTTAATTTTTGCCATTCTCACTGTTGTGAGATGATACCGCATTGTGGTTCTGATTTGTATTTCCCTGATGGCAAGTGATGCAGAGCATTTTCTCATGTGCTTCTTGGCCACGTGTATGTCTTCTTTGGTGAAACTTCTGTTCATGTCTTCTGCCCATTTCGTGATTGGGTTTTTTGTTTCTTGGGTGTTGAGTTTAATAAGTTCTTTCTAGATCTTGGATACTAGCCCTTTATCTGATATGCCATTTGCAACTATCTCCTCCCATTCTGTAGGTTGTCTTTTAGTTTTGTTGACTGTTTCTCTTGCTGTGCAGAGGCTTTCTACCCTGCTTAAGTCCCAATAGTTCATTTTTGGTTTTGTTTCCTTTGCCTTCATAGATGTATCTTGCAAGAAGTTACTGTGGCCAAGTTCAGAAAGAGTGTTTCCTGTGTTCTCCCCTAGGATTTTGATGGATTCTTCTCTCACATTTAGATATTTCAACCATTTTGAAATTATCTATCTCAGGACTAGGCACAGCTTCCAGCATTTCCACTTTCAGAAATGCTCCCCAGCATGACCTATAGCATCTCACAAGATCTCAGTGCAATTCTTGCATGATTTCAGCCCACATCTCAGGAGACCTCCTCCTCCTAGCCTCCTGAAATCTCTGTCAAAATCTTGCCTGATCTTGGCCTATATCTCATGAGATCTCATTCCTCATCTCTTAAGATCTCCTCTGCTAAGCCTTGTGAGATTTCTGCCCAAGTCTTGCTTAATCTCAGCCAGCATCTTGGGAGAGCTCCAACCACATGCCTCACCAGATTTCTGTCCAAATCTTGTCTGATCTTGGCCCACATCTTATGAGAATTCTGCTTGGCCTCGGGAGATCACAGTCCACACCCCGCATGATCTCATCCCTCATCTCGCCAGATGTCTTTCCAAATCTCGCCAGACCTTCACCTGTACTCCCGAGATCTTATATCCACAAAGATATAGATGTAGTGAAATGCTGGGACATCCTGTGAGATCTCCTCTCCCAAGCCTTGAGAGATCACAGTCCAAATCTTGTGGGCTCTTGGCCTGCATCTCATGAGATCTCCTCCCCCAAGCATCAAAAGATCTCTTTCCAAATCAGCACTTTGACATTTACTAGTGAAACTTGCAAATTTCAGAGATAAAGAGAAAAATCCTTAAAGCAGCTCGAGACAGAAGATTCTTAACTTATATGGGGAGAAATGTCAGATTAACAGCAGACCTCTCCAGAGACCTGGCAGGACAGAAAGGGCTGGCAGGATATATTCAGGGTACTAAACAAGAAGACCATGCAGCCAAGAATACTTTATCCGGCAAGGCCATCATTCGAAATAGAAGGAGAGATAAAGAGCTTCCAGGATAGGCAGAAACTGAAAGAATATGTGACCACCAAACTGGCTCTGCAAGAAATATTAAGGCGGACCCTGTACAAGAAAGAGGGAGCCCAAAGAAACAATCCACAAAAACAGACTGAATAGGTAATATGATGACACTAATTTCATATCTTTCAATAGTTGCTCTGAACGTGAATGGGCTAAATGATCCCATCAAAAGACAGAGGGTATTGGACTGGGTAAAAAAGCAAGACCCGTCTATATGCTGTCTACAAGAGACTCATTTTAGACCTAAGACACCTCCAGCCAGAAAACAAAGGGGTGGAGAACAATTTACCATTCAAATGGTCCTCAAAAGAAAGCTGGGGTAGCAATACTCATATCAGGTAAGGTTTATTCCAAAGGCTGTAGTAAGAGACGAGGAGGGACACTGTATCATACTGAAAGGGTGTATCCAACAAGAAGCGCTAGCAATCATGAATATCCATGCTCCTAATGTGGGAGCCACCAAGTATATCAATTAATAACCAAAGTAGAGATACTTAGATAATTATACACTAATAGGAGACTTCAACATGGCACTTCCAGCAAGTGACAGATCTTCTAAGCAGAACATCACCAAAGGAACAAGGGCCTTAAGTGATACACTGGACCAAACAGATTTCACAGCTACATACAGAACTTTCCATCCGAACACAACTGAAGACACATTCTTCTCAAGTGCACATGGAGCTTTCTCCAGAATAGACCACATACTGGGTCACAAATCAGGTCTCAACCGATACCAAAAGACTGGGATTGTCCCCTGCATATTTCAGACCACAGTGCTTTGAAACTGGAACTCAATCACAAGAAGAAATTTGGAAGAAACTCCAACACATGGAGGTTAAAGAGCATCCTACTAAAAGATGAATGGTTCAACCAGGAAATCAGAGAAGAATTTAAAAGATGCATGGAAACGAATGAAAATGAAGATACAACCATTCAAAATCTTTGGGATACAGCAAAAGCGGTCCTAAGAGGGAAATACATCGCAATACAAGCCTCCCTCCAAAAATTGGAAAAACCTTGAATAAACACACAAGCTAACCTCGCACCTAAAGGAACTGGAGAAAAAAAAAGCAAGTAAAACCTACACCAAGCAGAAGGGAGATAATAAGGACTCGAGCAGAACTCAATGAAATAGAGACTAGAAGAACTGTAGGGCAGATCAACAAAACCAGGAGTTGGTTCCTTGAAAGAATTAATAAGATATATAAACCACTAGCCAGCCTTATTAGAAAGAAAAGAGAAAGGATTCAAATTAATAAAATCATGAATGAAAGAGGAGAGATCACAACCAATACCAAGGAAATACAAACGATTTTAAATATATATTATGAGCAGCTATATGTCAACAAATTAGGCAATCCAGAAGAAATGGATGCATTTCTGGAAAACCACAAATTATCAAAACTGGAACAGGAAGAAATAGAAAACCTAACAGGCCAATAACCAGTGAGGAAATTGAAGCAGTCATCAAAAGCCTCCCAAGACACAAAAGTCCGGGGCCCGATGGCTCACAGGGGAAGTCTATCAAACGTTTAAAGAAGAATACCTATTCTGCTAAAGCTGTTGCAAAGGATAGAAAGGGATGGAATACTTCCAAACTCATTTTATGGGGCCAGCATCACCTTGATTACAGAACCAGACAAAGACCCCACCAAAAAAGGAGAAGTATAGACCAATATCCCTGATGAACACGGATGCAAAAATTCTCAACGAGTTACTAGCCAATAGGATCCAACAGAACATTAAGAAGATTACTCACCATGACTAAGTGGGATTTATCCCCAGGATGCAAGGCTGGTTCAACACTCATAGAACAATCAACGTGATTGTTGATTGATCACATCCATAAGAGTAAAAACAAGAACCATATGATCCTCTCAATAGATGCAGAGAAAGCATTTGACAAAATACAGCATCCATTCCTGACCAAAACTCTTCAGAGTGTAGGGATAGAGGGAACATTCCTCAGCATCTTAAAAGCCATCTATGAAAAGCCCACAGCAAATATCATTCTCAATGGGGAAACACTGAGAGCCTTTCCCCTAAGATCAGGAACACGACAGGAATGTCCACTCTCACCACTGCTATTCAACACAGTGCTAGAAGTCCTAGCCTCAGCAATAAGACAACAAAAAGAAATAAAAGGCATTCAAATTGGCAAAGAAGAAGTCAAACTCCCTCTTTGCAGATGACATGGTACTGTATATAGAAATCCCAAAACACTCCACCCCAAGATGGCTAGAACTCATACAGCAATTCAGCAATGTGGCAGGATACAAAATCAATGCACAGAAATCAGTGACATTTCTATACATTAACAATGAGACTGGAGAAAGAGAAATTAAGGAATCAATCCCATTTACAACTGCACCCAAAAGCATAAGATACCTAGGAATAAATCTAACCAAAGAGGCAAAGGATCTATACCCTAAAAACTACAGAACACTTCTGAAAGACATTGAGGAAGACACAAAGAGATGGAAAAACATTCCATGCTCATGGATTGGAAGAATTAATATTGTGAAAATGTCTATGCTACCCAGGGCAATTTACACGTTCAATGCAATCCCTATCAAAATACCATGGGTTTTCTTCAGAGAGTTGGAACAAATCATCTTAAGATTTGTACAGAATCAGGAAAGGCCCCGGAATAGCCAGGGGAATAGTGAAAAAAGAAAACCAATGCTGTGGGCATCACAATGCCAGATTTCAAGCTGTATTTCAAAGCTGTGATCATCAAGACACTGTGGTACAGGCACAGAAACAAACACATAGATCAATGGAACAGAATAACGAACTCAGAAATGGGCGCTCAACTCTACGGTCAACTACTATTCAACAAACCAGGAAAGAATATTAACTGGAAAAAGGACCGTCTCTCCAATAACTGGTGCTGGCACGTGCAGAAGAATGATACTAGACCATTCTCTTACACCATACACAAGGATAATCTCAAAATGGGTGAAAGATCTAAATGTGAGACGAGAATCCATCAAAATCCTAGAGGAGAACACAGGAAACACCCTTTCTGAACTTGGCCACAGTAACTTCTTGCAAGATGCATCTATGAAGGCAAAGGAAACAAAAACAAAAATGAACTATTGGGACTTAAGCAGGATAAAAAAAGTTTCTGTATGGCAAAAGAATAGTCAACAAAACTAAAAGACAACCTACAAAATGGGAGGAGATAGTTGCAGATGGTATATCAGATAAGGGGCTAGTATCCAAGATCTAGAAAGAACTTATTAAACTCAACAGCAAGGAAACAAACAATCCAATCATGAAATGGGCATAAGACATGAACAGAAGTTTCACCGAGGAAGACATACACGTGGCCAAGAAGCACATGAGAAAATGCTCCGCGTCACTTGCCATCAGGGAAATACAAATCAGAACCACAATGAGATACCACTTCACAGCAGTGAGAGTGGCAAAAATTAACAAGACAGGAAACGACAAATGTTGGACAGGATGTGGATAAAGGGGAACCCTCTTGTACTGTTGGTGGGAATGCAAACTGGGACAGGCACTCTGGATATCAGTGTAAAGCTTCCTTAAGAAGTTAAAAATAGAGCTACCCCACAACCCTGCAATTGCACTACTGTGTATTTGCCCCAAAGATGCAGATGTAGTGAAATGCCACGATACCCGCACCCCCAATGTTCAAAGTAGCAATGTCCACAATAGCCAAACTGTGGAAGGATCCGTGATGTCCTTTGACAGATGAATGGATAAAGAATAAGTGGTCTATATATACGATGGAATATTACTCAGCCATTAGAAAGGACAAATACCCACCATTTGCTTCGACATGAATGGGGCTGGAGGGTATTATGCTGAGTGAAGTAAATCAATTGAAGAAGGACAATCATTATCCGGTTCCACTCATATGGGGAATATAATAAATAGTGAAAGGGATTATAAAGGAAACTGAGTGGGAAAAATTAGATAAGGTGAGAATCCATGAGAGACTCCTAAGTCTGGGATATGAAGAAAGGATAATGGAAGGGGAGGAGGGTGAGAGAATGGGGTAAGTGGGTGATAGGCACTGAGGAAAGCACTTGATGGGATGGCACTGAGTGTTATACTGTATCTTGGCAAATTAAACAGAAAAATACGAGTCATAATGGAAAAATGAAAAAAAAAAAAAAGAAAAACAAGGACTCTCTAGGTCTATATACTACCCCTCCCCCCAACACACACACCCTGAAGCTTTCCAGCACTGCTTCGTTAATAAACTTGCTCTTCCCATGTTCTTCCAGCAGCTCTTCTGGGGGAGGTGTCTGCTGTGCTGATTCTCAGGTGTGTGAGCCTCGGCAGAGATGCTCCACCCCTTGCCAGGTACAGGGGTCAGTATGAGTTGTTTACCTGTAAGGCCTTTGTTCCCCAGCGCCCCGCCTCTCCCAGGCACAAGGTGAAACAAAGAGGAAAAACAACAAAGGCAGCGGCCAGATTTCCAACTCTGTAGGCAAGTTCCCTGGAAGTAACTAACCACAGTTTCCCAGTCCGCACTGGCCTAGATGCTCCTAGAGGCTGGAGCAGGTGCCCTGATCTGCACAGTTTGCTGGGTGCCCAGTGGCAGGAGAATTCTTGCCTCCCTGTGCCCTCTCTACTTCCACCTGTCCCAGGGGGAAGGCAGGATTGTTGGCTTTGTCCACTTGGGTGCCCTGAGATCCGGGGCTCTGTGCCGCTGGACCCACACTCCCGGGGACCACTGCTCCTGAAGGGAATGGGGTACAGCCCCCTCTGTCTGTAGCCAGCTCACCTAACCAACTGGCTTCTCCCAAATGCCCAGGAGAGCTGTGGCACTCCAGCTCTTTACCAATATTGGACGGAGGTTTGAGGTGAGGTTTCCCCAGGGCACCCCTCCTCTTATAGTGTCTCCAGGAATCTTCAGGCTTCACTGCGCCCCTCTCGTGATTCTTCCCCATATCCCTGCTAAGCACTTTTCCATCAGGGAAAACTTCGGCTTTTCCCTGTTGGATTTTTAAAGTTCCTATTTCTCCAGGGCTGGGCTTTCCTGCATGGGAGGCTTTCCTCACTTTAGCCCTGCTATTTGCAGTTCCCCTTCCCGACTTTATTCTTTTTTATTTTTTGCCTTCCTACCTTGTTAGAAGTGAAAAGTTTTCTCTCTGTAGCATTCCATCTGTTCTCTCTTTAAATTTCAGGTTGAATTCATAGGTGTTCAGAATGTTTTGAAAGTTATCTAAGTAAGTTCGTTAGGCCCCATGAGTTGAGGACCCCTACTCTTCCACTGTCTTGCCCCTCCGCATAGCATTCATATCTTAACAAAGGGAATAGGTTATTTGACACATAGTTTAAGCACAGTTCAGTTTCAACTAGATGCTAAATCTGGACTTCCAGGACTATGGTAAATAACATGCAAAAGAATGAAACTGGACACTCTTATACCATATACAAAAATAAATTCAAAAGGAATGGAAGACCTAAATGTGAGGTGGGACAACAGCAAAATCCTAATATGATAAAGTTGGACAACCACATGCAGAAGAATGAAACTGTGTCATCCTATTATACCATACACAAAAATAAACTCAAAATGGATGAAAGACCTAAATGGGAGAGAAGAATCCATCAAAATCCTACTGGAGAACACAGGCAGCAACTTCTTTGGCCTTGGCCATAGCAACATCTCACTAGGCACATCTGCAATGCAAAGGGAAACAAAAGCAAAAATAAACTATTGGGACTTTGTCAGGATAAGAAGCTGTAGCACAGCAAAGCAGTCAACAAAACTGAATGGCAACCTACAGAATGGGAGAAGATATTTGCAAAGGACTTACCAGATAAAGGGCTAGTATCCAAAACCTATAAAGAACTTATCTGGAGGGGCAAGATGGCTGAAGAGTAGGGTCCCCAAATCACCTGTCTCCACCAAATTACCTATATAACCTTCAAATCATCCTGAAAATCTACGAATTTGGCCTGAGATTTAAAGAGAGACCAGCTGGAACGCTACAGTGAGAAGAGTTCGTGCTTCTATCACGGTAGGAAGACGGGAAAAAGAAATAAAGAAACAAAAGGCCTCCAAGGGGGAGGGGCCCCACAAGGAGCCGGGCTAAGGCCGGGGCGAGTGACCCCAGGAGAGGAAAGCTCCATCCGGGAGAAGCAGGAGCTGCACCAACCTTCCCGGGCAGAAAGGCTCCTGCAGGGAGTTAGAGCAGGACCCCAGGAGGGCGGGGATGCCCTCGGGCTCCCTGGGACACTAACAGACACCTGCGCCCCGGGAGATGGGCCGAGCTCCCTAAGGGCTGCAGCGCGCACGGCGGGACCCGGAGCAGCTCCGAGGGGCTCGGACGGTGGCTCCGCGGAGGGGGCTGCGGGGCGGGAGCGCGAATCCAACCGCGCAGGCTCCGGAGCACAGGGCGCCGGGACACAGCCCAGGATCCGGCCTCCCCCCGGGACAGGCAGAGGTCGGGAGGGCCCAGGACAGCGAGGACGCTCCTGCCCCGAGCTGAGCAGATCAGCGGCCCCGCCCCGGAGCCTCCAGGCCCTGCAGGCGGAGAGCTCCGGAGTTCCTGTGGGTGCTGAATCCAGGTTTCCAGAGCTGGCCAACGACACTGGGGTTGTTCCTCCAGGGGCCTCACGGGGTAAACAACCCCCACTGAGCCCTGCACCAGGCAGGGGGCAGAGCAGCTCCCCCAAGTGCTAACACCTGAAAATCAGCACAACAGGCCCCTCCCCCAGAAGACCAGCTAGAGGGACAAGTTCCAGGGGAAGCCAAGGGACTTAAAGTATACAGAATCAGAAGACACTCCCCCGTGGGTTTTTTGTTTTTTGGTTTTTGTTTTTTGTTTTTTTGCCTTTTGATTTCTTTTGCTTCCCCCACCCTTTTTTCCCTTTCTTTTTTTCTTTATCTTTTTCTTCTCTTTTTTTTTTTCTTTTTTTCTTCCTTTTTTCTTTTTTCTTTTTCTCTTTTCTTTCCTTCTTTCTCTCTCTTTTTCTCCTTTTCCCAATACAACTTGTTTTTGGCCATTCTGCACTGAGCAAAATGACTAGAAGGAAAACCTCACCTCAAAAGAAAGAATCAGAAACAGTCCTCTCTCCCACAGAGTTACAAAATCTGGATTACAATTCAATGTCAGAAAGCCAATGCAGAAGCACTATTATACAGCTACTGGTGGCTCTAGAAAAAAGCATAAAGGACTCAAGAGACTTCATGACTGCAGAATTTAGATCCAATCAGGCAGAAATTAAAAATCAATTGAATGAGATGCAAACCAAACTAGAAGTCCTAATGACGAGGGTTAACGAGGTGCAAGAATGAGTGAGTGACATAGAAGACAAGTTGATGGCAAAGAGGGAAACTGAGGAAAAAAGAGACAAACAATTAAAAGACCATGAGGTTAGATTAAGGGAAATAAATGACAGCCTGAGGAAGAAAAACCTACGTTTAATTGGGGTTCCCGAGGGCGCCAAAAGGGCCAGAGGGCCAGAATATGTATTTGAACAAATCATAGCTGAAAACTCTCCTAATCTGGGAAGGGAAACAGGCATTCAGATCCAGGAAATAGATTCCCCCCCTAAAATCAATAAAAACCGTCCAACACCTCGACATCTAATAGTGAAGCTTGCAAATTCCAAAGATAAAGAGAAGATCCTTAAAGCAGCAAGAGACAAGAAATCCCTGACTTTTATGGGGAGAAGTATTAGGGTAACAGCAGACCTCTCCACAGAGACCTGGCAGAAAGGGCTGGCAGGATATATTCAGGGTCCTAAATGAGAAGAACATGCAACCAAGAATACTTTATCCAGCAAGGCTCTCATTCAAAATGGAAGGAGAGATAAAGAGCTTCCAAGACAGGCAAGGAACTGAAAGAATATGTGACCTCCAAACCAGCTCTGCAAGAAATTTTAAGGGGGACTCTTAAAATTCCCCTTTAAGAAGAAGTTCAGTGGAACAATCCACAAAAACAAGGACTGAATAGATATCATGATGACACTAAACTCATATCTCTCAATAGTAACTCTGAACGTGAACGGGCTTAATGACCCCATCAAAAGGCGCAGGGTTTCAGACTGGATAAAAAAGCAGGACCCATCTATTTGCTGTCTACAAGAGACTCATTTTAGACAGAAGGACACCTACAGCCTGAAAATAAAAGGTTGGAGAACCATTTTACCATTCAAATGGTCCTCAAAAGAAAGCAGGGGTAGCCATCCTCATATCAGATAAACTAAAATTTACCCCGAAGACTGTAGTGAGAGATGAAGAGGGACACTATATCATACTTAAAAGATCTATCCAACAAGAGGACTTAACAATCCTCAATATATATGCCCCGAATGTGGGAGTTCCCAAATATTTAAATCAATTAATAACCAAAATGAAGAAATACTTAGATAATAATACACTTATACTTGGTGACTTCAATGTAGCTCTTTCTATACTCGATAGGTCTTCGAAGCACAACATCTCCAAAGAAATGAGAGCTTTAAATGATACACTGGACCAGATGGATTTCACAGATATCTACAGAACTTTACATCCAAACTCAACTGAATACACATTCTTCTGAAGTGTACATGGAACTTTCTCCAAAATAGACCACATACTGGGTCACAAATCGGGTCTGAACCGATACCAAAAGATTGGGATCGTCCCCTGCATATTCTTAGACCATAATGCCTTGAAATTAGAACTAAATCACAACAAGAAGTTTGGAAGGACCTCAAACACGTGGAGGTTAAGGACCATCCTGCTAAAAGATGAAAGGGTCAACCAGGAAATTAAGGAAGAATTAAAAAGATTCATGGAAACTAATGAGAATGAAGATACAACTGTTCAAAATCTTTGGGATGCAGCAAAAGCAGTCCTAAGGGGGAAATACATCGCAATACAAGCATCCATTCAAAAACTGGAAAGAACTCAAATACAAAAGCTAACCTTACACAAAAATGAGCTAGAGAAAAAAACAGCAGATGGACCCTACACCCAGCAGAAGAAGAGAGTAATTAAAATTCAAGCAGAACTCAAAGAAATCGAGACCAGAAGAACTGTGGAACAGATCAACAGAACCAGGAGTTGGTTCTTTGAAAGAATTAACAAGGTAGATAAACCATTAGCCAACCTTATTAAAAAGAAGAGAGAGAAGACTCAAATTAATAAAATCATGAATGAGAAAGGAGAGATCACTACCAACACCAAGGAAATACAAATGATTTTAAAAACATATTATGAACAGCTATACACCAATAAATTAGGTAATCTAGAAGAAATGGACGCATTCCTGGAAAGCCACAAACTTCCAAAACTGGAACAGGAAGAAATAGAAAACCTGAACAAGCCAATAACCAGGGAGGAAATTGAAGCAGTCATCAAAAACCTCCCAAGACACAAGAGTCCAGGGCCAGATGGCTTCCCAGGGGAATTCTATCAAACGTTTAAAGAAGAAACCATACCTATTCTACTAAAGCTGTTTGGAAAGATAGAAAGAGATGGAGTACTTCCAAATTAATTCTATGAGGCCAGCACCACCTTAATTCCAAAACCAGACAAAGACCCCACCAAAAAGGAGAATTACAGACCAATATCCCTGATGAACATGGATGCAAAAATTCTCAACAAGATACTAGCCAATAGGATCCAACAATACATTAAGAAAATTATTCACCATGACCAAGTAGGATTTATCCCCGGGACACAAGGCTGGTTCAACACTCGTAAAACAATCAATGTGATTCATCATATCAGCAAGAGAAAAACCAAGAACCATATGATCCTCTCATTAGATGCAGAGAAAGCATTTGACAAAATACAGCATCCATTCCTGATCAAAACTCTTCAGAGTGTAGGGATAGAGGGAACTTTCCTCGAAATCTTAAAAGCCATCTACGAAAAGCCCACAGCAAATATCATTCTCAATGGGGAAGCACTGGGAGCCTTTCCCCTAAGATCAGGAACAAGACAGGGATGTCCACTCTCACCACTGCTATTCAACATAGTACTGGAAGTCCTAGCCTCAGCAATCAGACAACAAAAAGACATTAAAGGCATTCAAGTTGGCAAAGAAGAAGTCAAACTCTCCCTCTTCGCCGATGACATGATACTCTACATAGAAAACCCAAAAGCCTCCACCCCAAGATTGCTAGAACTCATACAGCAATTTGGTAGTGTGGCAGGATACAAAATCAATGCCCAGAAATCAATGGCATTTCTATACACTAACAATGAGACTGAAGAAAGAGAAATTAAGAAGTCAATCCCATTTACAATTGCACCCAAAAGCATAAGATACCTAGGAATAAACCTAACCAAAGAGGTAAAGGATCTATATCCTAAAAACTATAGAACACTTCTGAAAGAAATTGAGGAAGACACAAAGAGATGGAAAAATATTCTATGCTCATGGATTGGCAGAATTAATATTGTGAAAATGTCAGTGTTACCCAGGGCAATTTAAACGTTTAATGCAATCCCTATCAAAATACCATGGACTTTCTTCAGAGAGTTAGAACAAATTATTTTAAGATTTGTGTGGAATCAGAAAAGACCCCGAATAGCCAGGGGAATTTTAAAAAAGAAAACCATATCTGGGGGCATCACAATGCCAGATTTCAGGTTGTACTACAAAGCTGTGGTCATCAAGACAGTGTGGTACTGGCACAAAAACAGACACATAGATCAATGGAACAGAATAGAGAACCCAGAAGTGGACCCTGAACTTTATGGTCAACTAATATTCGATAAAGGAGGAAAGACTATCCATTGGAAGAAAGACAGTCTCTTCAATAAATAGTGCTGGGAAAATTGGACATCCACATGCAGAGGAATGAAACTAGACCACTCTCTTTCACCATACACAAAGATAAACTCAAAATGGATGAAAGATCTAAATGTGAGACAAGATTCCATCAAAATCCTAGAGGAGAACACAGGCAACACCCTTTTTGAACTTGGCCACAGTAACTTCTTGCAAGATGCATCTACGAAGGCAAAAGAAACAAAAGCAAAAGTGAACTATTGGGACTTCATCAAGATAAGAAGCTTTTGCACAGCAAAGGATACAGTCAACAAAACTAAAAGACAACCTACAGAATGGGAGAAGATATTTGCAAATGACGTATCGGGTAAAAGGCTAGTTTCCAAAATCTATAAAGAACTTATCAAACTCAACAGCAAAGAAACAAACAATCCAATCATGAAATGGGCAAAAGACATGAAGAGAAATCTCACAGAGGAAGACATAGACATGGCCAACATGCACATGAGAAAAATGCTCTGCATCACTTGCCATCAGGGAAATACAAATCAAAACCACAATGAGATACCACCTCACACCAGTGAGAATGGGGAAAATTAACAAGGCAGGAAACCACAAATGTTGGAAAGGATGCGGAGAAAAGGGAACTCTCTTACACTGTTGGTGGGAATGTGAACTGGCGCAGCCACTCTGGAAAACTGTGTGGAGGTTCCTCAAAGAGTTAAAAATAGACCTGCCCTACGACCCAGCAATTGCGCTGTTGGGGATTTACCCCAAAGATTCAGATGTAATGAAACCCCGGGACACCTGCACCCCGATGTTTATAGCAGCTATGTCCACAATAGCCAAACTGTGGAAGGAGCCTCGGTGTCCATCAAAAGATGAATGGATAAAGAAAATGTGGTCTATGTATACAATGGAATATTACTCAGCCATTAGAAATGACAAATACCCACCATTTGCTTCAACGTGGATGGAACCGGAGGGTATTATGCTGAGTGAAGTAAGTCAATCGGAGAAGGACAAACAGTGTATGTTCGCATTCATTTGGGGAATATAAATAATAGTGAAAGGGAATATAAGGGAAGGGAGAAGAAATGTGTGGGAAATATCAGCAAGGGAGACATAACATAGACTCCTAACTCTGGGAAAGGAACTAGGGGTGGTGGAAGGGGAGGAGGGCGGGGGGTGGGGGTGAATGGGTGACAGGCACTGAGGGGGACACTTGACGGGATGAGCACTGGGTGTTATTCTGTATGTTGGTAAATTGAACACCAATAAAAAAATAATTTATTAAAAAAAGAACTTATCTAACTCAACACACACACAAAAAAAACTCCAGTCAAGAAATGCCGGAAGACATCAACAGACATTTCTTTAAAGAATACAGACAGATGGCTAACAGACAGACACACACACACACACACACACACACACACAGAATGCTCAACAGCACTCAGCATCAGGGAAATGCAAATTAAAATCACAATGAGATGCCACCCCACAGAAGTCAGAGGGCTAAACTCAACAATTCAGGAAGCAACAGATGTTAGTGAGGATGCAGAGAAAGCGTAACCATCCTACACTGTTGGTGGGAATGCCAACTGGTGCAGCCACTCTGAAAAACAGTATGGAGGGTCCTCAAACACATAAAAATAGAACTGCCATATGACCCAACAGTTGCACTACTACGTATTCACCCAAAGGACACATAGTTATTCAAAAGGGCATGTGCACCCCATTGTTTCTTGCAGCAATGTCCACAATAGCCAAACTATGAAAGAGCCCAGATGTCCACTGATAGATGAATGGGTAGAGAAGAAGTGAGATATATATTTATATTTACATATATAAATATATATAAAGGGGATCCCTGGGTGGCTCAGCAGTTTAGCGCCTGCCTTCGCCCCAGGGTGTGATCCTGGAGTCCCAAGATCGAGTCCCACATCAGGCTCCCCACATGGAGCCTGCCTCTCCCTCTGCCTGTGTCTCTGCCTCTCTCTCTCTCTCTGTGTCTCTCATGAATGAATAAATAAAATATTTTTAAAAAATAAATATATATAAATATATTCTATTTTATTGTATTATTTAATATTATTAAATATATATTTATATTTACATATATAAATATATATAATGGAATATTACTCAGCCATCAAAAACAATGAAATAAGTCAGTCAGAGAAAGAAAAATTACATATGATTTCCCTCATATGTAAGTTTTAAAAAACAAAACAGATGAACATGTGGGAAGGAAAAAAAAGGGAAGGATGAAATCCATGAAACTCTCAACAATAGAGAACAAATAGGATTGATGGAAAAAGGTGGGTGGGGAATGTGTTAAATGGATGATGGGTGGGCACTTGTTATGATGAGCCCTGAGTGTGACATGTAAGTGATTAATCACTAAATTCTACTCCTGAAACCAATATTACACTATATGTTAACTAACTAGAATTTAAATAAAAATATTTAAAGAAACAAAGAATTTTGAGAGTCTGATCAAGTTTTTATGAACATAGGACAGTTTTAGCCACAAGACTACTCTTCATTTGGCTTTGAGACTAGCTTGACATCGTGAGGCTTAGGGCATTTGAAACTACCCAGGAGAGAATGTTCATGTGTAGGTTGGGCCATCCCTTTTGGAAAAAAGCTGGCCTCATTTCTGGGGCAAATGGAAAGGAAGAAAGATACCTTCTTCCAGATATTTCCCATTCTTTGAAATGTAAAACTTTGACTCTTTTTGTAGCTATCCTCATATTGTTGCATAATTTCTAACTAGGCTTCATTCACATTCAGAGATGATGGGGCTCCCACACAGCCAGCACCCAAGGATTGGTATCAAGTTCCCACTCTGATCCCATGATAAGGGAGAGCAATCAGTGTCTGATATCCCAAAGGAACAATGTCTTTCTTGTTCCTTAGGACTTGCTTGGCTGGCTGGTGTAAGTATGGTGATCAATAACCAGTTTGCCTCCCTCCCCTGGATGATCCAGATACCTTCGTTGTGAAGAGGAGTTAGTTCATGCATGTACAATATGCTCCAGAATCTGCTTAGTGCAGAAAATGCCCTTTCAAGGCCCTGATCCAAACACTTGAGCATCAGCGGCAAGTACCCGCATGCCATTGTTGAGCCATTGCTGTCTCTATCCATTAGTGGGAAGGGCAGGAAAAAACAACCAAGTCCAGAAGCTTTCCCTCTATTTCTGAGGAAAGAATGTAGGGTTCTTGCTGACAGGGCTCCCATGCATAAACAATTGAGAGTTCACTTTGCCTAAGTTCATTATTCAGTGTTAGCTATTCAGAAGGTGGCCCACTTTCTAGGAGATTGTGCTACGCCATACTCAACATTATCCGGTTCTCATCTATCATAAAGAGCATTAACCTTCTGTGTATCCATTTTTACCCTATCCTTTTTAAGGTTTATTTATTTATTTGAGAGAAAGAGCGAGCGAGAATGAGTTGGGGAAAGGGCAGAGGGAGAGAATCTTCAACTGGACTCCACTAAGCATGGAGCCTAATGTGGGGCTTGATCCCACAACCCAGGAGTTTCATCTGAAACCAAGAATTGGATGCTTAACCCACTGAGCCAACCAGGCACCTTTTATTCTTATCTGAAACTAGATTAACCCAACAGGCATTCAGAGCCAGTGTCTCAGAGGAACATCCTCTACTTTAAAGTGGGGAGTCTACTTTAAGGTGGGGAGTCTGGCAGAGTTCTTAGGACTATGGAATATGCTGTGCCACAGGGCCCCTCAAAATTTGGTTTCAGAACAATTTGGACATCAGTAATCTTTGGGCATTTGAAGATGCTCAGCGGGAAATGTTTGTGTGTAGGATGAAATACAGGGTTTGGGATGGACGTGGCCTCATTCCTGGGGCAAGAAGAAACAAAGTTAGTTCTGTCCTTCCGGGATTTTGTCCCATTCATGTTTGAAATGTGGAGTGCTGATCCTCTTAGGAGGCATTCCCATATACTTCAGTATTTCTCACTAGGTCTTTGTTCACATTCCAGAATAAAGATCCTCTCACACTACCAGCATTCAAAGACTTTGATGGGTTCCCACTTTGTTTCTATGCTAAGTGAGCATAATCAGTCTTTGATACCCCCCAAAACAATGGTCCTCCTATCTCCAAACACTTACTAAGAGCAATGATGAATAGCTATACAATCACCACACACATGCTACTTTCACACCTACTTATACCACATACAAATGCACACCATACATACACCACAAAATTGAGAGACACCAACACTTTCATCACACATTAACAGCACAAACTACATAGATACACCACAGACAACACATATAACACAGACACAACACAAATACATCACACACACAGTACCCATATACCAAACACCTACATATGATACATATACCACCCTCATCCTAGACATACACCATATACAATGCACAACTCATACACAGAACAGATACATATATACACCCTTTCATCTTTTAGCAGGATGGTCCTTAACCTCCACGTGTTTGAGGTCCTTCCAAACTTCTTGTTGTGATTTAGTTCTAATTTCAAGGCATTATGGTCTGAGAATATGCGGAGACAATCCCAATCTTTTGGTATCGGTTCAGACCCTATTTGTGACCCAGTATGTGTCTATTCTGGAGAAAGTTCCAAGTGCACCTGAGAAGAATGTGTATTCAGTTGAGTTTGGATGTAAAAGTTCTATAGATATCTGTGAAATCCATCTGGTCCAGTGTATCATTTAAATCTCTCGTTTCTTTGGAGATGTTGTGCTTAGAAGACCTATCAGTATGGAAAGAGCTAGATTGAAGTCACCAAGTATAAGTGTATTATTATCTAAGTGTTTCTTCACTTTGGTTAATAATTGATTTATATATTGTAGCTCCACATTTGGGGCATATATATTGAGGATTGTTAAAGTCCTCTTGTTGGATGGAGTCCTTTAAGTATGATATAGTGTCCCTCTTCATCTCTCACTACAGTCTTTGGGGGTAAATTTTAGTTTATCTGATATAAGGATGGCTACCCCTGCTTTCTTTTGAGGACCATTCGAATGGTAAATGGTTCTCCAACCTTTATTTTTCAGGCTGTAGGTGTCCTTCTGTCTAAAATGAGTCTCTTGTAGACAGCAAATAGATGGGTCCTGCTTTTTATCCAGTCTGAAACCTGCATCTTTTGATGGGGTCCATTAAGCGTTCACGTTCAGAGTTACTATTGAGAGATAGGAGTTTTAGTGTCATCATGATATCTATTCAGTCCTTGTTTTGTGGATTGTTCCACTGAACTTCTTCTTAAGGGGGAATTTTAAGAGGCCCCCTTAAAATTTCTTGCAGAGCTGGTTTGGAGGTCACATATTCTTTCTTTCAGTTCCTGCCTGTCTTGGAAGCTCTTTATGTCTCCTTCCATTTTGAATGAGAGCCTTGATGGATAAAGGATTCTTGTTTGCATGTTCTTCTCATTTAGGACCCTGAATATATCCTGCCAGCCCTTTCTGGCCTGCCAGGTCTCTGTGGAGAGGTCTGCTGTTACCCTAATACTCCTCCCCATAAAAGTCAGGGATTTCTTGTCTCTTGCTGCTTTAAGGATCTTCTCTTTATCTTTGGAATTGCAATCTTCACTCTTAAATGTCAAGGTGTGAACGGTTTTATTGATTTTAGGGGGGATCTCTCTATTTCCTGGATCTGAATGCCTGTTTCCTTCCCAGATTAGGAAAGTTTTCAGCTATGATTTGTTCAAATACATATTCTGGCCCTCTGTCCCTTTGATTGCCCTCGGGAACACCAATTAAGCGTAAATTTTTTTTCTTCCTCAGGCTGTCATTTATTTCCCCTTAATCTATCTTCATGGTCTTTTAATTGTTTGTCTCTTTTTTTCCTCAGTTTCCCTCTTTGCTATCAACTTGTCTTCTATGTCACTCATTCATTCTTCCACCTCGTTAACCCTTGTTGTTAGGACTTCTAGTTTTGGTGCATCTCATTCAATTGATTTTTTAATTTCTGGCTGATTAGCTCTAAATTCTGCAGTCATGAAGTCTCTCGAGTCCTTTGTGCTTTTTCTAGAGCACAGTAGCTGTATAATAGTGCTTCTGAATTGGCTTTCTGACATTGAATTGTAATCGAATTTTGTAACTTCTGGGAGAAAGTTGTTTCTGATTCTTTCTTTTTGAGGTGAGGTTTTCCTTCTCTAGTCATTTTGCTCAGTGCAGAGTGGCCAAGCAGGATTGTGTTGGGAAAGGAGAAAGAGGGAGAGAGAAAGAAGGAAGAGAGGAAAAAAGGGAAGAAAAACATGAAAGAAAGAAGAAGGAAAAAGGGGGTGGAAGGAAACAAATCAAAACAAAGCAAACAACCCAAAAAAGAAAAAGAAAAGAAAAAGAACTTACGGGGAGTATCTTCTGATTCTGTGTACTTAAGTCTCTTGGCTTCCCCTGGAAATTGTCCGTCTAGCTGGTGTTCTGGGAGGGCCTGCTGTGCTGATTTTCAGGTGTTAGCACTTGGGGAGCTGCTCTGCCTGCCTGGTGCAGGGGCTCAGTGGGAGTTGTTTACCGTGAGGCCCCAGGAGCAACAGCCCCAGTGGCGTGGCCAGCTCTGGAAACCTGGGTTAACTCTGGCAGGAACTAAGGAGCTTTCTCGTCTGCAGGGCCTGGAGGCTCGGGCGAGGGCCGCTGATCTGCTTTCAGCTTGGGGCAGGGCGTCCTCATGTCCTGGGCCCTCCCGGCACCTCTGCCTGTCCCGGGAGGCTGGATCCTGGAGGCTGTGTCCGGCGCCCTGTGCTCGGGCCTGTGCTGTTGGATTCACGCTCCCGCCCGCCGCAGCCCCTCCCGCGGAGCACCCAAGCCCCGAGCTGCTCGGGTCCCGCCGTGCGCGCTGCAGCGCCAGGGAGCTCGGCGCCTCTCCCGGGCGCAGGTGTCTGTTAATGTCCCGGGGCCGAGGGCATCCCCGCCTCCTGGGTCCCTGCTCCACCTCCCCGCGAGCCTTCCGCCGAGAAGGTGGTTGCAGCTCCTGCTCCTCCCGGGTCGGGGGCTCTCCTGTCCTGGGGACACTCGCCCGGCCTCGGCCGGCTCCTCGCGGGCCCCTCCCCCTTGGAGGCCTTTTGTTTCTTATTTCTTTTTCCCCGTCTTCCTACCTTGATAGAAGCGCAAACTCTTCTCACTGTAGCATTCCAGCTGGTCTCTTTAAATCTCAGGCCCGAATTCATAGATTTTCAGGATAATTTGAAGGTTTTCTGGGTAATTTGGTGGAGACAGGTGATTTGGAGACCCTACTCTTCCGACATCTTGCCCTCCTCCCCTCTCAGTCTTTCTTTTAGGAAAACTTCTTATATTTTCTCTTCCTGTAAGCCTTAGCCTTCTTTAATATTACTTCTAGATCCTATTCTATTCTCAATCATACATTTTGCTCTGAAGGATTGTATTCATTCCCAGGCATTCAAATAGTAGTTGTATTTTGATGACTTCACTGAGTCTTAACTCTTTTCTTAAATTGCTGTCTACCCTTAGTGTCCTACAAGTAGTTCAACGTTTCGTGACCACAACTGAGTTCACCAGTCTCTAATACTGCTAGCTGCTCCCCTTTTTTTTTCTTTGTCAGTTGTACAAAACATACTTCTTTGCTCTTAGCTATTCAGCCAGTGAAATAGTCTCAGCATTGGTTTACCCTCTCTGTTTTTTTAATTTAAAAAAATTTTTTTATAATTTTTTAAAGTTTAAATTTTTTTTACCCTCTCTGTTTTTGTACTTATTCCATACATTTAGTCTCCCAGTGCTGTCATTTCTCCTCTTTAATATTACTTATTGAAAATGAAAAATTCTCTTCTTTCCCATTTCCTATTTCCAATCTAGTTAACAATAGTCTCTAAGCAACTGGTCTCTTCATTGATGAGGATGGACTCCCTCATTACATTCTGTAAACTATAACCAGTGTAATTCTTCTAAAACACAAATGAGGAAATGCTACACCATGCTTAAAAAAGCTGGCTAGTGACCTCTTACTATATTGATGCATAAACATTCCTTGATGTGGTTTATGAGGTCCTTCCAAATTTAGCCCACCCAGATTTCCAGGTCCCAGCTGTTTCCGCCTCTCCACTTACAGTATCTGCTGTGGCATGTTGAAAGTCTTTTGGATTTTGGTTCTTCTAGTACTATGTTTTTGTCACTACTACTGGATCTTACCAAATGCAGTTTTGCTTACTGAAATTTACCTTAATCTGGAAATTCCCTTTTCTGGCTC
The DNA here is from genome assembly GCF_003254725.2 of Canis lupus dingo. NCBI lineage: Eukaryota > Metazoa > Chordata > Mammalia > Carnivora > Canidae > Canis > Canis lupus. The sequence continues at coordinate 10,574,896 of NC_064246.1, read as the reverse complement.
CTATTCATTCAAACATGTAGTATTACTCTAGTTGTCCCTGCCTCTGAGGAGAAGCCCATCACTTACCAGTAAGATTTCCTTGACTAGTGCTCCCATGATGATTCATTAACATAACATTCAAACTTTCTTGAGATTTCAGCAATACGTAACT